>NW_027507903.1:294835213-295529380 GCF_037356315.1 Lithobates pipiens
GCTTTATACGGTCATCTATGGTATTTTTATTAATAAAAAGTTTGGATTAAAAAAAAAATAATTATGTTGAATGAACAGAAAATAAATATTGTACCTGGACAGATGCTTTCTTCCTGGGTATTCTCAATTGGCATTTCTGAATTCAGACAATTTTTATCCTTCACATCAGCTGGCAAGATGGGACTAAAAGTATAATAAAATTATGTTACTTTCTGCAATAATTTTTCAGCACGCAGCTTTAGTTAAAAAAAAAATGGCAACATCTGCAGGAAAGATAGTTTCCTACAGATGCTAAGAACTTTAAAACTCCATAATGTACAGTTGACAAAGTATTAATTTAACCTCCCTGGCGGTACGATTATTTCGGATTTTAGGTGCTAAAAGCGGTACAATTATTTTGCATAAAAATTTGGTGTTTTATATTGTAGTCCTGCAATTCTTAGCAATAACTCAACTTAAATCTGTCCAAACCAGAGTCTAGCAGACATCCCGGGTATAATAAAGTTGGAAAAATTAAATCATAAAATATAATAAATTATAAATAATTGTACCAAATAATAATATAACAATAATAAAAATTATTCAATAATGTACTGTAATCAAATCAAAAACACTGAAATTTGCTCAGTTGCAGAATTGTCCCCGTCATTACTTTTCAGTATTTGATGACGTATCTCCCCACAAATCACTATCGCTCAATTCTGTGAGTGATTCTAATTTATTATCGCTGTTTTCTACCTGTTGATGTAAAGGGACAGTTTTGGTTGCTATGGACAATCTCCAGTTTCCTGGCATAAAGAACAGTTTTTATGATATAAAACTGCATGCAGGACACTGGGCAGACCACTAGGGACAAAGGGGATGTGAAATTATTACATACAGCAATGTAATCTGTAAGATTGCATTATACTGTATGTATACTGTGTTTAAATTTCTGAATTTGGCGCCGATCTCCGTCCCCGTGCGTCGCAACGCTTGCAGGAAACGGAAAACAAGAAAAGGCTTGAACTACTTCAGTTGTGTGTAATGAATCTAAAATATATGAAAGTCTAATGTTTATCAGTACATTACAGAAAATAATGAACTTTATCACAATATGCTAATTTTTTGAGAAGGACCTGTACAAAGCTATTTCTAAACTGTCAGCAAACGTATTCACAGGTCTTGTATGTCTAGGTTTTTTGGCTTATGGTGTCTGCCGTTAAAAGTGTTCCTACTTGGCACCTTTGTTCAGTTTGGTAACATGTAAAGATGACCTGACCTGTAGCGAAGATGCTTTGCCATAATAAAAGAATTTAAAAAAATAATAATAATGTGATAAAAGGACTGTTACCCCTGATGACCACCAGGTATGCCACCCATAGTCACCAGTAGTGATGCACCGAAATTTCGGCCGAAAATGCCCTTTTCGGCAATTTGCCGAAAGAGAAAAACGGCCGATAATGGAGCCGAAAATGGGGCGTGGCCTGGGTGGGGGTGGGGCTCCGCCCCCGCCCCCTGGTGACGCCCATCATGGGGGGTGTATAGCGCAGGAGAGCCGCCTCCGCCGCCTGTTTGATCACAGCGCCGGGAACATCACAGCTTTCATTTCAATAGCTGTGTGTTCCCGACCGCGCGCCGTCACACGCAGCCCCTCCCCCTTGTCCGGGCACTTAGATAGACAGATCATCCGCAGGATTGGACGGATGATCTGTCTATCAAAGTGCCCGGACAAGGGGGAGGGGCTTCGTGTGACTGCGCGCGGTCGGGAACACACAGCTATTGAAATGAAAGCTGTGATGTTCCCGGCGCTGTGATCAAACAGGCGGCGGAGGCGGCTCTCTTCCCTACACAGGCTGCAAAAGGGGGCACACTGGCCTGCAATGGGGGACGCCTCCTGTACCACGTCCTCTGTCTCTGACCATCTCCTGTACCGTGTCCCCAGTCTCTGACCATCTCCTGTACCGCGTCCCCAGTCTCTGACCACCTCCTGTACCGCGTCCCCAGTCTCTGACCACCTCCTGTACCGCGTCCCCAGTCTCTGACCACCTCCTGTACCGCGTCCCCAGTCTCTGACCACCTCCTGTACCGCGTCCCCAGTCTCTGACCACCTCCTGTACCGCGTCCCCAGTCTCTGACCACCTCCTGTACCGCGTCCCCAGTCTCTGACCACCTCCTGTACCGTGTCCCCAGTCTCTGACCACCTCCTGTACCGTGTCCCCAGTCTCTGACCACCTCCTGTACCGTGTCCCCAGTCTCTGACCACCTCCTGTACCGTGTCCCCAGTCTCTGACCACCTCCTGTACCGTGTCCCCAGTCTCTGACCACCTCCTGTACCGTGTCCCCAGTCTCTGACCACCTCCTGTACCGTGTCCCCAGTGTCTCTGACCACCTCCTGTACCGTGTCCCCAGTCTCTGACCACCTCCTGTACCGTGTCCCCAGTCTCTGACCACCTCCTGTACCGTGTCCCCAGTCTCTGACCACCTCCTGTACCGTGTCCCCAGTCTCTGACCACCTCCTGTACCGTGTCCCCAGTCTCTGACCACCTCCTGTACCGTGTCCCCAGTCTCTGACCACCTCCTGTACCGTGTCCCCAGTCTCTGACCACCTCCTGTACCGTGTCCCCAGTCTCTGACCACCTCCTGTACCGTGTCCCCAGTCTCTGACCACCTCCTGTACCGTGTCCCCAGTCTCTGACCACCTCCTGTACCGTGTCCCCAGTCTCTGACCACCTCCTGTACCGTGTCCCCAGTCTCTGACCACCTCCTGTACCGTGTCCCCAGTCTCTGACCACCTCCTGTACCGTGTCCCCAGTCTCTGACCACCTCCTGTACCGTGTCCCCAGTCTCTGACCACCTCCTGTACCGTGTCCCCAGTCTCTGACCACCTCCTGTACCGTGTCCCCAGTCTCTGACCACCTCCTGTACCGTGTCCCCAGTCTCTGACCACCTCCTGTACCGTGTCCCCAGTCTCTGACCACCTCCTGTACCGTGTCCCCAGTCTCTGACCACCTCCTGTACCGTGTCCCCAGTCTCTGACCACCTCCTGTACCGTGTCCCCAGTCTCTGACCACCTCCTGTACCGTGTCCCCAGTCTCTGACCACCTCCTGTACCGTGTCCCCAGTCTCTGACCACCTCCTGTACCGTGTCCCCAGTCTCTGACCACCTCCTGTACCGTGTCCCCAGTCTCTGACCACCTCCTGTACCGTGTCCCCAGTCTCTGACCACCTCCTGTACCGTGTCCCCAGTCTCTGACCACCTCCTGTACCGTGTCCACAGTCTCTGACCACCTCCTGTACCGTGTCCACAGTCTCTGACCACCTCCTGTACCATGTCCCCAGTCTCTGACCACCTCTTGTACCATGTCCCCAGTCTCTGACCACCTCCTGTACCATGTCCCCAGTCTCTGACCACCTCCTGTACCATGTCCCCAGTCTCTGACCACCTCCTGTACCATGTCCCCAGTCTCTGACCACCTCCTGTATAAAAATATTTTTTAAAAACAGTAATTTTCGGTATCGGTGCTGTTTCGGTATCGGTTTCGGTTTTCGGCCTAGTGTATTTTTCATTTTCGGTATCGGTTTCGGCACCAAAAAACCCATTCGGTGCATCCCTAGACACCAGTAATGCCAATCTTTGCCAAAATCAATGCCAATCAGTGCCCACAAATGGTGCCAGTCAGTGCCCATCACTAATGCCTGCCAGTGCCTCCTATCAGTGTCCATCAGTGCCACTCATCAGTGCACCCATAAGTACCCATCAGTGCAGCCTTTCAGTGCCCATCAGTGCTACATACCAGTGCCACCTCATCAGTGCCCATCAGTGAAGGATAAATTTACTTATTTACAAAAAAAATTGGTCCTTCTTTTGTTGCGCAAAAAATAAAAACCTCAGCAGTGATCAAATACAACCAAAATAAAGCGCTATTTGTGGGAACAAAATGATAAAAAATTTGTTTGGGTACAACAAGTGCAACAGCACTGAAAGCTGCAATTTGGCCTGGGCAGGAAGGGGTGAAAGTGTCTGGTATTTTAGTCGTTAAAGTGTATGCAAAACCCTAAGAACTTAATTTACTGTATTTTTTCTTTTGGTCTATAAAAATATACTATGGAAAGTGTGTTATATCTGTTCAGTAAGCGTGAAAATAAAAAAGGTTGATCTTGCCAGAAAAATCACAGCCATCCTGTTTCTTGCATATATTCTTCTGTGTATAAGCCCTCTTGGCTTATACTTTGAGACTACAGAATTATTATTTTTTATGTGGCAGAGATGAAGGCGAGTAGGTGAGTATCAAAAGAAAATTGGGCAGGGCTGACCACACTCCACAAAAATGCTTTGTGTTGTCAGCTCATATTAGAGAGGAGCTTGGTGGTCCTTCGTAGTAGTCTACCTGAACTTCCAAATGGTGCTTTTTTTTATTTATTTTTTATTTTTTTACACTCCTATCAGCCAGCTAAGTCCCCATACCACAGCACACTTAAAGGAAAGGGATATTGGTGTATTAGTGCTCTTATATGGACATATTTCAATATTTTGTCAATGGGCCAACTAAACCCAACCCCCCCCCCCCAGTCTTTCAAAGGGCTACAAATAAAATTCTTAGCCACACCAGAAGTATGGATACACCTACCTAGATAATTAGGTATTTTTTAGTACAGGCTAAGAAAGTAATCAAAGTTCTGTTAATAGTGACTGCAGCCAGTGACCAAAAAGCAGAAGCAAACCTTCCTGGGTATGGTCAGCTATTATAGAAGTTGCAACCCTAGTTTTGCCACCACTGCAGTGCCCTTGACAGCGGGAGTTCTCTCTCAGGTTGTAAATGAGGAAAAACACCCTGTGGTTTAGAGAGCTGGAGGAAGTGTCAATGGACAGTAGGTGTGGCAATCACTACGAATTTGCTCCAAGCCCATTTGCCACCTGGGAAGGGAGTCCACTTGGCAGCATGTTATAGATAATACCCTAAATTAGGGTGTAACACATGTAACATACTATAAAAGGTGAAGTTGATATTTAAGTGGCTATGCCACGTGAAAGAGAAACAATGCAATAGTTTCTTACTCACTGTAAAATCCTTTTCTCTGAAGTTCATTGACGGACACGGCTCCATTAATCTTGACCGTAGGGTTATTACGCCACCTTCAGGAGAGGTCTAGGCAGAACATGTAATACATGTGAAAAACAACAGAACTGTACAGTTCCGCCCAGGGGGCAGTCCCTCTGGCAATAACCCCTCAGCCTGCTTCCTGCAGTTCAGTACGTCAACAAGCAGTATAACGTAAAGAAATAGGAGGGGTGGGTGTTGTGTCTGTCAATGAACTTCAGAGAAAAGGATTTTACGGGGATCACAAAAATCCTATTTTCTCTTTTGTTCATTGACGGACACCGCTCCATTAATCTTGACCGTAGAGACGTCCCCAAGCAGTGTAATAACGAGGGGTGGGAACAGCAAACATAACTTCACCCACAACCAGAGGTGATCCCCAACGGAGGGGTCACCACCTGAACCAACCGCATCCGAACTTGCGGCCAACATATGCATCAGAATGCATTGACAATCAAAACGTAACTTTCTTTAACAAGAAGAAAGGGTGTAAATTGCAACAGTTACACGGCCACCTGCAAAACTTTGTGGCCAAGAAGATGCGCTTACAAGAACTTTGTGAAAGTGTGAACGGACGACCAAGTTACCGCCTTACACACCTGGGAGACTGACGCTTGATTTCGGAAAGCCCAAGAGGTCCCAATTGCTCTGGTGGAATGGGCCGTGACAGGAAATGGGGGCACCTGCCCCTTCAAGGCATAAGCCTGGACCACGATCTGTCTGATCCACCTGGAAATGGTGGTCGATGAGACCGCAAGCCCTTTTTTCGGACCAGCTACTGAAACGAACAGAGAGCGACTTCTGGAAGGGAGCCGTGGCAGACACATATACCCTTAGAGTCCGGACCATGTCCAGGGAATGGAGGGCCACCTCCTTAGGATGTGTCGGTTTAGGACACAATGTCTTCATTGAGCTGGAAGGCCGAAACCACCTTTGGCAGAAAAGAAGGTTGCTGACGCAACACCACCTTATCTCTGTGGATAACCAGATAGCTGTCAGCCTTTTCTTGCAAAAACGCCCTCAGAAACCCTCCTGGCAGATGTAATGGCCACTAGAAAGACCACTTTCTGATAAAGTCAACAAGGGAATTTCCCTGATGTTCTCAAACGGCGGTTTCTGAAGCGCCGATAGCACCAGGTTCAGATCCCATGGAGGTAGGGGCAGTCGCACCAGAGGGACTATATGCCGGACCACTTGTACAAAAGGTGCTCACCAATAAGTGAAATGCCAGGGGTCGTTGGAAAAAAATAGCCAAGGCTGATATCTGTCCCTCTTCTGGTCTACTACATGCTGTAAGAACAGCAGGATCCTGGAAACAGAATAGGTGCATGGACGCCACCCCATTTCCTCACACATGGATATATAATCTTTCCACATATGATGCAGTGACCACTCCTGGGTCCAGCATCTGGCGACTTAGATAGTCCACCTGCCAGTTTTCTACTCCTGGGATGTATATGGCCAATACGTGTCGCTCTGCCCACCGAAGGATGTGAGCAACCTCCCGTGCCGCAGCTGAGCTTCTTGTTCCTCCTTGATGGTTGACATATGCCACCGCCATAGCGTTGTCTGACTGGATTCTGAACGGACGTCCTCGAAGTCTCATCGACCATGTGGAGAGGCATAGCCTGATCTCTCGAAGCTCGAGCACATTGATCGGTAACTGGGATTCCTCCCTTGACCAGAGGCCCTGGGTCGATTGTACTCCCAGTACTCCACCCCAGCCGTTCAGGCTTGCATCCGTTGTGATCACCGTCCAATGAAGAGGTAGGAACGATTTCCCGGACCGAAGGGCCGGAGATCTCAGCCACCAGAGAAGAAAGTTCCTAACTAACTTGTTCACCCGAATCTGCCGATCCAGGGAGAACAGAGATTTGTCCCATTTGGACAAGATCTCCTTCTGCAAGACTCTGGTGTGAAATTGGGCATACGGTACCGTTTTGAAGGAGGCAACCATGAGGCCCAGAACTAGAGGTCGACCGATATGGGTTTTTCTCTGGCCGATGCCGATGCCGATATTTAGAAATTGCAGCGGCCGATGCCCGATATATGATGCCGATTTTTTGTGGGCTGATATGTTAGCCCGATTTTTTTTTCCCCCCTTCATCTCATAAAATCTAACAGTTAGACCAGGGGTTGACAAATTTGCTTGGAATCTAGGAGCCAGCTAAAAAAGTTAGGAGCCAGGTCCGTGACGGCGATCTGGACCTGTCCCTGGCCTGACATGGAGACGAGTGAGGGGAAGATAGCGCCCCCAGCCCCCCCACCTGTCTCCAAGTCATTGCCCATAGCTCTTAGAGGGACATTTTTAAATTGCATTTTAGTGTAAATATGAGATGTGAGGTCTCTCTGACCCCAGATCTCATATATAAAAGAGGACCTGTCATGCTTTTTTCTATTACAAGGGATTTTTACATTCCTTGTAATAGGAATAAAAGTGACACACATTTTTTTTTTTTTTTTAAAGAACAGTGAAAAAAATAAAAATAAAAGTTAAAATAAGAAAAAATAATTGTTTTAAATGCGCCCTGTCTTGCCAAGCTTGCGTGCAGAAGCGAACGCATATATGAAAGCGGTGTTCAAACCACACATGTGAGGTATCGCTGCGATCGGTAGAGTAAGAGCAATAATTCTAGACCCAGACCTCCTCTGTAACTCAAAACGTGCAACCTGAAGAATTTTTTAAACGTCGCCTATGGAGATTTTAACCACTTGCCGACCGCCGCACGCCGATGTACGTCGGCAGAATGGCACGGGCAGGCATAAGGGCTTACATGTACGTCCTTGCCTGCCCGCGGGTCGGGGGCCCGATCGGGCCCCCGCCCGGTGCCTGCGGCGGTCGGTATTCGTTCGGGAGCGATCCCGGACGAGGGGACGGCCATTCATTCATGGCCACCCCCTCGCGATCGCTCCCGATGAATGAAAATGCTCGGTGACATCACTTCCTCTCCTGTAATGTAAACACAGGCAGAGGAAGTGATGTAATCTCTCCTCGTGTCGGTCTTTTTCGTTCCGGCACCGAGGAGAGAGGATCGTGAGTTGCACCTAACACTACACTAACAGTAGAACACGCCAGGCACACTTTTCACCCCCCTGATCACCCCCCAATCACCCCTGCCCCCCCCAGTCACAGTGACACCAATTGCATATTTTTTTATTTTTATTTTATTTTATTTTTTTTTGCATTGGTGTCATTTGTGACTGTAATAACTGTTAGGGCAGTTAGGGCTAGCCCCCTTTAGCTCTAGGGTGCCCCCCTAACCCCCCCAATAAAGGTTTAACCCCGTGATCACCCCCCGTTGCCAGTGTCACTAATAAGCGATCGTTTTTCTGATCGCTGTATTAGTGTCACAGGTGACGCTAGTTAGGCAGGTAGGTATTTAGGTTCGCTGCAGCTTTTTATAGCGTCAGGGACCCCCATATACTACCGCATAGCCCCCTGATTGCCCCCCAGTTAACCCTTTCACCAGTGATCACCATATAACTGTTACAGGTGACGCTGGTTGGTTAGTTATTTTTTTTTGTTTCAGGGCACCCGCCATTTATTACCTAATAAAGGTTTAACCCCCTGATCACCCGGCGGGTGATATAAGTTTGAGGGTCAGATAAGGCCTGCGTCGCCCCAGCGTCAGGTTAGTGCCACACGCAAAGCATACACCTCCCTTAGTAATATAGTATCTGATCAGATCTATATTAGCGTTGCCAGCATTTTAGGTTTCCCAAAACGCATTGTTAGCGGGATCAGCCCAGATACCTGCTAGCACCTGCGTTTAGCCCCTCCGCCAAGCCCAGCCCAGCCCACCCAAGTGCAGTATCGATCGATCACTGTCACTTACAAAACACAACACACATAACTGCAGCGTTCGCAGAGTCAGGCTTGATCCCTGCGATCGCTAACAGTTTTTTTTGTAGCGTTTTGAAACAGTCGCTGACAGGCTAGGTGCTTTTTTACCTGTGAGTCTCACTAGTGTACCCCTAAATTTAGAGCCCAAAATGGCAAAGCGAAGGTACACTAGTGAAGAGGCCTACACGTTTCTGAGCATGACAGATAGTGAAGAGGACGTCACTCATCTGTCAGATTCAGGCTCAGAATACGATCCTGTAGAGGACAGCGGCTCCATGACAGATAGCTCTGACGACGGAGATGAGGCCTCTGTTAGGGACAGGTGTGCCCGATCCCGAATGTATTCTGTTGTTGAGGTGCATAAACCGCAGGCCACTCGTATGGAGCAGAGACGTACTAGAGCCGCTCATCCTTCTGGTGAACTGGCAAGCACCAGCGGCCTAGTACACCCTGGACCTACATCCAGCACTGCAGTAACACGTGGTGACGTGGCGAGTCCCATAAGTGCAGTTCAAGCTGGCGAGGTGGCAAGCACAAGTAGTGTCCCGCTGCCACCAAGAAGAAGACAAAGACAGGCCCGTCGTACCCATAGTGCCCTTCCTGCGGAATTCGCCAATCCTATTTGGGTGCCCACCACTTCTGCAGAACCCGTACTTCCCCCATTCACTGGCCAACCTGGCATTAACGTGGAAACAGTTGATTTTACGACACTTGACTTTTACTCACTGTTTTTCACCGAAGATCTCTATAGATCTATTGTGGACCAAACCAATTTGTACGCTGCTCAACACATCACCACTATTCCCCAGTCCGCCCTTGCCAGACAATGGAAACCAGTTACGGTTTCCGAATTTAAAATCTTTCTGGGCCTCTCCCTCAACATGGGCATAACCAAAAAGAGTGAGTTGCGGTCATATTGGTCCACTGACCCAATTCACCATATGCGCGTGTTCTCTGCTTCCATGTCCAGGGCACAATACGAGATGATTTCGCGGTTTATGCACTTCAGCGACAATGAACTCTGTCGTCCTCGTGGAGACCCTGAATACGATCGGCTCTACAAAATTCCGCCCCTCATAAACCACTTCAACCAACGTTTTGCAGACTTGTTTACTCCCGATCAAGTTGTCTGCGTTGATGAGTCCCTGATTAAATTTTCTGGTCGCTAGTCATTCAAACAATACGTCCCCAACAAGCGTTCCAGATACGGGGTCAAGATGTATAAGCTCTGTGACAGGGCCACAGGCTATACATGTAGTTTCATGGTTTATGAGGGTAAAGATAGTCACATAGAGCCGGAGAACTGCCCTGACTACATAGGAAGCGCTGGCAAGATAGTGTGGGACATGGTGTCACCCTTATTCGGAAAGGGGTACCACTTGTACGTGGACAATTATTACACAAGCGTGCCACTGTTTAGTCACTTGTTTGATCAGCAGATTGGAGCATGTGGCACCGTGCGACCTAATCGCCGGGGCTTTCCCCAGCGGCTTGTAGAGTCCCGTCTTAGGCTGGGGGAGAGAGCCTGCTTGCGCAGTAATAATTTGCTCGCTATGAAGTGGAGGGATAATAAGAATGTTTTCGTTCTTACCTCCCTTCATGCAGACACGACGGTCCAAATTCCTACGGCGACTGGTATTGTGGAGAAACCCCTCTGTGTCCACAAATATAACCTTAACATGGGAGGGGTGGACCTCAATGACCAGTTGTTGGCGCCGTATCTAGTTGCCCGTAAGTCCAGACGCTGGTACAAAAAAGTGTCTGTTTATTTATTCCAATTGGCTATACTGAATGCTTATGTACTACACAAAGCTTCAGGACGGACTGGATCCTTCCTCAAATTCCAGGAGGATATCGTCAGAGCCCTTCTGTATCCAGGCGGTGCTCCACCTCACCTTCCCCTACCAGATGCAGTAAGCCGGCTGCATGAGAGGCATTATTCTTATGTCCTCCCGAGTACCCCTACCCAACGAGCCCCCCAAAGAAAATGTCGTGTCTGCAGAAAGCGCGGATTTAGGCATGACACCCGTTCTTATTGTCCCCGCTGTCCTGGAAATCCTGGTCTTTGTCAGGGTGAGTGTTTTGAACGCTACCATGAACTAGTTGAGTATTAGCGTAGGGTACAGCATTGCACAGGCTAGGCACACGTTCACAGGGTCTCCCAAGATGCCATCACATTTTGAGAGACCCAAACCGGCACAACAGAAGTGTTAAAGTTACATAAAAAAGTGTTAAAAAAAAAAAAAGTAAAAAAACCAAAAAAAATATAAAATAAAAAAACCAAAAATAGTTGTCGTTTTATTGTTCTCTCTCTCTCTCTCTCTCTATTCTCTCTCTATTGTTCTGCTCCTTTGTACTGTATTCTATTCTGCAATGTTTTATTGTTAACCATTTTTTGTTTTCAGGTACGCCATTCAGCTGTAGCGTGGATTTATTTATCTTGACAGCAACAGCGTTTGCTCCCACGATACGTAAAGCCACGACTCCAGCGCTGTCGGAGGTGATTTCACCACCACAGTTAAAAAAGAGCATATATGCCGAAGCATGGGGGCATAAGGGGTGGAGGAGCGATTTTGCTCCTAATGCCACGTACATACAGTCAAAATTCCGACGGAGGGCTTGCCCGTGGAAAAGTTTGAATGTATGTACGTGGCATAACTTTTTTGCGGGAGGATGCCCCCATGCTTCGGCATATATATATTTTAGGCACAGATTGTGTTAAATGTGTTATTTTTTGCTATTTTTTTTGTATTTGCTTTGCAGGTATGGTACGTCTTACTGTTATACTGTAATGTTACTTTGTTTTATTGTTAACCATCATTTGCTTAGCAGGTACGCCATTCAGTTGCAGCGCGGATTTATTTATCTTGACAGCAACAGCGTTTGCTCCCATGATACATAAAGCCGCGACTCCAGCACTGTCGGGGGGGATTTCACCACCACAGTTAAAAAAGAGCATATATGCCGAAGCATGGGGGCATAAGGGGTGGAGGAGCGATCTGCTCCTACCTTTTGCGGGAGGATGCCCCCATGCTTCGGCATATATAAATGGTGCATGTATGCCCACCATTAGAAAGTGGGTGGATGAAGGGTGGTATCTAATGGTGGGCATACCCACCGATCAATATTTTTTTTTCGTTCAGCCCACAGGCTGCATGAAAAAAAATTACAATAAGCTTCTAAATGTTGTGCATAAAATGCCAGGACAGTTCAAAACCTCCCCAAATGACCCCATTTTAGAAAGTAGACACCCCAAGCTATTTGCTGAGAGGCATGTCGAGTCCATGGAATATTTTATATTTTGACAAAAGTTGTGGAAAAAATACATTATTTTTTTTTTTTTTGCACAAAGTTGTCATTAAATGATATATTGCTCAAACATGCCATGGTTATATGTAAAATTACACCCCAAAATACATTCTGTTGCTTCTCCTGAGTACGGGGATACCACAAGTGTGAGACCTTTTGGGAGCCTAACCGCGTACGGTACCCCAAAATCCAAGCACCACCTTCAGGATTTCTAAGGGTGTAAATTTTTGATTTCATTCCTCACTGCCTATCACAGTTTCGGAGGCCATGGAATGCCCAGATAGCACAAAATCCCCCCAAGTGACCCCATTTTGGAAAGGAGACACCCCAAGCTATTTGCCGAGAGGTATGGTTAGTATTTTGCAGACCTTCATTTTTGTCACAAAGTTTTGAAAATTGAAAAAAAGAAAAAAAATATACATTATTTTTTTTTTTCTTCATTTTCAAAAACAAATGAGAGCTGCAAAATACTCACCATGCCTCTCGGCAAATAGCTTGTGGTGTCTACTTTCCAAAATGGGGTCATTTTGGGGGGTTTTCTGCTATTTTGGCATTTTATGGCCTTCAAAACTGTGATAGGTAGTGAGGTGTGAAATCAAATATTTACACCCTTAGAAATCCTGAAGGCGGTTCTTGGTTTTCGGGGCCCCGTACGCGACTAGGCTCCCAAAAAGTCCCACACATGTGGTATCCCCGTACTCAGGAGAAGCAGCAGAATTTATTTTGGGGTGTCATTTCACATATGCCCCTGGCATGTGTGAGCAATATATCATTTAGTGACAACTTTGTGAAAAAAAATAAATAAATAAATAAAAGTTTGTACTTTTCCCGCAACTTGTGGCAAAATATAAAATATTCCATGGACTCAACATGCCTCTCAGCAAATAGCTTGGGGTGTCTACTTTCTAAAATGGGGTCATTTGTGGGGGTTTTGTGCCATCTTGGCATTTTATGGCCTTCAAAACTGTAATAGGTAGTGAGGCGTGAAATCAAAAATTTACGCCCTTAGAAAGCCTGAAGGCGGTTCTTGGCTTTCGGGGCCCCGTGCGCAGCTAGGTTCCCAAAAAATCCCACACATGTGGTATCCCCGTACTCAGGAGAAGCAGCAGAATTTATTTTGGGGTGTCATTTCACATATGCCCATGGCATGTGTGAGCAATATATCATTTAGTGACAACTTTGTGAAAAAAAAAAAAAAAAAAAAAAAAGTTTGTAATTTTCCCGCAACTTGTGGCAAAATATAAAATATTCCATGGACTCAACATGCCTCTCAGCAAATAGCTTGGGGTGTCTACTTTCTAAAATGGGGTCATTTGTGGGGGTTTTGTGCCATCTTGGCATTTTATGGCCTTCAAAACTGTAATAGGTAGTGAGGCGTGAAATTAAAAATTTACGCCCTTAGAAAGCCTGAAGACGGTGCTTGGTTTTCGGGGCCCCGTACGCGGCTAGGCTCCCAAAAAGTCCCACATATGTGGTATCCCCGTACTCAGGAGAAGCAGCAGAATTTATTTTGGGGTGTCATTTCACATATGCCCATAGCATGTGTGAGCAATATATCATTTAGTGACAACTTTGTGAAAAATTTATAAAGTTTGTAATTTTCCCGCAACTTGTGGCAAAATATAAAATATTCCATGGACTCAACATGCCTCTCAGCAAATAGCTTGGGGTGTCTACTTTCTAAAATGGGGTCATTTGTGGGGGTTTTGTGCCATCTTGGCATTTTATGGCCTTCAAAACTGTGATAGGTAGTGAGGAGTAAAATGACATATGTATGCCCTTAGAAATCCTGAAGGCGGTGCTTGGCTTTCGGGGCCCCGTACGCGGCTAGGCTTCCAAAAAGTCGACTACATGTGGTATCCCCGTACTCAGGAGAAGCAGCAGAATGTATTTTGGGGTACAATTCCACATATAACCATGGCATGTGTGAGCAATATATCATTTAGTGACAACTTTGTGTAAAAAAAAAAAAAAAAAGAAAATTTTTTTGTCATTATTCAATCGCTTGCGGCAAAAAAATAAAATATTCAATGGGCTCAACATGCCTCTTATCAATTTCCTTAGGGTGTCTACTTTCCAAAATGGGGTCATTTGGGGGGGTTTTGTACTGCCCTGCCATTTTACCACCTCAAGAAATGAGATAGGCAGTCATAAACTAAAAGCTGCGTGAATTCCAGAAAATGTACCTTAGTTTGTAGATGTGACAACTTTTGCGCAAACCAATAAATATACAATTATTGACTTTTTTTTACCAAAGACATGTGGCTGAATACATTTTGGCCTAAATGTATGACTAAAATTGAGTTTATTGGATTTTTCTAATAACAAAAAGTAGAAAATATCATTTTTTTTCAAAATTTGCGGTCTTTTTACGTTTATATCGCAAAAAATAAAAATCGCAGAGGCAATCAAATACCATCAAAAGAAAGCTCTATTTGTGGGAAGAAAAGGACGCAAATTTCGTTTGGGTACAACATTGCATGACCGCGCAATTACCAGTTAAAGCAGCGCAGTGCCAAAGTGTAAAAAGACCTCTGGTCATTTACCAGCAAAATGGTCCGGTCTGAAGGTGGTTAAAGGGTAAAAGTTTGTCGCCATTCCATGAGCGGGCGCAATTTTGAAGCGTGACATGTTGGGTATCGATTTACTCGGCGTAACATTATCTTTCACAATATAAAAAAAAAAAAATTGGGCTAACTTTACTGTTGTCTTTTTTTTTTTATTAAATAAAAAATTTTTCCCCAAAAAAAAGTGCGCTTGTAAGTCCGCTGTGCAAATATGGTGTGACAGACAGTATTGCAACGACCACCATTTTACTCTCTAGGGTGTTAGAATAAATTAAAAAAAAAATATATATATATATATATATATATAATATAATATAAATATATATATTTATATAATTTTTTTTTTTTTTTTTTTTTTTTTTTAGGGGTTCTAAGTAAAGGGATGGAGAAAGACTGGCCCATTAGCATTGTTGGTTGTAATTTCAACGGCCACCACAAGAGGGCGCCAGATTCCAGAAGGAACCATAGGATCACAGAAGGCCTCAAAGCCGGGGGCTCAATTACCGGCCGCCTGCGGCGCGGCCCGACGCGATCGCGCGGGGGGGGGGGGGTCCACGGAGACGGGATACCCCCAGCTATGCTGCCCCAGGAGCAAGGTCGCTGATTCTAGTCGCCAATGCGACCTGGCGACCGGGTTTTGTCGAGCACTGAGTTAGACACATTTCACACTGGGCGTTTTTCAGGCGGTTTTGGGCTAAAAATAGCACATGTAAAGTCCCTGCAAAACGGCTTCCCTGCAGTCTGTGTGGAAGCCCGAGTGCTTTCACACCGAGGAGATGCGCTGGCAGGATGTTAAAAAAAAAAAAAAGTCCTGCAAGCAGCATCTTTGGAGTGGTGTATACCGCTCCTCCACCACTCCTGCCCATTGAAATGAATGGGCACCGCTGCCGAAGCACCTGCGATGCGATTTGGCAGTGGCGCTTCACGGACACATTTAACCCCTTCGTCGGCCGCTAGCTGGATTATAAGTGCCCGGCTAGCAGCCAAATAGCCCCGCTAAAACTGGCAGCATTTTACCGTCAACGCCTGCCCGCTCCAGTGTGAAAGCAGCCTTAAGTGATACAGAAATTTTCTTACATTAAACATTTATTAAACAAAACAAACATCCAATCAGTTCACTTGTATGTATAATTTAGATAAAAAATAAATATTATATATTTTTTTTTTTTTTTACCCGTCAATGCTTTTTTAGATGCCTGGTCCGCAGACCAGCATTTCAGCCAGATCAGGTGCCGCAGCACCACTGCTGATACTGATGCTCTGGAGAGCAAGGGAAGTGTATCCAGGGCCACATTACAGACATACTTAAGGCCGTGCACCAACTGGTCTGCTAGTTCCACGCAGACTGGAGGAGACTGCCGCTTCTCAAATTCACGGTGCAATCATTTTGCCCACTCAGTAAGGGTCTGCATCACTAATGCCGTGGCCAGTACCGGTCATAGCACTGACTCCACTACCGTAAACATGGACCGGGCCACTGACTCGGCCCTCCTGTCGGTAGGGCCCTTAAATGCAAAAGCCCCTTCTACCGGGATCGTGGTTTCTTTATATAACCTGGATACTGGGGGGTCCACAACCGGGAGAGCCAACCATTTTTTTTAGAAGGCTCTCCTCAAAGGGGTAACGCACCGCCATTCTTTTTGGGACCGAAAAAGGTACGTTGCAGAGTTCCCCATTCCTTGCATATGAACTTATCAAAGTAAGTCAGATAAGGGAACACCTTAGGTGTATGGGCTGGCTTACAGGACCCAAAAGGGACCCCAACCTCGGCAGAGGATCCTGCCGCATCCTGTATTTTCAGGGTATTACGCACAGTGGTGATAAGTGCTCCAACTAGCAGAAACTGAATCATCCTCGCTGTCCGAACGGTCCTGGGCACCAGCCCAGCGTCCTCTGACACATCAGAGCAGGGGCCGCCAGTCACTGCGGGCCCGAGTCTGAATCAGAGCTTTCTCTGGAGAACGAGGGGGGAGGGGCCGTTTTTTACCACCCACACCGCCTCCACCCTGGCAATAAGTGTTTCAAGGACCGCTGACAAAGCGTCCAAAGACACTGCACTATTTGCAGGCGAGCCGGTTGCAACTGCAGGGAGGTCTGGGGAAGAAACGCCAGCTTCTGACGCCATGCTGACCCACCCTGTCTGGCACCCTTGGGAACTTAGGACAAGGTGCTCAATCCCACCCTCTTAGCTGTTACAGACTGAAAGGCCCCCACTGCAGGACTCGCCACCCTGACCGAGTGCTGTGCAGTGCTGTTACTGATGGCTGTATCCTGTGTCAGCTCACAAGTGTCCAGGAACAAAAACCGAGCTGTTCTGAGGCACAGGAACCAGTGCTGTGGAGAAAAACTGGCCCAGGTACACACACCGCACTACAGTCCAGTCATGGAGCATCCTCCACGGGGGGGGGGGGGGGGGACAGAGAGAGAAGAAAGGGAGAAGAGGGACCCCCTAATCGACCTCCCAGGGAATGCCCAGCTGCTGCTCTGTCCTGCCAAGACCGGGAGAGCTGTACTTACCACCCGGACAAGCTGGAGGCATCCCATCACAGACCCAGAACCGAGCAGTATGGGGTGGCTGTGGGCCACGGCACACTGTGACATAGACATCCATAGTCCAGTCGTGTGTGTGCCCTGGGGCATGTCGTGGCCGACCCAGCTCATAGCTAGGGCCTGAACATGCTTGATGGCCAGGCTGGGGAGACTACAAGGATCTATATTAAACCGAGCTGCAGGAAGCAGGCTGAGGGATTGCCAGAGGGACCACCCCCTGGGGGGAACTGTACAGTTGTGTTTTTCACATGTATTACATGTTCTGCCTAGTCTTCTCCTGAAGGTGGCGTAATAACCCTATGGTCAAGATTAATGGAGCTGTGTCCGTCAATGAACAAAAGAGAAAGGGCACACACTGGGGTTGATTTACTAAAACTGAGGGGCGCAAAATCTGATGTAGCTCTGCATGGTAGCTAGTCAGCTACTAACTTCAGCTTGTTCAATTAAAGCGGAGCTACATTCGCCTAAGCATTTTTTAAATAAATAATTTGGATTTTGTCCTAACTGTCCTCAAACTTTTTTCTTTTAAATCTGTAATTTCTTACATGGTCCAGCAAGCAGGCACCAGGCATCAAAGATGTGGTCATTTGAAGCCCACTTATGTGTAGGGTTTTGAGACCCTTTGAGAAAGTCACATGATGGTGACGCAACACGTGTGGGAGAGGAGCCTGTGACAGTGCACGATAGAGTTTGGCAGCGCAGCGGCTGCAAAATCAAGCTGTGTGATCTGACCATTCAATCTAATTGATGCTCTTTCTATATCCTAATACATGTGAGTGGTTCTTTATGCCGATTATTTTTTCTACTAATAGAAATATTGCGCAATTATTTTTTTCTTCCTTTCTTTATAATTAAATAATCTATCTGGAGCGGAGGAAGCAGGACTATCCTTTTGATTTACCTGAGTATAAGGATAAGTTTGGTGATTTCTTTTGCAATATTCCTATCAACCCGAAGCTCCCAATACGCCCAGGATTGGTTATCCTTTTTGGTGAGGACTTCACCGGATAAGTACATTTTATGAAAAATCAATCAGTTTATAGAATTTATTTAGCACAGTGGCTGTGTTGGTTTGCACTTTTATTAACACTATTTATTCATTTCATTTATTAATTTAATTAATTGAACATTTGGGGTTTTCATGTTTTTAATTTTTTTCTTGGCATTTATGAATTGCCCTCATTCTTTGGATACTTATCCTTATTCCATATGAATTTATATTAATTTTAGGGTGTTGATAATTAATTTATTCACTTTAGATATACCTTTTTTTTTTTCTTCCTCCTGCACATTGTACTTTATCCACCTGATAATTATTTATTTATGTGTTTGCAATCACATTTAAAGGAGTAGTGAAATCATTTTGGGGAGGTGTTAATCCCCCTTTTCACATTTTCTAGTAATATATTAGAATGTTTATTTTATGATTTTCGGCTATTTTGTTATATTTTAGAACTTAGCACAACATTAGTTATTCTTGATATTTCAATATTTTTTGCCTATTTGTGATATTTTGGCACGTGGCACTTTTTTAGTTGTTGGAATAGTGAAGACCGCGCAACACTATTAATACTTTTATTTTTCTTGGTTAACTGACCTGTTTGGAGTGTTTGCAGCTGTTCTCTTTTTAGTTATAAGTTTGCATTGATCATCCACTTTTGCGCTGGAGTATTCCGTTTTTGATTTATAATGACACTGTGTGACGCACTTACTTGATTACAGATTGCCATAGCAATGGTGGCATCATTGGAAGTTCCAGTTCCGTTGTTAAGGTAACCTGTCAAGTAACAGGGAATTGTCATATGAAGTGCAGTCGGGGAAAGGAGCGATGAAGGAAATGGCTCAGTATGCATCACTTCTGGTCATAAAATTTTACGATCACACCCGCATTAGATGTTCAAAGACTCCTGGGATCGATGACATAGATATCCCTGGAGTCAACGGGCTAGGCTGATGATGCCGTCGCCTGGGCAGCTGGGACGGAAGTCACGGGGAAGACTACTTTAAAAAAAAAAAAGGGTACTTTCTTTTGAAATTTCACTATATAAATAACCAAAAATAAAACCACTATGGGTGCACGTCACAATATGAGTAATTTAAAAAAACTAGTGGAAGTCTGCTTTAAGCTTTGACAATAAAACCTGGAAGCTAAATTGGTTTCTATGCATTGCTGCACCAGATTTTGCACTCTCCAGTTTTAGTAAATCAACCCCAATGTTATGCATGGGAGATGCTTGTTGCCCAGTCAGCAGATTTGGGGGGGGGGGGGGGGGGGTCAAAATCTCCAGTGGAGCCTGGTGAGGAAAACAGTTCAAGTCTTCCTTTAAGAGGCCGATCATAAAATTCCTCCGTAGGGCCTGGAGTTCGGGCTGCAGAAGAGTTTGGATGAGTCTGCAGCATGCCCAGTCTGGTGCACCTACCAGAGTACCTAGCTCGTTATTGAAGGGCTGTGAAGCCTCACAGGAAGAGGGGGACTGTGCTGAGGACTGTTAACAGTTCTGTGAAAATTGAAAATACGAGACTGTTTGCTGTGCGAGAAAACTGGGAGAACTCCCCTATCAGATCGAGCTAAGGAAAAGCCTACTGTATGGACTCTGTTTTATGTGCTGTATATATCAGGGGATATGTATGTATGTATGTATGTATGTATATACACATACATACACACATACACACACACACACACACACACACACATATACATAGAGATTTATATATAAAGTGCAACTGATAAAGCTAGTTTCTACAGCAGGCCTAACCGAGATATACAAGTTGTTGCCAGGGCTTCCTGTTCTAGCTTTTTAGCAAGTCTGCTCAAGTGTACCAGTGAGATTTATTGTGACCAGCCACACAACAAACACTTAGCAGACAGCTAGGATTTATGATAAAATATCCAGGTGGTGAAACCGAGTCCACAGAGGCTGCTTCTGCCTCCCAGCTCATGCTTGTTGAATAAGAAAATAAATAGAAACACCATGTAAGAGTAACAGAGACAGGAGCACATCAGGTGACACGATGCAAGACTCTGTGAGTCGGGATGGATCATTAATGCATTTAAAGCAGAACGCTGCACTTTTCAATTACCTTTTCCTGTCTGCACTGCAACCTGATTTTATCATTACACCAAAAGCAAGCAAGACCATCCAGAATGGTATCATCTTGATGAAATATTATGTAATAAATGTCAGCTGTTGTATTACACATACAATACATCAGGGCCACACAAAGTAGAGGGAATGTAAAAAATGTACTTGAATACTGATGAGGCCTAGATTTTGGGAGCCATTTATAATAAACTCAATATAAACATATCTTCTATAGGTCTTTAAGGCCTTGTATATATCAATGTGTTTTCAAGATCCCTGACATAGGGGAAAATACATTTCAGTCAAGAGATTTTACTATTTACTGACAGCAACTATACATACACACGTGCAGAGCGAACATAAATAAGATAAGACAAATGCTTGTATTTTTGATTCTTTAATATTAATTTTCTCATTCAAGACAGTTGAAAAGAATCCTTAAAATGCATCAAATGAGATGCTTTTGAATGGGCATTTCAGAAAAATGTGCAGTGTCTTGGCAGATTTAACTGGAAAGCTCCCAATTACCGTTATTTCTGTTCTTCTTCTTCACAGGGGTTGCTGAAGCTGCTCATAGATGGATCAAAATTCGGCATGTTCAGCAGGGACGCACTAAATTCCAATCCATCTATGGCCTTTCCTGTTCTGTTGAATCGGGGTTTTGGAAAATGTTTCTTAATCAGCTGGCTGCAGCCACTTATCAGTGTATTCCGACAGCAGAGGAGTCCTGCCATCAGAATACAATGGCACAGCAGGGAAGATTCCGCCATCTACCTGGCTTGTGTGGATAGGGGAACCCTTTTGTGTTGTTTTCCATCAATCCTCTGAAAGAAAACAAGGAATCAATGGCCAGCCTTAAGCCTGGTACACACTACAAGGTTTTTTTTATTTTTTATTTCATTAAACCCAGCGGATTGAAGGAAAAAAAACTTGACAGCTCGGGAGAAGCCACTGTACTATGTGATGATAGTACAGCAATCTCCCCTGCTGAGCTATTGTGTTCTGAAAGGGGGGATGCCCGCCACAACACACCGGTCATTGGCTGGGAGCGCTGATCGGATGCCGATTGGCACACCTTTTTTTGGTCATGCCCCTTTGGCAGAAGCCAGCTGAATGGCTTTCTTCTGTCCGACTGGATTCAGTACACATATACCGGATGTCGGTCAGTTTCCATTGAACCGACCGAGGCTGCCCGACATTCAGTCTGTGTGCCCTAGGCTTTAAGCCCCATAACACACAGGCAGAATTTCGTGAAAAATTTGCTGGTTCAAAAAAAAAAAAAAAAAGGGGTGACATTCTGCCTGTGTGTATGTTGGTCTGTCCATTAGAAGCTGGTTTCTGTCGGACGTGCATGCTGGAAAACCAGCATCCGACCAATTTCCAATCAGCACTCTCAGTCAATGGCATAGAGCGCTGATGGGAGTGTTCTGGTAGGGGGGCTGCCCCCCCCCCTGTCAGAACACAAGAGCTCAGAGGGGTAGATCGCTGGACTAACCTTGCATGGTCATCTTTTCATACAACCTGCTAAATTGTGTACCTGGCTTTAGGCTCCAGTTGAAAATCCTGGATGGCCTTATTCCCGCAGATTTATTTTGGCCTCCTTGTTCCCCCTGCCTCGCCGCCCCCCCCCCCCCCCCCCACTCTACCACCATCAAATATTGATATAGAAACCATCTTCTACCAAAGTTGGATGCAGAGCTCAATTGCCTCTTGTACAGATTGAGCTCCATTTCACGCTTATGCGATGGATGAAATGAACAGGAATCGCTACGTTTCCTGCATCTCATCACACCGCATAGCAATCACACAGTGTTCATGTGATCTGCTGCTGGTGTCCATTAAAAGTTAATGAGACCCTAAAAGCAGGTTGCAGAAAGCAGTGCGTTTGACTGAACTGGATCACATGGGTATGAACACCAATGAGATCTGATTCCAGTGCGGAAAAAAATAAACAAAAATGCCTGCGCCTTTTTCGTGTGGATGGAGTGGGTCTTGAGCCATACAAAATGATGGGCTCAAATCGCACCGCACAGAATCACAAGTGATTGCCACAGGAATGCGGTGTGATTCCTGTGTGAACCAGGGCTTAGAGACAATACAATGCCAATTTTAATGGGACATTGAATGATGCAAATGGTGACAACACACGGTCGAAAGCTCTTTAGAAAATGTAAGCGCTATATAAACATCCGGAATAGTAAAATACATGCACTGTATACTAAATAAGCTTGTGAGATGTAAATGTGTCACATGGGCTTTATTATGCACATTTCAGCTGCACTGCTTTTCCCTCTGGATGTACTTGCTTCTAAAACTATGCAGGCGATAAATAGTACCATTTGTTGTATATTTCAAAAGCACACATTATAGACGAAAATGATCCAGACATACCGGAGTCATTTGGTGTTCCGCTACATTCAGCATTTCACCTGCAGCACTTAATACCCCAATAAAGTTACACTGTAGCAGTGCTTATACTAATTTTCAGACGATTACATTAACAGCTCTAACTACTCTCCAAACAAGTTGTCTCCCTTGTGACAAGAATATTGCTTGCTCTTGAAACATGTTTATGTAAAAAGAAATGCACCTAAAAGCATGAAAAATGATTGTGCTGCCAGGAAAAGCACTCCAGAGACATGGCATGTGGCCCAAAGCCAGGTGCCTGCCTGCTAGATACTGTGTGGGAAAAGAACAGTCTCCTAGTAAAGACAGTCAGTTTTTTTTTTTAGCTAGATGGTCAGCTGGTACAAGTTGTTATCAGTGGTAAACATTATACAGCCCAGACCACAAGGATGGGAAACTAAATGTGTGTGCTATCTCACCTCTCTACAAGAACCTCTGGTGTTACTCCTTCACATTCACTTGGCAGCATTTTGGTACACGGTTCCTGAAAAGAGTACAAAAAAAATAAAACACAATAAACATAAGTTTCATCAACTAAATACAATGTAATCTTAAAGAAATAAAAATAAATAAATAAATATATATATATATATATATATATATATATATATATATATATATATATATATATATATATATATATATATATATATATATATATATATATGCAAAATAAATAAATAAAATAGTAAATGGATAGGAAAGTATACATAAATAATTTAATCAAAATGGCCAGAAAGGCTAAGGGAGTGTTTTTCAACAAAAATAAAAAAAGTATTGAAAAAAACACACAGATGAGGGAGTTTTCTTTAAATATTAACCAGTTGCCGACCGCCGCACGACGATGTACGTCGATAGCATGGCACGGGCAGGCATATTGGCGTACATGTACGTCCCTTGCCTCCCGCGGGTCGGGGGCCCGATCGGGCCCCCGCCCGGTGCCTGCGGCGGTCGGTATTCGTGCGGGAGCGATCCCGGACGAGGGGACGGCCATTCGTTCATGGCCACCCCCTCGCGATCGCTCCCGACGAATAGGAATCCCCCGTGACATCACTTCCTCTCCTGTAATGTAAACACAGGAGAGGAAGTGATGTATTCTCTCCTCCGTGTCGGTATTTTTCGTTCCGACACGGAGGAGAGCGGATCGGTGAGTTGCACCAACACTCTACACACACAGTAGAACATGCCAGGCACACTCACACCCCCCCTTTACCCCCCGATCACCCCCCCAATTACCCCTGCCCCCCAGTCACAGTGACACCAATGTCATTTTTTTTTTTTTTTTTGCATTGGTGTCATTTGTGACTGTAATAACTGTTAGGGCAGTTAGAGTTAGCCCCCTTTAGTTCTAATGTACCCCCCTAACCCCCCCAATAAAGGTTTAACCCCGTGATCACCCCCCGTCGCCAGTGTCACTAAGGCTGGGTTCACATTGCAGCGGTTTATGAGAACGAATGTGATTCGCACCGCACTGCAGTGCAAATCACATCCGATCTCTGTGCGATTCGAGTTCAGCCATTCGCCGCACCCGCCGCACCCGCCACACCCGCCGCACCCACCGCAAATTCGCACGGGACCCTTTTTTTGGCCCGCAGCAGAATCGGATCGCATGGGTGTTCACACCATGCGATCCGAGTTTGCAGATCGCACTGCGATATGCGAACTGATCTGGGGGTGTCAGTAACATTTCACTGACACTCCCAGCAGTTCGCATAGGGCAGTGTGAACTGCCGCCGGGAGGCATGCGATGCGGGAACCCGCCGCGGATTTGCGGCGTTTCCGCATCGCTCCAGTGTGAACCCAGCCTAATAAGCGATCATTTTTCTGATCGCCGTATTAGTGTCACAGGTGACGCTAGTTAGGCAGGTAGGTATTTAGGTTCGCCGCAGCTTTTTATAGCGCCAGGGACCCCCATATACTACCGCATAAAGCCCCCTGATTGCCCCCTAGTTAACCCTTTCACCAGTGATCACCATATAACTGTTACAGGTGACGCTGGTTGGTTAGTTATTTTTTATAGTTTCAGGGCACCCGCCATTTATTACCTAATAAAGGTTTAACCCCCTGATCACCCGGCGGGTGTCATTTGTGACTAATAACTGTTAGGGCAGTTAGGGTTAGCCCCCTTTAGTTCTAAGGTACCCCCCTAACCCCCCCAATAAAGGTTTAACCCCGTGATCACCCCCCGTCGCCAGTGTCACTAAGGCTGGGTTCACATTGCAGCGGTTTATGAGAACGGATGTGATTCGCACCGCACTGCAGTGCAAATCACATCCGATCTCTGTGCGATTCGAGTTCAGCCATTCGCCGCACCCGCCACACCCGCCGCAAATTCGCACGGGACCCTTTTTTTGGCCCGCAGCAGAATCGGATCGCATGGGTGTTCACACCATGCGATCCGAGTTTGCAGATCGCACTGCGATATGCGAACTGATCTGGGGGTGTCAGTAACATTTCACTGACACTCCCAGCAGTTCGCATAGGGCAGTGTGAACTGCCGCCGGGAGGCATGCGATGCGGGAACCCGCCGCGCATTCGTGGCGTTCCCGCATCGCTCCAGTGTGAACCTAGCCTAATAAGCGATCGTTTTTCTGATCGCTGTATTAGTGTCACAGGTGACGCTAGTTAGGCAGGTAGGTATTTAGGTTCGCCGCAGCTTTTTATAGCGCCAGGGACCCCCATATACTACCGCATAAAGCCCCCTGATTGCCCCCTAGTTAACCCTTTCACCAGTGATCACCATATAACTGTTACAGGTGACGCTGGTTGGTTAGTTATTTTTTTATAGTTTCAGGGCACCCGCCATTTATTACCTAGTCTCACTAGTGTACCCCTAAATTTAGGGGTGTCTACTTTCCAAAATGGGGTCATTTGGGGGGGGTTTGTGCCATCTTGGCATTTTATGGCCTTCAAAACTGTAACGCCCTTAGAAAGCCTGAAGGCGGTGCTTGGTTTTCGGGGCCCCGTACGCGGCTAGGCTCCCAAAAAGTCCCACATATGTGGTATCCCCGTACTCAGGAGAAGCAGCAGAATTTATTTTGGGGTGTCATTTCACATATGCCCATGGCATGCGTGAGCAATATATCATTTAGTGACAACTTTGTGAAAAAAAAAAAAAAAAAAAAAAAAAAGTTTGTAATTTTCCCGCAACTTGTGGCAAAATATAAAATATTCCATGGACTCAACATGCCTCTCAGCAAATAGCTTGGGGTGTCTACTTTCTAAAATGGGGTCATTTGTGGGGGTTTTGTGCCATCTTGGCATTTTATGGCCTTCAAAACTGTAATAGGTAGTGAGAAGTGAACTCAAAAATTTACGCCCTTAGAAAGCCTGAAGGCGGTGCTTGGTTTTCGGGGCCCCGTACGCGGCTAGGCTCCCAAAAAGTCCCACATATGTGGTATCCCCGTACTCAGGAGAAGCAGCAGAATTTATTTTGGGGTGTCATTTCACATATGCCCATGGCATGTGTGAGCAATATATCATTTAGTGACAACTTTGTGAAAAAAAAAAAAAAAAAAAAAAAGTTTGTAATTTTCCCGCAACTTGTGGCAAAATATAAAATATTCCATGAACTCAACATGCCTCTCAGCAAATAGCTTGGGGTGTCTACTTTCTAAAATGGGGTCATTTGTGGGGGTTTTGTGCCATCTTGGCATTTTATGGCCTTCAAAACTGTAATAGGTAGTGAGAAGTGAACTCAAAAATGTACGCCCTTAGAAAGCCTGAAGGCGGTGCTTGGTTTTCGGGGCCCCGTACGCGGCTAGGCTCCCAAAAAGTCCCACATATGTGGTATCCCCGTACTCAGGAGAAGCAGCAGAATTTATTTTGGGGTGTTATTTCACATACGCCCATAGCATGTGTGAGCAATATATCATTTAGTGACAACTTTGTGTAAAAAAAAAAAAAAAAATTTTTTTTTTTGTCATTATTCAATCGCTTGAGGCAAAAAAATAAAATATTCAATGGGCTCAACATGCCTCTTATCAATTTCCTTAGGGGGTCTACTTTCCAAAATGGGGTCATTTGGGGGGGTTTTGTACTGCCCTGCCATTTTAGCACCTCAAGAAATGAGATAGGCAGTCGTAAACTAAAAGCTGCGTAAATTGCAGAAAACGTACCTTAGTTTGTAGATGTGACAACTTTTGCGCAAACCAATAAATATACAATTATTGACTTTTTTTTTACCAAAGACATGTGGCTGAATACATTTTGGCCTAAATGTATGACTAAAATTGAGTTTATTGGATTTTTCTAATAACAAAAAGTAGAAAATATCATTTTTTTTCAAAATTTGCGGTCTTTTTACGTTTATATCGCAAAAAATAAAAATCGCAGAGGCAATCAAATACCATCAAAAGAAAGCTCTATTTGTGGGAAGAAAAGGACGCAAATTTTGTTTGGGTACAACATTGCATGACCGCGCAATTACCAGTTAAAGCAGCGCAGTGCCAAAGTGTAAAAAGACCTCTGGTCATTTACCAGCAAAATGGTCCGGTCTGAAAGTGGTTAAAAATCGATTAAATAGTGTTTTTGGTTTGTGGTGCTCAGGTGCAGCGAAGAGTCGCTTTATGCTGCATTCTCACCTATGCAGTTGTAGCGCACTACAGTCCATTTAACATGGTTTTCTATGGAACACGTTCTGGAGTGTAAATCTGCAAAATGCACAAAGCACTAAAAATGCATAAGTGTGAATCCAGCCTTAAAGCGGGAGTCCGCCGGGACTCCGCGTTTTTTTTTTTTTTTTTAAAAGCCAGCAGCTACAAATACTGCAGCTGCTGACTTTTAAAATAGTGACACTTACCTGTCCAGCGTGCCCGTGATGTCGGCACCCGAAGCCGATCTCTCGATCGTCTCTCGGGTGCTGCCGCCGCCATCTTGGGTATGGGAATCAGGAAGTGGAGCCTTTCGGCTTCATTTCCCGGTTCCCTACTGCGCATGCGCGAGTCGCGCTGCGCAATAAGGACGGTCCCCGCTGCCTCTGGGATCTGTGCGTTTCCCAGCAGGCAGCGGGGACTTTCGGAAAGGGGCGTAATCTACGCCCCTTTCCGCAGAGAGCTATCCCAGGAGTGGGTGCAGATACCTGTACTGTACAGGTACCTGCACCCCCCTCCCCCCTGAAAGGTGCCAATTGTGGCGCCGGAGGGGGGGAGGGTTCCGATGAGCGGAAGGTCCACTTTAGGGTGGACCTCCGCTTTAAAGTGGATGTAAACCCTTCCATATATCCAGGGAAGTGACTATCTTCAAGTGATACACAGATGAAACAAATCCTCCTACATAAATTGTAGCCATTTATCTGTAGAGCTTTCTTCTCTATAACTGTTCAAAGTGCATAATTTGTAAAGTTTGTCTGAGCTGTCAAAAAATAAAGAAGTGGGTGGAGACCTGAAATTACACTCTGCAGAGCTCAGTGAGGAGAGCTCTGAGAGCTGATTGGAGGGAAGGGACACACCCCTCTCCACAGCGCACACAGGAACAGAGCTGATGCTGTCAATCACAGGCTGTGTGCTGAAGCTTCAATCCCCTGCCACCATTTTTCTTTTGGTGTCAGGAAAACCTGTCAGAGGTGAGTCATGCAGATAGCAGAGGAATGGGGCAGGAGACAGAAATGACACTTAGTGCTCTTAATTGAGACACACACTATAGAGCATGGGTCTTCAAACTATGGCCCTCCAGTTGTTCAGGAACTACAATTCCCATCCTGCCTAGTCATGTCTGTGAATGTCAGAGTTTTACAATGCCTCATGGGATGTGTAGTTTCACAACAGCTGGAGGGCCGTAGTTTGAGGATCCCTGCTATAGAGGGATATGCTTTGTTTATATTTCACATCTGAGGATTGCAACCACTTTAAGGGAACTGTCATCATAAAATATGTCATGACATCAGTTCCGGATTACTGGCACCCTAAAGGCGCCAGTTTAAAAAATAGAAAGTATTCAAAAACACAGATCTTGACGTTTTGAATACTTTCAAGTGCAGAGGAGGGGTCTGGGGCCTTAAAGACCCCAGATCCCTCCATAAAGAGTATCTGTGCTGCGTATTACTGTCACAAGGGATGTTTACATTCCTTGTGACAGCAAGAACAGTGGGAAAAAATAAAATAAAAAAATATTTAAAAAAGGACAGTGTAAAGATAAACAGTTTAAATCTACAGAATATCAGCACCTGACATCAGCTATCGGCCTGAGAGGCAGCCGAAAAATTGGCATTGTATCGTCACTTAAAAACCAATATCGCGTGACCCCTACTTTAGAACCACTTTATTGGTGGGCTTTAGCCTTGCATCGGTATGAGCATGGGATGCTTCTGAGATCATTAAAAAAAATAAACTGACAGGTGCATTCCACCTGCAGTTGACTTCCTTATAAGCTGCTGTTTAACTGAAACAAGCAGGTCTTGCATACCCATTGGCCTCTAGTTTTTATTTAGTGAACTTTGAGCTCCTTTATATGTTTATATGAATACATTTCTCAGCCCTCAAATTCCACTCGCCCGCTCGCATTTGGCGAGTGGAATTATGAGGAGAGAGAGAGTATGGACAGGGCTGTGATCTATGGGTAATGTATAGCCAGTGCCTCGCCGCCACACACACATTTGCAGTGTGGCCAGTTCTATAGGAATTCTACAGCTGCCTGGGACCACCCCTCACCACCTCCCTCCTGCCACACATCCCTACCCCACATAGGCTCGCAGAGTGAGCACTGCAATAGAAGTTTACCTGCCTCCTGGTACCACCCCTCTCCATCTCCCTCCTGCCACACACCTAAGGAGAGGGGCGATGCATGTCTCTGCAAGGCACCCTCAGTGTGCACCAATGCCTGACCCCCATGGCTGCAGAAGAATGATAAATGTTACAGGGCTGTGATGTTCTAAAGGCATTGGTATAATGGGGGATTGAACAAGAAGTTTGAGTAAGGGGGGGGGGGGGGGTAATTGGAGGCATAGACACAATGAAGCCCCCAAATTTGCCACTTGCCTAATCGCATTTTGCAAGTGGAAAGGGGAAGGGAAAGGGGAAGGGGAAGAGGAAGAGAGGATAGCAGGCAGCTATCACAGAGTGGGGAACATCATCTGAATTGCCGAATGTTTCCCACACTCACCGTTTCCCGCATAGAGTCCCACCTCCTAGCCCGGTACTTTGATAGACAGAACACCGGTCCAATGCCGGGATGTGTGACATATACCAATGTACCTTGGCCAGGAGGCGGGACTGTATGTGACAGCGAGCATGGAGAACACTCGGCAATTCAAATGAAAGCCGTTACAGCGATGTGCCTTGGTCTCTGATGATCCGGCCTGCAGTCCTCTTCCTGTCCTCTCTACCCCTGCACAGGTGAGCCTGCATTTTTGGGCACAAGTGAGGCTGCACTGATGAGCATTGATAAAGTTGTTGTTAATATTTATTTTTGTAACTTAATTCTGCATAAAAGATTTAAGTGCCATTTCATGAGATAATTTAAGAGAACGTGTTTAGGGGTGGAAAAAGGGGCAGAGTAGGGGTTGGGCAAGGCAACTGGTGGCGAGTAACCCTTAAGGCTTGGCTAGTAGCTCAGGACTTGAAATTTTGAGCTCTGCAATTCTGACATATCACTATATACAACAATAGCATTTTATAAAAAAAGCTACAACTTTTATCATTACTAAACAGCCTTTACCTACAGGTAGGAGACATTTTGGCTGCCACAGTGGGCTGATCTATGTCACATATTAACCACTTGAGACCCGCGCTATAGCCGAATGACGGCTACAGCGCGGACCTCCTTTGCCGGGACTACGTCTATTGATGTCGCCCCGTGCACGAGCGGCCTGTGCTGAGGGGCACGCGCGGCGCGCTCTGTGATCGGCGAGTCTATTAGACTCGTCTGATCACTGATCCGAGCAAGGGGTCGATCCCGACCCCTTACCACGTGATCAGCTGTCAGCCAATGACAGCTGATCATGTGATACAACGGATCCGGTAATCGGCTATTATTCCTCCTCGCTCTGACAGCGCGAGGAGAAAAAAAAAGAGCCGAACAAAGGCGGCCATGATCGGGACATCAGTCCCGAACACGGCCAGCCCTGCCAGTGCCCACCTGCCCCCTGCCAGTGCCACCTCATTAAAAAATAAGTGCCCCCCCGTCAGTGCTACCCATCAGTGCCCACAGTGCCACCCAGCAGTGCCCAGAGTGCCACCCAGCAGTGCCCACAATCTGCCTCAACAACAGTGCTGCACCCCAGTGCCACATATCCGTGCCCATCAGTGTCATCTACCAGTGCCCATCAGTGCCCAGCAGTGCCACCTATCAGAGCCACCTATCAGTGCCACCTATCAGTGCCACCTATCAGTGCCACCTATCAGTGGTACCTATCAGTGCCCCTTAGTGCCACCCATCCGTGCCATCTTATCTGTGCCCATCTTTGCCCATCAGTGCAGCCTTATCTGTGCCCATCAGTACTGCCTTATCTGTGCCTATCGGTGCCACCTTAAATATGCCTATCAGTGCCCACCAGTGCAGCCTATCAGTGCCCACCAATGCAGCCTATCAGTGCCGCCTCATCAGCGCACTTCAATGAAGGAGAAAAATTACCTGTTTGCAAAATGTTATAACAAACTTTTTATTTTTTTTTGCATTTTTTTTGCTTGTTTAGCAAAAAATAAAACTCCCAGCTGTAATTAAATACCACCAAAAGAAAGCTCTATTTGTGGGGAAAAAAATGATAAAAATTTCATTTGGGTACAGTGTTGTATGGCCGCGCAATTGTCATTCAAAGTGCATCAGCGCTGAAAGCTGAAAATTGGTCTGGGCAGGAGGGGGGTTTAAGTGCCCAGTAAGCAAGTGGTTAATGAACATAGCCAACACCTACACAGGCACCAAAATTTACTGTACATGATTGTGTGATCTCTGAACTAGTCCATAAAGTTGACAATAACCCTGAATAATGGCTTAACAAAAGTGGTGGCACTCTTTTGTAGAAAAGACAGATGAACTTAGCCAGTAAGAGCGTTGTAATTTTTGTAGGAGGCAATGCCCGTGTACTTATAATGCAGGCACTTAAAGTGGTTGTAAAGTCAGACGTTTTTTCTTTTTATCTTCATGCATTCTATGCATTTAGATAAAAAAAAAACCTTGAGTGTGCAGCAGCCCCCCTAATACTTACCTGAGCCCCAACTCAATCCAGGGATGTTGCAGGAGACACTTGGCTGGCAAAGACTTTCCCTCATTGGCTGAGATGGCAGCGCAGCACCATTGGCTCCTGCTGCAGTCAATAAAATTCAGTGAGCCAATGAGGAGAGAGAGGAGGTGAGGCCGGGCTGCAGCTTTGTGTCTGAATGGACACAGGGAGCTGAAGCTCGGCACATGTGCCCCCATAGCAAGCTGCTTTCTATGGGGGAACTCAACAGGAGTTAGGGGCCAGGAGCGCTGGTGATGGACCCGAGAAGGAGGAGGATCTGGGCTGCCCTGTGCAAAACTACTGCACAGAGCAGGTAAGTATACCATGTTTGTTATTTTTAACCACTTTCTGCCCGCCGGCCATCATTTGACGTCCTTGACTTTGAGCGGGGATATCTAAATGATGTTTGCAGTTACAGGCATCATTCAGATATCTTTTAGAGCCGGTGATTCCCTACGCCATAACAATGACCATAGCGGCTGTTCAGCTGCTTGCTCATTCTTAAGGGCGGCGAGAGGGGACGTCCTCCCCCTCCCGCCGCCCTCCAGTGCTTTTATCGACTAACCCCTGCCATCGGTGAGTCAGAGAACGGATCCGCCGGACCTGGATGTTGACCATAGAGTTTTCCGGCAGATCAGATGGAACCCGGAATCTCTATGAACGTTTGGAGGTTGAGCACAATGTTATCATGCCCGGGCTCTGCATTCAAACAAATGGTGACGCCTCGGCTGGCAGAAGCGAACGCATAAGTAAGTTGAGCCCACATATGTAAACGTTGTTCAAATCACACATGAGGTATTGGCGCGAACGGTAGAGTGAGAGCAATAATTCTAGCTCTAGACCTCCTCTGTAACTCAAAACACGTAACCAGTAAAAAAAAAAAAAAATGAAAGCGTCGCCTATGGGGATTTTTTGGTACCAAAGTTTGGCGCCATTCCACGAGCGTGTGTAATTTTGAAGCATGACATGTTAGGTAGCCATTTACTCAGCGTAACATCATCTTTCATAGTATGCAAAAAAATTGGGCTAATTTTACTGTTATTTTTATTTTTTTTCAAAGCATGAAACATTTTTTTCCCAAAAAAACGCGTTAGAAAAATTGAAGCTGTGCAAACACCGTGCAAAATAAAAAGTTGCAACGACCGCCATCTTATTCTTTAGGGTGTCTTCTAAAAAAACATATCTAATATTTGGGGGTTCTGTGTAATTTTCTAGCAAAAAACAAAACAAACAAAAAAAGAATATATAGGATTTTTGACTTGCCTTTAAATCCATTTCTCTGAGTTCATTGACAGACACGTGCTTCCTTATTCAGAACCATAGGGCATTATCACCCCCTACATGAGTGTAGGACACCAGGCAGAAAAAAAGACTTGGCTATGCCCATGGGCAGTCTTAAGTGTTATACACCCCCTCTCTGCTATAGGCCTTCAGTTTTGTCACAAGCAGTGCCAGAAGCATTAAAAACGCTAAAGAGGGGTGGGTGCTGTGTCAATTAACTCAGAGAAATGGATTTTACGGCAAGTCAAAAATCCTATTTTCTCATTCGTTCATTCACAAACACCGTGCTTCCTTATTCAGAACCATAGGGATGTCCCAAAGCAGTGCCAAACATGAGGGGTAGTGCAGCCAACAAATATCAGGCCAGCCAGACAACCTGGAGCTCAACGAGAACAACTGGAGCCCAACCTGAACAGCAAGAAAGACCCCTTCATAAGGGAAAAACCCTCTAGACCGAAGCCTGCAGAACCTTGAGGCCAAAAGAGGCATTTGCAGATGCCACCACATCCACTTTGTAAAATTGTGCACCGACGACCAGGTGGCCGCCTTGCACACTTGCGTCACTAACGCCTGATGAAGGAAGGCCCAGGAAGCACTCAGCGCCCGAGTAGAGCTCGCCTTCACCAGGAAGGGAGGAACCTGACTTCTGACAGAATAGGCTTGAGTCACCGTCTGTCTGATCCATCTAGAAATGGTCACTGAGGAAGCAGACAGCCCCTTCTTTGGCCTGTCTGCGATCACGAAACAGGTAATCGGACCTCCAAAAGGACTCAGTGGCCGCCAAATGAACCACATCCAAGGGGTGTAAGGCAAATTCCTTCAGATGTTGCGGCCTGGGACACAGGGAAGGCAACACGATTTCTTCCTTTAAATGGAAATCGGAAACAAATTTTGGAAGGAACAAAGGACAAGGACGAAGAACCACCTTGTCCTTATGAATCACCAGGTAGTGCGTGCGACAGGCTAGAGCTGCCAATTCTGACACCCTGCGAGCAGAGGTGATAAACAACTTAAGATACACTCTCAATGACCTCCCAATTAGTATATCATCACAGCGCTCACACACCCCCTCCCTCCAGCTGCCACTTAAAAAATTGAATATATCTATCAGAAGGTGGAAAGAAAGCAAATCTATCACTTGAAATGCAAAAAAAGGCACCTAGTGGCGCTATACAAAATACACACTGTTAATTAACAGTGTGCTATAATAACCAAAAAATACCCAACGTGAAAATAAAAATGTGCATAGAAAGTAATCAACAATACAATCAATATTGATGAAGTAGCAACAAAATACAATCAAACAAAAAAAGATTTACAGTCAAAGAAATATATAAATCACACAAATAGTGATGCTGTGAATAAGTGACAAAAGGTAAAAAATAAAAAATGAACACAAGACCAAATGGTGCTCTAATAAAGATGTATAGTTCCAAAGTGGATTCGATTAATCTTCAATCAAGGAAAATTGATGGAAAACAGTGACCATAATGGTGGCAATAGTTCAAAAAATGATTAATTCAGATAAACATTCTGTAGCCAAGTGTCCATCAAGTGAAAAACCTCCACCGCACCCTTGGTGCTCGTGCCCCCCTTGTATAAAAAACTCACCAAAAGTATTGCCCAGCACTCTCGTGTCAGGCAAAAACGCTTATAGTGTATACAAATGATGATTATTTTCTCCAAGCCACTTCTTATGAGAACTTCGCAGGCAGAGGATAGTCACTTATTATCTCAGAATTACCTCAAGGAGACAAAAGAAACTTCCCATAGTGCAATAATGTAAAGCTAGTTTAATAAAACGTCAAATTTTAAAATCACACTCACATGGATCCAATTAAAAACAGGCACTTCAAATAGACAATCCACTGGTCAGTTCAAAGGTTCTTCCCTCATAGGCATTGGTGAGTATACTGGAAGCAGGCTAGATAGTGTCACATAGCACCGTCTCTATACAAGGTATCTGTGTGGTACCTGACAGCAGATAGCTCAAATTGAGAGTGTATCTTAAGTTGTTTATAATCACCATTTAATCACTAGCAGCTGGGGATTAGCTTTATTTCTTTTTTATCTCTTTTTTAAATTTTTATATAATTTTTTTGTGTTGTGTGTGAGTTATATTGAGATCTTCAGAATGGAGGCCATCAATTATCTTGCATCACGACAGATCAACCCTAACAACATTTTTTCTAATAATCACGAAATGATGGAGGAGGAGGAAGACATCTCAGGTCTCCTTAAAAACCTAGATCATCTGTTGGAGAAACAGGTGAAAACGTGGTGGGATGTACTCACCTTTGAGCAATATTTAAAAGAGGGTTTGATCTTTAGAAGCTTGAGGTGGGACATTGCTCCACAGGATGGTCTAGATGATCAATCATTTATGGAGGAATGGTTGTGTTTTTTTAATAAAATGGGAATCGAACTACAGGCCTTAGTATTAAAAAGAAAGGGGATTAAATTAATAAAGTTGAAGGAACAGATCGAATTAATAAGGTTAAAATTAGAACCCCTTAGTGAAAGTAGTCAGGTGAGAGATTTTAATGTCATGATGAAAAAGAAACTTGAGAAGTGGGATAAGGACACACAAAAGAAAAAGGTTAAAAAATATAATAGGGATCTGATGGATTTCAAGAATAATAAAATATACGCATGGCAGTCCTATGGTTCAGCTGATAAAAATGATCAAGCGAATCTTGAGACTACTAATAGGGTGGATGAGGGCTCTAAACAGAGCGTCAAAACTAAAGGGGGAAAGGGCAAGACTGGTATTAAAACCGGTAATAAAACATCTCTACCTCAGAATGCCAAACCTAGGGAGGGGGCTACCCATTTAAGGGCACCACTATCTCAGGGTGGTTACCCTTCACCTGGGAGAGCGCAGATCGAAAGAGGAGTCTTTCCCCCAGCACAATATGTTTCACAACAACCTTACCCGCAGATGATGGGATACCCACACTCCACACCTTATCCACCTTTCAGAGATCAAAGATGGCCACAAGATATAATGGACAGTAACAGGGGCTTCTCGCTACCTATGTATAATAGGTTTACACCATTAGGGCAGGATGTTGCGGAAAGGAGGTACAATGACAATATGTACCCTCCCTACCATCCCCCTCCTCCACCTTTTCTAAATCAGAGGGGGAGAGGAGGGCGTGGAGGGGGAACCCCAAGAGGACGAGGTATAGGGACCCATATGGGACAGAGGAATACACCCCCGCATTACAGCGGGCCAATGGGCAAAAACAGAGAGGATGTCGTGCGGGAAAACAAAAGCAATATAGACAATCCAAGAAAAAGGATGAGGGACATGTAGATGGAGGGGTGTTCAATCTAAGCAAGGTACAACTAGAAACCAAAGAATTGAATATTCTAAAGACGGGCCTGAAGTGTGCACCGAGAAGAATGATGAATAAATTTGATGTTTATATGGACATTCATAAGTATGTGCGTTCTTTAAATGTCAAAAAGCATTTTCTCATGCATCCCTCTAAGGGTTGTTCTATTACGAGTTCAGTTGATACCCGTAGTGATAGTGGTTTAAAAAAATCGCTCTTTGTTCAACCCTCAGATCCCCAGTAACCATTTTGTCGAAGTTTTTAAAAATTTGGTACTCAACGACTTGGATGCATTACCTCTTAAGAAAGGTGTTAATGCTCGTCATTTTAAGGATGGGATTAAGTCCTTAGAGGACAGAAAAGATATCATTGTACGCCCGGCGGATAAGGGAGGGGGGGTGGTCGTTTTGGATAAATCTTTCTACGATAGCCAGTTAAAGACACTATTAGGTGACATCACCACTTATAGGAAATTGGATGGAGATCCTACTGATGAGTATAAAAACCAACTGGAGGCTTTGATCCAATGGGGCTATGGTAAAGGGGTTTTAAACGTTAAAGAAACTAAATATTTGGTACCAAGTGCGTGTAGGATACCAGTTATTTACACCCTACCAAAAATACATAAGGACCAAATCACCCCCCCCCCCCCCACGACCGATAGTCAACGGTATAGGTTCAGTTACGGCTAGACTGGGGGAGTATCTTGATAGAGTCCTCCAACCTAGCGTTAAAAACACAAGGGCTTACTTAAGGGATACCACAGACCTTTTAAAGGCGCTAAATGAGATACAAATTCCCCCTGATGCTGAAGTTTTTTTGGCAACAGCGGATGTTGCTAGTCTTTACACCATCATCCAACATCAGGATGCACTCCTGGCCCTCAATTGGGCTCTAAGCAGAAGGGACAATATCCCCCATGCTCAAAAGGTGTTTGTGGGCCATGCCTTGGATTTTTGCATGTCCCATAACTACTTTTGGTATGGGGGAGACTTCTACTCACAGAAGGTTGGCGTGGCTATGGGTGCCAAGTATGCCCCAAGCCTGGCCAATCTTTTCATGGCAGAGTGGGAAGATAGGGCTGTCTTCTCTAATAGACCACATCAGTTGATCTTTTACCAGAGGTTTATTGATGATATCTTGATCATCTGGTTGGGTACTGAGCCCGCTATCCACGATTTTGCAGAACAATTGAACTCCAATCTAAATGACATAAGATTGGACTTCAATATCAGTCCTATTTCTGTCAACTTTTTGGATCTCACTATAACTAGAGATGGTGATCACTTAAGTACGATAGTTTATTTTAAGGCTACGGACCAAAATAGTTTTTTTCAACGAGGAGTGGACATCACCCCTCGTGGATAAGGAATGTACCGAAAGGCCAGTTCCTGCGAGTCCGCCGGAATTGCACCACAGATATGGACTTTGCGTCCCAGTCAGGCATATTGAAGGAAAGATTTTTGCAGAAGGGATATGATTGCACTTACCTTAAGAAAGTGATAGAGGAAGTTGGTAACACACCTAGGGATGTATGTCTGCAAGACCGGTTAAAAAGCGATGATCGAACGCAACACCAATTTAAATTCTTGTCGGGTTTCCATCACCAATATAGAGACATAGAATCCATTTTTGCTAAACACTGGCATATTTTGGGGAAAGATAGATATCTGGGTGCGGTTTTACCAACTGCTCCCAGATTCATCTACAGAAGAGCTCCTAACATTGGTGATAGGATTGTCAAGAAGGTTTTGGATCCACCATTGAAAATCACCATCTCTGGGGATCTAAAAGGATTCTTTTCATGCAGGAAGTGCATATGTTGCAGGACGGTTTCAGAGATCAATAGGGGCATTGCTACAGTGACCAACGGGGCCGGGGAATCCTTCCAGATAGAGGAATTCATGACCTGTAACACGACTTATGTAGTATATCTACTGTGGTGCCCATGTAAACTCTATTATGTGGGACGCACTAAAAGGCAATTGAAGGTCCGAATTTCGGAGCACCTTGCGAATATACGAAAGGGGTATAAGTACCATAGTGTGTCTATGCACTTTAAAGAGCACCACCAGCAGGATCCATCCCTGTTACAGTTTTGTGGTATTGACCATGTCCACCATTCTTGGAGGGGTTCAAACCGAATCATGGACCTGTCACAAAGGGAAACGAGGTGGATTTTCTTGATGAAGAGTTTGGCACCAGCGGGTATGAATATCGAGCTGGATGTCAATAGTTTCATCAATAATTCCTGACAAGAATTTTGGTTGTTCCGCCTCGCTATCCTGTGGTTGTCCTATCAAATGTTCTTTAGATTGTGTTTGAACTAGGATGATATGATCCTTATTGGGGGATAATGTAGCTCATTTATGGTAGTTAGCATTTTTATTGATTTTTTATGCACATATCTTATGCACATTTCTGTAAAGAGTGTATATTTGATGAGAAAGTATAACTTTACATATACATTATATATATATTTTTTATTGTTCCTATTATTATGTGAACTCTTGGGCATTGGTTGTGTAGACTTGGTGTTTAAAAATAAGGGTGACATTGAGCATTTTGATTTTAAGTAGTGGGGTTATATTTACCCATTTTTTTTGTAAATTCTCGGTATGTTCTCCTCCTCTGACCGATTGTTTGTTTTGTTGTTTTTTATTTTATTTTGATTTTGATTTTTATTTTCATTTTATATTTATTTTTTTATTTTTTATTTTTATTTTTATTTGATTTTATTTTATTTTTATTTTTATTTTCATTTTTATTTTATTTTTATTTTTGTGTTTATTGTTATTCTTTATTTTATTATTATATTTTTTCATTATTGTATGGCATAGCTATGGTGGATCCATTTAGGATGTTATGAGTCGGTGGACATGCGTTTTTTATTACATATACACACTGTTTAGGACTCGCTTATTGGAGGTGAGGGGGCCGTTAGTGTGCTATGTGTGATATAGTTATGTGCACATTTATGGCATCTATGATGTGATTCCGCTTTAAAACAGCATTGTCTGTGGCATTGTTCCCTGTTGGATTTGGATGACATCTCGATAGGAGTGCAGTGCAGATGACTAAAAATCATCAATATTTTTTCCAGGATATCACTCAGTGCTTGGTGTTTGCGCAGGTGATGTGGCGGTGCTTTTTGGGTGTAATAAGATGGCGCGGGTGTAGGGGGAGAGCTATGAGTAGGACGTGGGCGTAAGGGGGAGGTCTTTTGAGCCGTTTGCCATAACTAAGTTTAGTTATTGGCGCGTGCGCAGCTCATTAGCGACACCTGGGTGCACCATGATGGCGCAGGTGTAGTGGGCGGTCTGGGGAGGCAGGCGGTGTTATGCGTGAGGACAACGACGCCCAGACTTGGCCAATCAGCTCACGAAATTTACGAGCGTCCCTGGATGTTCCGCGCATGCGCGCCGAGTTAATGAAAACATTTACTGCTACGATATGATCGGACAATGAGTTAGAAGGGTAGGTTAATGTGCCTTCTTTGTTATATGTGACTGCATTTGTCCGATCGGCATGTGAGCAATGGGGGGGATATTGAGAGTGCCTGTCACACATAGAGGGGGTTAGGGGTTGGGGATGGTGTTGACGTTGATCCACCTATTGTGGGATTTCGTCGGCCAATTGGAAGATATGGGGGGGGAGTGGTAACTTGGAGGGGGAGTGTTTGGTCGCCTGTGGCTGCAAAAAAAGGGGGGTTGTTACTGCTGGATAGCCAAACCCATGAGGAAGTCCATTGGACGAAACATGTCGGGGGCGTGGCTATATGGCGACCAGCACACACAGTAATTAAGTTGATAGAAGGCGGAGGGAGGAGAACATACAGATTGAAGGACGGAATATCACCATTTGGCGCTGTTTTCAATTTGAGCTATCTGCTGTCAGGTACCACACAGATACCTTGTATAGAGACGGTGCTATGTGACACTATCTAGCCTGCTTCCAGTATACTCACCAATGCCTATGAGGGAAGAACCTTTGAACTGACCAGTGGATTGTCTATTTGAAGTGCCTGTTTTTAATTGGATCCATGTGAGTGTGATTTTAAAATTTGACGTTTTATTAAACTAGCTTTACATTATTGCACTATGGGAAGTTTCTTTTGTCTCCTTGAGGTAATTCTGAGATAATAAGTGACTATCCTCTGCCTGCGAAGTTCTCATAAGAAGTGGCTTGGAGAAAATAATCATCATTTGTATACACTATAAGCGTTTTTGCCTGACACGAGAGTGCTGGGCAATACTTTTGGTGAGTTTTTTATACAAGGGGGGCACGAGCACCAAGGGTGCGGTGGAGGTTTTTCACTTGATGGACACTTGGCTACAGAATGTTTATCTGAATTAATCATTTTTTGAACTATTGCCACCATTATGGTCACTGTTTTCCATCAATTTTCCTTGATTGAAGATTAATCGAATCCACTTTGGAACTATACATCTTTATTAGAGCACCATTTGGTCTTGTGTTCATTTTTTATTTTTTACCTTTTGTCACTTATTCACAGCATCACTATTTGTGTGATTTATATATTTCTTTGACTGTAAATCTTTTTTTGTTTGATTGTATTTTGTTGCTACTTCATCAATATTGATTGTATTGTTGATTACTTTCTATGCACATTTTTATTTTCACGTTGAGCAGAGGTGATAGTCACCATGAAGGCCACCTTCTGTGACAGAGTGAGTGAGGGAATTTCTTGAATATTTTCAAACGGAGGCTTCTGTAGAACCGAAAGCACCAGATTCAAGTCTCACGGTTGCAAGGGAGATCGCACCGGTGGAACCACGTCGCACCACCTGAATGAAGGTATGTACCAGGGAATGTGAAGCCAGGGGGCACTCAAAGAAAACCACCAAAGCCAATAACTGGCCCTTGATAGTACTCAAATGATATACCTTCCTGGAAGTAGACTTCCTAGCTTTGAGCAGTGTCGGAATCTCCAACGCAGGTAAGCCTCTATCCTTCAACACTTGGCTTTCAACAGCCTCCCTGAGAGGCAGCCACCAGAGAACGTCTGCGACCATACGCACCAGGTTACCAGGTGCGACGAGGTCAGTCTGGGGCCATTAGAATAACCGGAATTCCTTTGGCCTCAATCCTGTGTAACAGCTGAGGCAGAAGCTTGAGAGAAGGAAAGGTGTAGATCAGACGATACTGGCCCCACCAGATTGTCCGAGGAGTCTGCCACAGGGCCCCCGAGAACTGGCCACAAACCTCTGCACCTTCCTGTTGACCCTGGATGCCATCAGATCTACCTCTGAAGAGCCCCAACACAGACATAGCTGTTGAAATGTATCCTGATGAAGGGACCACTACCTTTGGTCCAACACTTGTCAACTGAGGTAATCCGCCTGGAATGTGGATGGCAGAGATGGCCGGGATGAAATGTTCTTCTACAAAAACATGGCCACCAGCGATAAGAAGTCAGCAGGCACTAGGGGAAAAAGATGAAGGCTATGGTAAAAATGACCACCGGCCACACTACACAAGGCTGACAGACCCCAGGTAAGCCCCTGAAAGAGAGAAAGAGGATCCGGGCACCAGACCCCGGGAGCGCCCAGTGCTCCCCCGGTAAGCACTGCACCTGGTGGGCGCGCACCCCCTGCCCACCAGTACTCAACCCCATCCCCCAGGATCTATCATGGCACCACACTACCCCATATAGAGGAGAGAGGGGGAAAGAGGGCTACCAGGGGACCTCCAGGGACTATCCAACCCAGGAAGAGAGGGTGCAAGGATGGAGGGAAACCCACAGGACCAACTGACCCAGGGAGGGGCCCGGGTCCACCGCAAACCCACCAAGGGGAGAGGGGGGGGCATTTACTCACCATACCAGGAGCAGGCGGGCCATGTTTCAGACAGAACCTCCTCACCACCGAAGTGGGGGGCTGTTGGCCATGAGGGACGCTGCAACTCAAGCAAAGACCCCGGTCGTATGCGACCTCGCGTGGCGTTTAAGTCGCAGGGCCAACCCCCGTCCAGTGGGGCTATGTTGCAGCCAACCTACTGTGTAGCTGTGGTCTGCACGTGCTCGCTAGCCAGACTGGAGCCCGTCGCCCAGTCCGGCAGTTGATTGCAGATCTCACCAGAAATAATCCAGGAAAAACAAAAAATAAAATTTGTCAGGACTAGAAATCCCAGCAGGGAATTAGGTAGTTACTCCTGACTAGGCAGAAAAAAAAATGAAGTCCTATAGCAGAGGGGGGGGGGGGGGGGAGGTGTATATCACCTAAGACTGCCCATGGGCGTAACCAAGTCTTTTTTCTGCCTAGTGTCCCACTCCTGTAGGAGGCAATATAACCCTATGGTTCTGAATATTAAAGCACTGTGTCTGTCAATGAACGAATGAGCAAGATTTTTACATGTAGGATAAAAATGTCAAAATTGACCTGGTTGGCAAGTGGTTTTAACAAACAAAAAAAAAATATATATATATATATATATATATAAAAAACTGATTTACTATGAATGCAAAAGGCTGCAAGATATGAAAGACTCAACCACAGGATGAATAAAATTCATCAAGTTCTCTAGTGAAATTTACAGTACTTAGGCTTCCTTTTACGTGGGCACAGAAACCAACACAGTGTGAACAGCTCCAAAGGCATGTGGAGCTGCATACAGAGGCAGGTGCATGGCCCTGACGTACACTGTCAGCGTTCAGGGCCGTGCGGCCATCCCTGCGTACCTGTCAAATTTGGACCGCCGAATCCGCAATGACAAATAAGGGCTACCTATGTGAATGGGCCGTTAACAGAAAGAGATGGATCAGACAAAGGTCAGGTTCAGTACAGTTTTAAAGCATATACTTATACTATACTGTATACATTTAAACCGGACAGTCTCAAAATGCATTTCAGTTGCACTGTTAAAGGATTTTTGTGTTTGCCTCCTTCTTCGGGGGAAATATGTAAATGGATAAATTACCCTTCAAAAAACATCCACAAACGGCTTAAATTACGAAATATCATATCGTTTCTTCATCCTGCAATTCTAACTTGGAAGCGACTGCTTGGTTCAGTCAGGTACTGTATTACCTCTATCACCCATCTGTAAGCTCTATAAATCCTCAGCCAACTACCAACCAACCTCTTTCCTTTACAGAGTAACATGAACAGGCAGGACTGTACTGAGAGCTGTATTTCACAAAAGGCTATTACTGCGAGAATAAGAGCATATTTCTCTGCCTTAGACAATAAGACAGAACATCAATACTACCAATGCTTGCACCACAGGAACAGTAGCTCAGGATACAGAAATAAACAATGGCAAGCAAACCCAGTGACCTGGGCTAAAGAGGAGCGTGCTATAACTATGGGAGGCTAATCAGAAGCTGTGTGATCACACTAAATTACTGCTGAGTAGAACAAGACCATCCTGTCCGGTCTCTAAAATACAGCTTGTGTATCAAATCATCGCACACACGCAGCCACGCTTCCTCCCGGTCATTCAGTTTTCTGAAGCACACAGCTTTCAGCTTTTATCACAAATCCACTAGTTCAGGGTGCTACCTTCCTGTGCCCCAGCTCTACAGTACAGGGGATCACAGGAGGTCAACATGAAAATAGATTTTGGGGGGGGGGGGATACCCGTCTTAAGTCCTATCCCCACCTCTGCGAATCTGGGCCTTGGCGCATCAAGGGCTCATACACGCGGACGTTTTAAAAAAACGGGCTGTAAAGCTAGTGACCTGGAAAAAAAGCAGTGTTAAAAACATGATTTTATTAGCGTTTTGATTTGGCGTCAATGCGTGTTAACAACGTTTTTACGCGTTAATACTAAGGCGCGTTTTTTTTTTTAAAACCCATCCCTCCAACCCAGCCATTTTCCCGCCGGGCCAGTAGGAGAGCACAGCGATACCTCATGCATGTGCAGTAGGGACCCAGCATGAAGCCATAATGCTACACTGCTGGGTTCCCTTACCCACAATAATGGCGGCAGCACCCGACAGCTGATGGAAACATCAGTTGCGGTGCCGACATCGCTGGACTCCAGGACAGGCAAGTGTCCTATTAAAAGTCAGCAGCTGCGCCCAAAGAAATATGACAAAGTTTGGTCCAAATGGTTGGCTGACCTATCTACAGCCTCTATGCTAGACAATTCATGATCTCCTGCCCTAGCTCATTATGTAGGGTATATAAGGGTATACTAGAGGCCAGAGGCATAAGTAGAACCTTCAGGGCCCCGATGCAAGAATCCATCAAGCCCGGTGGAGGAACATGGGCCAGTCGCAAGTGGGTGGCTGCATATAAAAGGAATCGATTTCTCCATTTCCCCCCTGCTTCTCCACCTCTCCCTCCCGCATGCAGTCAGCGGTTGCAGGAGGAAAATGGAGAGATGGGTTCCTCTATGCCAGTGTTTCTCAATCTTCTTCCAGTCAGGGCACCCTTGAAGTATATCCCTAGGTGAATAGGACTACACTGCAACCACCCTGCAACTGTGTGCATTGTATGCAGTTGCAGCATAGTGATGATGCATTTAAGGGGTTAAAACAGGCAGTCAGTAGGCAACATATTGCCACTTTACTGACTGTCAAATGCCTCTCAAAAGTGATCTGAGCATGGATCACTTTTCAGAGGAACAGCATTTTTTGCTGGTACTATGTACAAGCAAAAAAATAAATAGGTTCTGATTGTACACATTTAGGGGGTCAGGATTAAACGTGCATAGATACATGTAAACACACACACACATATATAAAATATATATATTTTTTGTGAAGAATCACCAACAAGTGGGACACAATTGTGAAGTGGAACGAAATCTATTGGATATTTTAAACTTTTTTAGCAAATAAAAAACTGAAAAGTGGTGCGTGCAAAATTATTCGGCCCCTTTACTTTCAGTGCAGCAAACTCACTCCAGAAGTTCAGCGAGGATCTATGAATGATCCAATGTTGTCCTAAATGACTGATGGTGATAAATAGAATCCACCTGTGTGTAATCAAGTCTCTGTATAAATGCACCTGCTCTGTGATAGTCTCAGGGTTCTGTTGAAAGCGCAGAGAGCATCATGAAGACCAAAGAACACACCAGGCAGGTCCGTAATACTGTTGTGGAGAAGTTTAAAGCCGGATTTGGATACAAAAAGATTTCCCAAGCTTTAAACATTCCAAGGAGCACTGTGCAAGCGATCATTTTGAAATGGAAGGAGTATCAGACCACTGCAAATCTACCAAGACCTGGCCGTCCCTCTAAACTTTCAGCTCAGACAAGGAAAAGACTGATCAGAGATGCAGTGAAGAGGTGCATGATCACTCTGGATGAACTGCAGAGAACTACAGCTGAGGTGGGAGAGTCTGTCCATAGGGCAACAATCAGTCGTACACTGCACAAATCTGGCCTTTATGGAAGAGTGGCAAGAAGAAAGCCATTTCTCAAAGATATCCATAAAAAGTCTCGTCTAAAGTTTGCCACAAGCCACCTGGGAGACACACCAAACATGTGGAAGAAGGTGCTCTGGTCAGATGAAACCAAAATCAAACTTTTTGTCCACAATGCAAAACGATATGTTTGGCGTAAAAGCAACACAGCTCATCACCCTCAACACACCATCCCCACTGTCAAACATGGTGGTGGCAGCATCATGGTTTGGGCCTGCTTTTCTTCAGCAGGGACAGGGAGGATGGTTAAAATTGAGGGGAAGATGGATGCAGCCAAATACAGGACCATTCTGGATGAAAACCTGTTGGAGTCTGCAAAAGACCTGAAACTGGGACGGAGATTTATCTTCCAACAAGACAATGATCCCAAACATACAGCAAAATCTACAAAGGAATGGTTCACAAATAAACGTATCCATGTGTTAGAATGGCCAAGTCAAAGTCCAGACCTGAATCCAATCGAGAATCTGTGGAAAGAGCTGAAAACTGCTGTTCACAAACGCTCTCCATCCAACCTCACTGAGCTCGAGCTGTTTTGCAAGGAAGAATGGGCAAGAATTTCAGTCTCTTGATGTGCAAAACTGATAGAGACATACCCTAAGCGACTTGCAGCTGTAATCGCAGCAAAAGGTGGCTCTACAAAGTATTAACGCAAGGGGGCCGAATAATTTTGCACGCCCCACTTTTCATTTTTTTATTAGTTAAAAAAGTTTCAAAAATCCAATAGATTTCATTCCACTTCAAAATTGTTTCCCACTTGGTGATTCTTCACAAAAAATAAAAATGTTATATCTTTATGTTTGAAGCCTGAAATGTGGCAAAAGGTTGAAAAGTTCAAGGGGGCCAAATACTTTTGCAAGGCACTGTGTATATATATATATATATATATATATATACACATACATACATACACATACATATATATATATATATATATACACATACACACACACATATACATATACACACACATACATATATGCGCACATATAAACCTGGGGTGGCTGGTGCTCCAAATTTTTAGGGGGGTGCAAGCAAACTGAAAAAATTCTGAAATAAACATCATCATCAATTGCAGCCACTGTGCCCATCAATTGCAGCCACCGCGCCCATCAATTGCAGCCACCGTGCCCATCAATTGCAGCCACCGTGCCCATTAAATGCAGCCACCGTGCCCATTAAATGCAGCCAATGTGGCATCAAATGCTGAAACTGTGCCATCCAACGGTGCCACTGTAAATTCCCCCTCCTTGTTTGCCATCTGCGCCCCCACTCGCACTGCCCGGCACTTACCCTGTCTTGGTGGGGCAGCAGCCGACGGCCACAAGCGGGGTCCCTCCATGCGTCTCCTACCATCCTCATCTCTCGTCCTCTCCTCCTGATAGGCATCCAATAGCTGTGCCTATCATTTCAGCCAATCAGGTGACGTGTAAAAGACCTGCACACCTGATTGGTGGAAAGGCGGTTCAGTGTTAGGAAAATGAATATTAATTTGCTTTTCCACCACACCTGGGTGGACTGTGAGCATCAAGCATGGCACTCGCATTTCACCTATTAGAGCCTATGGCTCTAATCAGGTGCTTCAAAAACACGGCGTTGCTGTAATTCAGGCGCATGGCACCCGAAAAGGGGCCGGACACCTAAATATGGGAGGTGACAGCATGCATGAATCTATCCTTTGGTCATAGAGAGGGTGGCTGAAAAGAGGGGGCAGTGCCCGTGCGCCCTTATGGACGCACCGCCACTGATAAACACATGCGCACACACACACAGATAGTCTTATAAAAAATGGCAGACCTTTACCATAGCTCTTCCTGCCAGGTACTGCACTGTAGGGGGAGACAGAGCACAGAACTGTGCTTTCACTTTAGGTTAATGTGACGAGCCGCCCCTGCCACTCCTCCTATCGAAGAGTATGGGGGGCCTTCAAGGGCCCCCTGCAGCAAGGGGCCCGGTCACCGTGGCGATCTCAGCGACCCCTATAATTCTGCCACTGCTGGAGGCATTCTTATATTAGCTGCATTGATATTTATACTAAAAAAACGTAAGACTTGAGCCATACCTGGGTCCGCCATGGTCGCATAGATCCTGGAAGTTTCCTATGTGTTATTCATGAACGCTGCGTGGGCGACTGTGTATCTCATTGAGACCTTTTGTTTTGTTTGTTCTGTTGTATGCTTACTTACTTGAAATATTAATAAAAAAAATATATTTAAAAAATAAAGTCAGCAGCAGCAGTATGTGTAGCTGCTGGCTTTTAATTTTTGCAGGGGTGGGCGGACCTCTGCTTTAAGGCACATTTGCCAGTCACAATACACACTTACATACACTATATATATATATATATATATATATATATATATATATATATATATATAAACACATATACACAGTGAAGGAAAAAAAATATTTCATCTCCTGCTGATTTTGTACATTTGCCCACTGCCAAAGAAATAATCAGTCTATCATTTTAATGGTAGGTTTATTTTAACAGTGAGAGGCAGAATAACAAAAAATATCAAGAAAAATGCATTTAAAAAAAAGTTATTAATGGATTTGCATTTTAAGGAATGAAATAAGTATTTGATCCCCTATCAAATCAGCAAGATTTCTGACTCCCAGGTGTCTTCTATACAGGTAACGATCTGAGATTATTATCCAAAAGGGAGTGCTCCTAATCTCAGTTTCTAATCTCAGCTCCTTACCTATATAAATGGCACCTGTCAATCAGATTTCAATCTCTCAACCACGGCCAAGACCAAAGAGCTGTCCAAGGATGTCAGGGACAAGATTGTATTCCTACACAAGGCTGGAATGTGCTACAAGACCATCGCCAAGCAGCTTGGTGAGAGGGTGACAGTTGGTGGGATTGTTCGCATATGGAAGAAACACAAAAAAACTGTCAATCTCCCTCGGTCTGGGTGCAAGATCTGACCTTGTGGAGTTTCAACGATCATGAGAACGGTGAGGAATCAGCCCAGAACTACACGGGAGAATCTTGTCAATGATCTCAAGGCAGCTGAGACCATCAAGAAAACAATTGGTAACACACTATGCCATGAAGGACTGAAATCCTGCAGCGCCCGCAAGGTCCCCCTGCTCAAGAAAGCACATGTACAGGACCATCTGAAGTTTGCTAATGAACATCTGAATGATTCAGAGGAGAACTGGGTGAGAGTGTTGTAGTCAGATGAGACCAAAATCAAGTTCTTTGGCATCAACTCAACTTGGAGGAGGAGGAGGAGTGCTGCCTATGACTTAGAGCTGCACGATTCTGGTGAAATTGAGAATCACAATTTTATTGCTTAGAATAAAAAGATCTAGATTACGCAACGTAAAATCTTTCACAGTATACAAAAAAAAGGGCTAACTTTACTGGTTAATTTTTCATCATTAGTAATTTTTTCCAAAAAAAATGCATTTGAAAGACCGCTGGGCAAATACAGCGTGACATAAAATATTGCAACAACAACCATTTTATTCTCTAGGGTGTCTACTAAAAAAAAAAAAAAAATGTATATATAATAATAATTATATATATATATATATATTACATACACACACACACACACATATACATACACACACCCCACACGCTCTCTCTCTCAATATTGAACTCTTAGCCCTTGTACACAGGGTCGGAGATTCCGACGGAATGTGTCCGATCGGACCGTTTTGTCAGATATTCCGACTGTGTGTGGTCTACATCGGACTGTTTCCGTCGGAGTATCCGACGGACCAAGTTTTCCAACTTGTTGGTAAAATTTTCAGACAAAATGCTCCGATCGGACATACTCTGATCATGTGTAGAGAATTACGATTGGACAAAGTGCCACGCATGCTCAGATCAAATTCCTACACCAAAGCTATTGGCTACTAGCGTGAACATAGTCCCGTCGTAACGAAATAACGTAATCACGTCGGATTTTCCGTCAACTTTGTCCGACCGTGTGTATGCAACAGTTTCGGACAAAATCTGACACATTTGGTTGTCGAATCTCTGACCGTGTGTACAAGGGCTAAGGATTAAGACGCCATTAAAGTTCATGTGTGTGTAAAAGCAGGCATTGCAATACTTTTGACCAGTGGCAGCTGGTGCTTGGTTGGTCACCCCTAGAAACAGTGATATATAGGCACACTATATCTGTATTATTAGTGCATATTGTAGGCTCTCTATTCTATATAACTGTATACAATAGGCACCATGTATCCTCTCTGTGGATGGACAGACAGACATATATAGAAGTGAAGGAATGAGTCTTACTTGCCGAGCTCCTCGAAAAACTAGTACTCGTCAGTGAACCTGGCGCAGATGGTAGAAGCCATCACTCCGCCTCCTTCTGGGGTGGTGCAGGGTCAGAGTGCTGGGGGTAGCATAGCAGCACATTGACAGACAGGAGAAGCAGCAGCCCTGGCCGTGGGCTCTGAGGACAGCTGGGATCCTAGCCCTGGGAGTAGTGGAGAGGATGCCCTCCTTTCCCCCTTCTCCACCGGATTCCCATTGGTCGCTTCTCCTCCCGGCCAATCAGGTCTTCGGACTTGGCCAATTGGGTCTCAGGACCCACTTCCTGATTGGCCAGGAGGAGAAGCAGGAAGACATCAGCAAATAATAATTTGCTAATCTCACAAAACTGGGTGGTCTTGGGGTGCAGTGCTCTTCGCCCCAAGCCCACCCTTTTTGAAGCCAATTGGAGCCTCAGGTTCTAATCATCTGCTTCCAAAAAAAAGAAACCCATTGAAATCCATGCGTTCAGTGCCCTGCATGGAGATTAGGGGCCGGGCGCATGGATTAGGGGGGGCGGCGCCCCTGTGCCCCAAATGGACCACTCGCCACTGGTTTTAACAATATAGTCTGTGTATGCCCCAAAGGAAAAGCGAAGTAAGGTAATGTCGATTTGGCCAGCCGAGCCAACCTGCCGCAGTAAAACTGCGGCGGCTGGTCGGCAAGCGGTTAATGGCATCCCAGTCTTAGTCCATAGGGTTTAATACTGAGTTGGTCCACCCTTTGCAGCTTTGACAGCTTTAACTCTTCTGGGAAGACTGTCCACAAGGTTTAGGAGTGTGTCTATGGGAATGTTTGACCATTCTTGCAGACGCGCATTTGTGACGTTATGCACTGATGTGGACGAGAAGGCCTGGCTCGCAGTCTCCACTCCAATTCATCCCAAAAGTGTTCTATCGGGTTGAAGTCAGGACTGTGCAAGCCAGTCAAGTTCCTCCACCCCAAACTCGTTCATCCATGTCTTTATGGACCTTGCTTTGTGCACTGGTCCAAATCATTTGGTAGAGGGGGGATTAAGGGTGTGGGGGTTTTGTTTTTCAGGGGTTGAGCTTGGCCCCTTAGTTCCAGTGAATAAGGCATCAGCATACCAAGACATTTTGTACAATTTTATGCTCCCAACTTTGTGGGAAGAATTAGGGGACGGCCCCTTCCTGTTTCAACATGACTGTGCACAAAGCAAGGTCCATAAATATTGTTCGGATCGTTCCAGAGCCTGGAACGGCTACTTTTCAGGCAGAATTTAAAATTTTTGTCCCCATAGATTAACTGAAAGCCTGAATAGCACGACAAGCTTTTTTGAGCATTTTTTCAAATGTTTTGCTGTGTAATTTCTGCTCAAACAGCAGCTTTCCACACCTTAGAAAAACGCCTTAAAAAAAAAAAAAAAAAAACACTTGACAAAAGCTGCAAAAGCATGCAATTCTGCACCAATATCTGTCATTCAACCTAGAATACAGAAGACACTGCAAGATACAGCTTCAGAATAACTGTATGTATTGCAGAAAAGGCTGCATTTTAATTTTATGTTTGATGGACTTTATTTTTTTTATATATTATTCTTGGCTGCAGGCTTTAAAATGTTTTTCTAGACAAATTTATTTTCTTTTGACTTTGCATAGAGTATAGGAATGAGCTCAGATGTGTTTGGATCCTAGTAAGAACCAACCTGAGCAAGCCCACCCGGACGCTGTCACTGTACTAGGCCAAATATAAGTGGCCAAGGTATTCCCTGCCCCATAACCGAACGTATACAAGGGGTGTGTACATGTGCAGCATTCATTTATCAGGGCAGGTTTGAAATGGCTTCAAACCCACATTTCAGTGCAAGTTCAGGGGAGATTTGGAAGACATCAGTGAGCGTTCATGCACAGATGTCTATTGAAATCGCAGTCGCCAAAAGTAGTGCAGGAACTACTTTTTGGGAATTGGTGTGGCGTCGCAAAGTTGACATCGCACCGAGTCGGATGGTGCCGTTGCTGGCAATAGGCCCCCATTTGGAATTCAATTTGACATGTCAAAATTGGCCCAATGTGAACGGGGGCTAAGGTGGGTTTGGACTAGGGACCGAATATAGCTGCGCTCACTCCCAGAGTAGAGTTTATGGTTAGATCACAAAATGCTTAGAACCTCTCAAGATTTTTTTGGTCCTTAGGTACCCCTTTTATTTCTGATCTTAAAGCTATAAAAAAAATTGCCCCTGTAAAATGTCACTTTCTGATAACCAGGACAAAATAGAGAGGGTAAATCTCCCCAATAAATCATAGCCTGCAAACTGGCTTTAACCATTCTATACAGTAGCCAAGCCAAAACTAAAATCAGTTTTTAGGTATACGGTAGATACATTTCATGTCTTTCATAAAACATACAAAAATTATTATAAAAGAACTACCCAAAACAATATCACATAAGCCAAACCATATGTGACTTTTTTTTACACTCAAAGGCGATTAACCAAACAGGCTGTTCAAAGATGAGAAGAAAATAAAAATGCTCTTGTTTTCTGTCATTCATTAAAATGAAATTAACTTGTGTGCTTCCATTTATACTATTAAGGTAGAATGAAAGAAATTTTTTTTAATGCAAAAACACTCTGAAATGGCAAATTAAAAAATGTATACATGAGGGGTATTGAATTAAAATTCATGAATGTCCGATCAGTAAAATTTTCTTCCAGCAGAGGACCGTATAGCATGTTTATACGATGCCTCATCACAGGCCCCTCATTTTATATCAGAATCCTGTCCTCACATCAGTGTCCTCAGTCCCCCACACATCAGTCAGTACCCACTTCATATCAGTGTCCATTGCACCTTCACGTCCCCCACAGTACACCCCCTTTACATCTCCCCCTTATCTCCCCTTCCCAACAGCACTTACCCCTCTACATCACATCTCCCTGCCCACAGCACAGGCCTGCTTCAACCCCCCCCCCCCCCCAGCACTTTCCCCTCTTTACATCACATCTCCCCCCACAGACCTGCCCCCTTTCAGATCTCCCTCCACAGCACTGCCCCCTTCACTCCAACCCCCTCCCCTCTAGAACTGCTCCCATTTACATCCCCCCCACACACACAGCATTGCCCCCCCCCTTTACATCCCATATCGCCCCCACACACACACCACTGCCCCCTTTATATCAGATATCCCCCCCATACATAGCACTGCCCCCCTTTACGTCACATATCCCCCCCCCCCACACACAGCACTGCCTCCCTTCACATCACATATCCCCCCCCTTACACACACACACACACACACACACACACACACACACAGCACTGCCTCCCTTTACATCACATATCCCCCCATACATAGCACTGCTCCCCTTTACATCACATACCCCCCCCCCACCACACACAGCACTGCCTCCCTTTACATCACATATGCCCCCCCTTACACACACACACACACACACACACACACACACACACACACAACACTGCCTGCCTTTACAACACACACAGCACTGCCCCCTTTACATCACATATTACACACACAGCAGTGCCCCCCTTTATATCCCATATCACACACACAGCACTGCTCCCCCCCCCCCACTCGCACACACAGCACTGCCTCCCTTTACATCACATATCCCCCCCCCACACACACAGCACTGCCCCCCCCCCTTTACATCACATATCCCACACACACAGCACTGCCCCCCTTTATATCACATATCCCCCCATACATAGCACTGCCGCCCTTACATCACATATCCCCCCCCACCACTGCCTCCCTTATACAACACATATCCCCCCCACAGCACTGTCTCCCTTTACATCTCCCATTACATCTCCCAACCACAGCACTTGTCCCCTTCCTTTGCATCCCCCCACCACACATAGCACTGCCCCTCTTTACATCCCCCCACCACACATAGCACTGCCCCTCTTTACATACCCCCACCACACATAGCACTGCCCCTCTTTACATCCCCCCACCACACACAGCACTGCCCCCCCCCCCTGCAAATCAACCGCCCCATTAGCACTTGCCCCTTTATATAACAGCACTGCTCCCCTTACATCTCCCCTCCACATTACCCTCCTCCCAGAGAACAAAACCCTTTTTCTTTTCTATGTGCCCTGTTTCAGAAATCTACATGTCGGCATTGATCAATCCAGCGCAGCAGCTCACCTATGTTTCACCATAGCTCTGTATCTGTCTGCGTTTCTATGCACTGCGATACAACTGTGGTGCATAGAAATGAATAAAATGTATCTACGTGACCTTTATTAAAGTTAAAAAAGTAAACAGTGTTCAGTGCTATAAAATCTCAGGCACCGCCAGCCAGAACTGACATTTCCAGCATGCTAAACCGCTGCACAGGGTGAACCATCCCTAAAAAGTAGGGAAGTCTGTTGCTAGATCAATATTAGAGTATTTAGTAAAAACATGTTTTGTTGTAGTCCTAACTGTAGAGTAGTGGTCTCCAAACTCCAGCCCGTGGGCCAGAAAGATTGGAGACCCCTGCTGTAGAGCAACACCAAGCAGAGGAAACCTACCCAATGGAGATGTAGATTGCAGATAAACGCCAGCCAGAGGTGCTATCCCTTCCCTACTCTATCCAAACCTAAAACGTTTGTCTGGAGTTGTGCTTTACAGCTTAGTAATGACTGACTCAACTAGTCTATATTATTTGTCAAGGTCCATGAAACTGACAGCTAAACAATCAGGTAATATACAGAAATGGACACTGCTAGGATCTGGTGCAGCTTTTAACAGGGAGGTTGCCAAGCTAAGAGACTGTTTATACATAATGAGCTGACCCCACAGTACAAACTTTTGGCTTCTCAAATACCTGCCTATATCACGAATATTGGTTTCTTGAATTACGCAGTAATCTATTGTTCCTAATCTGATTTTGAGCTACTGAAGTTAAGACAAGAGAAGGACAAATTCTGGTTACTAGGATTTGCTGCATTTTGTTTCTACATGTTGACTCCCGCAAGTCTGATAAAGCTTACACACCTTTTAGCTTGTGTCAATAGGAACAGACTTGTGTATGTGCCAGAAAGTAAAGAACCCTTACTGCTACAACTTATAGTGCCTTAAAAAAGTATTCATATCCCTTTTTCACGTTACAACCAAAAACGTAAATGTATTTTATTGGGATTTTATGTGATAGACCAATACAAAGTGGCACATAATTGTGAAGTGGAAGGAAACTGATGAATGGTTTTAAAATGTTTTACAAATAAATATCTGAAAAGTGTGGCATGCATTTGAATTCAGCCCCCTTTACTAAAATCTAGTGAAACCAATTACCTTCAAAAGTCACCTAATTAGTAAATAGAATCCACCTGTGTGTAATTTCATTTCAGTATAAATACAGCTGTTCTGTGAAGCCCTCAGAGGTTTGCAGAGAACCTTAGTGAACAAACAGAATCATGAAGGCCAAGGAAAATACCAGACAGGTCAGGGATTTGCAGAGAAAGCTTAAAAAAAATCAAAAAAAAATCCCAAGTTTTGAACATCACACGGAGCACTGTTCAATCCATCATCCGAAAATGGAAAGAGTATGGCACAACTGCAAACCTACCGAAAAACAAGGCCGTCCACCTAAACTGACAGGCCGGGCAAAGAGAGCATTAAACAGAGAAGCAGCCAAGAGGCCCAAGGTAACTCTAGAGCAGGGCCGCCATCAGGGGGTACAGCCGGTACACATGCAAGGGGCCCGCCCGTCCAAGGGGCCCGTACCACAGGTCACAAGCCGGACAATCCTTAAAACGAGGAAGCTGCCAGGATGCAGGGGAGGGTGGAGAGGTGGGCGGATCCCCGTGTGTGCAGGTCGGGGTCCGCTGACAGACGTTGTGTGGGGTGGAGTGATGTTAGCTGCCAGGTTGGAGGGCCCCATGGAGGAGGAGGTCGGGTGGAGGAGCCCCCTTCTTTTGTGCATGCAAGCTCCAGGCAGGTACCAGTGTGCGCTGGGCTGTGCTGGGTGGGTGGGGCCAGTTGTGCCAGTGGAGGGCCCCATGGAGAAGGAGGTCAGGGTGAAGAAGCCCCCCCTCCCCCTTTCGTGCAGCTGCCACAAGAGATCCAGGCTCTGCTGGACATTTGAGAGCTGGGAAGACCGGTGCTTCCCTAGGTGTGTGCAACACTCCCTCCCACCTGTTCCGCTACCCTCCTACCTGTGACACTGCCCCCCACTTGTCCCACTTCCTCCCACCTGTCCCGCTTCCCTCCTACCTGTGACACTGCCTCCCATGTGTCCCGCTGCCCCCTACCTGTGACACTGCCCCACACTTGTCCCACTCCCTCCCACCTGTCCCGCTGCTCTCCTACCTGTGACACTGCCTCCCATGTGTCCAGCTGCCCCCCTACCTGACACTGCCTCTCATGTGTCCTGCTGCCCCCCTACCTGTGACACTGCCTCCCATGTGTCCCGCTGCCCCCCTACTTGTGACACTGCCTACGATGTGTCCCACTGCCCCCTTAACTGTCCCGATGCCTCCCCACCTGTCCTGCTGCCCCCCCACCTGTGACACTGCCTCCCACTTGTCCCATTCTCTCCCACCTGTCTCGCTGCCCCTTACCTGTGAGAAACTCCCTCCCACCTGTCCCTTTGCCCCCCACCTGTGACACTCTCTCACCTGCACCACTCTCCACCACCTGAAACACTGCCTCTAATCTGATGCTGCCCCCTCCCCCACTTTTTCCACTTTTGCCACCTGTCCCGCTGCCACCCTTCCATGACACTTCACCCTCTTGTCCTGCTGCCCCCCTCCTGTCCCGCTGACCTCCTCCCATGACACTTCCCCTTCCAGTCCCGCTGCCCCTCGCCTTTCCCAGCTGCCCCCCTTTCATCCAGCTGCCCTGTGACACTCCCCCCTCCTGTCCCACTTCCCCCTCTCCTAACCCACTGCCCCCCCACCTGTCCCCCTGCTTCCTTTCTGTCCCCCTTCCCCCCTTCTATAGTAGGAGGAGATGGGACTTAAGGAGGACAAAGACGACATGTGATAGAGAACATGGGATGGAGACAGATGGGCTTGGGATGCCCAGTGGGTGCATTAGATGGAACAGCAAGTGGGCGGGCCTTGGGCAATGTTGGCGGTCAGGCCCGGGGGGGGGGGGGGGGCCTGGCCTAAAGCTGTGTAAGGGGCCCCACCATTTCTGATGGCTGCCCTGCTCTAGAGGAGCTGCAGAGATCCACAGCTCAGGTGGAGGTTCTGTCCACAGGACAACACAAATCTGGCCTTTATGAAAGAGCCATTGTTAAAAGAAAGACATAAGAAGTCCCATTTGCAATTTGCGAGAAACCATGTGGGGGACACAGCAAATATGTGGAAGAAGGTGCTCTGGTCAGACGAGACCAAAACTGAACTTTTTGGCCTACAAAAACAAAACGCTATGTGTGGCAGAAAACTAACACTGCACATCACCCTGAACACGCCATCCTCACCTTGAAACATTGTGGTTGCAGCATCATGTTGTGGGGATGCTTTTCTTCAGCAGGGACAGGGAAACTGGTCAGAATTGATGGGAAGATGGATGGGTAATCTTAGAAGAAAACCTCTTAGAGTCTGCGAAAGATTTGAGACTGGGGCGGAGGTTCAACTTCCAGTAGGACAATGACTCTATACAGCCAGAGGTACAATGGAATGGTTTAGATCAAAGCATATTCATGTGTTAGAATGGTCCAAAGTCCAGACCCAAATCGAATTGAGAATCTGTGGCAAGACTCTCCATCCAATCTGACAGAGCTTGAGCAATTTTCCAAAGAAGAATGGGCAAAAATATGTCACTCTCTAGATGTGCAAAGCCGGTAGAGACATACCCAAAAAGACTTGCAGCTGTAATTGCAGCAAAAAGTGGTTCTACAAAGTCACTCTGTAGGAGGTCGGGGCGAAATACAAAAGCCCGCCACACTTTTCAGATATTTGCAAAAAATATTGAAAACCATTTATCATTTTCCTTCCACTTCAAAAATATGTGCCACTTTGTGTTGGTCTATCACTTAAAATCCCAATAAAATACATTTACGCTTTTGGTTGTAACATGACAAAATGTGGAAAATTTCAAGGGGTGTGAATACTTTTTCAAAGCACTGTAGTTCTATGAAGTACGTATTTATTAAATTGTATCATTTTAAACCCAAGTGTTATTTCTCTCTAGAGAAATACATTAAAAATAAAAAATTTCTATGTGGCATTTTCTATATTATTTTTAGAAATGTACATAACTGATGTTTTTTCTCTTATTCTATGGAGTTATTATTTCTGGGTTTTAAGAGAAAGTGTCAGAGAATTTGTAGTGGTGCAATGCCGCCACCTTCTGTCTACTCACAAAGCATCAGGCACACGAAAAACAGAATCCCATAGCCCATACAGCATGGGGAATAATTTTGTTTATGCATGCTGAGCAGCATGGAACTGCATGCAGGTAGACTGCATTAGTCATTGGAGGTGTAATGACTCCAAGTTTAACAGATACACAAGGACAGAGGAATAACCCCGAAAGCACACAGAGCGGATGTGCAGGTCAGTACAGCCACTGCATTAACATTCACTAACACAGTATATCTCTGTCTGCAGCTTCACACTGTTCTGGACCCATAAACAAATGGCTCTTCAGGCTGTATAGGCCTCTACGCCTTTGTGAATGAGCCCTTACTGTTGGTTTTAACATTTTCTAATAAAAACACAAAAGATCAGTAAACCGAGCTTATAACCAGAGTAAAAAAGAAACAAAACATTCCTGCCAGGCAAGCTGTGCTCGGGTAAACAAATCCTAGCCTGGAAAATCTTGGACTCCGTGCACCGTTTGTTCCCCCCAAACTCCCAACTACCTAAAAAGAATCTTTGAAAATAATCTTACTATTCTGGATACTATATCTAGCTACTATTACACCCATCTTCGTCTGCCCAAACTATACAAATGCGTTATGATAGTGACAACAGATGTAGGTGGTTTACTACAGTGACAAGGTCTGCAATAGGACGACAGCATGGTCGGTCCAAGGACTGGATTGACTTGTCTCACAACAGCATAATGTTGTGTTGTATGGGTCTGGAGTCGAAATGGACAAATGGGACTTCCTTGTATTTAGCAACCATCAGTCCCGGGACTTTTGTGTAGAAGTAAAGAGTCAAGCAATTCTTCAACTGAAGAGCCCGAGTCTGGCAGTAAAAAGTTTGACGTGTCTGCTGAGGAAGGAAAACATTGGCTTGAGCTGTGTGTCCAGGAGAAGACACAGATATTTCAATGAAGGAGTTGGCTCCTGTGCTGAATTTTGAAGGTTCAGAACCCAGGTTAATCTCTGCAAGGGCTGGTTGGTGGTTGCATTGTCCATCAGCACCATTTTCTTCAGGAGAAGGTTGCCCAAACTAGCACACGGACACGTGCCTTGGTAATTACCAAAGTTGGAGAAGACAGATTGAATGACAGGGCCACCAACTGTAAGTGCAGGAGACCCATAGCAAAGTGAAGAAACTTCTTGTGTGCTGGAGAGATGGGGACATGCAGGAATATGTCCTCGATGTCCACAGAGGCCAGAAATGTTCTCCAATAAAGAGAGCCTATAACAGACCTGGTAGATTTCATGCAGAATATTTCTGGGCCTGAGAGTAGACATTAGGGCCTTGAGATCCCCTTTTGCATTGGGAACAGTAACCATCTCCCAAGTCAGTGTTGTCAGTGCCTGGTACCTCAAAGGTCACAAAACAGGCAGCAGTGGAACGGTTAGTGGAGTATGAGCTAAAGACAGGTCCCTCTGTGTCTAGGATCAAACATTGGTACCGCAAGGCTGACGGCAACATAGATCAGGGTACAAGGGTATTGCATCATAAACTTCCATTAGCAAAGTCGTTATGGCATGTTGTAAAATGGCTTAGACTGCAGGTAAACAAACATTTTCGTCTGGGTTTCTCACCATAAAACCCAAACTCTACACATAATTCGAAAATCCTGATATGGCAGGGCTACATCAATAGAAAGAATATATCTGAACGTAAAAGAAAATACTAAACAATTGAAGTGGAAGTAAACTCCCCTATCGTTTTCAGACAAGGAAGCTGCCATCTTTGCCTCTGTTTAATCTTCAACTGCTATGGTGCTGCACATGTGATTCGTTAAGACACCAGCCATTGGATGGTTTGATAGTTTGGCTGAGCGCACAGCCAATGTGCAGTTAGCATTCCCGGCATGCCTTTTTTTAACTGTTCAAATCCATGGGTTTACTTCCACTTTAAGGAAGGGCTCTAACCCCTGTCAGTTTATTTTTTTCCATCTGTGTCCCATTGGGGAGATTTCCCTTCACTTTCCATAGCTAAAAACAGGAAGTGGGAAGAAATACCTGCAAATTAGAGGAATTCCTTGGGGACCCTCCAGGTCACCAGAACTAGGGTATCCGCTGGAAGATTTCCCTTCTATTACTTTTCTGGGGACAACCCAAAGTGTGAGATTTTCTTTCATCTCCCTAATGAGAACACACACGGCAATAAAAAAAAAAACGGATGTTCTAATCCTTCTCCACTCTATCCAAATCTAAAAAAAGTTTTGCATTTAGTTATACTTTAAGGCCTAATGTACACGGAATGTTTTTACAACCTCTCCTGAATGATTTAACTTGACAGATAGTAACCCACAGTTAAAACGTCCGTTTTGCCGCATTTACATGAAGCATTTAGCCGCTTTTGCATTTAGAAAAAAAAAATACATATATTTTTTTTTTAAATAGCCAAAAATGAAAAACACCTGTAAACAAAAACGTGGCTAAACATGAGTTACCCTGTTTAGAATCATTTGGCGCTTGAAATGCTTCTGAACTTTTTAGACATATTTATATTTTCTTGGGATTAAAATGTTTAAAACATAGATATAAGAATGTTTTCAAATTCTAAAATATATAAAGGCCATTTATTGTCATTCCCACAAGAATATCTTGAAATTATTCTTTGCTTTGTATCATCCGTACTTCAATATGTCTACTTTTTATTTCTGGTATCACATAATTTGTCTTATATTCTGTACATGTAATTTATTTTAACATAAAATAAAAACTTTTGAACGAGAAATGCTTTTGAACGAATTTTTTTGCTTTCCAAAAAAGACCTCTAAACTCAAAAAAAAAGCCTATAAACGCGCTCAGGGGCAGCTGAAAAAAAAGCAGCCAACTGCCTCTGAACATCTGTTTACCAGCAGCAGTGTACATGAGGCCTTAGAGTTCTATACATCCACTGTATATAAAGTTTAGTTTCTATCAAATGGTGATTCCACAATAATATATTATTCAGCTGTAGCGCACGAGCATGGAAAAACATCAATACAATTAGAAAAAAATGAATAGGAGGGAAGGATTACTGAACTACCATGAAACACTTTCAGACTGCTCAGCCGCTCCTGATGGTCCTCAAAAAATGGCTGCAACTGCAGCGCAGGAGTTATTGATTGTCCACTAAAATGGCACATCCATGCTAAGAGTCAGTAATTCTGTCACAAAAATGCTGCTACATTGAATTGGACTCTGGCTGAACCACAGACCAGACAATACCTTATTAGGCCGGGCTCATACTGGTACAACAAGACAGTCGTACGACTGTGGATCTGACTTTGCCCTGCAACTTGGTATGAATCTTTAGGGGAAACTCCACGCCAAATAAAAAAAATTAAAAAAAAAGCGGCATGGGGGTTCCCCTCAAAGACCATTCAGTCTGGTATGGATTTTAAGGGGAATCCCCACACCAAAAAAAAAAAAAAAAACACGTGGGGTCTCCCCCAAAGTCTATAACCAGGCCCTTGTCCAAGCATGCCGCCCGGCAGGACAGGAAAGAGGGTGGGGAGGAGCGAGTGTGTATGCCACATGAGGGGAGGGAGATACAAAGCAAATAGTCACCCCCAGGGGTGATGACCTATACTGCTGCCTGCAGCACACTGCGCCCGAAGGCGGTGTCCTACTACCATCTTACATCCATTTGATAAAATCTCGTGAATGTATGTACTGATGACCAAGTAGCGGCCTTGCAAACCTGAGCCACGGAGGCTTGGTGATGCACTGCCCATTAAGATCTAGCTGCCCTGGTAGAGTGCATTTTAATCTTAATGGGAGGAACCCTTCTTTTCAGACCATAAGCCTCACTAATCACCTGACAAATCCACTTAGCAACAGTAGATTTCGATGCTGTCAGACACTTTCTAGGGCCTTCCAGCAACACAAACAAAACATCAGTTTTCCGTACCTGAGCAGTCGCTTTCAGATAGGCTTTAATTGCTCTCACTACATCGAGAGAATGTAATAATTTTTCTTCTGCGGAACGAGGTTCTGGGAAAAAGGAAGGCAATGAAACATCTTGAGTCAGATGAAAACCAGACACTACCTTTGGCAAAAAGGTTGGGTGCGGACGCAGCACAACCTTATACTTGTGAATGATTAAGTATGACTCTTTACAGGGGAAAGCAGCCAATTCTGATACTCTTCTTGCAGAGGTTATCGCAACTAGGAATACTAAATTTCCTTGTCATAAGGATCAAAATAATATTCTGTATAGGTTCAAAGGGCTGTCTTTGCAACACCGACAAAACCAGATTCAAATCCCATGGGCACAAGGGTATTCTAACTGGCGGAGTTATCCAAGTTAACCCTTGTATGAATGTCCAGACTAAAGTGGAAAAACACTGCCAGGGCTGAAATCTGACCCTTGACTGTGCTCAAGGCCAGCTTAATTTCTACTCCTAATTGTAGACAGGCCAGAATTCTTCCTATGACATACTTACGAGGATGCCAACCCTTGGTTTCACACCAAGTGATGTAGGCCTTCCAGACCCTGTAATAAATGGTCCTGAAGGCCAGCTTTCTGGCATTAATCAGGGTGGTTACTACCGAACCTGAAAGCCCCCGATTTTTTAGACTGTGGGCTTCAATAGCCACACCGTTAAATTTAGCGTTTGTAAGGCAGGGTGGAATACCGGTCCCTGCGACAGCAGGTCCGGATGAGTTGGAAGAGTCAAAGACTCGCATACTGCCATTCTCACAATCCCTGCATACCAGGGTCTTCTGGGCCATGCCGGGGCTACTAGGAGTAATGGCTTCCCTTCTTCCCTGATCCTGTGAAGCAGCTGTGGTAGCAGCTGAACTGGAGGGAATGCATAAATCAGTGAAAACTGATTCCACGGGATCACTAGCGCATCTACTCCAAGTTCAAGTGGCTGGTTATGAGGCTTATTCTTTGCCCCTGACGGTGGAGGCTGTCGAGACTGCCTGGAGGCTGTTGCCACAGACATCCAAGGAGAACGTTACAACCTTTCTCCATGAAACAGAAACCCAGCCAAGCGCTTCTTGCATGGTAACTCGGCTGACCAGCTGCTTAGCCACAGAATCGTGTGCATATGTATCAACATGAGCGCAAGGCGAGACGCCTGATGGATAAATTCCTTGATAGCATCCACTGCAAAGTATAGGGCCCTAGATAGCTCAGCTAAACCTTGGGTCTCTTCAGTTTGAGCAGGAACTTTATTTTTTTTATTTTTTTTAAACCTGCTTGAATTCATCCCGAAGGGATTGACCGATGCCTATTGCTGCCACTGCAGGTTGTACTACTGCACCAGCTACAGCAAATGAGGCCTTAAAGCAGGAGTACACCTAAAAATAAAAAGCCAGCAGCTACAAATACTGCATCTGCTTAATTTTAATAAATGGACACTTACCTTTCCTGGGGTCCAGCGATGTCAGCAGCCAAAGCCAATCAATCGCTCGGCTCTCCGCTGCTGCCACAGCCGTTCTCGGTGAGGGAATCAGGAAGTGAAGCGTTATGGCTTCACTTCCTGGTTCCCTACTGCGCATGTGCGAGCCATGCTGCGTGTCCTAAATGGTCCCCATTTTCTCCTGGGACCTGTGTGTTTTCCAGGAGACAGCAGGGGGTGTGGGAAGGGGTGTGACTCCCGCAGAAGTCTATTCCCGGAAGTGGGTGCAGATACCCATATTAGACAGGCATCTGCACACCCCCCCCCCCCCCGAAAGGTGACAATTGTGGCACCGGGGGGGGGGGGGAATCAGATGAGCGGAAGTTCCACTTTTGGGTGTAACTCTGCTTTAAGTAGAGATTGCAACTTCTTATCAGCTGGATCACTAAATATTTGTACATTGTCCACTTGGACACGTTAAATTCCTGTTCACAGAGGAGATAGCCGCATCTACTGCTGGCAAATCCCATCTCTTTGAGAACTTTTTCTCCATAGGATAAAGAATTGAAAATCTTTTAGGAGGAGAAAACTGTTTATCTGGGAGATCCCAATCAGCATAAATCAGTTGCTCCAGTAACGGGTGCATAGGGAAAGGATGAGAACCCTGTGGGGGTTTTAGCGAACCCAAGGAGGGGAAGGAAACATCCTCCACCTCTACAGGAGGCAACATATCCAGAATGAACCAAGTCCGTAAGGGATTGGATTGGCAATTTCTGCAATTGCAAAATTGAGACGCTGAATCCTCCGAAGAGGAGTCACCTGAACCTCCTTCTTTCAAATATGTCCCAATACCATCTGCCCATTGTTGCTCCAATACTGGAAGGTCAAGGGCAGGAGAAGGGGAGTCTGCTGCGTTCTCACCTCCTAGGAGGTAGACGCTAACATCTCTGCTATTTTGCCTTCCAAAACAGCCATAGCCAAAGCCAAATTGTCCTTAGTGACGTATGCAGAGGCTGGGACATTTGAGGTAGCCACCATGCCTCGAGACAAAATAGCTCAAATTCGCCAGATGCTCCAGGTCTTTCAGGGGAGGATGGAACTGCGGACGTGTGACTGGGAGCTTCAGGCTCTGACCACAGCAATTTTGCACTCCCCCTGATGAATTACCCCTTCTGGAGGAAGACATAGTCCTAAGCACAAAATAAGCAGAGGTACCAAACAAATCTACTGCAGAGCCTTAGTCTAGCAATTACATAACATGCTGCTATAAATGCTCAGTCTCAATTCTGAGTAAAACGTGCCCCTTAAAAATGCCTGTATCCACACACCCATACAGCTTACATACCACTTGTATGCTCCGTGTCCCTCTGTCAGCCAACCAGACACTTGCAGAGCGTAAAGTTTTTAAGCAGTGAGCCTTGTGCTCCACGTGCATGCCAGCGGTGTTTAAGCCACGCCCAACCCCCCACCCACAGACTTTTTTCTTTTAAGGATCCCTTTCCTGGGCTCTGTGCGGAGATAACAGGCCCTGTAGTGAGGGCGGATTGGGGGGGGGGGGGGGTTAGGGGGTCTTTAGTAGGGGGGAACCTGACCTCTCCGATGGTCCCCCCAAACCCCTACTGATAGCTGACAGAGCAGGAGAAATAGCAATGCTGTCGCAGGAAGCCTTTTGCTGACACTTTAGCACATCACAGAGGAAGCATAGAATGCTGGAAGCCAGGTATGTAGCTTTTACACCCTCTAGTGGCAAAACACAGACAAGGCATCGCATACTCACACCGGAAAGATCAAGTCAATTATATTATAATAAAATATATATAAAATAAATATATATATATATATACATACATATACATACATATATATATACACACACACACACACAATATATATATATATATATATATATATATATATATATACATACACATACATACACATATATATATATATATATATATATATATATATATATATATACACACACACACTACACACACACACACACACACACATTCTCCGTCTTTCTGACTCACCTGATCGCCGCCGCAGGACTGCTGGAAATTATCAAAGACCGTAATCTTTTTACAAAACGGGTAGGGCTGAGCGACGCGCTAACGTCACCCCGTGCGAAGGAGTGTATTTCCAGAAAGGACGGGTTTGTCCGTGTGCGTCCAGCCGGCGCAGCGGACTTAAGGCTGACCTTTTTCTTGTACACTGTAAGTGCATTTTATTTTATTTGTATCCATTCAATAAAGGGTTTTATACTATTGGAGCTTCATCTCTTTTCCATGTAATTGGCGTATTTCTTCGAGACGTTTAAGTATACGGGAGATGGTTTGAGGATGCTCATTTAATAATCTGATTATGAAAATGGTGGAGTGTGGAGAGCAGCCAGGATCTTTTCCGAAGTGGGGGTTAACCATATACCTACACGCTCTATGTGACCCTCTGTAGTGTGGGGGGGGTCATGAAGTTTTGGTAAGAAGTGAATCTGAATATATGGTGGTGGATCAAGCACTATTCACAAGTGGAAGATCTTATTTCCTCATCTGTCTACATTTAATTAACTTTAAAGGACTTTTTTGTATCTTGTTACGATTTATATATTTTTATTCACACACTGGGTGTTTATTATATTGTTTCATTTGGATCACTGTTTATGATTTATCTTGAATTTACTATTTTACTCATGAGATAGGGTGGAAAAGGCGTATCTGATATTGGCACACTGTCACAAAAGTATATGCACGGCAGGTTCTTGCCGGCTAAACTTCGTGTTATACATATGGTTTAGCGCAGCTTTTTTATTTTTCCATGTGTTTTTTCTGTAGCTATGTGATACAGTTAAGCCGCAGCTGAACTGGGTCCTTTACGACCAATTAGTACAAAATTTGTTGCTCACCTTAGCGCAGTTTCTTTTTCTTGTTTATCCATACTCTGCGATACCCAGCCATGCTTAGCCAATATTACAGTGGGGAGATTGTGGATATTACAGTGGGGACTATATGGTGGTGGAATTTTCACAGGATTTTGCAAATTCAATTATTATTTGCTGATCCGAAAAATGATCCGATCTGTGACTCTGACCCGAGGAACAATCCGATCCGTGAGTTTTTTGATCCATTGCACCCCTAGCTACAGCAGATACTGTGAACGGTGCATGTTTCCATTAAAACGTGTGGAGGTAGCTATTGTTTGTTATGTAAAAGGTTGATTGCAGAGGTAATCAACCCCCGTGTCGCTCACTTGCAGTCTGTTGGCATACTAGTGACAGTAGCAGAATAGCGACTGCAGTCAAGTGTATGACCTCCACTGTGTTAAGGAAAAGCAGACCCTTGTTTCAACAGGAAGGATAGGTTTAGCGAGAGGAACTTAAAAAGTTCACCCTTGTTCTCTCTTTTTTTTTTTTTTTTTATTCCAGCTCCCCTATGTATCAACACAGCCTTAATGTACTTATTTTGCAAAAATAAAACAGCTTTTTATTAATGCTACACAGGCTTACCTCACTCTTTTTATAGCGGTTTAAACACACTGCTCGATTACTTCTGCCTTATTTCCTGGCCAGTAAGGATGAGCTCCGGCGTGTTCGCACACCCCACGTGCAGAGCCCGCCAAGAAGTCGGCACTGCGCTGCGTTAATCACAGGCAGAGAGACATTTCCCAATCTCTGCAGCCGAGCATTGGGCGCAATGCCGACTTCCTGGCGGGCCCTGCGTGTGGGGTGTGCGAACACGCCGGAGCTCATCCTTACTGGCCAGACTTTAGGTCATGACAGGAGTTGACCAGCTGATCTCATTAGCACACATCCTGCATTATCTACCCTCAGCTGGTCAACTTCTTCCTGTGTCTTGACCTAAAGTCTGTCCAGGAAGTAAGGCAAAAGTAATCAAGCAGTGTGTTTAACCACTTCAATACCAGGCACTTTCACCCCTTCCTGCCCAGGACAATTTTCAGCTTTCAGGGTTGTCACACTTTGAATGACAATTTTTTGCTAAACTAAAAAAACAAAAAAACACAACACTGATGGGCACTAATAGGTGGTACTGATGAGGAGCTACTGACAGGCATTACTGATGGGCACTGACAGGCGTTCTTTATGGAGTACAGGCTGGCAGCTGATGGGCACCTCTGATGGGGGGCTGCACTGATAACCAATGTGCTGATTATCAGTGCAGACCACCCCTTCTGACAGGGAGAGCTGCAGATCGGCTCACCCTGTTAGCACAAACCGAGAAAAGCCGTTTAACAGAACCGCTTTGCTGACGTTATATTGCTATATGGTGGGTGGCAAGTGGTTAAACAGCTATGAAGATAGTAGGTAAGCTTGTGCATCATTCATAAAAAGCTGTTTATTTTTGTAAATTAAGTACATTAATGCTAGATTAGTACCTAGGGGAGCTGAAATTTAGAAGAAAAAAAAAAAAGCAAACAAAAAGGTAAACTTTGTTCCTCTCACTAAACCTATCCTTCCTGTTGAAACGAGGGTCCGCTTTTCCTGAACACAGTGGAGGTCATATACTTGACTGCAGAGTCGCTATTCTGCTGCTGTCACTAGTATGCCAACAGACTGCAAGTGATTGGCACGGGGGTTGATTACCTCTGCAATCAACCTTTTACACAAAAAACAAGAGCTGACAATTACGTTAATGCTATATTGGTACATAGGGAAGCTGGAATTTAGAAAGAAAAAAAAAAAAAAAAGGTGAACTTATATGGCTTTACTGGAAATGTGGATTGGAAAATCATAAAAACGTTACATGCAGGGCTGTCAGCATATAAGAAATCGAGAAGCTATGCAGAGAAATAATGCAAGAAGAAAGTACCTGGGCCAATACATTGTTGGGTTTTATAAATGCGATGGAATAAAGCTAGAGAGTGAATATCAAATGCAGCTATCCGGTAAAGGAAGATCATACGTTTTATCTATACATTATGTGCCTCAAACAAAAGGTCTTGTGAAAATTTCCCCTGCACAGTCTGAGCCCTTTCACTACCATTGGGAACAATCCATCTGGCCAAAGGCATAGTTTTCATTTCTATAAAAATAAGGATTAAAGAAAAAAAAAATGTATACATTTCTGAAAGAACTGTGATATGTAAAGCGTAATCGGAACCAAATATCAATTAAAGTGGTTGTAAACTGTTGCACCACTTTTACCTACAAGTAACTCGTTAACAAGGCTTACCTGTAGGTACCTTGAATATCTCCTAAACCTGCACAGTTAAGGAGATATTCAGTATATGCGATGCTGCCGATGCATACTAGCTCATTATGCCTTTGTCTTGCAGGGTTTGTTGGTTTGTTTTTTAGTATTTTCCCCAAGGTTTACAACCTCTTATCCGCTTAAAGTGGGGTGCCCCCTAAAAAAAAAAAAAATATATTAAAAGTCAGCAGCTACAAATTCTGCAGCTGCTGACTTTTAATAATCGGACACTTACCTGTCCCAGGGTCCAGTGATGCGGGGGAACGAAGCCCCCCCTCATTCCCCGCTCCACTCGCGGCGCCGGCATTCTTACTGTGGGCACCCAGCTGTGGCTCCACAGCCGGGCACCCACTGCGCATGCGTGAGCCACAATGACAGGTCCCAGGTGACTGTGCGGCGACGAGGGGAAGGGATGTCATCAGCCCGGGCACTGAAGGAGGCAGACTACGAGGGACCCCCTAGCAACAGGCATTTAAAGGTGAGTAAAAACATTTTTTTTTCAATTATTTATTTATTTCTTTTATGAATTTTAAGCTATTTTTTTTTTTTTTTGGTGGCAACAGCACTTTAAGGACTGAGCCTCTTTTTCAGACTCGTTTACATGTTGAAAACAGTTACTTAGAACCCCCCAAGCATTATATATTATTTTTTTTCTAACACCCTAGAGAATAATTCACATCGTAATTGCACAGCGGTCTTACAAGCACACTTTTTTGGGAAAAAATGCACTTTTTGAATAAAAAAAAATAAGACAACAGTAAAATTAGCCCATTTTCTTTTATATTTTATATTTTTTTCATATTGTGAAAGATAATGTTACGTTGAGTAAATTGATACCCAACATGTCACGCTTCAAAATTGTGCCCGCTCATGGAATGGCGTCAAACTTTTACCCTCAAAAATCTCCAACAATAAATTCATATTCATTTAAATTCAAGATATTATTTAAAAGTTTAATAAAAATACAATATATATTATATATATAAAAAAAATTTAAACTGTCATTTTTGGTTTTCAGCCAGGTACATCCTGAATTTTTGGTTTCGGTACCAAAATTTTCATAAGCGACATTCAAAAAATACTACAGGTTGCATGTTTTGCGTTACAGAGGGGGTCTAGGGCTAGAATTATTGCTCTACCGATCACAGCGATACCTCACATGTGTGGTTTGACTACCGTTTTCATATGCAGGCACTACTCACATATGCATTTGCTTCTGCGCGCGACCTCGTTGGGACGGGGTGTTTTAAAACATTTAATTTTTTTCTTATTTTATTTGATTTTATTTATTTTTACACTCTTTAAAAAAAATGGATCACTTTTATTCCTATTACAAGGAATGTAAACATCTCTTGTAATAGAAAAAAGCATGACAGGTCCTCTTAAATATGAGATATGGGTCAAAAAGTCCTCAGATCTCATATTTGGACTTAAATGCAATAAAAAAAAAAATAATAATTGTCATTTGAAAAAAAATGACATTGAAAAAAAAATGTGCCTTTAAGAGGTATGGGCGGAAGTGACGTTTTGACGTCGCTTCCGCCCTGCTATGGTATAGACACGGGTGGGGGCCATCTTAGCCTCACTCGTCTCCATACCACAGACAAGGCAAGTCCCGATCGACTCTGCCGCTACCGACGGCCCCAGTAAGCGGCGGAGGGCGTGGGGGGTTGGTACCTCTCCCGCCACCGATAAAACGGTGATCTTGCGGCGACGTGCGCAGGTCGTAAAGTGGTTAAGCGTTCAATGATGGCATCTTAAAAAAGTGGACTAGCAATTAAAGTGATAGAAACATATATTGCATATTCATTGCATCCACCTATGTGACTTTATTGTCTTTAACACCATTGAAAGAGTAAATGAAAACAAAATTAGGAAAATATTTTCTGTACACATACATTCTTAAAGCAGTATGAAACCCAAAAGCAAACATTTATTATATTGCCGCTTACCAATTGTGATGGCTGCATTTGTTTTCTTTTTCAGAGATTCTTTTATTTTCACCTGGTGACCCTGTCAGTAATGCATGCCATACATGGGTCGAATTCCGAAACCATTTTCTTTTGAAAATCAGAAATTTTGTGCATTTTTTGATCCAATGGTTTCAAAACTATTTCAAAATTCGACCAACCGAGCCTTCAATTTCCCTTCATGTTGCTAAGGAAAAGAAATTTAATGGTGCCAATAGTGGCCAACAATATATTCATATTCATTTAAATTCAAGATATTATTTAAAAATTGAATACAATATATATATGTCAAAAATTACAGTTAAAAAAAAAAAAAATTGTATATATATATATATATATATATATATATATATATATATATATATATATATATATATATATATATATATATATATATATATAAAATTTTCAGCCAGGTACATCCTGAATTTTTGGTTTCGGTACCAAAATTTCCATTTTGGTGTACCTCTACTTGTAAGCTGCAATATATTACATTTTGGGTTTAATACCACTTTAAAAATAGTAAACATAATACTTACATGCGACTGACTTTTCACTTGTACTTCAGATTGACAGGAATGGTCATCTTCCTGAAAATGGCTACAAGAAGCCTTTGACCGCTTACTTGGACCAGGCTGTATGTCAGAACTATCAGTCTCTTCTGAGGGTTCCATCTCACTCTGCTGTGGCTTCTGCTGGTCACCACGTTCTATAATCTCCTCCGTATCTTCCTGGCTGAGGCTGCCCTGGTTGTCCTTTGCATGGTCAATGCCTTCTGATGAAGCAGCTAGATCAATAGGGTCACCATATTCAGTTTTCTTTAAGAGCTGTAGCTGAGATTTTTTTAAACTTTTCTCATACACCTCCAGTTGACAAAGTATGACTTGGGTATATGCATTAGGATCCACACCATTTGGACAGAAAGGTATACCCCAGTAGTAATGGACACTACTGTCATTTTGTTGTTTTTTGGCAGAACTTTGACAGGTATGCTTAGAAAAAGCATCCTTATTATTCACAGAGGTATTTGCAATGCCTGTCCTCTGCAAACAAACACTGGCGCTATGCAATGAACTTGTACCTTCTGTGAGTTCCGACTTATTTGAAGCAGATAACAATGAAAAGGAATCCAACTGTGTACTTTCTGAACAATGTAAAGAGTGACCCTCTGTTTCATCTGGTAACTTTGCAGCACTTGGGCTTCTGTCCTGAAATAATCTACAGGGTAACATTTTACGTGTATATGGAGACTTTACTGGAAAAACAGGACTTAAAGGCGCTGTAGAAGGTGACATGTAGGCAAAGTCATTTATACTTGGAGACAAAGATGATGCTTTGCAGCTTTCTGTGCATGGTAAAGGGTCTTTGCAGTTTGGAGACAAAATAACGCTGGAACTTTCCACTATGTCTTGACTTAAACGTTTCAAAAGTACCTTGGGGTTTTGTGGAGAGTCTTGATCTAAAATCTGAGACTGCTGTGACAAATGTTCTTTATCCTGTTCATCTAAAGCCATGTCCTCTTCACCAGAAGATGCCTCCTTTCTTATATCATGAACTGTGACAATTGGCGACCTATTAGGACTTTTACAACTCTGAAAAAAACACAGACAGTTTATTGATAGCTGATCAAAAATGTCATCATTACAGATATATCATTCAAGTCAGCCATAGACGGAGAAATTTTCTAACCTGCAACCAAAAATCATTCAATTCCCCCATTGAGGTAGTCAGTATTGATTAGGGAATCCCTCCCGCAGTTATTGTGTTCTCCCACTCTCCCAGTTGGGGGGGGGGGGGGGGGGGCTTTCACACTGACAGTGCGGGGGCATCGGCGGTAAAGCATCGCTAGTTTTAGCCACGCTTTACCATCATTTTAGATGCGCTTTTCGTCCGCAGTGGGGCGCTTTTTGACCCACGCTAGCGGTTGAATAAAGGGTTAAAAGCAGCCGCTTTTGATTTTACTGGGCAGGGGCAGTGTATACACCGCTCCTAAAGCGCCTCAAAGAAGCTGCTTGTAGGACTTTTTCTGACATCCTGCAAGCAGAGCACACCAGCGTGAAAGCACTGAGGCTTTCACACTGGGATTGTAGATGAGCCATTTTTCAGGTGCTTTACAGGCACTATTTTTAGCGCTAACGCGCCTGAAAAATGCCTTCAATGTGAAATTTGTCTTTGATACCTTTCACTGAATGATGGGTCCTGATGGTAAACGCATTATGGCTTTTGTCATGTCTACATCCATCATTTTACTACAGGTTTGGAAAAACTAAAGCCAGCCATAAATGAAGCGATTTTCCTGTGGTTGCAGGAAAGAAAATCACTCTATCCACCCCATTAACAGAGTCCGCGTTTATGGGGGAGAGCCTCCCACAGAGATACTGTGTTTTCCAGGTAGGTGCACACACCAAGCCCTCCCTGCCAGGAGAGCACAGTTATTATTGCTAGTGGCTATAGCCGCTGGCAATGATCAGACTTAAAAATCTGACAAGCTGGTTGTACCCAAGTTGATCGATCAATGAACTTGGTACATCAGCTTGCCCATACATGGTTCAAATCTCGTCTGGTCCCTGCTAAAACAGCGGAGACTCAAACCGTCTATAACCGGCTTAAGATCCACAGCCAGTTATAGACGATTACAGCTGTATTTACGCCTGAAATGCAGCTCCTGAGAGCTGTTCTCTTAAGCCCAATACACACTAATTTTCTGCTGAGTTTTTCCTTCAGATTTACCAAAACCATATAATATGAGGTCAAACCTTAGGAGTTTCAATGTGTATGCAATCAGGCAGGCCCTCGTACTACATGGTTTTGTTAAATATGAAGGAAAAAAAAATCAGCAGAAAATCTGATGTGTGTATGGGGCTTTACTCTCCCTCTCTCCCAAGCCACACAACCTACTGGCTGTAGGAGATCACCACACAAAGATTTCCTATACAAAAAAGGTACAGTAGGAGAGCAACTATTGCAAGAAATTATGAGGACTGCAGCAAAATGGAAGTATGCTTATCAAACAAGAAGATGAACATTTGAGTTAAAAACTTCAAAAAACCCTTTGAGATTAGCTGTTAAAGGGATTTGTATTCCAGTACATGTTGGGCCCACTTTCTTCTAAAGGTGATAATCGGAAAAAAAATTGAATATTGTGCAAAAGTTCATTTATTTCACTAATGCAACTTAAAAAGGTGAAACTAATATCTGAGATAGTTCATGCCGTGATTTGTCATAATTATGATGATTATGGCTTACAGCTCATGAAAACCCCAAATCCACAATCTCAGAAAATTTGAATATTACATGCAATCAATAAAACAAGTTTTGTACATAGAACAATATTGGACCTCTGAAAAGTATAAGCATGCATATTTACTCAGTACTTGGTTTGGGCACCTTTTGCAGCAATTACTGCCTCAATGAGTCGTGGCATGGAAGCTATCAGCCTGTGGCACTGCTGAGGTGTTATGGAAGACCAGGATGCTTCAATAGTAGCCTTCAGTTCTTCTGCATTGTTCGTTCTCATGTCTCATCTTTCTCTTGGCAATGCCCCATAGATTCTCTATGGGGTTCAGGTCAGGCGAATTTGCTGGCCAATCAAGCACAGTAATCCCATTGTCATTGAACCAGGTTTTGGTGCTTTTGGCAGTGTGGGCAGGTGCCAAGTCCTGCCGGAAAATGAAGTCAGCATCCCCATAGAGCTCATCTGTGGAAGGAAGCAAGAAGTGCTCCAACATCTCCTGGTAGACGGCTGTGTTGACCCTGGACTTAAGCACAGTGGACAAACACCAGCAGATGACATGGCTCCCCAAATCAACACATACTGTGGAAACTTCACACTGGACTTCAAGTATCTTGCAGTGTGTGCCTCTCCATTCTTCCTCCATACTCTGGGTCCTTGGTTTACAAACGAGATGCAAAATTTGCTCTCATCAGAAAAGAGGACTTTGGACCACTGAGCAACAGACCAGGTCTGTTTTTCTTTAGACCAGGCGTTGTTTGTTGTTCAGGAGTGGCTTGACAAAAGGAATACAACATTTGAAGTCCATGTCCAAGATCCGTGTTAGTGTGGTGGCTCTTGATGCACTGACTCCAGCCTCAGGCCACTCCTTGTGAAAGTTCCCAACACTTTTGAATGGTATTTTCTTGACAATCCTCTCCAGCCTGTGGTCATCCCTGCTGCTTGTGCACCTTTTTCTTCCACACTTTTCCCTTCCACATAACTTCCTAATAATGTGCTTTGATACAGCACTTTGAGAACATCCAACTTCTTTTGCAATTAGCTTTAGAGGTTTTCCCTCCTTATGGAGGGTGGCAATGATGGTTTTCTGCACAACTGTCAGCTCAGAAGTCTGTCCCATGATTGCGATTCCAACTGAACCAGACTGAGAGACCATTTAAAGGCTCAGGAACCCTTTGCTGGTGTTATGGCTTACTATAGCTGATTAGAGTGGGACACTTCAAGCCTAGAATATTGCACCTTTTCACAATATTCACATTTTCTGAGACTGTGGATTTGGGGTTTTCATGAGCTGTGAGCCATAATCATCACAATTATGACAAATCGCGGCTTGAAATATCTTGCTTTGCATGTAATGAGCCTATCTCATATAATCGTTTCAACTTTTAAGTTGCATTAGTGAAATAAATGAACTTTTGCATGATATTCTCATTTTTTGAGTATGACCTGTATGTCAGAATTGTATAAAAACAAATGCAGTATGTACGTTCCACCATAAAAAATAGCTCTGTATATCAGATACTGACTGCGCAGCACCAGCCAAATGCTTTCTGACATAGGCAAGTCCTGTGGCTTATTAAAAAGGAGCTTCAGTCTCATCACATCATTTCTAATAAAAACACTCACATTATCCTTATGGAGTGCAGTGTTTTCATGTTTGTGTGCTAAATAGCACATACTTGCAGTGTGCCCACATCCATGCTAAGTAAAAGCAGCCGCTTACTTCCTGAAATTTGTGCATCTGGCTACCCAACATGTACATCTGATGTAAGCACATAGCGTGGGAACCCGATTGTATATAAGTTGCCATATCAAATACTCCCAATCGCGTCATATCTGGTACGGAAATACCACGATATTAGACATTTAGGATGCCCCGAAGACTCCTGGGATTGATGATGCTTATATTCCAGGAATCAATGGGACATTATAATTATGTTGCTCGTCTAGGCGGCTGGGACAGGAAGTGGGGCAAGCTATTTTTTTTTTTAAAAAGGTACTTTCTAATAAAAAAATAAATAAAAATAATATCCATTTATTAATGCACTGTAGGTGGCCATTGTGATGGTGATAACGTTAACACTTTGACACATATCTTCTCTATAGACTGCAATTAAACTGTATGCATCACGCATCAACTAAAACCAATGAATAAAGGTTAAGAAAAAAAATGATTCAAACTCTATACTCATAATAATGTCAGTTCAGTTTTCAATTAGATATAATTTATGAGCATGAAATATAGTTCCCATTTGTCTACTCATTTGTTATAAATGTGAATAACAGATATGCCTTCCTGGAAAAATTATTTTTAACTGTCTAACACTATGCAGTGTAACAATCTGAGCACTTCAGTTCTATATACAGATGCATATGTAAAAGAAAAGACCATCTGAGCCTTGCAAAGCACAAGAACATTGGATTAGCTGTATTACCATCATTTCTACGTCACCCATTAGTAAACAAATGGTTTATTATATATAAACCCCCCCAAACAAAAAACCTGCAAGACAAAAGACATAATGAGTTATTACACATACTAGCTCATTATGCAATTCTCACTTTACAACAAAGCCCTCTCAGCGGTGCCCACACACCGCTGAAATGGCTGAAACTTCCCCCGTTTCTTCTGGGTTCGTAGGCTCCGGCGCTGCGACTGGCCAGAGCCGCATTGATGTCACTTCCGCACATGCGCACAGGAGCCACCGGGTCACAGCACAGGGCCCTGAAGAAACGGCGTGCGTGGCCATTCCTTCAGAGTGATGATTATGATGATGTAATCGGCAGAGTATACAGTAAATATCTCCTAAACGGTGCAAGTTTAGGAGATATTTACAGTACCTATAGGTAAGCCTTATTATAGGCTTACCTATAGGTACAAACAAACCAGGGGAGTTTATGACCTTTAGAAACAAAGCTTGCATCATTAGAATATGTAAAAATATAATAACATTAAAAATAAAATTATGTAAAGTGTACATAAGTGATTTATTTGCCTAATGTTTGAATCACATAAATGCAATGCAGCAACTCCAAATTGTAAAAAAAAAAAAAAAAAAAAAATAAAAAAAAAAAAGGGAGTTAGACCTGGCAGCCAGCTAATACTTGTGAAATCACAGCAGTTTCTTAAACCACTTGTCCCCACAGCCCTTGCATCGAACTATTCATCTTGGAACTACTCATGTAATTAGCTAGGCTCCTTGTGAGGATCAATTGTCAGAGGTTTTAAAAGGCAGGAAAGTCTGCATTAAACTGGCAGCCAACAGGAGGATCTTGGACTACATTAGAAGTGGCTTAAAGCGGTATTCATCCTAAAATTTAAAATTTTATATTTTGCAGTTTACCAATCATTAGATGTGGTGGTTGCATTACTTGTCCTTTTTTAGGCTTTCCCCCCTCCGTTTTCACCTGGTGATCTGGCAAGTAGCACACCTCCTGTATTAGAGTACCTCCACTCTGGATGAAGGAGCACAGGGGCACCTTTGGAAAGCAGCATTGTTAGTCTGGGGGGGGAGTGTTATCAAGCACTAGCTATGTACTAGCAGATTTGCATTCACTAGCAAACTGAAGTCAAACTCCAGCTAATACTTTATAACCAGTTAGAACAAAACACTATTTTCTTTTAGAATAAAGTTTTTACATAAATAAATAAAACTGATTGTAAGCACCTCTGTCACTGGTAAATGGTTTGTCTCATTCCTGTAACTGCCACACCTGCAAGAGAGCTTGTTCTTTAACCACTTAAGGACCAGGCCTCTTTTTCAGATTTGGTGTTTCCATGTTTAAAACAGTTTTTTTTGCTAGAAAATTACTTAGAACCCCCAAACATTTTATATTGTTTTTTTTCTAACACCCTAGAGAATAAAATGGCGGTCATTGAAATACTTTTTTTCACACCGTATTTGCGCAGCGGTCTTAGAAGCGCACTTTTTTTGGAAAAAATTCACTTTTTTGAATAAAAAAAATAAGACAACAGTAAAATCAGCCCAATTTTTTTTTATACTGTGAAAGATAATGGTATGCCGAGTAAATTGATACCAAACATGTCACGCTTCAAAATTGCGCCCGCTCGTGGAATGGCGTCAAACTTTTAGCCTCAAAAATCTCCATAAGCGACATTTAAAAAATTCTACAGGTTCCATTTTTTGCGTTACAGAGGAGGTCTAGGGCTAGAATTATTGCTCTCGCTCTACCGATCGCGGCGATACCTCACGTATGTGGTTTGTCCACCGTTTTCATATGCGGGCGCTACTCACGTATGAGCTCGCTTCTGTGCGCAAGCTCGTCGTAACGGGGTGTTTTTAAAAAAAAATTTTTTTTTTTCTTATTTATTTTAATTTATTTTATTTATTTTTACACTTTAAAAAAAAAAAAAAAAATGGATCACTTTTATTCCTATTAGAAGGAATGTAAACATCCCTTGTAATAGAAAAAAGCATGACAGGTCCTCTTAAATATGAGATCTGGGGTCAAAAGGTCCTCAGATCTCATATTTGGGCTAAAATGCAAAAAAAAAAAAAAAAAAAAGAAAAAAAAAAAGAAAATCTGACATTTTCCGCCCTCCTATGGTATAGAGACGAGTGGGGGCCATCTTAGCCTCACTTGTCTCTATGCCCAGCAGACGGAAGGACCCGATCGCCTCCGCCGCTACCGACGGCTCCGGTAAGCGGCGGAAGGTGCGGGAGGGCGGCGGGAGGGGGGGTGGCACCTCTCCCGCTGCCGATAGCGGTGATCTCGCGGCGAATCCGCCGCGGAGACCACCGTTATCGTACAGCCGACCGCCGCCTGAAGAGATGGATATCTCGGTTGTGGCAGCAGCTGCTGCCGTTACCGAGATATCCCTCTTCAAAAATAGGACGTACATCGTCGTGCGGCAGTCGGCAAGTGGTTAAAAAAAAAACAGACACACTTGAAGAAAAAGCAACCTTTAACCACTTTCCGATCGTCACACGACGATGTACAACGGCAGAATGGCACGGGCAGGCAAACTGGCGTACAGGTACGTCCATTTGTATTTGCCGCCCTGCCATCGTGTGCGCGGCGCTGCGCGTGCCGGTCGGGACCCCCGATTTGCAAACCAAATCAATAATCGTTTATTGTGATTTTTTTTACCAAAAATATGTAGAAGAAGAATACATATCGGCCTAAACTGAGGAAAAAAAATGTTTTTTTTATATACTTTTGGGGGATATTTATTATAGCAAAAAGTTAAATATAATGTTAAAAAATATAAAATTGTCGCTCTATTTTTGTTTATAGCGCAAAAAATAAAAAACCGTAGAGGTGATCAAATACCACCAAAAGAAAGCTCTCTTTGTGGGAAAAAAAAGGACGTCAATTTTGTTTGGGAGCCACGTCGCACGACCGTGCAATTGTCAGTTAAAGTGACGCAGTGTCGCAATCGGCAGGACTTGACACTTTGTGGGTCATCAATTCAGCTATTTACCGACCTTGCTCCATCTACGGTGCAAAAGCACAGGAATCTGAAACCCCTGTTACAACACCTCATCAACAAGCAAATCAGATATAGATGGGCCTTTCCCTTCAGACTATCTTTTACCTATAATGGCAAATCCTATTCATTTTCCACGTTGCCGGAGGGCGAAGATCTCCTACTTAGCCTGGGTATTATTACGAGGGACTCACCGGCCTCCTCCCCTTCGACTCAAGCCCACCGCTCTCTCTCCCTGCTTTGGACGGAGCAAAAGCGGAACCCAACCAGGGGTACCCCCCGGAAGAGCTGAAAGCGTACTTTAGTGCCTCCCATGCAATCCAGGACATACTACACGAAGAAGAAGTGATACTACCATTTTTGACCTGATGGATGAACCTGAGTCCGCCTTTGACTGCGCAATTGCGTAGTCACCCTGTTAGCACAACCATAGGGCAGTTTCCTATTTTTCGGAATAATTTTTTCTCGAAACAGTTCCCTCGTAACTGACTTGAAGTTACTGTGTTTTTTTTTTGTTTTTTTTTCCATTTTATTTTTATACATGTTTTTATAGCATTCTCTCTGTTTACTGCCTGAACCTTATTTTTGTTATCCTGAGGGTGCAGAGGCGGTCCTGGCATGGGGCCCGTTAGGGCCACCCCTGGGGGGGCAGGGGCTGGGGGTGCCATTTGGTGCCGGCTCGCCCTGGAGTCGTTGCCCTCGGGGAAGGACAGGCTCGCACGGCCAGTGTACAACTCAGACCGACAGTATGCGGGACCCGAGCCCGCCCTGCTGGCCTGCTTTGGAGCTAGGGCCATTTGGGCTGGATCGGAAATCCATGCTGCTCTCTTGCAAGACTACCTTCCCTCCGAGGAGTGAGGTACCCTTGCCAAGTCCGGATAGGTTATCAAATCCGGCAGGGATTATTTCCCATATTGTTATGCGATTTTCACAAGTTAATTGGTATATGTTTGCGGGCCAATGGCCCTTGTCTTTTATGTTAACTAATACTTTGTTTCTTTTCTTCCTCTTTTCTCTTTCTACCCCCTGTCTTCCCCGAGCTGTGGTCCTGACTCTCACCCATGCATGTTGGTTCTGGAGGTCAAGGGACTGGGAGTCCTATCTATTGGAGGCTCTTTCCGCCCCCACAGTATTGCAAGGTAAGAGTGCTCTGCCCTACCACGATGGCTAGGTCCTACTCATCCGACTTTTCGGTGATCACCCATAATGTACATGGCTTTAATTCCCCAGCTAAAAGGACTAAAGCCTTCCAATTCTATCACAAACAGAAAGTAGATATATTGCTATTACAAGAAACACATTTTTCTAAGACGTCAGCCCCAGGTTATCTTAATGTTAAATACCCGCAGTTTTACTTAGCTAATGGACCCGATAAAAAAGAGGGGGTAGCTATTGCTTTTTCTAGACGAACCCCATTTACGCCCATCACCATAATTAAGGACAAGGGAGGCAGATATATCATGGCAGTAGGACACATTCATGACCAACTCGTTTCCTTTGTGTCTTATTATGCCCCAAATTCAGGACAGGTGGACTTTTTTAGTAAGATGTTGAGGATACTAATGTCCAAGGTCCAGGGACAGGTGATCATGGGAGGGGATAGCAACATACCGCTTGACAGAATTATGGATAAATCCAACCCTGACAGACCTGCTCTCAAAAGACCGCTGACTGGGAGCAATAGGGTAGCTAGACTGTTACATCTATATGATTTAATCGATGCATGGCGAGAGAGTAATCCCACTACTAGGGATTATACACATTTTTCATAGGTGCACCGCACTTATTCCAGGATAGATCATCTATTGGTCCGCACACTTCTACTCCCCTATCTGACGTCGATGAAAATACTGCCCACCCCCTGGTCGGACCATTCTCCAATTAAACTGTCTTTGACAGGGTTGTGGTCTAAAGCTTCCCCAGCCCTGTGGCGACTAAATGCCAGCCTGTTAAACGACCCCATTTTGCACACTGAAATAGAAATAGAAAAAGAACTACAAAAGTACTTTACTGTTAATAAATCCTCAGATTCATCACCCACGATCAATTGTGCAGCCAATAAGGCCTCGATTAGGGGCATACTGATACAAATAGGCGCTAGGCAAAAGGGGGCCCGCGAACATGCGATTCGGCAACTAGAAGCCAATTTAGACCGGCTGATGCAGGAACAACATACTCACCCGCACTGCGACATAAGACATAGGATTGATGACGTTAGACTGGAATTAAACCTGGCTTTGACGACTCAGGCAGAAAAACATATTAGCTGGTCTAAACATAGGTACTATACAATGGGTGACAAACCGAACACCATGTTAGCCAGGAAACTAGTTCCCCGACCCCACACACCCACATTACCTAAACTAAGGCTCTCCACGGGTCGCTCCACTCAAAACCCCGAACTTATTCTGAAGGAAGTAAGATACCCTTACATGAAAATGTAGCATATCTCAGTGTCATCCCGAAGCCCGACAGGGATCATGGGGACTGTGCAAACTATCGTCCGATTTCCTTGATCAACACAGACCTAAAAATTCTAACTAAAGTTTTGGCGTTTAGACTTAACACCTTCCTGCCGAACTATATCCATCCCGACCAGGCCGGCTTTGTCCCGAACAGACAGTCATCGGCCCAAACCCGTAGATTAATCAATCTCATATCAGCAGTGCAGTCGACTGGGATGGTGGGGGCACTAGACGGGGTATGTTGCTTTCGTTGGATATTCAGAAAGCATTTGACTCCCTCTCTTGGGAATATTTATTTGATGCACTACACAGATATGGCTTTGGCGAACGCTTTTTGACTCTTCTCAGAACGCTTTATGACACTCCGTCGGCATCGTTGATGCTACGGGGATACTCCTCTCGGCCTCTTCCGATTAGAAGGGGCACGAGACAGGGCTGCCCACTGCCCCCGCTCCTGTTTGTCCTTGCGATAGAGCCACTGGCTATTAGGATCAGGGAGTGCCAGGATGTCCAGGGGATTACGTGTGGAAATAGAGAACATAAATGCTTACTCTTCGCTGACGACCTACTGCTAACACTGACATCACCAGTTACTTCCCTCCCCAATTTACATGCGATCCTACAACCCTTCTCTGAAATTTCGGGGTTAAAAATGAACCAGTCTAAATCTAGAGCGCTCAATCTCTCATTGTCGGAGGCCACGCGGAAGGCTCTTGAACGCTCATATAAAATTTAAATGGGAGCCAGAGGCACTGCCATACCTTAGTATCTATCTGACCCCGACGATTCAGTCATTGTATAGGAAAAACTATCCCCTACTTTATAAAAAACTAACTGAGGATCTAGCGAAATGGCAGGTTCATCCCCCATCGTGGTTCGGCAGACTACACTCCATTAAAATGAATGTGTTGCCTAGAATATTATATTTGTTCTGCACTCTACCGGTGGCTTTACTACAAAGGGATCTTCAATTACTACAAAATGGAATCCTTCGGTTTATTTGGGGAAATAAGAGGCCCAGGGTGAACAGAAGCACAATGTACACTTCAAAAAAACATGGGGGGCTGGGCCTGCCTGATCTGCAGAAATACTTTCATGCGGCTCAGCTGGCCCACCTCTCCAGATACCACTCACACCAACCACATGCTATATGGATAGACATGGAATCTTATTCCTGCCATCCCTCACAGATTTCGCAGGTAATGTGGCTTCCAATGAAGGATAGACCACTGATATTGTGTCCCACTCTGTCACTGGCTCTGGCTATATGGGACAGACTGTCGAAAATACATAAATTCAAGTCATCCCACAATCCACTAGCGCCATTATTGAACAATAAAGAGTTCACCCCGGGCCTCTCTCCTCAACTATTTAGTTAAAGGGCTACTGCGCATCGCTGATTTATGCGACCATAGGGGCATGCTTTCTGAACGAGCTCTGATAGATAAATTTGATATGCCGTCCTCTGAGAAGTTTCGATATGCCCAACTGCACCATTATGTGCAGGGTGTGGCCCGTAGGGGAAACCTGGGGTCCCTGACTCCCATGGAACAGCTGAGTAGACAATATGACAAAATTAGAGGCCATTTATCGGCCATATATACAATACTGAGGGGTACCGCGAAGAAATTGAGTTATATGATCCAATGGGAGCAGGACCTTCAGGAAACCTTTGATTTAGATGATTGGTGTATACTCTCTGAGACGGCATATCGCTCACTCACCAACACATTGGTGATAGAGGCAAACTATAAGGTTTTGTTAAGGTGGTACATGGTCCCAACCAGATTGGCCGCTTTTGTACCAGGGGCAACGTCCCAATGTTTTAGGGGCTGGGGCCAGGTGGGGACCAGCTACCATATTTGGTGGTCATGCCCGAAGGTCAGAAGGTTTTGGATTAGAGTGTATAACTTTGTCTATACAATCACGGGCTTGAACCTAAAAAAGTCACCTAAGCTGGCCCTCTTGGGAGGTAAAGCGGTACAGGCCTCCAAGTATCAGCAGAGGCTCCTCACTTTTCTATTTATTTCAGCTAAGATTACCATAGCACGTAACTGGAGGTCTGCTGCATTACCGATAGTTCAGCTCAAACATAAAATGTCATGGTTAATGCTTAATGAGCGGCTATCTGCGCTGTCTCAAGACAGGGTGGGAATGTTTCACAGAATATGGGACCCATGGATTGTCTACCTAACTAACGATCCCAGGGCACACGTTGCTTAATGATATTATAGCAGTAAGGACTCGAGAATCTAGGACCACAGCTCTCCCCCAATTCTCTTCCTTCCCCATCCTCTCCTATTCTTTACTCCTCTCTCCCTTTCTACTATTGGGTCTTTCCCCTCTTCTTTTCTGCTCTTTGTTTTCTCCACATCTCTCATTGAGCGGTGCTAGTTGCACGATTAGATACCTATAAAACATAAGAGGTAACAGCATCGGCAGGTGGGGTCATGTGTGATCCAGAGTCTTTGGCTGTAGGACTTGAGTTGCAACCGACAGTGGCAGTGGAGTATTTTAAGAAATGACCGGTGAATTACTCAATTGTGCATTGTACTAGATGTAATACTTAGCCGCATTGATGAGAATTTTGTTTTTTTTGTACTGAAAACCTTCAATAAACATATTGAATCATAAAGTGACGCAGTGCCGAATCGCAAAAAGTGGCCTGGTCTTTGACCAGCAAAATGGACCAGTCTGAAAGTGGTTAAAGGGGTTGTAAAGGCAGAAGTTTTTTTTTTTTATCCTAATGCATGCTATGTATTAAGATGAAAATCTAAGGGGGAGCTGCTGCACACAGAAGACCTGAGGTCCATCTCTATCCAGCGATGTACACGAGTCCCTTGGCCATCCAGGACACTCCCTCCTGATTGGCTGAGGCAGCAGTGATGCCATTGGCTCCCACTGCTGTCAATCAAAGTCAGTTAGCCAATCAGGAGGGGGACCACAGCTCCATGTCTGAATGGACACACGGAGTGGCTCGGGTGCCCCCATAGCAAGCTGCTTGCTGTGGGGGCACTCGACAGGAGGGAGGGATCAGGAGCAGTGAAGAGGGGCCTGGGCTGCTCTGTGCAAATCCACTGCACAGAGGTGGAAAGTATAACGTGTTTATTATTTTTGTTTTAAAACACAAGACTTTACAATCACTTTAAAGGCAGCAAGACATAATCTGCTTCATCAGCTGAAGAAATAACAGGATGAATCCAGCTTTAAAGCACAGGTTCACATTGGAATTAAAAAGTTTCCAGCCCCCAAATAAAACCACTAATTTTAAAGCAAAACCCTCTCCCTCTACCCAGGTGCCTATTTACCTTCTTCTGATGGCAGCAGCTTCCCAAGTTATTTACATCCTCGGTGTAGAATTCTAAGACCCTATGTAAGTCTATGGGAAGTTACTGTGCAGGGAGCGTTGGAAAAAAAAATTCTGCACCTAAAGTGTACATTTTGCAGGAAGACGCCACTATAGGGGAAAAAAAATGTAAGTAGGTACCAGTGTGAGTATTTTTTTTGGATAGGTTAGAATAGGTTAGGTGGCAGAGGCCACTGCATTGTAGATGACAATATAGAAGTGTTTACACACATTCTGGTGCTGGAGAGAAGAGGCCCATTATTAGACCATATTTTCTGTTGAATCATCTGCTAGAAAAACAAGCAGTATATTTCTGATCAGATTATATTTTATATATATATATATATATATATATATATATATATATATATATATATATATATATATATATATATATATATATATACACACACACACACACACACACACACATATATATATATATATACATACATATACATACATATATATATATATATACACATATACACACACATATACACACACATATATATATATATACACACACACACACACACACACTGCCTGGAGTTCTGCTTTAAAAACCGACTGTCAAAATAATAGCATATTTAAGTAATATAGGGATTACAGGAGGGTGATCCCCATGCAGCTAAATATACAGTGCTGCTCTTCAGCAACCTTCAAGGAAATGATCTACACTAAGATAAGAAAACCAGGGAAAGAACATTCTTTTAATTAGTTATTAGCATTATTATTTTTTAATACAGGATTGAGGGATCAGGATAGATGATTTAACAATTCCCGATAATGTCCCTGCTTTTCTAAAAGTGACGTCTATATCTGCTCAGAAAAAAAAAAAAAAAAAGAAGATTCTTTATATTTACATGCAGACTCTCCTCAATGGCTTTTCTCAAAAGCTCCTCTTCTTCTTCTTGTCGGTGTTTCACATGATTGGCCTGTTCTTGCTGGCTAATTTTTACTGCAAGGGCCAGCTGCTCTTCCTCAGTCATACCTGGAATAAAATAGTAAATATTGCATCAATAAACTGTTATGCGATTAACTTCTCTGTGAGCACCTACTGGAAAATGTACTTTTACAAACAGATGTTCAATTAAACGAAAACAACCATAAAACATTTTCTTCGTATCTCAAAGCAAAAATATGAATTTCAGACAGATAAAAAGTATGCTTACGGTTTATGCAATGGAGTCATTCATACGTAATTAAGATGAACAGACATTTGTGAGGCCGGCAATAGACTGATTGAATCTCGGCCGGTGTCCTATCATATACAGTCCCCCCCATCGGATAGTGTCCGCTGTGTACTGCGCATGCAAAAATACCTGAAGATAAACGGCGCCTGCGCCATGAGTCCAGGTTGTAGCCCCACCATCCAAGTGGACATAGAGCCCGAAGCGCGGCGAGCGAAGCTCGCCCGTGAGGGGCCCACTAATTTTCCCAGCCCTATGTCCGGTTGGATCGTGGGGCTATCACCGAGTCACGGCACAGGTGCCGTTCATCTTCCGAGATTTTCCGAAGCTTCTTCTGCTCCGTATTGCGCATGCGCAGTATGGGGCGGACACTATATGATGCCAGGACACTGGTTCAGCAGGATCCGGCCGAGTTTTGAACCATGTATGGGCAGACGGATTAAACTCTTGGCTGGTTCAGCAGGAACCAGCCGAGATTCAAACCATGTATGGGCAGGCTCAATATTCCAAGTTCATTGATCAACTTGGGTACAACCAGCCTGTCGGATTTTGCATGCAATTATTTCTAGCGGCTGGTATTGCTGCTAGGAATAATCACTGTCTTCTCACGGCAGGGAGACGGCTTCCGCCGCCGGGAGGTTACAATGGCTCAGCGGGAGAGATTCCCTTGTCTACCCTGTGGTTGCAGAAAAGAAATTCACTCTATGTATAGGCTGCTTTAAGTGAAGCTCTCACAACAGAACAAGACAAAAAGTTTATGTCATAAAGCCACCCATGCAAAGTACCTACAGAGCGTACGTGCTAAAGCAAAGTACAGTATTTAAATGAAGTACAGGGTTAACGCGCATATGTCAGTGACATAACATGTTGACTAGGTATGCATATGTATTGAAATTAACTATAGGTACATGTTAAAATATAGTGCTTCTAAGAATTTATTGCCATCTGGTATACAAAAGTAACCATCCATTAAAGCGGACCTTCATCCTAAATTAACTTGAAAGCGGACCTTCAATCACTTTTTCATCTTTCCATCTAATAAATCTTCTGCCCTCGTTTTAACTTTGGATAGGAAAATCAATTTTTTTTTTTGCAAGTATATACCTTATACAGCCCACTTCCTGTTCCTTGTCTGCTAATAAGCCTAGGCTTATGACATCATGCACAGCCCTCTCTCTCTCACTCTTGTGAGAGTTTTCCCAGGAAGGGAAGGGGATGAGTCTTAAGAGGGCCATTGAGAGCTGCAGAGCTGGAGGTGTGTGTCTGTGTAAAGGAAGTGAACAGCCAGCAGCTTCAGCTGCCTACCGTTAAAATGGCTGCAGCCAGACTCAGTGGAGGGAGATTTCTGCAGCATATCTGGCAAGTACAGAATCATAGTATATATAAAATAATATGCAAAGTGGTTGGAGGGAAGCTTTAGAATGGCAAAGATGTTTTTATTACAAATTATGTGAACAGACTGCAGTTCCTCTTTAAGTTGACCCTAACTTTGGATATACACAGGGAACAAGTGCAAAGGGATGAGAAACAGATCAATTAGTAAAAGCAGCACACTTTAAACATATTACACATAGTTAGGCCCATATTTACCTCCTTGATCGCCCTAGATGTTAACCCCTAACCAGCCCGTGTTATTAGTGCAGTGACAGTGTATAGTAATATCACTGACGTCTGTATTAATGTCATTGGTGATGTCAGTGGCAGTTTGCCAGTTCCCCAAGCATCCGTTAGTGTCAGATTTCCCGTCTCAGGCCCTTTATATGTCAGTGATCCCTGCCATTAGTAGTATAAAAAGAAAAGACCAAGTTAGACTTACCGGTAACTTGTTTTCCAGAAGTCTTTCAGGACAGCACCTGAGAGATAGCGACTCCACCCTCCTCGTTAGGAAACACCTTCTTCCTCCAGACTTTAAAGGGAGGCGCCTCCCTACCACACATCAGTTGTAGAAGAGAACCTCCGGCCCCGGCTGGAACACATAAACACATACGTTAGTCACAGCGTAGCATAATATAATACCATAGGGCGGGATGCTTGCTGTCCTGAAAGACTTCTGGAAAACAAGTTACCGGTAAGTCTAACTTGGTCTTTCCCAAGGCGTCTTTCAGGACAGCACCTGAGAGGATAACAGAGACTTACCCCTTAGGGCGGGACAACAGCTTGCAGGACCTTTCTGCCAAACGCCTGATCGCTGGCAGAAGTGAGATCCAGTCTATAATGTTTCACAAATGTGTGAAAACTCGACCACGTCGCCGCCTTGCAGATCTGCTCAGGGGTGGCACCAGCTCTCTCTGCCCACGTAGACGCCAGAGCTCTGGTTGAGTGTGCACAAATTCCTGCTGGAGGAGATAACCCTGCCTGGGAATATGCCTCTGAGATAGCTAATTTCAGCCATCTAGCTAAAGTAACTTTAGAAGCCTGAAAACCCTTTTTTCTTCCTGAGAAAAGTACAAACAGTGAATCTGAACGCCTGAAGGACTCCGTCCTTTTTAAATAACTCAGCAGAGTCCTTCTGACGTCCAAAGTATGGAAAGAAGTCTCCTTATTTCCTTTGGGGTTAACACAAAACGTTGGCAGTACTATGTCCTGTATACGGTTCTGAACTGAAGCTACCTTCGGTAAGAATTTTGCATCTGTTCTAAGAATAACTCTGTCAGGAAAAATGGAAAGATATGGTTCTTTAATTGACAGAGCATTTAGCTCACTGATCCTGCGTGCAGAGACAATGGCAATCAGAAACACGGTTTTTAATGTGAGAAACCTAAGGGAAGCCTCCACAAGAGGCTCAAAAGGCCCTTTTGTTAGAGACTGTAGGACTACCGACAAATCCCATCTAGGAAAAACCTTAACAGGAGCTGGCCTAGATCTTTTAAGAGCTCTAAAGAACCTGATCACCAGCGGATCTGAGGCCACAGATTTTTCTAAGAACACCGTCAGGGCTGCTACTTGCACCTTCAGGGTACTAACTGCCAGTCCCTTGTCTGCACCATCTTGTAAAAACTCCAAGATGGAGACAAGGCTCCCTGTCACCTGGGCGGCTGACAAACACCAAGTTTCATAACGCTTCCAGACCTTAGAATAAATGGCCCTCGTAACCCTTTTCCTACTTGCTAAAAGGGTCGAGATCAAACGGTTGGAAAACCCCTTGCTCCTAAGGAGCTGCCTTTCAGAAACCAGGCCGTGAGAGCCAGGCTGGCCACTCCTGGATGGTTCACTGGGCCCTGCAACAACAGATCGTGTCTGAGGGGCAGACGCCAACAAGGCTTGATTGCCAGGCCTAGAACTGTCGAAAACCAAGCCCTTTTTGGCCAAAAGGGCGTGATTAGAATAACTGGTACCTTCTCCCTCTGAATTTTTCTTAAAATTAACGGGATTAACTGAAATGGGGGGAAAGCATAGCAAAGACGAAATTCCCATGGATAAGCTAGCGCATCTGTGCCCAGCGAGCCATCGCGACTGTCCAGGAAAAAGAACTGGGGAACCTGGGCGTTCACCCTTGAGGCGAACAGGTCTACTTCTGGTAAACCCCATTTTCCGGCAATCATTGTGAATACCTCCGGATTTAGAGACCATTCTGCTTCCCAAATAGCGTTTCTGCTTAGGAAGTCCGCTACCCTGTTTAGATCCCCTTTTAGGTGGACTGCTGATAGGGATAACAAATGTTTTTCCGCCCACCGAAGAATCTCCATGGCCAGTACCTGAAGCGACCTGCTTCTTGTACCCCCCTGTCTGTTTAAATAAGCCACTGCCGTGGCATTGTCTGTTAGGACCTGGACGTGATGGGACTGCAGTTCCTGAACAAACAACTCCAGAGCTAAGGCAATCGCCTTGAGTTCCCTCCAGTTTGAGGACCTTATTGTCTCCTCTTTGGCCCAGGACCCCTGAGTGAAACGTGTTCCTAGATGGGCTCCCCACCCCCAGGAACTGGCGTCGGTTGTTAGTCTTTTCCCGACTGGAAAAACCCAGACTAACCCTTCCGATAAGACCTCCTGTCTTTTCCACCACCATAGGGACCTTTTTACCTGGGTTGACATTCTCACCTCTGCCTCTAGGGATGCCACTGTGTGATCCCAAGATTTTAGAAGGAAAGCCTGCAGACACCTGAAATGCATTCTTGCCCACTGGACTGCTGGCATTGCTGAAGTCAGAACTCCCAAAGCTGACATAACCTGTCTTACTGTCAGATTTTGGCTGGTCTGTAATAAAGACGCTGCACCGGAAATCCTGTCCTTTTTGTCTAAGGGAAGGAAGATTTTTTGCTCCACCGAATTTATTAGAAACCCTAAAAACCGAATCTCCTGAGATGGGTTTAGGGACGACTTTTGGAGGTTCAAAATCCAACCCAACGCCTCCAGATGGCTGCGAGCTTTGCCTAGATTGGTCTGCAATTCCTCGCTGGATGGGGCGAAAAACAGCAGATCGTCTAAATAAGGAATAACTGCGATTCCCTGAAGACGCAGTGGCGCTAAAGCTTCTGCCATTATTTTGGTAAAAATTCGGGGAGATGATGACAGGCCGAAGGGTAGGGCCCTGAACTGGAGATGATGAACCATACCCCCCAACCTCACCGCCAGCCTGAGAAACTTCTGAGACTGGGGAGAGATCGGAACATGTAGGTATGCGTCTTTTAAATCTACTGACGCCATAAAACATCCTGGCGTCAACAGGTTTCTGACCGAAAAAATTGAGTCCATTTTGAACTTCCTGTACCTTATGGACTCGTTTAAAGGTTTTAGGTTGAGAATCAACCGAAACTTCCCTGTCGGTTTCTTTACTAGGAAAACATGGGAATAAAACCCCTCCTGCTGTTCTTGCAGGGGTACCTGTACTACTACGCCCTGTTGCATCAGTTCCTCTAGAGAGGACTTCATGACTTACTGGATCCCGCGGGGTGTTGGTAATCAGGAACCTTTTTGGGGGGTCGTTGACAAACTCGAGTGAGTAACCCTGCGCGAGAGTGGTCAGGATAAACTGATTTGAAGTTATCCCTGACCACTGCGGAAGAAATTCTTGTAGTCTTCCGCCCACCCGCAGAGACGAGTCATTGCGATTTTTCGGCCTGTGTAGGAGGACGGAAGAGAATTCCGCCTCTACCCTTCGGCTTCGGGGCGGACCAACTTTTCCTTCTCCCTTGCAACTTGCTGTCCTGATCCTGAGTTTTTTGAGGTCGAAAAAGACGCTTTGGTACCTGCTTTTTCTTTTTGACCGGAAAGGATCTCTTTTTATCGGCTGTCCTGTCAAGAATATTATCGAGGTCAGAGCCGAAGAGCAAGTCTCCTGAAAAGGGTAACCCACACAGCTTATTCTTTGAAGCCGAGTCACCCGGCCAGGTTTTAAGCCATAAGGCTCTTCTTGCAGCATTAGTTAGAGCTGCTGACCTGGCCGATATCTTAATTGCCTCAGCTGAGGCATCTGCAACATAGGCCACTGCCGTAATCAGGGTAGGAAAAGAATCTAAGATTTCCTGTTTAGGGGAATCTGCAGCTATATGTGACTTTAACTGGTTAATCCAGTATTCTAAATTTCTGGCTACACACGTTGTGGCCATTGCTGGTTTTAAATTGCTCATAACTGATTGCCATGATCTCTTGAGCAAAAGATCCATGCGTTTGTCCATCGGATCTTTCAAAACTCCCATATCCTCAAAGGACAGATCTGTGGACCTTGAAACCTGGGAAAAGGCGGCATCCAGTCTGGGCACCTTGTTCCATACTGCTGCAGGGTCCTCCTCGAAAGGAAAACGCCTTTTGTGGGCTTTGGAGAAAAAGGGCTTTTTCTCTGGATCCTGCCATTCTTTCCTAATGGCCTCAGAGATGACCGGATGAACTGGGAATGTTCGGCCCTTAGGCTCATCCAACCCAGCATACATGCGGTCATGGAGTGATAATTCCTTTTTCTCCTCACTTAAACCAAGCGTAGCATGAATGGCTTTAAGGAGCCCATCGACCTCTTCAAGGGACAGTTTGAATTTAGAGGGGGCTACCTCAGAATCCTCCAACTCCTCTTCCGAATCTTTAACGGAAAGAGCAGTGGACTGCTTTTCCCTATCTGAAGGGTCTTCAGGCAGAGATTCTAACACCGGGATTGAGAGAGACCCCTGGGAAGACTCTGAAGTGGAAGGCTGACTAGCAGCCGGGTTTGCTAGTGAGTCACGAAAATTCTGGATCGTGGCGTACAGCTCCTTCTTTACAGAGGCCACCAGATCCTCACATACAGAGGCAGATTCCTCTTTAACTAAAGAAGTAATGCAGGGACTGCATAAGGTTTTCTTCCAATTTTCTCCCAGCTTGGCCCTGCAAGAAGGACATCTTTTCTTTGGGTCAGAGCTCTTAGCCTATGAAGAAAAAGACAAAAAAGGGAAAAAAACCAGGGAACCCTTAGTGAGACCCAGTCTCAGCTTTGATAGGGATCACCACACAGGTGCACTAAGAAGAAACCAGTCAGCTTCTAGTGCCCAGACAGGCCCCTTGCCACCAGGGGGGAAAAAAGAAAGGAGAGAGCGAGACCAAACGCCAGGAAATAGAAAAAGAAAGGCAGACTTTAACCGCTGCCTCTTACCTGGGCCTTGCTGGTGCCTGTGCCTGTCCCCACCGCTGCAGACGCTGAATCTTCCATAATCAGCTGTGCAGAGATCCACTTGTGGCTAAACGCCGCCTCCGGAGTCACGCCGTGCAGCTGCACCGGACCGGAAGCGGAAATAGGCACCAGCACCTGTCCTCCCTCCTCCCCCCTGCGTCCACGCCGGAAACGACGTTTCAGCTGACCCGATGACCCGCTCTGTCACTTCCGGCGCGACCGCCGAAAACAAACATGGCGGCGGCACACGCGCGCCGCCGCGCCTACGAACGTGCGGGCCACCGAGTCTTCGGCTCTCTCCGAGCACAAGAGGGGAAGAGGAGCCCGCTTGCTACCGCTGACGAGGCGTGGGTAGGTCGGGAGGACAGCGGGTCTCTAAAGGAGGAAAAAAAAAAGGGAAAGAAGCCTAGTCCCTCAGGAACACCTAAGAGAAACAGACTCCTTCCCAAAAGGTGTTCCCTCCGGGCCGGAGGAAACACAAAAACTGATGTGTGGTAGGGAGGCGCCTCCCTTTAAAGTCTGGAGGAAGAAGGTGTTTCCTAACGAGGAGGGTGGAGTCGCTATCTCTCAGGTGCTGTCCTGAAAGACGCCTTGGGAAAAAAGAAATAAAACAAAATTCCAGTATATATACACACCATGGTTTGTAGGCACTATAACTATAAAGGCACGGAACCTAATCAATATGTACTTATTGAGATTTTTTTTTATTTTTATCAAATGTAACAGTATACATTTTGGCCAAAATTTATGAAGACGTTTGATTTTATTGGATATGTTTTATAGCAGAAAGTAAAAAGTTTTTTTTTTTTTTTTTTTTTTTTTTTTTTCGTTTATTTTGCAAAAAATAAAAAACCCTGTGGTGATCAAATACCACAAAAAGAAAGCTTTATTTGTGTGAAAAAAAATTATATTTGGGTACAGCGTTGCATGATTGCGCAATTACCAGTTAAAGTAAGCTCAGTGCGGTATAGCGAAAAATGGTCTGGTCATGATGGGGGTAAAATCTTCCGGAGATCAAGTGGTTAAATATCAATTGGTTTATTCCAATTGTCAAACCATCTGTAGCGCTGCAGAAGCCAAAGGAGGTGACAACTGTTCCAGGTACAACTAACACCTTTTCCCATGCACCATGTAATAACCTACTAGGCTTCTATAGTACTTGTACTGCACCGGTTACTTCTGACAAGCCATTCCACTATTTCTTTGTTTTTCACAATGCTAATTAAATATTGAGGCTCGGTTCACACAGGGGGCGACACGACTTGCCGCGCTGCGACCTGCCGCGACCTCAGCGGCGACTTGCAAATGACTTCTGTATAGAAGTCAATGCAAGTCGCCCGAGGTCGCCCAAAAGTAGTAAAGGGACCTTTTTTCTAAGTCGGAGCGACTCGAGTCGCTCCTCTTAGAACGGTTCCGTAGTACAGAACGGGGGCGACTTGTCAGGTCGCGGCGTGGCAAGTCGTGCCGCCTCCTGTGTGAACCGAGCCTTAAGGTTTTATTAAACCTACAACAGTAAAATCAGTCCTATAAGCAGTCACTGAAAGAAGTCATAAGACTGCTATATATTGCTGATAAGAACGGTATTTAGCAGTTTATGTTTACTAAAATAATTGCATTTCAATGTTCTGTTTTCTCTGGGAGACCAGATATTGTGAATGCAGGGTCCTGGGTTTAGTAAAACTTTAAATAAAATCTCTTCATTGTAAGTACATAACTTTTTTTTAGACCTAGTGATGTAATCACTTGGCCTACGTAGTTCTCTATACTGTGCAGGCTGATTATGTCTGGTATGTAGTTTCCTGAAAACATCTCAGCACTCTGCCTCAGTACTCCTCTAAAGAGTCTACAACCCTAATGCAAGCAGCGCGTTGGCTCTTGGGAAAACATCTACAAATACAAAAACACGTTGATGGGTGGATGTCAGCCTAAAAGAATGGGCATTTATAGATAGACTGCTGTTGCATACAGACTGTCCTAGAAAATCCCACAAGTGATGCTGAGCCTCGATGGATTAACCACTTCCCGCCCGCCATATATCAGAATGACGTGGGCAAAGTGGTCAAATTATCCTTACTGGACGTCATATCGCATGCAGCAGGATAAGCCGGGGAACACATCGCGGCAATTGTTGGTGTTGTGTGCGACTCTGACACACCGCATCACTGATCTCGGTAAAGAGCCACTGACGCAGGCTCTTTGCTTTGTGATCAGCTGTGTCCAATCAGAGCTGATCACAGTGTAAACAGAAAGAGCCATTTATCGGCTTTTCCTCCACTCGTGCTGACAGATGCTAGTAAAGGAGAGCCGATCGGGTGCTCTCCTGACAGGGGGGGGGGGGCTGCGCTGATGATCAGTGCAGCCCTCCCTAGGATGCACACCAGGGATGACCACCAGCTATGCCCACCCATGACCACCAGGGTTGCCAATCAGTGCCCATTAGAGGTACCCATCAGTAATGCCTGCCAGTGCCTCCTCATCAGTGTTGCCTATAAGAGCTATCAGTGCTGCCTATAAGTGCCCAGTGTCACCTATCAGTGCTGCATATGAATGCCCATCAGTGCTGCATATCAGTGCCTCATCAGTGCCCATCAGTGAAGGAGAAAACATACTTGTTTACAAAATTTTAGAACAGAAACAAAGAAAAACTTTTTTTTTTTTTCAACATTTTTTTTTTTTTTTTTATTGGATTAGCAAAAAATAAATACCCCAAAGGTGATCAAATATCACAAAAAGAAAGCTCTTTTTTCGGGAATAAAATGATAAAACATTTGATTGGGTACAGTATTGCATGACTGTGCGATTGTCATTTAAAATGACAGCGCTGAAAGTAGGACTGGGCAGGATGGGGGGGAGTGCCCAATATTGAAGTGGTTCAATGACTGAAAGTGAAAGAGGCAACCGATGGACAGCCAAGGGACAGTCAGGCTGAGAAGAAAAGTGCTAGAAGATGCCAGATGTCCTAAAGCCCAATGGGCTCAATCTGACATGTTGCAGCTTTTAGGAAAGACTGTGAGAAGCCTACAGTGTCAGTGAAATTAAACTAAGCATTTTCAGTAGAGGAGGGGAGCCTGTACAACTGTGCAAAACTGGAGGTATCCTAGTGTTTTAAAAGAGCCCTTTAGCAAAGTGGTATAAGGGAGAAGGACCAAACCACTTGACAAGTCATTTCCTTCCTGTAGGCCTTTTCCATTAACCGCTTCTGTGTATGCACATAGTAATATTCCACTCACACATTATTCATATGATCATTCACACAACCAACTATTGATCCCAAAAACTGTGGGCCACATTTTCACATTCTCTGAACAGTGGAATGATACGCAAAAAATAAATAAACATTTTGATAAAAATCAACCACCGTGACTGAATAGAGAACAAAGCTGCATGTTTTTGGGTCATTCTAACAAAATTGCAATGTTAACACAAAAGCACCTTACAACAATTTTTTTCCACCATCTTCCAAAACACTTACGTGCAATTTTTCGTTTAACTGACAGAGTTTTCCGATGGAGTGCTTTCTTTTTCTGTGAATTACCCTCTTCCTCCAGCTCCTTAAAAAAAAAAAAAAAAGGCAATCTTTCAATGTTATAAAAGCCTACAGGAGAAAAGGCTATTATTTACTAAGGTCTTTGTCAGGTATAGAAAATAGCATGCTAAAATAAAATAACTTTCAGGTAAAATAATATTTAAATGTCACTATGTTTCCATGGTAACCATATCAATTGCATAGTAACAGAACATAATAAAGTCAGAAAAAAAAGCACACAAAAAGAAAATGACATTGTAATGAACGTGGAGGGAGGATGGTACTTTTCCAGCATACATAACATTGCAATCCTACTTGCATCTAAAGGATTTTGGACATTAACTATCACAGTACAAGCCTACACAAAAAAAAAAAAAAAAAAAAAAAAAAAAAACGCTATTCCTTTAGCCATACATCTTACATGTGCATAATTTTTTGCGTGGCTATTAAGTGAATATTTAGTTGTCAAACGCAATTCTCAGCAAAATTAATACTATTTTTCCAATGCTTACAACTTGTTCTGCTTAGACCTGTCAATGATTTCAATACCTAGTCTTCAATTACATTGACAGGCAGTGAAGGGACCTCACAAAACTAAATCCTAATAAAGAACTTTACGTAGGGTTAAAAGGGAAGTCATTCTTAGATTCCAAGCTCTTATGAGCAGGGCTCCCCGATTCCTTCTGTATCCAATTTTATTTCTAACTGTACTGTCTACCTGTTGTAAAGCGCTAAGTAAACTGTTGCCACTATATAAATCCTGTAGAATAACAACAACAACCTAATTACTAGAGATGCACTGAAATTTTGGCCTCCGAAACATAATCGGTAGAAAATGAGGTTATCAGCATTTTGCCAATAATGGCACCGAAAATACATGTGATTTAACCACCATTTTAGTGTGCTTATAGTGTATTTTTCATAGGTCACGTGACTCAAAAACCGCATCAAAAACGTAACATGGGTGCGTTATTGCTGCATTTCAATGGGGAGGTGCATATATGCTGTTTTTTTTTTAAATGACCATAAATGCAGCAAGCAGGATTTGTAACACCACAATGGAAGCACAATGGACCAGTGTGAAGATATATATAGTATTTAAAAGGGATACATGTTTCTTGAGATTTTCTTGCGCCAAAATGAATGAATATTTAGTTAGGCTAGGTTCACACGATACGATCAGACATTGCATGCGAGTCGCTCCACAATGCTGTGCAAATCACATGGGATGTCTGTGCAATGCAAATTCAGCCATACAAACTGTATGGCTGAAATCACATCGCATTAGCACTAAAATGGCGCAGGACCTTTTTTTTACTGCTCTGGAATCGGATTGCATGGGTGTTCAAACCCATGCAATCCGATTCTTGTACCATTTGACAGTTTGCACTGTGATCCAATCTGAAGGTGTCATTAACTCTCTATTGACAACCGCAGCGGTTCGCAGAAGGCAGTGGAAACTGCAGCAAGTGACATTCGATGCGGGAACCCGCACAAAAATCACACTGGTTCCCATAACACATGTGTGAACCCAGCCTAAAGTTCATGATATTAGTTAAAAAGTCAAATATAATGCAAACACATTTTACATACATACACATATTATATATATATATATATATATATATATATATATATATATATATATATATATATATATATGTGTGTGTGTTTCTGTTTTAAACTGTCATTTTCAGTTAAGTACATCCTGCATTTTCGGTTTCGGCACCAAAATTTCCATTCGGTGCACCTCTACTAATTACCTGATGGTATGTAAACCCAAATGCTAAAGTTGTATAAATAAGATTCTTTGCTTTGTAAATGTAGTTATGCAAGTTTTTTTATATTGGTGTAAATGATTAAAGTGAAACTAAAGTCTGGTTTAAAAATATATATTCTATTCATTTATGTATTCTTAAAGCAAAACTTTATCCAAAACTACGTGATATAAAACAATGTTTTTTTTAACAAGGAATATATATTCCACATTAATAATTATGCTACCAAAATGAGTGTGTGCTGTAAATTGCCCCCAACATTGCTCTTGTTTATTCGTGCAGGAGGCTGCCATTTTGCAGAAACCCAGAGCCCATGAGCAGCTGTAAATCTTTAGGCTCAGCATATCAGCATCTATTGGCTCTGGTTTTCGGCACAATGCTGGAAATGTAGAGCAAATTAGCATGCACAGAGCAGGGTAAGACATTGTATTACTGAATTTTAAACAGTATAGACAGTTATTTTTATGTTTTACCTAGCGATACCTGCAAAAGAAGCCAGCCTGAAGTGATCTAGCAGGAGTTAATTAACAAAAGTGCCACTTTAACTCAAAAAAGTACCTTCTATTGCTCCCAACCTCTTCCAAATTCCTTTTTTTTTTCTACTACTGTGATCCGACCTAGTGGAGGACCTACAGGAACGTAGCCACCCTACGTGGCCAACATACACCGCTCATTTGAAACAAATATTAGTGAGGGGGGGGGATTAGTAGAGGTTCAATAGACAACGCAGAATGCTACAAGGAGGCAAAAAACTAAGAAACTAGGTCATTAAAAAAATGGAGTACAGAGCTATTTAAGCCATTGTAACCCTTATAAAAAAAAAAAAAAGGGAAAAAAAAAGAATATTCATTTAAAGCATGGTAAACAGCATGGTGCTTGTGCAGTGTTTTGTGTCCCAGTCTATGCTGTAAAATACCTGGTTGATCCTGCCTGTTCCTGTGTCCCCCTGTGTGTATTGACCATGGTAATTATGGTTGCTAATTCATGATACCTTGGTCAGTTTATGTGCCTCCGTCATCTGGCTGTGTTCAGAGTCGCCCCCCCCCCCATTCCCCGTCAGTTTCTGACCATGGTGCAGTGTCTTTTTTAAATCATGCAGCTAAATACCTTCTTTCACATAACTGGTCTGTGGTCACGTGACCTCCCAGCTGACATCAGTGGAGAATTTCAGTCACTCCCACAGTCCTCAGCTTGAGGAAGGAGATCGGCGAGTGGTCACGTGACTGGTGATGTAAAAGAAGGTATTTAGCTGCACGATTTTAAAAGACACTGCAAAGTATATCTTGTTATTACAGAGGGGCTGCCAGTATTTGTAATCACTAGAGTAATAACCACTTTAAGTAAAAGATGTATATGGATGATTTTCGTGGGAAATTAGAAGATCATTTAGTGTCATTTTAATAAATACCCACAGAAGATCTGATTCGTTCTCCAATATGTTTGTCACAACCTACCTGCCAAGTTCCTTCAAAATCTGTGTGCAAGTGTACCTAGAAGCTGGTTTGAAGCCAAAGGGTGGTCACACCAAATATCGAGTTGATTTGGAGTAACGCTCCTCTTTTAAAAACTCTAGTAAAAGCTACTTTAAAGGAAAAGGAAAATGAGGTGGATCTTCCATGTAAGATGAGTAGAAGATGTGGGAGAGCCAACAGACGGGCAATGGAATATTTTAAAAAGGTAAGGGATCTAATATCCTTGTCCCCGTCACAAAAATTGACACAGATCTTTATAATACATAGGGCATATTGTACACCACGGAAATGATGTCTGTCTGTCAAGTCCAAGGTGTGGGGATTCATCTACATGTTCTGGAGATGCCATAAATTTTAAATTATCGGTATATTTGTATGAGGAGGACGTAGTAGATACAATAAGTTCAGCATTTGGAGTAACTGTTGGAAAAATCTAAACTATGTATGTTGGGGTATATGGAGCATTAAGTAGCATTAAAGTACAGCAGACCGCACTTTTTTCCACTGCAACATAGTGCAAGGCAACTTAACACCCTGCACTGCATGGTGCCCAATATACAGTGGTGTGAAAAAGTGTTTGCCCCCCTTCCTCATTTCCTGTTCCTTTGCATGTTTGTCACACTTAAGTGTTTCGGAACATCAAACCAATTTAAACAATAGTCAAGGACAACACAAGTAAACACAAAATGCAATTTGTAAATGAAGGTGTTTATTATTAAAGGTGAAAAAAAATCCAAACCATCATGGCCCTGTGTGAAAAGTGATTGCCCCCTAAACCTAATAACTGGTTGGGCCACCCTTAGCAGCAACAACTGCAACCAAGCGTTTGCGATAACGTGTAATGAGGCTTTTACAGCGTCCTGGAGGAATTTTGGCGCACTCATCTTTGCAGAATTGTCCTAATTCAGTTACATTAGAGGGTTTTCGAGCATCAACTGCCTTTTTAAGGTCATACCACAACATCTCAATAGGATTCAGGTCAGGACTTTGGCTAGGCCACTCCAAAGTCTTCATTTTGTTTTTCTTCAGCCATTCGGTGGTGGACTTGCTGGTGTGTTTAGGATCATTATCCTGCTGCAGAACCCAAGTTCGTTTCAGCTTGAGTACACGAACAGATGGTCGGACATTCTCCTTCAGGATCTCTTGGTAGACAGCAGAATTCATAGTTCCTTTTATCACGGCAAGTCTTCCAGGTCCTGAAGCAGCAAGACAGCCCCAGACCATCACACTACCACCACCATATTTTACTGTTGGTATAATGTTCTTTTTATGAAATGCAGTGTTCCTTCTACGCCAGATATACTTGGACACACACCTTCCAAAGAGTTCCACTTTTGTCTCATCGGTCCACAGAATGTTGTCCCAAAAGTCTTGGGGATCTTCAAGATGTGTTGTGGAGAAATTGAGACGAGCTTTGATGTTCTTTTTGCTCAGCAGTGGTTTTCTCCTTGGAACTCTGCCATGCAGGCCATTTTTGCCCAGTCTTTTCCTGATGGTGGAGGCATGAACGCTGACCTTAACTGAGGCAAGTGAGGCCTGCAGTTCCTTGGACGTTGTTGTGGGGTCTTTTGTGACCTCTTGGATGAGTCGTCGCTGCGCTCTTGGGGTAATTTTGGGCGGCCGGCCACTCCTGGGAAGGTTCACCACTGTTCCATGTCTTCGCCATTTGTGGATAACGGCTCTCACTGTGGTTTGCTGGATTCCCAAAGCTTTGGAAATGGCTTTATAACCCTTTCCAGACTGATAGATCTCAATTACTTTCTTTCTCAATTGTTCCTGAATTTCTTTGGGTCTCGGCATGATGTGTAGCTTTTAAGGATCTTCTGGTGGACCTTACTGTGTCAAGCAGCTCCTATTTAAGTGATGCCTTGATTGTGAACAGGTGTGGCAATAATCAGGCCTGGGTGTGGCTAGAGAAATTGAACTCAGGTGTGGACAACCACAGTTATAGTATGTTTTAACAAGGGGGGCAATCACTTTTTCACACAGGGCCATGATGGTTTGGATTTTTTTTCACCTTTAATAATAAACACCTTCATTTACAAACTGCATTTTGTGTTTACTTGTGTTGTCCTTGACTATTGTTTAAATTGGTTTGAGGTTCCGAAACACTTAAGTGTGACAAACATGCAAAGGAACAGGAAATGAGGAAGGGGGCAAACACTTTTTCACACCACTGTAACTTAAAGAGGGTGTAAAGGCTGAAGGTTTTTTACCTTGAGCCCTGGTTCACACTAATACGATGTAGGAAACCTACAAGATTCTTACATTTCCCCACACTGAATTCCAAACCGCGCCCGTGCTTTCTGCTGCAGGTGTAATGTTAGATTAGCGAAACCCCGAAAAACAGAGCGCAAAAGCAGTGCAATTACCAGAATCAGAATGTATGGCTGAAATAAAACTGCACAGACATCGCATGTGAGGTGCACAGGAATGCGGTGTGACTCCTGTGTGGATCACATGCGTTTTTTCCATGTACCAGTGTGGACCTAGGCTCATGCATTGTATGCATACAAGTGAAAAAAGCAGTGTGCTGCCCCCCCCACCCCCCTTATACCTACCTGAGCCCCCTCTCGATTCAGCGATGTGCATGGGAGCTTTAGCTGTGCCAGGTCTCCAACTCCTCATTGACAGCCAGTGAGCCAATGAGAAGAGAACAGCAGGCCGTGGTTCTGTGTGTCTTATGGACGCATAGAGTGGGGTGGAGGGAGTGAGCATGCACCAGTGCTCCCACAGCAGGTGCCTTACGATTGGGGTGCACTGGTCAAGGGGGAGAAGCCAGGAGCGCCGGCAGGGGACCAGAGAAGAGGATCTCTTCTCAGCGGTTGGTGTGAATAGACCCTGGCCGCGCTGCCACTGACAGTTGTCGGTCACTATTCACAGCTTGGAGCCGGTAGGGCAGGCTCCTATTCACCTTATCAAAGTGACGGCTGATGGCAAGGGGGTTAGAATTTAAAAATGCTTAATTTAATGAACACAAGCTAAAAGACAGAATTTTAATACTGTTTCTGTGTTATATCTTCATCATCAACTGGCATTTAAAACAAACAGGAGGACTGGGGGTTGGGACTTTGAATGAAGCAAGCAGGTGTAAAACATTTACATTTATTGGAAAATCAGTGGTAAGTTACATGAGGGCAATCAAGAGTACACAAAGAAAACAAATATATTCCATTCAATGGATAAACATACAGCAATGACAATTGACCACTAATAATACAAAATCACATGTTACAAGTGATCATTGAATAAGTAAAAAATATAGTTGGCATAAAACATGGCATATAGTAGCTCTATGCATTTCGTGGATTCATCCACTCTTCCGGACCATGCACATGGAAAACTGAATGTTGTAGTATAATAATAACAAGAATATCTGTAAGGTCTGAACCTGTCACGGAAAGGAGGAGATTAAAATGATTAGAAGTAATATTACCTAGGATAAACCCCCCAAAACCACTCTCAAAAGTACTTACTTTATCTGTATCTATGCAGTAGCAATGTGCCAACATGAATCAGAATAACCCCGTAGGGGTATCACTGCTGGGAGCTGAGGTGGTTAAGGCAGACCAGGACAGGACAAAGATGGTTCCCAAGAAAGGAAATTTCAAAAAATAATAAATGGTCAAAAATGACCATGAGTGCTGAGAACAAAAGTGAGATTATAAAATAGATTGGAAACTCATATTGTGTGGTACAATGGGTCATATGTCCTAAACTTGGTCAAGGATAGGATAATGAGATGCTAATGAGTGTATAGGTAAGGTTAGTGAGAGTAGAAAATGAAGAATATTAAGAAACCATATCAACCAAAGAGATTGGGTAAGATAAAATAAAGGTGCAGCATAAATCAATGGTGAAGAAGTAAGATCAATTTATCTAATAAACACTTTAGTGTTGAGTGATCCACAAGTGCAAATAAAAAGCTGCATTTGTATTATTAGTGGTCAATTGTCGTTGCTGTATGTTTATCCATTGAATGGAATATATTGGTTTTCTTGGTGTACTCATGATTACCCTCATGTAACTTACCACTGGTTTTCCAATAAATTTAAATGTCTTACATCTGCTTGCGTCATTCAAAGTCCCAACCCCCAGTCATCCTGTTTGTTTTAATTAGATAGGGATGGAGGCAACTGTCCTTATCCGGTCACCGCCTCATTTAAAGTCCCAACGTTCTCTTTATCTACTGGCACTAGTCAATTCGGTCTTGTATTCATAATGGTTTCATACAGTTTATACCATTTGTTTAAAAAAATTAAAAAAAATGTCTGAACACTGGGCATTCAATTGTAAGCATGCGCTAATGTGAACATCTAAATGTTCTGTCAATATATACAATATACGTACTGTATTGGCCAAAGGCCATGCGTCCCGGGCAACAGGCTCTCTTTGTGCAGCTAGTCCAGGGCCCTTTAAGAGAGGCAGCTGGTAATACAGCAGAGGGCCAATAAAGAGGAGTTAAAGTGGAAGTAAACCCATCGATTTAAACAGTTAAAAAAAAAAAAAAAAGGCATGCCGGGAATGCTAACTGCACATTGGCTGAAAGCACAGCCAAACCATCAAACCATCCAATGGCTGGTGTCATAACGAATCACATGTGCAGCACCATAGAAGTTGAAGATTAGACAGAGGCAAAGATGGCAGCTTCCTTGGCTGAAAACGATAGGGGAGTTTACTTCCACTTTAAGGAGAAAGAGACATGCCATGCACATGTGTGCTGGCTGGGTTCTGTGGTGGCAATCTGTCTGATGTTAATGCAAGCCTGTTTTTGTTGTGCTTTGGGCTCATATTACCCCGCCAAGGAGTATTGGAAATCGCCTTTTTGCTGTTACGGACTGTTTGCTGCAGTGAAGCTCTTTTTTTGTTAACCTGTTTTGTTTGAAAAAGCCTCTGTCCTGAAATCTCACTCACCCCAAAGATAAACCGTACGCAAACATGCATGTTTGTACTGAAATCAGACATCTGGTACTTTTAAGACAAGACGTGAAATAGTAGCACTCATACTTCAACAGCAGCACCGCTTTATAATATATATTAAAAGTGAATTTTAGTGACAACTGCCAAGATTATTAAAAATAAAGGGAAAAAAAAAAAAGAGAACGCAATTCAAGGTCTGCAGTGAAAAACACAACAGTGGCGCCATCTAGAGGCTAAATAAAACATTACTTTTTTTTCCCAGCAGATTGTCTGATATTATAATTCAAGTAAGTCTCTCACCGCTGCTCGAGCATCTCATTTTTTAAATGGCACAGCTGACTTCCTGTGTTTATCATTTAATGAATAAGAAATTTAATAATTGCTCTTGCAGACCATTAAAATGCAAACACTGCTTCCAAAGTACATGCATATTCTGCCTTGAAGCTCCCAAGTGTTCCTTTAACACATTTCATATGCTTAGCAGTTTCTCTGTTCTCCTATATCAACCAAATTCCTAAAGGATTCCTGCTATAAACGGCATAAACTTTAAAATTCTGCAAATTCTTAATCATCTGCGTCAGTGGAAATGCAATAGCGGTTTAAAAAAATGGGATACACTTGGCTGGCCAGGGTTTCCCATTCAACTCAAGGAACCAAAACGTGGATGGAGTAGAAATGGTTCCCATAAGTTGTTAAAAAGTGTAGACTGATCCTTGTATGTGAAGCCAGAGAAAGAAAGAAATCCCAAGCTCATCCTCCCGCTTTTGTGTAACGGAAAACAAAAGTGCGATTCCTACACGTGCTGCTGTCCTCCAGGCATACCAGGATTGGTGTGCCTCTTTTGTTAAATGCTACACAAGGGATGTGTTGCTACATTTACACATTCTGAACAAACACAGTTGATCAGATTTTATGCTTCCAAGTCAACAAAAACTATCCTAGTACAGCTTTTGGTTTTATCTTTCAAATCCTTTGAAAGCACAGCTTTAGAGCACCATTCTTTGTTTTATACAGGCCCTTGCAGATGTGCAAAAACAACTTATCAGCATGCCAAATATTTTTTGCACATAAAAAGTAAAATATATAAAGCATATTTATTAAAAAGAGGAACTGAACCCTAAAAAAAAAAAAAAAAAAAAAAAAAAATCAGACAGAGGGAATAGGACTGGTCATTAGTATTGCCTGTGGTCTCCCTGCAGCTAAGCTATCCTGACTACTGTCTTACCATTACTTGTTCGGCATTAACTCTGTGTGGAGGCGGCTTGCAGTCAGAGAGTAGCAGTGCCTCTTAAATCTTACACTCTAGACAAGCGGTAGTCAACTTTCTTGATATGGAGAACCTCAAGTGCGGCCCCTGACATCACCAAAAAGGGCTGCACATAAAATTCAATGTTAGACAGCAGACACCCAACAGGATATACAGTAAAACCTTGGACTGCGAGAATAATTCGTTCCAGAAACATGCTTGTAATCCAAAAGCACTTGTATATCAAAGCAAATTATCCCATAAGAAACAATAGAAACTCAAATGATTCGTTCCACAACCATTTATTCATAAGTCCTTCGGTCTATAATCCACATAAAAAGATTATAGCAATGTGACCAGGTTAAATAACTATAAAATGTCCATCCACAAATGGCAACCTCCACAAGGGGATTAGAAACAAAAATTCCACAGGAGCTACAGAGTATAAAAGAGAAGAGAGGCACCTCTAAGTGTAGCAATATGTTGCTAAATGCTGTACCTTCAATAAATGTAACCATATTGCTACACTTCGAGGTGCCTCTCTTCTCTTCTATACACAGTTGTGACATGAAGCTACTTGTATATCAAGACATCGCTTGTATATCAAGTCAAAATGTAATAAAAAATGTTGCTGGTCTTGCAAAACACTCTCAAACCAATTTACTCTCAATCCAATGTTTTACTGTAGTTAAAGTGTTTGTGAAGGTCAAAAATGTTCTTCTATAGTTCCCTGTGGTATATAACACTAAGTTCCCCAGTGGATGTAATTTTTAAAAATATGTGGTAATATTGGCTTACTTCAGAGCGCCGTTCGGTGTTCAGCTGACCGCCCGCCGGTGTCCTCTACCAATCTGATAGCTGCAAGAAGAGGTGCTGGGAAACCCCCGCTGCCATCAACCGAGATGAGGAGAGGAGGAGATCGGTGGGCGGTCACATGAGCTCTGAAGTAAGCTATTATACTGCATATTTATAAAAATTACATCTACTGGGAAGCTTAATACTATCTAATAGATGGAACTATAGAAGAAAAACAGAGGGTTTTTTTTTAGAGCAGGAGGGGAGGATCGGTGATACAGGGGGGCAAATTATACAGCACAAGCACTGTGCAGTATAACATGCTTTAAAGAAACAAAATAAAAATTATATATATATAATTTATTTATTTTTTGGGGGGTTAACAAACACTTTATGGGCATGATATAGAAGACGTCAGACTGTGGACTGAATACGAGATATGGTCAGAGACTGTGGACTGAATACAAGATATGGTCAGAGGCTGCAGACACGATATGGGAACCGATACAGGAGATGATCAGAGGCTGCAGACACGATACGGAAGATGGTTAGAGGCTGCAGACAAGATATGAGAGATGGTCCTAACAGGCCCATCTTTAGCTCAGGTGTACAGTGGAGTTGGAATGCACAGCTAAAGTTGTTGTAAAGTCTGAAGGTTTTTTACCTTCATGCATTCAATGTATAAAAGGTAAAAAACCTTCAGTATGCAGATCCCCCTTCCCCAGTCCCCCCTTATACTTACCTGAGCCTGATTTCGATCCAGCAATGTGCACATGAGCAGCTGCTGTTCCAGCTCTCTGTCTCCAAATAAGAGCAGGAGCCATTGAGAGTGAGGATGGAGCTAGGGTGGGGCCGAGCCCCGCTTTATGCGACTTATGGACCCACAGAATGGGGCTCAGGAGAGAGCATGCATGAGTGCCCCCATAGCAAGTGGTATACTATGTGGGCACCCAGCAGGAAAGAGGGAAAGAGGAGCCAGGAGCTCCGGCGGGGGACCTGAGAAGAGGATCAGGGTTGCAACCATTGCACAGGGCAAGTATATATAAAATGTTTGTTTTTTTACTTTTGAGGCTTTAGTATTACTAATAGTATACACTTCATGCCAGTACTGAGTCAATTTTGGGCATCGCCAAGGCAATTTGAATAAGATCTCCTTGTTTTGTAGTACATTTAGGACACAAACGGGAGTCTATATGAGAAAGCAGTCCAATCTTCAGGCGTTTCCAGTATATTCTGTGCGGGTGAAATAATTGTGTAAGGCCTCAATGTGAAAATATTTCGGTCCTCTCCACAGGGGGTTTTCCTGTGGATTGTAATGGACTGAGAAGGGTGTGGAGAGAAATGCAGAAGGTTATGGGGGTACAGAAAGGGACATGCTGTGTGTAGAATTTATTCCTGGGAACTACTCTGAGGAATAGGTTTGTGATAATCAGCCAGTGGATTGCCAGGCCTCAAATTTCAGTCCTGTTTCACGATCCTTGACAGTCAGTAAAGTAAATGGTGGAGTTGGAGATATCTAAAGAACATCCTGGGTAGAGATGGACTTGGGCGTGTTTGAAATCCCACATGCCCGCTCCCACCAGGAAGCCGACACTGCAGACGGTGAATCACAGGCAATGAGGCATTTCCCGAGCTGTGCAACTGCGAATCAGGAAATGTCTCACTGCCTGTGATTAGCCACGTGTAGTGTCGGCTTCCTGGCTGGACCGAGCATGTGGGATTTTGAAACACGGCCGAGCCCATCTCTATTCCTGGGTGAGAAAACTTCATCTGTAGTTGTTCGAAGGATTTGCATGTATTAGTGTTATTAAGCTGGGAGAGGGGGAGTAATGACAAGTTTCATAATTCACAGCTATCCAGATCAATCAACTGTTTGCCCTTGTACACACGGTCGGACATTCCGACGGAAAATGTCAGATCGGACCGTGTTGTCGGATAATCCGACTGTGTGTGGGCTCCATCGGACTGTTTCCGTCAGAATATCAGACGGACAAAGTTTTAGAGCTGAGCTATAGAATGTAGAGAATTCCGATCGGACAAAGTGCCACGCATGCTCAGATCAAATTCCTAGACCAAAGCTATTGGCTACTAGCCTGAATGTAGTCCCGTCGTAATGAAATAACGTCATGTTACGTACGATCGGATTTTCCGACAACTTTGTCCTACCGTGTGTATGCAACACAAGTTTTGGACAAAATCCAGAATAATTCGAATAAAACTCCAAACCTTGTTCTTCTGTGGGGATTTGTATGATCACCCCCTGAGCTATTAATCGGTCTAGTGCCCGAAACAGAGATAGTCTTTTCCCTGGATCTTTGGGGATGTTTGACCTCCAGAAACGATACGGTGGAAAGTCCTGAAATTCCAGCTTTTACCCCAGAGTTACTGTGGAGATGACCCACCTGTCCTGAATTTCCTCTTGCCAGACTTCTGAAAACTGCAGAAGTCTTTCCCCCACCCTGGCGAGGGGGGAGGGGGGCACCCCTTCATAATGAGGCTTAAGGATTCTGTTTTGCAAGTTTCCGGCCCCAAGACTTCTTTTGAGCCTGGGCCTGACCCCGAGGTTTTCCTCTAGAGTCTGACAGCGGAGGGTGTCGCCACTGTCTAGGGGCGGAAGCCTCTGATGCAAGAGAAGAGCCCATTTAAATGAAGGGCGTTTATACTTTGTTTTGACTGGCAAAAGAGTACTTTTCCCACTAGAAATTGTATTTGTCTAAATCATGCCCAAATAGCCAATCCCCATAAAAAAAAGGGAACCCAGTCAGGAGCTTTTTACATGGTGCTTCGGCTGACCAATTTTTTTAACCACAAGGAAAAAATATATAAATAAAAATCGCTGATCACCGCCATTACTAGTACAACAAAAAAAAAATAAAAAATCAATAAAAATGCCATAAAAATTATCTCCTATTTTGTAGACGCTATAACTTTTGCGCAAACCAATCAATAAACGCTTATTGCGATATTTTTTTTACCAAAAATATGTAGAATACATATCGGCCTAAACTGAGGGAAAAATATTTTTTTGATATATTTTTGGGGGTATTTATTATAGAAAAATGTAAAAAACAATGCTTTTTTTCCAAAATTGTCGCTATTTTTTTGTTTATAGCACAAAAAATTTAAACCGCAGAGGTGATCAAATACCACCAAAAGAAAGCTCTATTTGTGGGGGGAAAAAAAAAAAAGGGCATACATTTTGTTTGGGAGCCACATCACACGACAACGCAATTGTCAGTTAAAGCACGCAGTGCCGAAGTGCTATGGTCAGGAAGGTGGTAAATTCTTCCGGGGCTGAAGTGGTTGAAGAAGAAATCATAGGTGGACTCTTTTGTTCCTAAGTTTCTTCCCTTACCCTATCTCCGCCTTGCTGATTTAACAGTCAATCCAACCTTCCCCCATCACAGCGGGCTGAGTTTAGCAAACCTTCAAGGACTGTGTCCCTTTTTATTGGGGTTGCACACCCTTGGACCTGTTAAAGCACCCCGCCAGGAAAAGCTTTTAGGTAATGTAGCATGACCAAAGCCCTGCGTCCTGGGGTCCAGCCCTCAAAGAGAAGCGTTACAGGCAAAACCTTGTGCTTGGTATATGAGGCATCGGTACCACCCACTTTGGCTTCAGTGGCACTTTGTATGGATCTGGTCTGTGGAGGCTATTTAAATTCAGCATGGATCCCTCCTGAAGCTCCTCAGAGCACATCCTCACTCATGACCAACACCTTAGACACTGGCGAAAAAACTGAAGTACTCCTAGTAGGAGGAAGGGTTATATAGGGAGTCAACTTCCTTTATTGAGTGTCCATCACCTGAAGATGCCTATATACCCATTAAGTTATTAATTAAGTTCTGTGTCCCACGATGTACAATAAAGAAACATAGTGTGAAGGGCCCTAAGGACTCATTCACACATAATGACCTGCATCTTCCCATACTGGATCAGCACTAGGCACTGCATGTCCCTTTACTGCGCCACAGTGTGAATATGTGATTGCAGTGCCACTCTGTTACAAAAAAAAAGGGTTTGATACCCAAACATTTCATATCCTTGATATGTGCCTGCTGTACCATGTACTTGAAAGAAAGTACACTGTTCACTTTGTATTGCCTCCCTTGTGTGAAAGCCCTGGTATTCCTGCCAGCCCCTCTGCTTATACTATTAGAAACTGACAACACTATGCAGGAGAACAAATTGTGGTCAGTAGTTCTCAGCCTGCTCTCCTCCAAATGGTCAGACTTGTCCTGACATGCCTCCTCTGTACAACCTTTCATTTGGAAGCCAAGTGTGCCGTTTCTATAGATCTATACACAAATGTTTTGCTTTTCATTTCTATTTTAAACTGAATAGGTTTTATAAGGGCCGGTTCACACTGCAGGCGATGCGAGGCGACACCGACTTGCCTCGCCGCGACCTGCCGCGACCTCAGCGGCAACTTGCAGATGACTTCTGTATAGAAGTCAATGCAAGTCGCCCCGAGGTCGCCCGAAAGTAGTACAGGAACCTTTTTTCTGAGTCGGAGCGACTCGAGTCGCTCCTCTCAGAACGGTTCCATTGTACAGAACGGGGGCGACTTGTCAGATCGAGGCGAGGCAAGTCGTGTCGCCTCGCATCGCCCGCAGTGTGAACCGGCTCTTAGGTGATCGTGATACTTTAAAATTGGGTGAAAAAAAAAAAAAGGTAAAGAGTGTGATGCAGCGAAAAAGGTGCCACACTGCAGCCTCACTGCCTCTGGTCTGACAGCAGCCCTTACACTAAAAGCAAGCCAGAGTGTATATTAAAAAAAAATAAAAAAGTAGTTTGCTCATGCATTAGAGATGATGGCACTTGGTTTGGATTGTCTAACAGCAATAAATACTATCCCCCAAAGCGGCATAGCCATGCTGCCAGATAATTAGGGACCACCAACTAATCCTTCTAGGAGAGGCATAACGTTTCCACTTTAATTTGAGGTTTCCCACTCTAGATACGTTTGCAGAAAAGGTCAAATAGCCAATGCTGGGTGAAGCAAGATAAAAATTTTTGAGACCTGCAGATCACACAATTTTTTAAATAATTTATCAACTCACTTTAAACTGTAATAAACTCACAAAAGCTTAAAGTGATACTAAACCCAGGACCCTGCAGTCACTATATCTGGTCTCCCACAGTACACAGAACATGGAAATGCAATCATTTCATTAAAAATAAAACTGCTAAATACCCTTTCTCATCAGCAGTTAGAGCAGTCTTGTGACTTCTATCAGTGTCCAGCCAAGCACTGGTTAAAGCTTGTAGGAGGGGGTTTCTTACTGTCCTATGAGACTGCCCTACCCCCTGGCCCTCTGTCTGGACAGTGCTGATTGGCCCTGTGCTGATCACATGAATTCTCCCAAGAAAAAAAAAAACTCTCTAGCAACACACACCAAACTGAGCATGTGTAGCCTGAATCTGTGTCATCAAGAAATTATTAGGGGACAGTGGAAGGAGGGGAGGAAGGATCTGTGCATACAGGATCAAACAGTCTTTTTACAAAATGCAGAGATTAACCCATTAGGTTCCACAGTGAGTTTAACATGCATGCTTTACTGCACATACAGAATGATTTTACTGTTGTTGGTTTAGTAACACTTTAAAAAGAATTCTTGAGCCTGCAGACAACATTGACAGATTCTAGGGAAATAACTCCAAACATATACAATTGGAAAGAGTTAAGCCTCGTACACACAATTTTTTTTTTTGCGATCAACCTACTCAGCTGACAGCTCGGGTCCGATGTTAGTACAGCGATCTGTCCTGCTGTGCTATTGTGTTCTCACAGGGGGACGGCCCCGCCAGGACACTCCGGTCAGCGATCTCAGCCTTTTGCTCACCGTGGGAGAGGTGAGCGTCTGTTTATTAAAAGTCAGCAGCTGCACTTTTTGTAGCTGCTGACTTTTAATAAAAAACAAAAAATGGATGTAACTCCATTTTAAGAACAGGATGTGAGGGTAATCTCCCCAGCTGGACATAGACAGCAAAAAAATCCTGATAGAGGTTTTAACCCTTTCCTACTCTCTCCATAATGAAAAAGAATTGTTCGTTTCGCGTCGGCATTCTGTATATGTCTATGCTGCAATTTAAAAGATTATCCAATTATTTTATGTTTTCACATGTTGTCAGTTTTCCAACACGTTAATTAAGCATTAAAATTACGTGTCAGAATGATTATTATTATTTAAATTTTCCTCTCATACTAAAAAATGGTCTAACAACTTTGTTTTCACAACAGAAACAAGGTGTTAAATACTCGCACTGATAATTTAGGAAGATGTAAATCCTTCTGGAATAGAAAGGAGATAAAAGACATGGAAACCTTGTGAAATAAATGTATTATATGGAACACCTGTTCCACTAGAAGAAATATAAATGCTGCAAATTAATTGGGATTTTTTTGGTTTATGTTTTTATTGATGCTTGATACTTTGAAACACTCATCAGCTCTGAGCAATCTCTACCTGAAAATCAAAAACAGGCTGTAGTAACTCACTTTAGAAAACATACTTGTAGGCTGACAAGTCTCAAGAATGATGCTTTCATGTTTTAATTAATTTCTTCGTTTAATTACTTTCTTGGCTGTCACATCACTGAGCTAAGGCAAAATGGATATTCAATTTATTAATGGCATTAAGCGCTACTCACATAACAACTGGGAGCTGGAAAACCAGGGGTTAAGGCAGAACTGCTGTTTTCCATGTATCTCTGACATATAAAAAGCGTGTTTCTGCGTGCACTGGGTATATAAAGTGCGAGTCAAAATGAAAACGCACAAGTGTAGGTTTATTAAAGGGAGATGTAGAATGCCTTTACACATCGCATATAAAGTTCTCAGAGGAAAACCTGTTTGTTAGCATTTGTGCGTCTCTTCTCTAACTGAAAATAGGAGCGAATAGAATACGTGGTGAATGGCCACCATGTGTAGTAGAAGTAACGTCTGTGCCCATTATCTTGTAATATCATTGGCAAAAATAATCCTTGATGAAAATGAAAACAGACGCAGTCAACAAGCAATTAACACATAATTAAAGTTAATAAAAGACTGACTGGAGAGAGACCATTCATGAATAATTGTGTTTTTAACCATCAAGACATTTCTGTGACACTTGTACTGGAGCGAGCATTTCCAATATGCTGAAACAGTTTTTTTTTAGGGTAACCTTGTGTATGAGTGATTGTGTATATTATATTATATATATATATATATATATATATATATATATATATATATATATATCTACTCTCAGAAGGAAAAGTCCATCCAATAATCTGTGCACCATCCGCCACCAGAAAATGCATAGTCTTGAATGCAAGCCTCCACCTTATAAAACACTCGCTTACCAAAACGTATTGACCTCCTATTACGGAAGGTTTAATCCCACTTACGCCTGAAACCCAGCCGGGGCCATTATATCCTTCCAGGAAACGAATGGTTGCAGCAACAAGATCCACCACTTTAAAAAAAGTACTCAATCGTATAGATTCCCCAAGAAGGGGTAAAACTTGCCACAGCATAAAATCCTTTAAAAGTTTAATACAAATAAAAACGACTGCACGTACGTTAAATACTATAGAATCACGCATTTAATAAAAAGCCGGCCAGCTCCAAGCTGCAGCCCGTCATTCTGGGAATTGCGTACACTGCGACGTCAGCCCATCGCTCCACCAACGCATTTCTTCACAATATGCCATATTCATGGGGCACGGGCAGCGTTCTGAATCACTGCCTATATATAGGGAACACCAAGCAACCACTCCTCGGGTAATCTCCAAGGACTGGCCAACTTGAAAGAGGACATGCCCTTTCCCCAACTGAAAAGGCACATCATAATTGTCAATGTTGGGTAGTGTAACTTCCTGGGTAAGCTCTTACTCCTCCCTTGCACAAACCTACCATAAAGACAACCTGCAAATGGTATCATTAACAGGAAGTGGTTTCATACACTAATAATAGCAACTCAAGATAAAACGTATTCTTGGGAAATAGATCACAACAAGCCAGCGAGCAATCACAGGAGTGTCGCAGCTAAGGGAACCCCAAATGTTAGTATTAGAAATAGAGATAATTATATATATATATATATATATATATATATATATATATATATATATATATATATATATATATATATATATATATATATATATATATATATATATATATATATAATCCCCACACACAGGGCCACTTTAAGAAACCACTATGTACTGTATTTATTGGCGTATAACACTTTCTTTTTCACCATGAAAATTGGTTGCAAATAGCGTGTGGGTGTTATACGCCAATACTTTCATTTTATCTGCCTCGGAGGGGACAGGATGAGATGAGCGCCGTTAGATGACATACAGTGAGAATCTCTCGTTTACTTGGCGGCCTCTGTACTAGGAATTCCGATCTCCTGGGCCGCCATTGTTCTGTATCTATAATTGGAGATTCTCACTTATGTAATCTGGCGGCGCTCGTCCCGCCCCCCTCCCTGTCCCCTCTAGGCTGCAGATGAGCATCAACCAGGCTGCACTGATGGCAATGATGAGGCTGCATTGATGGCACTTTTGAGGCTGCAGATGGGCATTGATCAGGCTGCATTGATGGCAATGATGAGGCTGCAAATGGGCACTGACCCAAAGTTTGTTTCCTGAAACTTCCCTTTTAAAATTAATGTTCATGTTATATGCCTGTGCGTGTTATACGCCAATAAATACGGTATATATAGATTTACACACAAACAGTGACAGGGCATAATTCTTCTGTTTCTTCAGTACATTGTGGCCCTTTCCTTCTTCTCTCCCAGCAACCTCAGAGGTGGAGAAGCAAGGAGGGAGATTATTTACAAAAACGGCAAGTCAGGTACTTTACACCTTAATAAGCACTACAGTGACTTAGTGGTTAGTACTTGTGCCATACAGCACTGGGGTCCTCATTTGTTTGGGTTTTCATGTTCTTCTTGTGCTTGCATGGGTTTCTTCCAGGTTCCTATGGTTTCCTGATATGTTCCAATGATTGGTAGGTTAAAGTAGAAGTAGGGCCAAAGATCATTTAGCCCTATTTCTCCTGATCGCAAGAGTGCATTTCATTCTGCACTCTTGTGAATCATATTCAGCCAGGTCACAACAGTGGAAGGTGACCGAGGATGATGGGTTCTGCGGTTTAATAAATTTTGCTTCTGGCTCATTGCTAAAGCCCTGTTCACACGCAGAAATGCGTGTTCCTGTTCACAATTCTTTTGTGCGATTTACCTGATTCTAAGTGTCGTTCATAGAGCAACCGATTCACTTAAAACAGGCCTTGCTATGAACGTTTGTTGTACCAAAGAAGCTCATATACCAAATTTTGGCACTGAGATGGGCGCATTTGGCAGCGCACATTTTGTCATGCAACAATCAGGGCAAAAATCACACAGCATTAGGGTTGCCATTAAGAACCAATGGCACCATAAGCATGCTGTGCATTTTTCACAGTCCTGGAATCACGGGCAGAATTGCACAATGCTGGCCACAACTCCAATGCATTTAGGTGTGAACAAGACCTAAGGGTATATTGCACATGGTACAGATGTTTGAGCATCAGTATTGTTGGCTGAAAATGATTGTGTTTATTTTGAATGCATTTGTCTCTACACAAGTAAAATAAATGCTAGCTCCAAGAATGTACATTTAACCTCTTCAAATTAACATTTGATTTTACACATGTACACACGTATTTGCGAGTAAATTACTGACCGGTGTCCTATCATATAGTGTCCCCCATCAGATAGTGTCCGCTGTGTACTGCGCATGCGCAGTACACAGCACACACAGATTCCGAAAATACCCGAAGATGAACGGCGCCTGCGCCATGAGTCCAGGTTCTATCCCCCCCATCCAAGTGGACATAGAGTTGGAATATAAAAGAGCAGAGTGCAGCGAGGCCGAGCCCGAACCGTGGCGAGCGAATCGAGCCCACGGGGGGCCCTCTAATTTTCCCAACCCTATGTCCGCTTGGATGGTGGGGCTACCACCTCCACTCACGGCGCAGGTGCCGTTCATCTTCAGAGATTTTCCGAAGCTTCTACTGCTCCGTACTGCGCATGCGCAGTACGGGGCGGACACTATATGATGGCAGGACCCAATCTGCCATAACACCAGCAACTCAGATTTTTTTTTTTTTTTTTTTTTATAATCATATATACACAGGGCATGTTTAGGCACCTGTGTGTACAGGCACGTTCAAAACCAATGGCTACATTTAGGTTAGTAAACCTTACAAGTCTGAATAAATAACTCCTAACAGGTCACAATATATAGCAACTGTAAGATATATAAAAAAATAAAATAAAAAAAAACTGAAATGGAGTTACTTCACTTCCCCTTATTTGGCCAGCATACAGGGAGCCCAATGACGCCAAAATAAAGTCATTTTTAAAGTATAGTAAAGTACAGTAAAGTACTGCACCCACGATATGCAGATTGAGGGTGCAATGTCAGTCTCCTGCACACACTGCCTACAGCTGTGTTGCCCATACCTCTGCATGGGCAGACATTTCCAGAGCTGTAGGCAGTGTGAATGAACTGGTAGACGGTACATGTAGTTTATACATTCACAAGAATCTGTGTATGAATGATGCGACTGTTTGGGCGGAGGCCCCCCAGACACATTTTATTAAATATACAGAGTTTGCAAGGAGAATCCTGGCCCACTGTATCGGAGGGAGAAGGGACAGGAGCTGGAAAATATTACATGTTCCACCCTAAATACAGGTGGAACATGTAACATGCTTCAAAAGTGAACTTAAACTGGATGCACACCAGTACCAGTGATTAGAGCTGCCTGCCCAACAGAAGCCGGTCTCATGATCGGCTTCTGTTGAACAGTCTTGCTGGAAAACTGTGTGTTCTGGCAGGGGGAAGGCAATCCTCAGAGAACAAAGCCACAGCATCTGAAGTCAATCAAGACCATCTCCTCCTCTCCATCATAAAATCCCATTGAAATAAGAGAAAGGGGAACCAATATAGTGTGGTACTGTTGAAGAACCACTACTTTATAATAAACAGTATCACGCTATTGGTTCCCCTTTCTCTCATTTAAATGTGATTGTAAGGTGTAAAGGAGGAGGAGATATTATTGATCCACTTTAGAGAAAAATCATACAGGATCAATGACTCAACCACATAAGTGCTGATTGACCCTCTTTTTAGTTAAAGGGGGTCACGGTCTTCTGGTGAATAAGACATCCTTCTGAGCACTTCGGGGTGTTATTGGCTATGTGCTAAGCTGGCGATGGTCTTCCACATCATACCATATTGAAGACTAGATGAACTGTTCTAGAGAACAATTTTTTTATCACTTTGGCTAATGTGTTGCCCTATCAATTTAGCACTTTATGAATTATGTCACAGTATTACTTAATGCTTTAATCATTGCATTTTATGTTATCACGTGTTATAATAAGCTGATAGGTAGAGGTTTATTATAATAGCACCCACCTTACACATTTTTCTTACTAAGCATAGTAAAGGTTACCTACACTATTGGGGAGCTTTTTTTTTTTGTAATATTTTTTATGGCACAGTGTACAAACCCAGAGGCGCAAGGTACCTACAAAACAAATAAACAGACTGCCTAGTGCAAATTGAGAATTCAGTGCAAGTATCGTTTAGAAGAATACATGCCCAGATTAGGTAATGGTTGGAAGTTAAAATTGCAGTCTGTTAATCTAACAGTATAATTTTTCTCTCCATATGGCACACCTCTACAAAAATGAAAGTGGGACAACCGGGGAGAAGCGTTAAATGCGCATGCGTGGGTAAACACTGATGCAGAAGACATTCACTTGTACTGACAGCTGTATGTTATAGATAAGGATGAGCTCTGGCGTGTTCACACAGCCCACGTGCAGAGCCCACCAGGAAGTCGGCACTGCGCTGATCGCAGGTAGTGAGACATTGTCCCCATGTGCGGCTGCAGAGATCAGGAAATGTCTCACTGCCTGTGATTAGCGCAGCGCAGTGCCAACCTCCTGACGGGCTCTGCACGTGGGCTGTGCGAACCCGCCGGAACTCATCCCTAGTTATAAAGAACACACAAATGAGAATCGTGCCGCTCTACTAGAATTATTGCTCTCGCTCTACTGATCGTAGCGATACCTCACATGTGTGGTTTGAACACCGTTTTCATATGCGGGCGATACTCGGGTATGCGTTGGCTTCTGCACACGAGCTCGCCGGGATGGGGCGCGTTTAAAATTTTTTTTATTATTTTACCTTTTATTTTGACACTGTTTTTTTTTTTCAGTGTCACTTGTAATAGAAAAAAAGCATGACCAAGGCCAAAAAGACCTCAGATTTCATATTTACACTAAAAAAAGTTTGTCATTTAAAAAAAAATGGTCCTTTAACGTCGCTTCCATCTTGCAATGGTATGGAGATGGGTGGGGGACATCTTCCCCTCACTTGTCTCTATACCTAACACCAAGAAGGATCCGATTGCCTCCGCCGCTACCGACGGCTCTGGTTAGCGGCGGAGGGCACCAGAGCGCGGCGGGGCCCCCTCCCGCCGCCGATAAAAGTTATCTTGCAGGTAATCCACTACAGAGAGCACTATTATCGGAAACTGGACCACCGGCCAAAGATGAGGATACCGGGGTTATGGCAGCTAGCTTCAAATTTAAGAGGTATATCGGCGTGCTGCGGTCCAGAAGTGGTTAAAAGCTCTCTTTTTTTTTTTTAAATAAAGATGTTATACTCACCCGCTTTGTGCAGTAGCTTTGCACAGAGCAGCTCCTATCATTTTCTTCTCAGGGTCCCTCTTGGCCCCTCCTCCTGCCGAGTGCCCCAGAGCAAGCTACTGCATTGGGGGCACCCAAGCAGTCTAGTTCCCATGCCGCAGCTTTGCGTGTCCTTTCACACACAGAGTCAAGGCCTTCCCTCTCTCTTCATGGCTCAATGGCTGTGATTGACTTCTCCCGAGCCTCTCCCATTCTTTGGAAATCCTAACCCCAAATTAGCAGACTATCTCCAACTCTATCCACTTTTAGGCAATCCCTGAAAATGTTTCTCTTCAGAGAATCCTATCCTGCCTTCACCTAGCAACTGTTTTTTTTTTATTTTCTTCATCAGCTCACCCCCCACAGTTATTGCCTTTTGTACCACTTGACCCTCCCTCAGATAGTAAGCTCTAGAGCACAGAGTCCTCTTTTGAAACTCAGAGGAAGTTTGGGCCAAAAACAAGAGGAAGCCTGGTGGATTGCTTGTAATTGGGATCTAGTTATATATAACTGATGAGTGCGTAGAGAGATGGGGGTTCAACCACACGCCGTTATCTGCACAAGGTGGATCTCTATCAACTACAAGTTTTTTTATAAAATCACCTTTCTATTTGGACTCATTTCTTTCTCTTTTGTTGTCACTTATGTTTATATGTTTTAATGTAAGTGCTGCACTTGAGTTCAGTCTGACAGCTGTACGTGTTAAATGCAGCTCCCTGGGTGTCGGAAAATGCTGGGCATTATACGCCTCAATGCACAGGAACTGATAAGTGTCTACACTTAAAATAAATCATCCTAGTATTGCCATTTTCTAAATACATACCAAGCTGTCACTATCAGAGATGACAATGGATGGCTCTTTCTCATCTATTCGGTTTGCAGGACCAGCCCTATTTCTAGGCTCTGAAGTGGAGCCTTCATCCTCTTCTGTTCCATACTGACTACAAGTACCATCGGAGCGAATTTTTCTTTTCCTGAGAGGATGCATATTTAACACCACCTGAAAATGAAATTAAACAGACAAGAATAAAACAGGTGTATTCTTTTCCCTTGAATGTCTGTATTTCAATGTAAATCTAAACAAATCGGATTGCAGAAAAAGACAATGACAGCTCCATGTGACAGATTCAGGTAGTTCTTATTTTCACCAGTTTCACAATCTGTTACTACAACTGTAAAAAAAAAAGAAATAAATATTGCCAGTTCGTATGTAAGAAAACTTAATGCGTTTAAACCCCCCCCCCCCATTCTATATACAAAGGAATTCTAACAACCTTGGTTGCAGATTCCTATCTTTTCTTATTCTGAAGAAATCCCTGTGCGTTTGTCTGTGCCTCTGTGCCCAGTGGGTCTAATGGGAATGGTTTCATAATTATCAGTCAGCTGCAGGGCACTAATGAGGAAAGCTGCTGGGCCTGCGTCCCTTTAGACATGCTCCCGATGGAAATAGCTCACCAAAAATGACATTTTAGTTGCAGGGGATGCCTTAAATCTGACTTGTATCTTAGGCAGATTGCAGGAAAAATTGGTGAGCCAATCACACAAGCAGGAACTGATGATTCTGGGGAGTGGTCAGTACACACACTGTGTACAGAACACCTCCAGGTAGGTAGATTGTATTACATTTACAGAAAATTACAGCGAAACCCTTTAAGAGCAACTCTTAGCAGGTGGACAGAAATATGCTAGAATTCTCAGAAGAGACTTATAGATTATAGTGTACGCCATAGTGCGCCCGTGTGAATAGGGTTAGCAGACTTTACCGCCCCTATGAAAGTGATCCATTGTGGTTTTTCAGAGGCAGCTAAACAGTGGTTTGCAGGTGTCCAGGAGAACATACCGCCACCTCCTGAATTCCTGTTTTTTTTTTTTTCAATTCCAAAAGGGATTTCACATTTAAATACTGTGCCACAACTGCATGCCAAATATTTGGCATGCAATTGTAGTGTAGTCCTACTTGGCACATTTGGCCAGTAGGACAACCTGCCAAAAGCAACATGCAATAAATTTGCTGCACCGCAAAGTGAAGCATCACAGTCACAGCAATGTGGACAGACCTGAGCAGCCATCGTGTTCATTTGTAGGTACACAATCGAGGGTAGAAAACCAACTGTTCTGCCGTCCATATGAACTTAGTTTAATTATTTTGTTGAGACCATTTTTATGTAAAATGTATGTTATGGCGAAAAGAAACATATTTAGTTATCTCTGCAACACATACACAATTCCCTATTTTGTTTATCCTTTAAAATCCCTGCAAGTGTAGAAAATACCTACTGATCTGCCAGAAATGTTCCCAAGTCTTGTTGTGGGCTGGCAAACTACAGTGTTTTGGGGAAGTGAGAGGTGCCATTCTGTAGTCCATGATAAGGACTAGGAGGGCACTTCAACATAACACAGTGAGATGGATTTACTAATGAAAAAACAGGCTGTTTGCTTTGCAAGTGAATTTGCCTAGTTTTGACAGGTACCCAATCCCACTTCTGCTCGGATCACCTAGGAGATACAAGTAGAAGGTCTCCTCTCTCCCTACCTTCCCGCAGTCTTTTGGAACCATTTACAAATTTCAGCATGGCTCACACATGCGCAGTGGGCACCCGGTTGTGAAGCTGAAAGCTGCATAGCCACCTGCCTACAGTTGGGATGCTGGCCCTGGAAATCCAAAGGCTAGTGAAGAACTATCTTGGGGTAGAATATCGCTGGATCCCTGGACGGGCAAGTATCCTTTTATTAAAATTCATCAGCTACAGGATTTTTAGCTGCTGTTTTTTCATTTCCCCCCCCCCAGAGTGAACCTCCTCTTAAAGTGGCCATTTACCTTAAAAAAAATAAAAATAAAAAAACCAACCTCAGTTTGTGGAGAGAGGACACGGACAGCTCTGAATTTCCGACAAGATCAACAGCTTTTTGTTTTGTACTTATGCTGTGTACACACGGCCGGACTTTGACGGACTCGAATCCAGTCAAAAAAAAACAGTTCGTCTGTATGCTAGTCCGACGGACGAAAACCGACGCTAGGGCAGCTATTGGCTACTGACTATGAACTTCCTTATTCTAGTCCGGTCGTACGTCATCACAGTCGAATCCGTCGGGCTTTGGTGTGATTGTGTGTGGCCAAGTCTGTTTGTTTGGAAAATCCGTCGGAAAGTCCGGTCGTGTGTACACGGCATTACTGAACAGATAAAACTAAAAGCTTACAATGGTATATGTAACAAATCAAAAAAAAGCAAGTCGAAGAAGTTAACCACTTAAACTCCAGACTATTTGGCTGACCAAAGACCAGATCACTTTTTGTAATTGGGCACTGCATCGCTTTAACTGACAATTGCGCGGTCACGCGACGTGGCTCCCAAAGAATATTGACGTCCTTTTTTTCCCACAAATAGAGCTTTCTTTTGGTGGTTGAAAAAAGGAAGTGTAGCGCTTTAAAATTTGTATAAACAGAAAACCACTAAAACATTAAATAACTGTGCCAATGTGGTATTTGATCACCTCTGCGGATTTTATTTTTTGCGCTATAAACAAAAAGAGCGACAATTTTGAAAAAAAAAAGCGTTATTTTTAACTTTTTGCTATAATAAATATTCCCCAAAAATATATAAAAAAAAAATTTTCCTCAGTTTAGGCCGATACATATTCTTTTGGTTAAAAAAAAAAAAAAAAAAAAAAATCGCAATAACCGTATATTGATTGGTTTGCACAAAAGCGTCTACAAGTTTTACTATTGATGGCAGCGATCGGCGATTTTTATCATGACTGCGACATTATGGCAGACACGTCGGACGATTTTGACACATTTTTGGGACCATTGGCATTAATACAGCGATCAATGCGATTACAATTGCATCAATTACTGAAAAAATGTCACTGGCAGTGAAGGGGTTAATATGTATCCTAGGGAGTGTTCTAACTGAAGGGGGGATGGGACCGTGCAAGGAAACGAACAGACGATCTGTCAGTTCACTGCTCAGAGACCCGGAAACTGTTTACACACATAGCTCACAGTTCTCCGTGTGCCCCGAGCGTTCGCGAGAGCCCGGCAGCTATTGAGACCGCCGGGCACTCGCATTGGCTCGGGGGGGGGGAGCAGCAAGAGCGCAAGTGCCCCCTAGTGCCCGTTTATGCTACCGACGTAGCATAACGACGATTCGCACAGCGGAGCCATGCTGCCGCAGTACAATTGCGGCGGCTGGTCAGCTAGCGGTTAATTGATAACACACACTTTAAAGGGGTTCTCAACTCTGGAAAAGATAAAGTCAGCAGCTACAAATACTGTAGCTGCTGAGTTTGAATAACAGGACACTTATCTGTCCAGGGATTCAGCACCATCCTCACCCGGTCAGTTTCTTGGTAGCCTTTGGGTTCCTGGTGTCGGAATCTTAAGTGTGGGCTGGCCGCTGTGCCACCGTGCATGCAAAAGCTGCGCTTTGTGGATGGTCCTACAGTCTTCCAGGACCTGTGAGGTGTCCCAAAAGACTGCGAGGAGGGAAGGGGAGCGGAGAATTTCCGCTTGGATTGCCTATGTGATCTGAGTGGAAATGGGAGTGGATACCTGTCAAAACAAGGTACCCACTCCCCCCCTCATCCTGAAAAAAAAAAAAAAAATACATGCCAAATGTTGCAGAGGAAAGGGGTGGAAAACAAAGCAGAACTCTTCCCCCCCCCCCCCCCTTTGAGTGAAATTCAGTTTAAAGCATTATAATGTTTTAATTCCATTTTTATTTTTTGTCAGGTTTCTATAGCTGTCTGTGGAGTGATCCACCCTCTCTATTTGTGGCCATTGTCACCAGGTCTGACAGTGGAGCAAATTCCAAATTTTTGTGTTGTCACTGAATGGGGACATCTGTATAGCCTTCTTTAGATCTACCAAATGTGTAGTATAAGTGGCGGGTCACACATGGTGCTGCACATGGGATTAAGGTTGAGCTCCGGCGTGTTCGCAAGCCACATGTCGAGCCCGCCAGGAAGTCGGCACTGTACAGCGCTAATCACAGGCAGTGAGACATTTCCCGATGAGCAGCTGCAGAGATCAGAAAATGTCTCACTGCCTGTGATTAGCGATGTGCAGTGCTGACTTCCTGGCGGGCTCTGCACATGTGGCTAAGCTCATCCTTAATCCATGTGCAGCACCATGGCAACTGCAGATCAACAGAGGCCAAGATGGCAGCTTCCTTGGATAGAAGGATTCAGTTCTGTTTTAAAGTATATGCAAACCCTCACCATATAAAACAACCCATTCAGTTTAAAATAGAAATGAAAGGCAAAACATTTGTGTAGAAATTGTAAAAAAGCATTATAAATACAATTCCCCCCCTCCCTTTTTTATAAGTAATCACATAATATCTGGTATCAGCTGCATAAGGATCTCAGAGAGCTGGGGGGGGGAGCACTAGCACACTATTCTTCCCAGTGAAGACTGTGCAGGGGGAGGGGTTGTGTTAGGAGAAGTCTGATCATTGGAGGAGAGTGGGCTGAGTTCTCAGCACAGCTAGAGAACTGACCAATGCTTGCTCTCATGCCTAGCATGAGCAGTTTTTAATAGGGAAGCAGAGGGATTGGCAGGAACACAGGGAATTTTACACAAAAGAAAGCAATATAAAGAGAACAGGATACTCAGTCATACAAGTACACAGTACAGCAGGCACATATCAGGAATATGGGTTTACATATCATTTAACTGTTTCCAAAACTGATAAATTCAAGGCATTCCATGAACGCCAACTCTCAAATCAAACCATCTAATAGCTGGTGTCATAACTTATCACGTACTGCAGATCAAGCAGAGTTCTGCTTTAAAACTTTGATGAGTAATTAAATGGGACTGAAGCCACTAGAGCATTATTTATAGGGGTGGCTGACCAGAGAATTAAGTATATCAGGAAGTGGCTGGAATTATGGAAGCTGATCTTCTATACAGGGAAAGTGATGACCCCCAGCCTACCTTCTCTATGGTATATCCTCCATCATATCCTTAGTGGGCTCAGCCCTGGCACTAGCTGGGCACAGAGCTGCCAGTCTGTTTCTACTCACCTGACAGGCTACTCTTATATGCAGGTTCCTGGATGTGCTCTATAGATGGCAAACTACTTTACATAACAGGTAGGAGCCCCTTATATAAAGTCTTCCACATCTACAAATATGTACACGGCACTTCTGAAATCCACTTGCTGCTCATTACCTATAGGAATGTGTGTGAGCGGCAACACTAGCTTTGCTGTGCATGCCCTGAATTGCTGCTTCCTGTTGCTCAGAAAAGACGGGGGTCACATGACCACTAGTGTGGTTCTATCTCCAACACTAACAGCAAAGTTAGGTGTCAAATTGAAGACAGGAAGTGTCTGCAGTTGTGGACCAAGATGGCCATTTTCTTGGAGTCTACAAGCTCAGCATTACACTGAATACAGAAAGTGTCTGCAGTTGTGGACCCAGGTGGCCATTTTCTTGGAGTCTACAAGCTCAGCGTTACACTGTATACAGAAAGTGTCTGCAGTTGAGGACTCCGGTGGGCATTTTGTTAGAGGCTGCTAAAAATATAGTAGAGCCTAGAGTTACACTGTAAATAGAAAAACAGGAGTCCTGATTGGACCTTGAAGAAGGGTGTACGCCCTGGAAGGTTGAGCTGAAAATTTTGAATATTAGTGCAAATAAAACTAAAAAAGTACTCAATTGTTTTTGCTACAAGTGCACTAAAACTAAAAAGATATTCTATCAAATTAGTGAATCCATCAAACCAGCGAGCGGAAATTACGTTCCATCAGCTGTGCATGGGTTCAATGGGTTCGGTAACCTGACAGAATAGCGGCATCGGACCAGCTACGGCTTGAATTTGAGTAATTTTAGAAATAAAGTGAGCGTATATAAATAAATATAGTATACAGTAAAACCTTGGTTTGAGAGTGTTTTGCAAGACAAGCAAAATTTGTAAATAAACACTTTGACTTGATATACAAGTGATGTCTTGATATACAAGTAGCGTCATGTCACAATAGGGTTGCCACCTGTCTGGGATTCACCCGGACAGTCCAGGTTTTGAATCATGTGTCCGGGTTCATACCTCCCAACATTTTGAGATAGGAATGAGGGACGCCTACTAGCAAATGTATGTAGGCATAGGACACACCCCCTTAAAGGAGAATTAACCAAAAAAAAGGTTAATCAAATCCACATGTGCTTTTTTTTTAACCACTACTATTTGTTTATATTGGCTTTTAAAATTTACAAATGTAGCCATTTAGAAATTGGATGAAATGTTTAGCACTGAGAAACACTATTTGAACAATAAAAAGTGCATTTTATATACAACTATGTAGATCAAACTAAAATGAGGGACAAATGAGGAGGAATGAGGGACAGAGGGACATTTCTCCAAATTAGGGACAGTTGGGAGCTATGCAGGTTTCATGCAGACTGAAACCCAGACACATTATTCAGACCAGCTGTGGCTCCCCAAGTAACCAAGATAGTCACGCACAAATCTGTTGCTATCTGGGAGCTGTGGGCGGCCGTCTGGGGGCAGGTTTGGCACCACTGGGGGGCACGGTGATGTCAGCAAGAGCAATTTGGCCACACCCACTGTTCGCTGTGGCACGCTATGCATACCGCATTACTACTCTCCTTGGGGCACCCAAAGGTGTCCCAGGCCGCTAAACTGTTCAGGTTTGGCTTGAAGAAAAGGAGGCAAACCTACATCACAACTAAGTATAAAAAAGAAGAGAGGCGCCGCTAAGTGTAGCAATTTGGTTACATTTAATGAAAGTACAACATTTAGCAGCTCACATGGTTGATGATTAAAACAGGCACATCCAAGTATGCAAGCATCCGGGGTAAAGCTGTCCACATAGACCATCCTCCACACCACCATCGATGTCATCTCTTCCATGCTGCGCTCCACAAGCGCTTCAAGCCTCGCTTTCAGATCGCTCTCCTGTATGGTAGTCTTCCAGGTCACAATTGAAGACTGACAGCGGTGAGAGCCGGCAGTGCGGAGGATGGTCTACGTGGACGTTTTTACCCCGGATCCTTGCATAGTTAGAAGGGCCTCAATTAGGTTGAATATATTTTTATGAAACATTTTTTAAAGAAAAGCAGTTGGGGGTACAGAATAAAGAAAAACGGAGGGAGGGGGGGTGAATGGTAGTGGTTGAAAGCCACCACCACACTTGTTGCATATAGAGTTGTTTTGTCAAAATGCAGGTGTTATAGTGTAGTAGTTGCAGTCAATATCTTAAGTATTTAATGTATATAAGCAGTTGGGTACACATTGTTAAACATAAACCTGAGGTGGGGGGAGAAGGGGGTAAAGTAGGAGAGATAGGAGGGGGAAAGTGGGGTGGGGGGTATAGAATACATTCATTGCGACTGTAGCAGTTTTCCACAACATGGATGAGCTTGGGCGCCTCTCTTCTCTTTTATACTCTGTAGCTCCTGCTGGATTTTGCTTCTAATCCCCTTGTGGAGACTTCCATTTGTAAATGCACATTTTATGGTTACACAACCTATCACATTGCTATAATCTTTTTATATGGACTATAAACTGAAAGACCTATGAATAAATGGTTGTGGAAAGAACCATCTGAGTTTCCATAATTTCTTATGGGGAAATTCGCTTTGATATACGAGTGCTTTGGATTACAAGCATGTTTCCGGAACTAATTATGCTCGCAATCCAGCGTTTTACTGTTCTGACATCTGTGATGCTTTTTTGATGTTTCATTTTGAGAGCCTAAAGGTTAAGTGCAGAGTAATGCAGGGTGTACCTCCGCCACCTTCCTACTGCTGGCATCTAGCTTCTTTCAAAATATAACATCAAAACAGCTTCACAAATGTCAATATACTTATTTATATACACTTACTATATTGCTAAAATTACTCTGAAATTCAAGAAGTAGCTGGGTGTAGTAAAATCCCAGGACAGGTAAATTAGGGTTGCCACCGGTAGGGGAATCACCCGAACAGGCCGGGTTGTGATAGTTGTGCCCAGGTTTCTGTCCTCCTGAAACCCGGACACAGCAGCATATAGGGTTGCTACCTCTACAGGAATCACCCGGACAGTCCAGGTTATGATAGTTGTGCCCGGATTTCTGTCCTCCTGAAACCCAGACACAGCAGCATACCTCTAGTTCCAGCCAGTGTGGGAACTCAGTGGGGGGTTCATACATCAAGTACACATCCCCCCCATATCCTTTAAATGCAGTCCCGCTAATTGATCCTGAAGGCTATGGCTTCAGTGCTCTCTCGCTCCTTGTATCCTTCAATGCAGGCTGATGAATAGTGCTGGCGGACAAGGACACAGACAGGTACAGTGGAGATGTGTGGTTGCCATAGCCAGGATGGGAGGACAGAGCGGAGCAGGGCATTGCAGGAGACAAACACTTGGTCTGTGTTGTGGGTGCTCAGTACATGTGGGAGTGGTGTAGGTGCAGGGAATTCAGGTACCTCATGGGGCTCCAGCAACAGTTTCTGCCTCTGCCCCAGTGGTTGGTTCCAGACAGGATCAGTGGAGTTGGTTGTTTTTAGCTTCCTCCTCCATTTGTCACCTGGGCTTTCCCTTGGTTCTAGCAGTGGGTAAGCGGGTGTTCCCAGCGGCTCCCTGGAGGGTATGTGTGGCTTGCTCCTTCTCACTACATAAGAAGCTTCATGTGTCTGTCAAACCTAGGTCCTCTCCACCTCTCAGGCTTGGTGACCTAATTATCCAGCACTTTTTCACTCAGTTTCAGACTGCTGGCTGTTTGATCTATGGACGGCTCGGTTCACACAGGGGCGACACGACTTCAGGACGACTTTGTGAGGCAACTTGGAGACGACTTGAACACGACTTAGACACGACCTGGGGCGACTTACAAGTCGCCCCAGGCCAGGCGACTTTTGCCGTGGCCAATCGGAGAATGAGCTCGGAAGGGGGTACTCCACGCCAAATTTATGAAAAACCATACCAGACCCTTATCCGAGCACGCTACCCGGCCAGCCAGGAAAGGGGGTGGGGACAAGAGGCCCCCCCCTCCTGAGCCGTACCAGGCCGCGTGCGCTCAACATGGGGGGGTGCCTTGGGGAGGGGGCGTGCGGCCCCCCCACCCCAAAGCACCTTGTCCCCATGTTGATGAGGACAAGGGCCTCTTCCCGACAACCCTGGCGGTTGGTTGTCGGGGTCTGCGGGCGGGGGGCTTATCAGAATCCGGGAGCCCCCTTTAATAAGGGGGCCCCCGGATACCGGCCCCCCACCCTATGTGAATGAGTATGGGGTACAATGTACCCCTACCCATTCACCTGTAAAATAAAGTACAAAAAAAACACAGCACACAAGATAAAATAGTTTATTGCACAGCTCCGGGGGTCTTCCTTCTTCGGGGGGTCTTCTCGCCGGACTCCTCCTCTATCTTCTTCTAGCTCTTTTGCTAGCGGAGGAGCCCGGCTTTCTTCCTCGCCGCCGCCCTCTTCTTCCAACTTCGGGGGTCTTGTCCCCCTCTTCGGTTCTTCTGCCGGGCCACCGCGCCTTCTTATAGCTCTTTTACAGGCGGTGGCCCGGTCTTCTGTCGCCGCCGCCTTCCGTTTTTCTTCTTCTTCTTCTTCTTCTTCTCCTGGAGATGTTGACTCGACGCTCTCTCCGGCCGCAATGCCAGGGACGCGCTGCGCGGCGACTTATATAAGGACAAGGGGCGGGGTCATCGGTTGATGTCACATGGGTTGATGTCACATGGTGACCCCGCCCCCTTACGATGTCACAGTCCCGGAGGATGCTGGGACTGTCGCCACGTTTTTTCGGCGTAGGAGGTTCCCCTTGGAATCCATACCAGACCTAAGGGCCTGGTATGCTCTCGGAGGGGGAACCCACGCCAATTTTTTTTCATAAATTTGGCGTGGAGTTCCCCCTTCAGAGCTAATAATTCTGTCAAAGTCGCCTCCGTATATACAGAGATCCGACTTGGAGGCGACCTCCATTGAAATCAATGGGTACAAGTCGCCTACAAGTCGGATTGAAGTAATACAGGAACTTCTTTTGAAGTCGGAGCGACTTCAGTAGCGTGCATTAAGACGGCTCTCATTCACTTACATTAATTTTTAAATGTTGTCCGACCTGAGGCGACTAGGGGCGACCTGAAGTCGGATCTGAGTCGCCCCTGTGTGAACCGAGCCGAAGGATACATTGTGATTGTTTGTTTTTATAAGGATACAATGTTTTACAATAAGACAATCTACTCCATCTGTCCAACTGACATCCTGCAAGTTGAGGTAGAGCCATTACACAGGTTAGATCCATCCCATTGATGGATTGGTTGCAGATCATGCATGACAGATGTCTTTTGATGGGCTGTGTGCAGGGCCAGATTAATGTAGGGGCTATTGGAGCTGCAGCTCCAGGCCCCTACCTTAAAGCGGAGGTCCACCCTAAAATACACTCCCAGGGCTATGTGATCCCCCCTTCCCTAAACGCTTGGTAACCCCCTTACCTTCCAGCTGTCTTCTTTAGTTTTTTTTCTATTTCAAATTTCCTTCCACAGTGAATTCCGGAACGGGGAGGAGCCGATGCGGAACGGGGGCGGGGCTTAATCGGCAGGTCACTCGTTCCGGTCTGCCGCATGGGCTCCTGGGACCTTTTTTTTTTTCCCCAGGAGTCTGTGGTGTGCATAGACTCGAGATCTCGCGTGAGGCAGAGAAGGGAAGTGACGTCATCACGACATTGCCATGACAACGGGGCGGGACTTCCGACGAGAACACCCGTTGTCATGGCAACCGGAGCTGTTGACGCCGCTCGATATTGCGCTTACTGCGCATGCGCGAGATCTTTTATAGATCGGGCGGTGCATGCTGGTATTTGAGCATCACACACTCCCGGAAGAGGATGCCTGTGGGCTTCACATGCCCACAGGCAAAATGGAAACCGTCAGGAGACGGTTTTATAAAGTCATTTAGGAGGAGACAAAGGCATGCTGCTGATGCCAGAAACAACAGAAGTAAGTGTTAGCCTTCTTCATAATATTGATTTTCACTATGCCTTAAAAAAAAAAACGTTAGAAACGGTGGAATCCCGCTTTAATATAGGCCCAGCAGGGACGGACTGACCATTTGAATACTGACAGCCTCCCTCTATGGCTCTCAATGAAGCAGCTGAAAGCCACTCCACCTCCTCTAGAGGGAGATCGGTGCTTGTAATTGCGCCTCCCCCCATACTGATCACCCCAGACTGTCCATTAGATTCCCCCTGCTCTGGGCCCCCTATGTGTATGCAGTACTGACACCTTCCACTGCTCCATTCTCCCAAAAAAGTATAGTAATAATAAATAAAGAAAATAATTCAAAAATGTAATAAATAATTAAAAAAATTAAGGGCTCATTGACATGGGTTCTCTTGCACATACAATGTGAATGAGTGGTTTGTTTAGAATATTTAATTTACTTTAACAAAAAAAATGTTTTCATTTTATTTATTTCCATAAAAAGGCCCATCAAAATCCTCAGCACCAGGCCCATGATACTCTTAATCTGGCCCTGGCTGTGTGGCCCTCAACAACTGATTTAGTTGCTCACTGTGGACACTAGCATTACTGACCTTATTATTTACACCAGGACTTTGGTGGGCTTGTAGGATATGTTCTTTCTGCACAGTTTTTTTTGTGGAATTCTATGACTTGTAGTTCATTCTAGCTGTCTGTGTGTAGTAGGAGTCTGCTCCAATTCCCCCACGTCTCTTAGTGCCGGGTATTGGAGGTGGATGGCCTGGGTTCCTTACAACAGGTGTCCCCAGCGGAGTCCCTCTTTATATCAGGTGGCCACACCCCGGTAGTGATGCCACTGGTAATTTGGTCTCCTGGTATCCACGCGCTATTTAAAGAAGACCAGCCAGTGGAGGCCGAAGAGAAAAACCAAGAGGCGGAGCCTGAGTTCCGCCTCTTGTTTCTTCCTCATGATAACTGATCTTCTGTAAAATGGTGGGCAGTGGAGACAATTCATGAGTTTTGGCCGCGGAAAAAGCAGATTTCCCATAAAGGGTTAGACCAGGACAAAGGTCTAAATACTGGGAATGTCCCGGGAAATTCTGAACAGTTGGCAACTATGAGATGGGGCTCGGGTAAGTATTAGGGGGGCTGGGGTGGGGGGGGGGCTGCACACAGAAGGTTTTGTATCTTAATGCATAGAATGTATTAAGATAAAAAATCTTCTACTTTTACAATCACTTTAATGATTTCTGCACCAGTCACAATGTCCCTAATCACTGCCACACAAGTTGTAGTGTCCCTGATTACCACCACACCAGTTACAGTGTCTCTGATCATTACCACACTAATCCATAATCACTGCCACACCAGCTATAGTGTCCCTGATCACCACCACACCAGTCATATTGATCCTGATCATCGCCACACCAATTACAGTGTCCCTGATCACTGCCACACCAGTCCAAGTGTCCCTGATCACCATCACATCAGTCACACTGTCCCTAAACCCCGCCACAGCAGTTACAGTGTCCATGATAACCGCTACTACAGTCCCAGAGCCTCTGATCACTGCCACACAAGTCATACTGTCCCTAATCACCAACACACAAGTTACAGTGTGCCTGATCACTGACATACCATTCCCAGTGTCACCAGGCCAGTATAAGCCAGCAACAGTGTCCATGATTGTCACCACATCAGTCCCAGTGTCACCAGATCAGTGTAATCCAGCAAGAGTGTTCCTGATCACCACTACACAAGTCCTACCATCACCAGACCAGTGCAGCTCACCAGATCACTGCCACACCAGTGAAGTGTTGCCTCAGCCTATTGTCTGTACTAACCTTGGCCTGTTTATTGACTATGTCTCTTCCCGCTGCCTGGACCAATCTGTTGTCTGTTTGCTGATCATGTCTCCGTCTGCAGCCTGAACTGACCCATTTGCACATCACCATGACTATGCTTTTGTGAGACAGCAGCCCCAGCCATCCCCTGCAGTCAACTGCACTCCTGGAACCACAGGAACTCTTTTTTCATAATTGTACAAAACAGTCCAGACAGTGAAAATGTCTCACACATGTATATTGTAATTATGCCCATGCTGTGTGTGAGAAAGCTCCTTATAAATTGACAACACTGCATATTCTGTATATACATTTCTCTCTCTCTCTCTCTCTCTCTCTCTCTCTCTCTCTTTCTAATCTAACGATAGATAGATAGATAGATAGATAGATAGATAGATAGATAGATAGATAGATAGATAGATAGACAGATAGATTGACTGGATGTTAGTGATCATGGCAGAAGTTCAGTGTAAGAAATACACAGGAGAAAATGCATGTTGATAAGGGGAGTGTAGAGGTGGGCGGGGAGTCTACTGACATCACGACTCCACCCACTGAGCCCTGGAAAGCAGACCCACCCACAAAATATGCAGTTTTTCAGGTCTCATAGCAGACAGAGGGGAGACATTTGACAGATAACTATACATGCAGGAGGCATATATATCCTTCTAGATAACCAATATTGCAGTAGTTTAGAAAGGATGAGAGTGGGTTTACATCCACTTTAATGGAAAAGTTAAAGTGATATTAAAGTCTTGTTTCTTCTTTGATGACCATGTGTTATTTTAACTGACAATCGTGCAATCGTGCAACCCTGTACCCAAATAAAATTGATGCTTTTTTTCCCACAAATAGAGCTTTCTGTTGGTGGTATTTGATCACCTTTGTGGTTTTTATTTTTGGTGCTATTAACAAAAAAAGTGAAACAAAACAATATTTTTTACTTTCTGCTATAAAACACACCCAATAAAAAAAATATAAAAAAATCTAATTTCTTTATCAGTTTAGGCCAATATGTTTTTTGCTACATTCTTTTGGTAAAAAAAAATCCCAATAAGCATATATTGACTGGTTTGCGCAAAAGTTATAGCATCTACAAACTATGGTATATTTTTATGGAATTTTTACTTATTTATTTTTACTAGTAATTGTGGTGATCAGCAGATTATAGCAGGACTGCAACATTGCAGTGGACAAATCAGACACTGACACTTTTTGGTGACCAGTGATGCAGTAATCCGTGCTAAAAAATATGCATTGTCACTGTACTAATGACTCTGCCAGGGGCGATCAAAGGGTTAAATGTGTCCCCTAGGGAGTGCTTTTTATCTGTGTGGGGGTGCTTGTACTGTGGGAAGACAGAGATCCGTGTTCCTGCTTAGCAGAAACACAGGATCTCTGTTTTCCCATTATCACAGAATGGTAATCTGCCTTGCAAACAATGCATTAAGATGAAAAGCCTTCGTTTTTAGAACCACCTTAATGGGAAGTTCCATAAAGAAGGGTTAAACTTGGTCAGTAGGCGTGCCCCTTTAAGTGAAGCACAGGGGTTCTTAAACAGGAAGGAAAGTGTTAATCCAGTTCAGAAAACTGGGTTCAATGGCAGGTTTAGTGTAAAAAGGGTGAAAGCGCAATTATGGCAATAGATTACAGCAATGTTTTTAACTCTGATCAAAGCTGATTGCAGACTGGGAAGCTGCTTCGCCCATGTTTAGGGAGTGAGCAGGGCGTAAGCTGTGCACCCGCACACACTCCCACTCTACTGGGATTCGTCAGTGTGCCCTATTATCAGGGCTGTCTTTAATATTGATTGGACCCTGGGCAAAACTTTTCTTGGGGCCTCCCCATGCAGTTTCGCTCTCCGTCTGCTCTGAGACATATAATAAATAGCAGCTAGACTCAAAATCAGTTTACTGAATCAGATCAGGCAGCTATTGCGATTGGTTTCCAGAGGTTACAGTGTATCATTATCAGTCACTGCCTGGTTGTGGTTACAGCACACATTACGGCACACTGATTAGTTGCTAGAGGTCACAGCACATTTACGTATGAATGCCACCTTTACATATGAATGCCACCGCTATTTACATATGAATGCCGGTAATTTACATGTAAAAACAGGGTCTGCAGGTAATTCATCTGTACACAACAGTATTGCAGAGCTGAGCAGCATTAGTAGCAGCACTTCACATTGAGATATTGGGACACAGCACAGAACTAAAACCTCAAGGGACGAGAAAATTTAAATTTAAAACCAGGATAGTTGGCAAGTATGAGGCAGCTGCTTTGGGCCCCACAACAATGACAGGGCCCAGGGCAGCTGCCCCTTTTGCCCTGCCTTAAAAACGGCCCTGCCTATTATAGGCATGGGATTGGCGCTGCGGGGACCGGAGGAGAGGACAATGGGCTGTCCTGTTTGCTCGTGCAGTGGATTCAGTGAGGAGCACACCATGGAAGGTAAATGTTGGCTGTAGCACTGCTGGCCCCAGAGACACACACTTTTATCTGGAGTCTGCCGAGAAGGAGGGGAAGCGATAGTGGATGGGATAAGAGCAGACCGGCTGTCATCCTCTGTAGTCTCTTCCTTACTGTGCCGCTGCAAAGAAATGCACACAGCCAGGGAACTCTGCATTTATGCGTACTCCTCCTCTGCCTGCCACCACTCCCCTATCACTGTGCTGCTGGTATGAGAGAGTGGGCTGCAGAGATGGAAGCCAGCTCTCTTCTCGCTGTGGGCTGACCCCCCTCCCCCTCACCTTGCTGCAGATCAGTGGCAAGAATGGAATCTGTGTAAACTCTGTTCAATCTCTGCTCTCCCCCACCCTCCGAGTCCTGGCAGTTCAGAATCTGATCAAATCAGAGGATAAAAGAGCAAGAGAGGGGTGGCAGAGAGGACTTGCATGCAGACAAGAAGGATTATTAGAATGGTAGTTCTTACAGGAGCAGTGCAATATGTATGTCTATGAAGGTCAATGTGTGCTGGACTTAGTCTGAGCCTGTCTGCTTGCACCAGAGTGAGGACAGACCTGCTGCTAGAGCTTGTCCTGTGTGACCCAGAGGTGAGGGACCAAAGTAATAATTAAAGCTCCATGGAGGCTGTGATTACTGATCTTTTTTGTTAAAACGCTTGCTGACTGGCTGTTATTTTGATACCCATATATTCAATACCGTGCATCACTGAGCAGGGACAAGTATACAGTTCAGAAAATCTAAAGCCCACGTACACACGGTCGGAGATTTTGGCAACCAAATCCGTCGGATTTTGTCCGACGGATTGTGTCCGAAACTGTTGCATACACACGGTCGGGCCAAGTTGTCTGATTTCGCGGTTGCCAAGAACACGGTGACGTAAGCCGTGTACGGCGGGACTAGAAAAAGGAAGTTCAGCACCACGTCCGGCACCCTTTGGGCTCCTTCTGCTGATCTCGTGTTTTAGTAGAAGTTTGGTGAGAGACTTTCAGATTAGTGATTCAGATCGCTACCGCTCTTCAGTTTGTGCTTGTCTTTGCATATCTGATAATCAGTGCGTGCAGTCATTAAGTATTTGCTTCTCATTGTGGACTATATCTTGGTATAGTACGCTTTGAAAGGCATTTTTTATTGTCTGCTTGCTTCAGCTATTCAGGTCGTCCTTTCAGGCCTTGCTTTTTATCGGTGCTTTCTGGTGTCCGTTCTGACCAGCCGACCGTTTTCCAAACATGTTTAGTCTACGTACTCATCGTACAGTTTGTGCTGTGCAGGGGTTCTTACTTTGACTTTGACACAAGCCCAGTCCATGAACAGGGAGGGGAGGCGTTTGTGGACCAAGAATTGGTTGCGCCAGCGTCACCAGTTCTCCCACATGCCTTTGCTCCATGAGATCCGCGAGAATAATCCTGATCATTTCTGGATTTTTCTCAGGATGACGGACCCCGTTTTTCACTGTCTGCTGGCTTTGCTCACCCCTTATATCACCAGGCAGGATACCTGCATGCGGCAAGCCATCACTCCGGAGCAGAGGCTCATCGCCACGTTGCGCTACTTGGAGACAGGGAGAAGCCTTCAGGACCTCAAGTTCTCTACAGGCATCTCCCCCCAGGCTCTGGGGATCATTATTCCAGAGACCTGTTCTGCCATCATTCAGCTCCTGCAGAAGGACTATAGTATGCTAAGTTTTAGCCTTAAACATCACATTCTATGTATTTCATGATTGCTAATGTCTTGCATTTCTTTCCTCATTCCCTAATTACCATCATTGCAAAATGCTCTAATTCATATGCTCTGCCCCTTTGTCCTCATGCAGATTTGCCTCACTAACTTCCCCACCATGCTCTTCTTGGCCCCTAAAACTATAGTCTAGTCACTTAACAATGTCTTTTGGCAGCTCCATAGTATTGCTTTACCCTAAACACCCCCTAAAATCTCTACAAATGTGATGTGTGTGCTTCAATTCATGCAAAGTGACCTTTTTTTGTTTTTTTGGAGTTGTGCCAAACTCATTACTAACCCCCCTCTCTCCAACTGCTAGCTCAGCTGATAGCAATCTTCTATCTGATGACTTGACCCAACCCAATACACACTCTAAATACCTTTATCATGATCACATTTATGGACAAATTCACCAAAGCATGTAGTGTAAGGGCCTGCCTCAATACTTTCAAATGCTTTTTTTATTTTTTAAACACATTAATTTTCTTGCTATGTAATAGCAGAATGTCAAAATGTCCTTCCATTTTGTTATTATGACACTTCTTACCTGTCCGGTGGGCTGCCAATAGTGTAACTAAGGAGGGGCTTCACAAAGTATCACACATTATTTAGGCATTCAGCTCTCAATCAAGTGGAGAGCGTTACCTATCCTAAACATCCCCCCTCATTTTTTAGCAAGGGCCCATCATATGGGGGGGATGGGGGGGGGGGGGTTATGACTCTCATAAGGGGACCTTATACTTTAGGCTTTAAATACTCATTTCAAAAAATGTTATACTAATTTTGCCCAAAAAATGTGGGTGTCTAATCTGCATGCAATGTTGATTTGTCTAATTACGTTTTTTTTCTTGTGTCACTACACAGTGTCCTTCAACGCCACAGGAATGGCAGACTGTGGCCTCCCACTTTGACATTTTTATTATAGTTGTGCCTTTTTCACCAACAGTGCAAACCCAAGTTCAGAGCGAGATGAGGGGACAGTCTCTTCTTCAGATAATCTTATTATGTTGTGGGTCTGCTACACACACACCTTCTTTTTGTAATTAATATATGTAGTGAATTACTGAACAAAATCATGCTCATTTTCAGCACCATGGCAGGAAAATGGCATGATTGTCCAAATTTACACATCACTGTGGGTGCTTTTTAATAAAGGCACATCCACTATGCACTACAAGTGCACTGCAAAAGTACACCTGAAACTGCACTTGGAGTGCAAAGTGGAGTTGCCTTTATTAAATCACACTCCTTCTCAGCACAAACTCAAATTTGACTACAAATACATTTTAAGCCCAATGAAAAAGGAAGCCACACATTGTTGAGAATTCAACTTTTTAATACAAGCACATTCATATGTGCGTGTATTAAAGGTTTTTACAACAAAATCCAAAACAGAGTTTAATCATATTTTTTTTTACTTGTTTTTTTTGTGTAAACAGGCATGTATCAAACCGTAAAATACAGAACACAGTTCAAAGTTCAACTTGGAAAAGTGAAGACAAAATCAGACCTGAGTATGTACAAACTGGGCTGATATTGCCTTCATCACATGGGGTGTGACCCCTGAAAAATCCAAATTTGGAAGATGCACACAGTGTGTCAACATGTGCTAACTCCCATCATGGGGGATCAATGTCCATGCTTTGGGGCTGCAACCCCTTCATCTCAGACACTTTACACAAAACATGTACATTGATCCCCCATGATGGGAGATAGCGCATGTTTACACACTCTGTGCATCTTCCAAATTTTTAATTATGCAAAATACCACATTTTTATGTTAAAAAGCAAAAATAAAACCCTATCTAGTTTTTTAGTTTTCACACTCTCCCCAAAACATCAATGATGTTCTTCATTTTATTTTTAACATCATTGATGTTTTGTTGTACAATTTCCAAATCCCTATTGCACCCCATTATCTCCCCGATCAAGATCTGGGCACTTTCACTGGTAAAACTGGAATCTTCCTCCACATCACCTAGAAAACAAAGCAAACAAACACACCATGTAATCCAAATATGGTGATATACATTGATGAGCTTACCGGAAGCTGTGTTCTCCGACACTCACCTATTGTGGTGACAATTTGTCCAACCTCCACGATCTCTCCTTCCTCCTCCTCCTCCTGCTCCTGCTCCTGCTCCTCTGTTTCTGCTTTTGGAAGTTGCCCTTCTTTGGGAGGGGTGTGGTCCCTGGTGTCCTTATACTTGCCGAGTCTTCTCTCCCCTATGAGAATGTAAACAAAGATTAATTAGCACACAGAGGGCAGAAATAGGAATCTAAAACATTGCTTGGAAGTGTTGTACAATTGTGTTTTTGGGCTGAGTTACAAGTAGTGATGGACGAACTTCCGACGGGACGTTTCGCGAACGCGAAACGCGAACGGACACAAACGTTCGCGAAAACGACCGTTCGCCGCGGGCTCCATTGACTTCAATGGGAGGCGAATTTCGCAAACCTTTAGGTCGAATTTGCGGCCACGGGGTAATTATTAGGGGGTAGCACGTAGTCCCACCACCTGGACAATAGCATAATACATGTATGAGGTGAATTTGGGATCGATAACTACAAGCATTTTTTTTTTATTTGGGAAATTGTTCTGACAATTCAGGACTATGGAGCTAATGAAGGCAATGGAGGAGAGGGAAGGTCAGGGACCAGGGTAGGCAAACAAGAGGGTGCAGGAGATACAGAGCACTGACAGCAGCACCGTAATACAGAGCACTGACATCAGCACCGTGACATACAGCGCTGACAGCAGCTCCGTGACATACAGCGCTGACAGCAGCTCCGTGACATACAGCGCTGACAGCAGCTCCGTGACATACAGCGCTGACAGCAGCTCCGTGACATACAGCGCTGACAGCAGCTCCGTGACATACAGCGCTGACAGCAGCACCGTGACATACAGCGCTGACAGCAGCTCCGTGACATACAGCGCTGACAGCAGCTCCGTGACATACAGCGCTGACAGCAGCTCCGTGACATACAGCACTGACAGCAGCTCCGTGACATACAGCGCTGACAGCAGCTCCGTGACATACAGCGCTGACAGCAGCACCGTGACATACAGCGCTGACAGCAGCTCCGTGACATACAGCGCTGACAGCAGCTCCGTGACATACAGCGCTGACAGCAGCTCCGTGACATACAGCGCTGACAGCAGCTCCGTGACATACAGCGCTGACAGCAGCTCCGTGACATACAGCGCTGACAGCAGCTCCGTGACATACAGCGCTGACAGCAGCTCCGTGACATACAGCGCTGACAGCAGCTCCGTGACATACAGCGCTGACAGCAGCTCCGTGACATACAGCGCTGACAGCAGCTCCGTGACATACAGCGCTGACAGCAGCACCGTAAGCAGCCCCAGGAGGAAGTCAGCACAGCACAGGGATGGTGTGATCCCCTCATAATAAGAACCCCCAGGAGGAAGTCAGCACAGCACAGGGATGGTGGGAGCCCCTCATAATAAGAACACCCAGGAGGAAGTCAGCACAGCACAGGGATGGTGGGAACCCCTCATAATAAGCAGCCCCAGTAGAAATATGACACCGCTCAACCTCTTCAAAGAGGAGGGTAGGGGCATATAGTACGGTGTGCTTTTTTGGGTCAGGGAAGTGAGCCAAATGAATTAAGAAGGTCTGTGTGCTTGATTCCAAAAATTGTTTATAGACATATACATGGTCTACTGATCACATGTGTTGAATTCCTCCGAGATCCATGCCTCATTCATTTTTAGAAATGTGAGGTAGTTAACACTGTGGTGAGCTAGGCGAGTACGCTTATCGGTCACAATCCCCCCTGCTGCGCTGAACGTCCTTTCGGACAGGACACTGGATGAGGGGCAAGCCAACAGTTCGATTGCAAATTGGGCAAGCTCTGGCCAGAGGTCAAGCCTGCCCACCCAGTAGTCTAGGGGTTCATCACTCCTCAGAGCGTCCACATCGGCCGTTAACCCAATGTAGTCGGACACCTGACGGTCTAGGCGTTCCCTGATGCTGGATCCGGATGACACCTGTCGATGGGTCGGCTGAAAGAATGACCTCATATCCGAAGTCACCAACACATCTTCAAACCGGCCTCTTCTTGCAGGCGCTGTTGGATTGGTACCCGCAAATCCTTCTCTGGGAGTGGGAATTGCTCCTCTGCCAGCGCACGCAAAAGCAGAATGCAGCATTTCTCGAAGCAAGGCCTGGAAGTGCTGCATTCTGACAGCCCTCTGCGACGGCGGTAACATTTCCGCCATTTTGTGTTTGTACCGGGGGTCTAAGTACGTTGCCACCCAGTACTGGTCCTTGACCCTCATGCTTTTTATACGGGGGTCCCTATTAAAACACTGGAGCATGAAGGCCCCCATTTGCACTAAAGTGGAAGCGGTGTGGTGGCCTGGCTCCTGCTCATCATCCAGGATAATGTCGTCCTCTTCATTCTCCTCTCCCCATCCTCGCACAACAGGGATCCCAGAAAGGTTTAAAGCATGCTCTTCTTGCTCCTGCTCATCCGCCCCGGCACCATCCTCCTCTGACTCCTCATCAGACTCCTGTTGTTGACTTGTCTCAGATAGAGTAGCCCCCCCTGGGAATTCATCCAGCATTGCGACTTCCTCATCTTCCCGCTCCTGCTCCTCCACAGCCTGATCAATGACACGACGCAATGCACGCTCCAGAAAGAAGGCATAAGGTACCATGTCACTGATGGCGCCATGGCTGCGACTGACCAGTTTGGTGATCTCCTCAAATGGCCGCAGAAGTCTGCATGTGTCGCGCATGAGCAGCCACTGGCGCGGTGAAAAAAAACCCAGCTCCCCAGAACCGTTTCTTTCGCAGAGTTCATACAGGTAGACGTTAACTGCACGTTTCTGCTGGAGCAGCCTATCAAGCATATAGAAGGTTGAGTTCCATCGCGTCGGGCAATCGCAAATAAGACGTCTGACCGGCAGATGGTGTCGCCGCTGAATGTCAGCAAGGCGAGCCATGGCCGTGTAAGATCTTCTGAAATGGGCCGAGATTTTCCTTGCCTGCCGCAAGATGTCCTGGACCCCAGGGTATTTGACAAGGAATCGCTGCACGACCAAGTTTAAGACGTGTGCCATGCACGGCACGTGCGTGATTTTGCCCTGTTTCAATGCGCTAAGCAGATTGGCACCGTTGTCACACACCACTTTACCAACTGTCAAATTGAGCGGTGTTAGCCACTCATCTGCCTGTGAACGCAAAGCTGAAAGGAGTGCCGGGCCAGTGTGGCTCTTTGCTTCCAGGCACAACAGACGCAGCACGGCATGGCAACGTCTCACCTGGCATGTGGAATAGGTTCTGGGGAGCTTGGGCGGTGCAGTGGAAGAGACGCTAGCAGCGGAAAAGGAGGAGGCAGCTGAGGAGGAGAGGGAGGAGGATGGAGTAGGAGGAGGAGAAGAAGAGTCAGGCCTGCATGCAATCCGTGGCGGTAAAACCAAATCTACACGGGTGCCACGGGTTACATGCTTGACGGCCGTCAGAAGGTTCACCCAGTGGGCAGTAAAACTGATATACCTTCCCTGCCCGTGTTTGCTAGACCACGTGTCTGTGGTCAGATGTATCTTGGCACCGACACTGTGTGCCAGAGATACATTCACTTGCCGCTGAACATGGCCATATAGCTCTGGGATGCCCTTCTCTGAGAAATACTTCCTTCCTGGGACCTTCCATTGTGGTGTTCCAATGGCCACAAATTTGCGAAAGGCCTCCGAGTCCACCAGTTTATATGGCAGTAGTTGGCGGGCTATGAGTTCTGACAAGCCAGCCGCCAACCGTTGGGCAAGAGGGTTATCCGGCGTCATCATTTTTTTACGCTCAAACATTAGGCCCACGGAAGCCTGCCTTTTTGCAGAAAAATGTGAGCTTGGCGTGATGGAAGGTGGAGTGGAGGACAATTGTGAGGAGAGAGGAGAAGGAGAAGTAGAAGACGAGGCTGGACGGTGAGAGCCTGCAGTGTGGCTTTGTGTGTTCCGTTGCTCCCACTGGGCTCGGTGATGGCTGCTCATGTGCCTTCTTAAGGCGGTCGTCCCTAGGTGAGTATTGGGCTTACCGCGACTAACGCGTTGACTGCAAAGATTGCAGATGGCAACGCTATTGTCAGCAGCGGACACGTTAAAAAAAGCCCACACTGCGGAGCCATGTGCCGGTGTCCTGGGAGCGCCAGATGTGACCGTACATGGTCGATGACTCGCTCCTGATACATTTGCAGTCTGCTTTGTCCCTGCTGTGCAATGTAAGTCATTGCTGCTTCTCCTCCCTATCTGCTGGTCCATATCTCCCTCTGAACTCCCCTCCTCTTCCTCTCTTGTGGGCACCCACGTGACATCACTAGACACGTCATCATCAACGTCACCTTCCCCACCGCTATAAGTAGAGTAGGCAGCAACACCGGGGACCAACCTCCTCCTTGGGCTGATCTGGGTACTGGCGTCAGACTGCTGAGTAGCGCTTGTTGCTACCTCCTCTTCCTGATCCAATACCAAGAGTGGCTGCGCATCAGAAATGTCCTCTTGATATGGATCGGAAAATAATTCCAGTGACTCAAGCGGAAGGTATGTGGTGGTGGTGGTGGTGGTCGTGTTGTTGGTGGTAGTGTCTTTGGGGGTGCACATAGCAGAGAGTGAAGAAGAGGGTGCAGATCGAGAGGATGAGGAGGGTGCAGAAGAGTAAGGCTGAGCGAGCCACTCAACCAAGTCTGGTGCATCCTTTAAAGTAATTGAACGCACCTTCTGCAACTTCCCACTTTGGCTCAAGCCTGTTGCTCCTGCCCTACCCCTACCACCCCTGCGGAAGGGCCTGCCTCTTCCTCTGCATGTCATTTTTTAAATGACCCTGTGACAAAACTCTTAGTCCCTATACCGCTGAAGGACTGCTGCAGTATAGGTGAGCGGTCAGCAGTGGTGCACGTCAACCCTATCTATTGTGGACCGATAGCGGTCCTTACAGAACAGCAGACTGTACCGCACTCAAGCCTATGTACCGTAGCACCCTATACCAAGTTACCAGTCCTTATAAGAACTTTTGTGGACCAAGCAGGTTGTGTATTAGTGTTTAGCAGACTGTACGTCAGTCCCTATACCGCTGAAGGACTGCTGCAGTATAGGGCAGCGGTCAGCAGTGGTGCACGTCAACCCTATCTATTGTGGACCGATAGCGGTCCTTACAGAACAGCAGACTGTACCGCACTCAAGCCTATGTACCGTAGCACCCTATACCAAGTTACCAGTCCTTATAAGAACTTTTGTGGACCAAGCAGGTTGTGTATTAGTGTTTAGCAGACTGTACGTCAGTCCCTATACCGCTGAAGGACTGCTGCAGTATAGGGCAGCGGTCAGCAGTGGTGCACGTCAACCCTATCTATTGTGGACCGATAGCGGTCCTTACAGAACAGCAGACTGTACCGCACTCAAGCCTATGTACCGTAGCACCCTATACCAAGTTACCAGTCCTTATAAGAACTTTTGTGGAACAAGCAGGTTGTGTGTTAGTGATTAGCAGACTGTACGTCAGTCCCTATACCGCTGAAGGACTGCTGCAGTATAGGTGAGCGGTCAGCAGTGGTGCACGTCAACCCTATCTATTGTGGACCGATAGCGGTCCTTACAGAACAGCAGACTGTACCGCACTCAAGCCTATGTACCGTAGCACCCTATACCAAGTTACCAGTCCTTATAAGAACTTTTGTGGACCAAGCAGGTTGTGTATTAGTGTTTAGCAGACTGTACGTCAGTCCCTATACCGCTGAAGGACTGCTGCAGTATAGGGCAGCGGTCAGCAGTGGTGCACGTCAACCCTATCTATTGTGGACCGATAGCGGTCCTTACAGAACAGCAGACTGTACCGCACTCAAGCCTATGTACCGTAGCACCCTATACCAAGTTACCAGTCCTTATAAGAACTTTTGTGGACCAAGCAGGTTGTGTATTAGTGTTTAGCAGACTGTACGTCAGTCCCTATACCGCTGAAGGACTGCTGCAGTATAGGGCAGCGGTCAGCAGTGGTGCACGTCAACCCTATCTATTGTGGACCGATAGCGGTCCTTACAGAACAGCAGACTGTACCGCACTCAAGCCTATGTACCGTAGCACCCTATACCAAGTTACCAGTCCTTATAAGAACTTTTGTGGAACAAGCAGGTTGTGTGTTAGTGATTAGCAGACTGTACGTCAGTCCCTATACCAATGAAGGACTGCTGCAGTATAGGGCAGCGGTCAGCAGTAGTGCACGGCAACCCTATGTATTGTGGACCGATAGCGGTCCTTACAGAACAGCAGACTGTAACGCACTCAGGCCTATGTACCGTAGCACCCTATACCAAGTTACCAGTCCTTATAAGAACTTTTGTGGACCAAGCAGGTTGTGTGTTAGTGATTAGCAGACTGTACGTCAGTCCCTATACCAATGAAGGACTGCTGCAGTATAGGGCAGCGGTCAGCAGTAGTGCACGGCAACCCTATGTATTGTGGACCGATAGCGGTCCTTACAGAACAGCAGACTGTAACGCACTCAGGCCTATGTACCGTAGCACCCTATACCAAGTTACCAGTCCTTATAAGAACTTTTGTGGACCAAGCAGGTTGTGTGTTAGTGATTAGCAGACTGTACGTCAGTCCCTATACCAATGAAGGACTGCTGCAGTATAGGGCAGCGGTCAGCAGTAGTGCACGGCAACCCTATGTATTGTGGACCGATAGCGGTCCTTACAGAACAGCAGACTGTACTGCACTCAGGCCTATGTACCGTAGCACCCTATACCAAGTTACCAGTCCTTATAAAAACTTTTGTGGACCAAGCAGGTTGTGTGTTAGTGTTTAGCAGACTGTGCGTCAGTCCCTATACCGCTGAAGGACTGCTGCAGTATAGGGCAGCGGTCAGCAGTAGTGCACGGCAACCCTATGTATTGTGGACCGATAGCGGTCCTTACAGAACAGCAGACTGTAACGCACTCAGGCCTATGTACCGTAGCACCCTATACCAAGTTACCAGTCCTTATAAGAACTTTTGTGGACCAAGCAGGTTGTGTGTTAGTGATTAGCAGACTGTACGTCAGTCCCTATACCAATGAAGGACTGCTGCAGTATAGGGCAGCGGTCAGCAGTAGTGCACGGCAACCCTATGTATTGTGGACCGATAGCGGTCCTTACAGAACAGCAGACTGTAACGCACTCAGGCCTATGTACCGTAGCACCCTATACCAAGTTACCAGTCCTTATAAAAACTTTTGTGGACCAAGCAGGTTGTGTGTTAGTGTTTAGCAGACTGTGCGTCAGTCCCTATACCGCTGAAGGACTGCTGCAGTATAGGGCAGCGGTCAGCAGTAGTGCACGGCAACCCTATGTATTGTGGACCGATAGCGGTCCTTACAGAACAGCAGACTGTAACGCACTCAGGCCTATGTACCGTAGCACCCTATACCAAGTTACCAGTCCTTATAAGAACTTTTGTGGACCAAGCAGGTTGTGTGTTAGTGATTAGCAGACTGTACGTCAGTCCCTATACCAATGAAGGACTGCTGCAGTATAGGGCAGCGGTCAGCAGTAGTGCACGGCAACCCTATGTATTGTGGACCGATAGCGGTCCTTACAGAACAGCAGACTGTAACGCACTCAGGCCTATGTACCGTAGCACCCTATACCAAGTTACCAGTCCTTATAAGAACTTTTGTGGACCAAGCAGGTTGTGTGTTAGTGATTAGCAGACTGTACGTCAGTCCCTATACCAATGAAGGACTGCTGCAGTATAGGGCAGCGGTCAGCAGTAGTGCACGGCAACCCTATGTATTGTGGACCGATAGCGGTCCTTACAGAACAGCAGACTGTAACGCACTCAGGCCTATGTACCGTAGCACCCTATACCAAGTTACCAGTCCTTATAAGAACTTTTGTGGACCAAGCAGGTTGTGTGTTAGTGATTAGCAGACTGTACGTCAGTCCCTATACCAATGAAGGACTGCTGCAGTATAGGGCAGCGGTCAGCAGTAGTGCACGGCAACCCTATGTATTGTGGACCGATAGCGGTCCTTACAGAACAGCAGACTGTACTGCACTCAGGCCTATGTACCGTAGCACCCTATACCAAGTTACCAGTCCTTATAAAAACTTTTGTGGACCAAGCAGGTTGTGTGTTAGTGTTTAGCAGACTGTGCGTCAGTCCCTATACCGCTGAAGGACTGCTGCAGTATAGGGCAGCGGTCAGCAGTAGTGCACGGCAACCCTATGTATTGTGGACCGATAGCGGTCCTTACAGAACAGCAGACTGTAACGCACTCAGGCCTATGTACCGTAGCACCCTATACCAAGTTACCAGTCCTTATAAGAACTTTTGTGGACCAAGCAGGTTGTGTGTTAGTGATTAGCAGACTGTACGTCAGTCCCTATACCAATGAAGGACTGCTGCAGTATAGGGCAGCGGTCAGCAGTAGTGCACGGCAACCCTATGTATTGTGGACCGATAGCGGTCCTTACAGAACAGCAGACTGTACTGCACTCAGGCCTATGTACCGTAGCACCCTATACCAAGTTACCAGTCCTTATAAGAACTTTTGTGGACCAAGCAGGTTGTGTGTTAGTGATTAGCAGACTGTACGTCAGTCCCTATACCAATGAAGGACTGCTGCAGTATAGGGCAGCGGTCAGCAGTAGTGCACGGCAACCCTATGTATTGTGGACCGATAGCGGTCCTTACAGAACAGCAGACTGTACTGCACTCAGGCCTATGTACCGTAGCACCCTATACCAAGTTACCAGTCCTTATAAGAACTTTTGTGGACCAAGCAGGTTGTGTATTAGTGTTTAGCAGACTGTGCGTCAGTCCCTATACCGCTGAAGGACTGCTGCAGTATAGGGCAGCGGTCAGCAGTAGTGCACGGCAACCCTATGTATTGTGGACCGATAGCGGTCCTTACAGAACAGCAGACTGTACCGCACCCAAGCCTATGTACCGTAGCACCCTAGACAGACCAAGTTACCAGTCCTGATAAAGAGCTTTGTGGAACAAGTGAGTTGTGAATGATTAGCAGACTGCAGCAGAAGGGCAGCAGTCAAGTATAATATTCTTTCTATATTTGGAAGAAAGAATATTATACGTGTACAAGCCTATTACCGTACCACTGATACCAGTCCTGAAAAGAACCTTTGTGGAACTAATAGTAACAGCAAGTCTTTAAAATTATCCTCACTGCCTGACACACTGCTTCCTGCCTGTCCCTATACAAATTGGCAAAAAAGAGTAGGCTGGAACGATTAGCTGGAACAGCTCTTTTGTGGACCTGATAGTAACAGCTAATGATGATGATGATGATGATGATGAAGAAAGACTAATCTGGCTGAGCTGTCCCTAAAATAGCAGCATACAGCGCTCTGTCCCTTTATCTAAACTGACAAAAGAAACTCAGGCTGCTGACCTAACACCTATACCAGTCCTGAAAAGAACTTTTGTGTACCAAATAGCTAGCGTTTTCTCTGTCCCTACTCCACACAGGATCCTTTCCCTACAGTGACAGAAGAAAGAATGTAAAATGGCCACCGGATCGGGTGTATTTATAGGTTAGGGGGAATGTCCAAGTGTCCATGAGCTGTCATGTCTCAATTGGTTGTCCTGTAACACATGATAAACGTGTCACGAAAGGTTAAAGTTCTTGTATACATTAAACACGTAAGTCCGCCGGGGCGAACGACGGAAAAAGGCGTTCGAACCCGCGGACGGCGAAAGTCGGAAATTCGCCGCGAAACGACCGCCGGGCGAACCGTTCGGCCATCACTAGTTACAAGGTGAGAACATTATTGGGGACACTTTGTTAAGCTGGAATACTTCCCTGCAGAACGATGTTTCATACGAACGAACAAAACCATGACCTTGAAAGTGGCCATTTTAAAATGCACAACATGAAATCAAAGCACATGGAGCATGTATGGAAGCAAGAATAATCATATGAACACACGACAACTACTTACTTTTTTTAAGAACACACTTGATCCTTAGGTACTGCTCGTGCTCCCTCAGTTTCAGGTCTGACCAGCGTTTATTCAGTTGATCCTTGGATCGGCGTACCCCAAAATTCTTCAGAAGACTCTTCACAACTTTATTCATGATCTTGGCCTTTCTGATATTTGGGTTTGGGTAAGGTCCATACTTCCCATCATAGTCGGTCCTGTTCAATATGTCGACCATCTCCAACATCTCTCCAAAAGACATATTTGAGGCCTTAAATCTTGTCTTTCTGGATCGGGACATTTCAGGCTCCGGGCTTTCCTCACCCTCCTCCTCGTTAGTGGAACTATTAATGCGCACCTGCGTTCTCTCCGCCATGTGCTCTCCCCACTGCGCGGGAAGCGAAGGGGCGGGGAATAGTCTGGAAAGAACGTCAGGGGTGGGCGGAGTTTCACGCATGTGCACTGTATATAAAAACGCAACACATGTGTATCGTCCGTACGATCTGGGAGGAGAGTGTGAGTCACGGACGCGGCAAACGTGGAAATGAAGGTAACATTTTTAACTTGGTGCTTCACTAGACTAGACTGCTTGTATCTAGGCCGATGTTGGGACAAGATTAGGAGGGATTTTAATTGCATTATTAGTATTTGAGGGTTTGTCTTGTGTTGTGTCTTGCAGACAAAATGGATCCATTCAACAATGCCAACTTTATGGGGCTATTCATAGAACTGTACATGGAGATGCCCTGCCTGTGGCAGTTCCACAACAAGTTTTATAATGGCAGATCAAAGAGGAACGCAGCACTGGAGAAACTGCTTGCTTTGTTGCAGATCAGGGACCCCACGGCATGACCTGATCTGAATCGCAAAATTGTGGCCATGAAGCTTACATATTTCAGGGAGAGAAAGAAGCACCTGGAGTCCTTGAGAGCAGGAGATCCAGATGCTGTTTATTACCCCAGGATGGTGCACTTTGACAGGCTGCATTTTCTGGTAGACCAAGGGGTACCCAGGCCACCACTCAGGCCATCACTCTCCAGGCTTCCTCCAGGGCATCCTTCACCCTCAGCTGAGGCTTCTGTTGTCCAACCTGGGCCTTCCAGGCAGCACCATGTGGTGGGGCCCAACTTGAGACAGGTATTGCATTGTTGAACATATTTCTTGTGTTACATTTAATGATGTTAACTAGGTTTTCCTTTTTGATCAGTAAGTTGAGATTTCTCCAAGTGGTTTACATCTCAATGGACAGTAGTGACCAAAAATGATTGGGACGGGAAAGAAAAAAGCTGGTCTCAGAATGATAGTCTGTTCTATTTGGTAACATTCAATTAGCAAAAGCCAGGAGCACAAAATGTTGTGATTGATGATCAAAAAACTAAAACTATGTCCCCTTTTCATACACAGGATGACCTCAGTCGGTGGGGGGCTGTGACAAGTGGCAGCCAGGAGGTCCACCAACGCCCTCCTTCTCCTGCCCTAACTACAGGAGCCCAGCCACAGCCTGGAAGGATGCCTGGTGGGAAGTCACAAAAGAAGACCAGAGAGTGATGCCCTGGGTTGAGTCTGGTGTGCCAGAAGATGCAGCCTCTTGAAGATCCACATCCTGGGGACAGAAATGGCATCTGAATTTCCTGCTCTCTAGGACTTCCAGGGCCACACTTCTCTCCCTGAGATATCTACTCCTCAGGCCACCAATTTTTTAATATCTCATTTAGTCATGTCTGCCCTGGGGCCAAAGGCTGCAGCAAAGCTAAGAAGTTTCTCCAGTGCTGCGTTCCTAGTTTTAATTTTCTAGCAAACAAAATACATTTTTTTTTCTTTGATGAAATACTTGTGTAATGTGTTTTCCTTCCAAAAGTACAGTTTATTTGTGAACAGGCAGGTACATTTCCAAAATACAAAGTGAACTAAATAACAAGGGGTACCAACACTAAACAACCTCCTGTAGATTAAAAAAGAAAATATGAAAAATACAATAATGTTGTTGTTGTAAGTTTACACCCCAAAAAAATAAAAAAGAATAAGGAGAAATGGGCAAAGTGTCTTTAACCACTTTCAGACCGGACCATTTTGCTGGTCAAAGACCAAGACCACTTTTTGCGATTCGGCACTAGGTCGCTTTAACTGACAATTGTGCGGTCGTGCGACGTGGCTTCCAAACAAAATTGACGTCCTTTTTTTCCCACAAATAGAGCTTTCTTTTGGTGGTATTTGATCACCCTGCGGTTTTAATTTTTTGCGCTATAAACAAAAATAGAGCGACAAATTTGAAAAAACGCATTATTTTTTACTTTTTGTTATAATAAATATCCCCAAAAATATATAAAAAAACATTATTTTCCCTCAGTTTAGGCCGATATGTATTCTTCTACATATTTTTGGTAAAAAAAAATCGCAATAAGCGATTATTGATTGGTTTGCGCAAAGTTATAGCGTTTACAAAATAGGGATAGTTTTATAGCATTTTTATTAATAATTTTTTATTATTATTTTTTTACTATGATGGCGGCGATCAGCGATTTTTATTGTGACTGCGACATTGTGGGGGATCCATCGGACATTTTTGACACATTTTTGGGACCATTGTCATTTATACAGTAATCACTGCTATATAAATGCAGTGATTCCTGTGTAAATGACACTGGCAGTGAAGGGGTTAACCAGTGGGTGGTAGTGTAGGGGTTAAGTGTTCCTAGGGGTGTGTTACTAACTGTGGGGGGGGTTGGGCTTTCATTTAGTGAACACTGATCTCTGCTCCAATCACATGGAGCAGAGATCAGCGTCACTAGTTGCTAGGCAGAATGGAGAAATGCTGTTTACACGGGCATTTCCTCCATTCAGCCGTCCCGTGAGACGATCGCGGGGATGCTCGCAGCGATCGAGTCCGCGGGTCCCGCGACCGGACTTACGGGGGACCCGACCAGCGCGGGAGCGCGCCGCATCCGGCGTGCTCCCGATGGCAGGGCGGCATTGAAGATTGGACGTACATGTACGCCAATATGCCTGCCCGTGCCATTCTGTCGACGTACTTCGTCGTGTGCTGGTCGGGAAGTGGTTAAAGGAGATTTTTCGGGATTCCCCCCCCCCCAAAAAAACATCCAAAAAATAAAAACAAAATCAAACATTGTGTAGATGTGACGCAAAATAAAATTGTATTGCTGAAATGGTTAAAAAAGAGTAATGAAATCCGTTCGGAAGAAGTGTGTGTGACTATTCAAAAGAAGTTCGTTCTTGCAGCATTGTTAAAGATCAAGAGAATGCGCTTGATGAATGAATTTTTAACATTGCAGCGTGACGAATGTGCTATATCGCTTACGAGCAGTAGTTTTACCTTAACGAGCGCTTCCGTGTCGGAATTTGAATGTGAGCATGCATGGCACTTGGTCCAATCAAAATGCTCTACACATATCGGATTAGGTCCGACCGGCCCAGTTGGTCGGGAAAATATTTCCAACATGTTGGAAAATTGGGTCGGACGGAGATTCGGACGGAATCAGTCCGATGCATACCACACACAGTCGGATTATCTGACGACACGGTCGATAAGACGCATTCCGACGGATTTTCCGACCGTGTGTACAAGGCATAAGAAGTAAGCAGAAGTTACATATTTACTCACTTGTCCCAGGTCAGTGATTGATGGGACTGAAACAAAATTGTCAGCATTACTGTCATGGAACTGTCATTTTCAGAAGGAAAATCATTGATGGGAGCATCCATATTTTCTTGTGACTGGTATCCTTTAATGTGTATTTATATTGATATAACGTATCTGTGGTGCTGATCTATTTACCGTACTGTTTCTGTGGTGACTTATCTATATACCTGATCTATATACCGTATCTTTGGTGCTGTATCTATATACCATATCTGTGATGCTGATCTGTATACCGTATCTGTGGTGCTTATCTATATACCATATCTGTGGTGCTGCTGATCTGTATATGTATCTGTGGTGCTGATCTATATACCGTATCTGTGATGCTGATCTGTATACCGTATCTGTGGTGCTGATCTATATACCATATCTGTGGTGCTGATCTATATATAATATCTGTGATGCTGATCTGTATACAGTATCTGTGGTGCTGATCTATATACCATATCTGTGGTGCTGATCTATATACCGTATCTGTGGTGCTGATCTGTATACCATATCTGTGGTGCTTATCCAGGGGAGGGCTGGCAGCCTTAGGCCTGGGGCAGGCATGTCCAGTCAAGTGGCCCATTGAACCACTGAATCAGCTCACCACCCATCTACACCACATTCCCCGTACAGAGAGAGAGGGAGACTGCTCCACATTGCCCCAAAGAGAGAAAGACTGCTTGACACTGCCTGCACAGAGAGAGACCGCTTCACACTGCCTCCACAGAGAGAGACCCCGCTTCACACTGCCTGCACAGAGAGAGCAGTCACTTTCTGTGCAGGCACTGTGAAGCAGTCAGTCTCTGTACAGGCAGTGTGAAGTAGAGCAGTCTCTCAGAGAATGGAGCAGACTCTCTCAGAAAGAGACCTGCATGATTGTCCCCAGAGAGACTGAGTAAAAGAGCTGGCCCCTTCCCCACACCCAGTACACAGACCTGCAGGAAGATGAAGACTAAAGACTGTGCTGTCACTGCCACCACACTAAGCACTACCTGTGGAGTCCGGAGCTTTCTCTGGTGAGTGAGCACAACACCACTGGGCAAGCCAAGCAAGCAGAGTAGCTGAGAGTCACAGTGAGTGCAGCAAGCTAAACACTAGGGATGAGCTTCGTGTTCGAGTCGAACGTACGTTCGACTCGAACATTGGCTGTTCGTTCCGTTCGGCGAAATCCGAACATTTTGGTCCGTTCGCGTCAAATTCACGTGGCGCTCACGGCCCACAATGCACTGCGATGGCGCAGTGCATTGCTGGCTCATGATTGGCCAAGCATGCACTGTGACCCCGCATGCTTGGCCAATCGCAGCGCAGCAGTCGAGGAGAGCCATGATTGGCCACAGGCAGGATGCCTGTGGCCAATCATAGCTCAGGCTGTGTAGTGCACGCCCCACACTATATAAGGCTGCCTTCGTGGCGGCCTCGTGTAGTGTGTTGGCGTCTGAAGCAGTGGGTGTTCTGTGTACCTTCAAACAGTACACACCGATCGTTTTCGGCCGATTTTCTATCTTGCTGTTGTGTAGTGGTTATTGTCTGCGTGCCCTGACCGCAGTATACACCGCTATATTCACCTCACCCTATATAGCTAGTGATCTATCTTTATAATAGAGCTGCAGTCAGTAGTGTTAGGAGATAGTGCATGCTGTCTGCGTGCTCTGTACCCAGTACATACCGCTATATCCACTGTAATGGACGCCGTGGCTGGGTCCTGGAAGGACGCTATATTTCCCCTCTGTTTGGGTTGTGCTCTCTTTAGGGAATGAAAATTGATTAACCCACCTGTTAGAGGAAGTGTCTTTAAAAGGCAAGACACAGGAAGTTGTAGATGTGTGTGGAGGAGTGGAGAAACACATGGTGGATGGTGTTTGGCGTTTGTTTTGGGTTGCAGCAAATGAAGTGGACAGCAGTGTCCTGTTTGGAAGGCTCCTGGCAGGAGAAGCTACCTGCCATCAAGACCAAGCTCTGTTTCTGATAAGGACAGCTGTTCTGGACTTTGCAAGTCGGTGAGACTACAAATCTTTTTCCTTTTGTTTTTGGCTGCTGTAAAGCTATTTAAGTTAATAAACCGTTTGTTGTATGAAAAGCCTGTGTCCTGCGGTCTACCTGGTCCCCCGAACATTACAAGTGGTGCTCGAATGCGGGCAGGACAAAGTAACAGGCATTTTTTCTTGCTATTTTTTTTTTTTGTGGATTTGAACTGACATTTAAAGGGACAGTACAGTGAATTTATGTCCTGGGTTAAAGCTGCACAACTGCGGAAAGCTGAAACCATGGAGGAGCTAATTAAAACAGCTGTCCTTGGCGAATATACAAGCGCAGACCCGCCATGGAGGAAGCTAATCAGCGCTTAGCAACGCAGCACAACGAGGCACTGGCTTTGCAGCAAGAAAATACTCGCCTGTTGGTGGCCCAGTTAGCAGCCCAGCAAGCGACCCAACAAGGGGTTATGCAGGATCAGATGGCGGCCATTAAAAGAAGCAGTGCAGCAGCTTTCTCAGGGCCGTGAACAAGTGGCCGTTGCCCCTGGCAACCAGGTGACCATAAGGGCAAGCCATTTCTTGCAGAAGTTGTCCCCGAGTGATGACGTAGAGGCGTTTCTGGCAACATTTGAGAGGACGGCAGAGAGAGAAGGGTGGGCCCCAGGCCAGTGGGCCGGCTTAATTGCTCCCTTTCCTCACCGGAGATCCTCAAAAAGCCTATTTTGACCTACCACCAGAAGATGCTAAAAATTATCAAAAACTAAAGGCAGAAATACTGGCTCGGTTGGGGGTGACTACGGCCGTTCGGGCCCAACGAGTGCACCAATGGAAGTATCGTTCAAACCGGCCACCGCGATCTCAAATGCATGACCTGGTGCAACTAGTAAAAAAAATGGCTGCAGCCCGAAGTGTTGTCTGGCCCCCAAATTGTGGAGCGGATCGTGCTGGACCGGACTAAGGTCACTGCCAGATGACCTTCAACGGTGGGTCAGTCATGGCGACCCCAAAACCGCGAATGGCCTTGTTGAGATGGTGGAACGATATACGGTGGTGGAGGATCTGCTTGGCCCCACCAAGCGTCAAGGGCCCAGTCTGCCACGGCCCTTCCGATCAACTGCCGCCCTTCGAACGGATGTCCCCAGGAGACCTGGAACCAACACCCCGGAAGGCCAAGAGTCACACCCGTTACCCCCTCAGCGACCTGTTCCTGATCGGAGAGGAGGGGATGTACAATGTTGGCGATGTCATGCCTGGGGCCATACCCGGGCCCACTGCCCATTGCAGGAAGAACCCATGGAATGCGGGGTTCTTCGGGAGGGGGTCTTTTTATGCCCATAAATCGTGTACAACACATCTTGACCTTGGAGAGAGGAATTTTGAGTGTGAAGTCTAAGTGAACCACCACCCTGCATGGGCCTTGCTGGACTCTGGAAGCATGGTAAACCCTGGTTCACCCTAGAGTAATTGGGAAGATCGGTCCGGTAAGCAAAATTTTGCGGGTTGTGTGCATTCATGGGGACACTAGAGAGTACCCTCTCATCTCGGTGTCCATCTCCACAGCATGTGGCACTGGTACTCAAGAGGTGGGGGTGGTAAAGAACTTGGTACATGACGTTATCAATAGGACGAGACTGTCCATTATTTGCAAAACTTTGGAGACAAGGAGAACTATCTGAAAGGTCCAGAGACTGGGAAGAAACTAGTCCCTCTGTTCCTGTTGTAGAGGGTAATAACCCTGAGATGCCACATGTTCATAATATGGACTCAGTTGATAAAAACGCCAAGACTTTTGGTTAATAATGATGAAAATAGTGCTGATTCTGTTAAAGATGTCAATATGTGGGGTTCTCAGACCTACCTGAACACTGAGGGGGGGGGAACCTTCCCCGCTTCAGGTAATGCTGGGGGAAGATGATGAGGAAATGGCCTCTACCCCTGACTTGCCAGATTTGGGTGTTCCCCAGGGGGCATTTGGTACTGCCCAGATGCAGGACCCCACTTTGGCCAGGGCACGGGAACAGGTTGTAGTAATAAATGGGGAGCCCCAAGAGCCAGGTGCTAATGAGCGGTGGCCCCATTTTTCAATACGTAAATGAATTGCTTTATCGGGTTACTAAAGTGAGAGAAAATGTGGTAGAACAATTATTGGTACCCCAACAATATAGACGCAAGGTCCTGGACCTGGCCCATGATGATGTGTTAGGGGGACACCTGGGAGTTGAAAAGACGGAGGCACGGATCCGCCGACCGGTTTTACTGGCCAGGCTTGAAAGCAGAGGTAAAGAGATACTGTACCTCTTGTCCCACCCTGTCAGTTGACCGCTCCGGCGACCCATTTCCGGAGCCCGTTGGTCCCTCTACCCATTATTGAGGTCCCATTCGAGAGGATAGCCATGGATATAGTGGGTCCCTTGGTAAAGTCGGCTCGAGGTCATTCTTACATACTAGTGATCCTTGACTATGCCACTCGATATCCTGAGGCGCTACCCCTGCGGAATACCTCCTCTAAGGCTATTGCACGAGAGTTATTCCAGTTGTTTACACGGACAGGTTTTCCCAATGGAAATACTCACAGACCAGGGCACCCCGTTTATGTCGAAGGTTATGGCTGATGTATGCAAACTGTTCCGGATTAAACAGCTGCGCACATCGGTCTACCATCCCCAAACAGATGGATTGGTAGAACGTTTTAATAAGACCCTTAAGTCTATGCTCAAGAGAGTGGTACAAAGGGATGGGAAAGACTGGGACTGCCTGTTACCAGCTCTCCTGTTCGCTATCCGAGAAGTGCCCCAGGCCTCCACTGGGTTTTCGCCCTTTGAGTTGGTATATGGGCGGAGACCTCGCGGACTACTGGACTTTGTTAAAGAAGAATGGGAAAGTGAACCAATTCAGCATAAAAGTGTTCTTGAATATGTCTCTCAAATGCAGGAGAGGATCCGAACTGTGATGCCGCTAGTTAAGGAACACTTACAAAAAGCCCAGGAGGCTCAACGACAGGTCTATAATAGGGCAGCCAAAATTAGGAACTTTCAAGTGGGGGATCGAGTAGCAGTGTTGATTCCCACTGTGGAAAGTAAATTCTTGGCCAGATGGCAAGGCCCTTTCGAGGTTGTAGAAAAAATGGGAGAGGTAAATTATAGAGTCCACCAACCAGGCAAGAGGAAACCCTTCCAGATATATCATGTAAACTTGTTAAAGCCCTGGACAGACAGGGAACAGCGACCTCCCTGGCTAGTACAAAACTTGAGCCTCGGGTTGGGGTGGAGAGTGTCCAAATAGCAAATACCCTGTCTAAAACCCAAAGTCAGCAGGCAAAGGAGTTCTTGCAGAGAAATAAAGAAAAATTTTCAGACTTGCCCGGGCTCACTAGTGTCGTAGAGCATGATATTGTCACAGAACCAGGAGTCAAAGTTTTTGTCCGGCCCTACCGCATTCCAGAGGCTCAAAGGAAGGCCGTTTCAGAGGAAGTAAAAAAGATGTTAGACCTAGGGATTATTGAGGAATCGCAGAGTGAGTGGTCGAGCCCGATTGTGTTGGTACCGAAGCCCAACGGGACTCTGCGATTCTGCAATGATTTCCGGAAACTTAATGAAGTTTCCCGGTTTGATGCCTACCCTATGCCCCGGGTAGATGAGCTTATCGAGAGACTAGGTCCAGCCAGGTATATCACTACGTTAGACCTTACCAAGGGGTATTGGCAAATACCGTTGACTAAGGCTGCTAGAGAGAAAACTGCTTTTTCTACCCCAGAGGGAAGTTTTCAGTACAAAAGGATGCCTTTTGGATTGCAAACTGCTCCAGCCACTTTCCAGAGAGCAATGGATAGGATTTTACGACCTCACCGGAAGTATGCCTCAGTATACTTGGACGATATAGTCATTTTTAGCAAAGACTGGGAATCGCATTTGCCCAAGTGCAGGCAGTGCTGGACTCTCTTTGGAAGGAGGGGTTTACAATAAACCCTGAAAAATGTGCTTTGGGAATGGAGGAGGTGAAATACCTGGGTTATATCGTGGGTAGAGGGGTAGTGAAACCTCAGGTCAACAAGATAGAGGCTATACAGAATTGGCCCCGCCCCCTCACAAAAAGCAGGTACGTGCATTCCTGGGCATGGTGGGATACTACAGGAGGTTTGTACCCAACTTTGCCACGTTGGCGGCTCCGTTGACCGATTCTGACTAAGGGTCGGAAATCGGTCATGGTGGAGTGGAATGCAGACGCTGAAAAGGCTTTTTTGGAGCTCAAGTCGGCGCTGTGCCAACACCCTGTCCTTGTAGCACCCAATTTTTCCAAAAGAATTTATTGTCCAGACTGATGCTTCCGATGTAGGATTGGGAGCGGTGTTGTCACTGGTTATTCATGGCGAGGAACACCCGATAGTCTTCCTCAGCAGGAAGTTAACACCAGCGGAGAAAAACTATGCCATAATTGAACGAGAGTGTCTGGCCATTAAGTGGGCTCTGGAATCCCTCAGATATTACCTTTTGGGGAGGAAGTTTAGGTTGATTTCTGACCATGCCCCTTTAACATGGCTGAGACAGGGAAAAGGGACTAATGCCAGGGTTACCCGGTGGTTCCTGGCACTCCAGGAATTTAAGTTTGTAGTGGAGCATAGGCCCGGGAGACTGCATCAAAACGCAGATGCCCTCTCCCGAGTCCATTGTTTGAGCTCCACTGTTGCCTCCACCTCCTTGGCGTTGGGGCACAGGGGGGGGATATGTAATGGACCGCCGTGGCTGGGTCCTGGAAGGACGCTATATTTCCCCTCTGTTTGGGTTGTGCTCTCTTTAGGGAATGAAATTGATTAACCCACCTGTTAGAGGAAGTGTCTTTAAAAGGCAAGACAGGAAGTTGTAGATGTGTGTGGAGGAGTGGAGAACACATGGTGGATGGTGTTTGGCGTTTTGTTTTGGGTTGCAGCAAATGAAGTGGACAGCAGTGTCCTGTTTGGAAGGCTCCTGGCAGGAGAAGCTACCTGCCATCAAGACCAAGCTCTGTTTCTGATAAGGACAGCTGTTCTGGACTTTGCAAGTCGGTGAGACTACAAATCTTTTTCCTTTTGTTTTTGGCTGCTGTAAAGCTATTTAAGTTAATAAACCGTTTGTTGTATGAAAAGCCTGTGTCCTGCGGTCTACCTGGTCCCCCGAACATTACACCACCTACATAGCTCTTCTCTATTTGAGCCCACTTGCCATCTGCAGGAGTTATTGGAAGTTGTGTGTGCCTCCAGCACAGCACAGTATACATCTGTATATACCCCTTTATCTCTGGTGTTCTATAATAAAGGCATCTGCAGGAGTTAGTGGGTGTTGTGTGCCTCCAGCACAATATACACTACCCAACTGCTGTTTTACCCAACTCCCTTCAGGCCATTACCATGTCTGGAAGGCCAGCAAGGAGAGGGAGACAGGCGCGAGCCAATAAAAGAGGGCAAGCAGGCTCTGTGTCTAGAGACAACAGTGCTGGTCGTGGACGCGGTGCATTGTCATCAGCACGTGGCCATGGGACATGCTTGTCCTTCTTTTCGGCAGCTGGACATGTTGAACCGCAACATGCCAACGACTTGGTAGAGTGGATGACCAAGCCCTCTTCATCCTCCTCATCCTCTCTCACCCAGTCTCAGGGTAGTAGCAAAGCAGCTGCCAACGCATCGTCTTCCCTCCTCTCAATGTCATCATCAGTGACTCCTTCCCTAGACCCACCACGTCCTCCTGAGGAGTCTCCTGAACTCTTTTGAGCACAGTGTTGGGTACATGCTCCAGGAGGATGCCCAGTGTTTTGTTGGGCTCTGATGATGACACTCAGCTAGAGGAAGGCAGTAGCGTGAGCGCAGACAGAGGGGATGCTCAAGAAGGACAGCAATCTGGCAGTCATGTTCCACAAGCTGCAGCATACTGCCAGGTTTGCTACAGCGATGAAGAGGGAGGCAATGATGAGGGCACTGACTCCACGTGGGTGCCTGGAAGGAGGGAGGAGGAGGAGGAGGAGGCACATGTCCAACAAGGCAGGATGCCCTCCGGGGGCCAGCTTAGGGGCAGCACACCGACTGAATCACACCGCAGAGCTCCGCCTGTGCAGAGCGCTGCCTCTGCGCGTTATTTTAAAAGTTCTTGGTGTGGGCCTTTTTTGAGACGAGTGCATCAGATCGCACCACTGCTATTTGCAACATATGTCTCAAGCGTATCTCACGTGGCCAAAACATCAGCCGCTTGGGCACCACATGCTTGACCAGATATATGTTGACCTGCCATGCAGCTCGTTGGCAAGCGTACCTCAAAGACCCACACCAAAGAACAAAGCGGACCTCTCCTTGCTCCTCATCAGCTGGCATCTCCAACCCCACTAGACCTTCAGTCCTCTCTGAAACCTGCTCTGAGGAATGAAGGTGTAGAATTAGGTGTGTCACAGCCAAGTGCTTCCGGGAACTCTGCTAGCGGTACACCCACGTCCGATTATAGCAGGCAAAATGTCCTGCCCCAGCTGCTGGACCGGCGGAAGAAGTTCACTCCCAGCCATCCACATGCCCAGCGGTTGAATGCTAGCTTGGCTAAATTGCTAGCACTTCAACTGCTGCCTTTTCAGTTGGTAGACTCGGCCCCCTTCCGTGAGTTTGTACAATGTGCGGTTCCTCAGTGGCAGGTCCCCAAACGCCACTTTTTTCTCACGGAAGGCGATTCCGGCTCTCTACCGGGCATGTGGAAGGCAATGTCCTTGCCTCGCTGGACAGGGCGGTCAGCGGTAAGGTGCATATTACCGCTGACTCATGGTCCAGCAGGCATGGAGAGGGACGTTACCTGTCTTTCACGGGCCATTGGGTCACTCTTCTGGCAGCTGGGAAGGATGCAGGACAAGGTGCAGTAGTGTTGGAGGTTGTTCTGCCACCACGCCTCCAAAATGCTACTATTGGTTGTGACACACCTCTCTCCTTCACCCCCTCCTCTTCTTCTTCCTCCATGGCCTCTTCCAGTGCTCTGTCCTCAGAACCAGCAGTGCTCCGTAGGCGTTCCAGGGGCTACGCAAGGTACGCAGGCAGAACGATGCCATGCCGTGCTTGCGCTGGTTTGTTTGGGGGACAGGAGCCACACTGGGGCGGATGTTTTGTCAGCTCTGCAGGGGCAGGCCGAGAGGTGGTTGATGCCACGCCAGCTTAAGCCAGGAATGGTGGTTTGCGACAATGGCACCAACCTCCTCTCGCCCTCCGACAGGGACAACTGACCCATGTGCCCTGTGTAGCTCACGTCCTTAACCTGGTGGTGCAGCGGTTCTTGGGCAGGTACCCCGGCTTACAGGATGTCCTGAAGCAGGCCAGGAAAGTCTGTGTGCATTTCCGCCGATCATTTAATGCCTGTGCTCGGCTGGCTGAGCTCCAAAAGGAGGTTGAACCTGCCCAAGAACCGCCTTATATGTGACATGCCCACCAGATGGAACTCAACATTGGCCATGCTGCAGCGGCTGCACACGCAGCAGAGGGCCATCAATAAGTACCTGTGCGACTACGGCACCAGGACAGGGTCAGGGGAGCTTGGTTTTTTCTCACCACGCCAGTGGGGCATGATCAGGGATGCATGCACTGTCCTGTCACCGTTTGAGGAGGCCACAAGGATGGTGAGCAGTGACAGTGCATGCATCAGTGACACTGTACCTCTTGTCCACCTCTTAGGAGACATACGCTGCGTGGAATAATGGACAGGGCACTTGAGGCAGAACAAAGGGCAAGCCCTTTATCCAGACAGTGTTCCTGCTGTGCCACCCATCACACAGGAAGAGGATGAGGAGGAGGAAGAGGAGGAGGAGGATGATTGTGTCAACATGGAGGTGGAGGCTGGCACTCAGCATCAGCAGCAGCAGCAGCAGTCCTGTAGGGATGATTTACAGTCCCAAGAAACACGTGGACTTGTACGTGGCTGGGAGGAGGTAGCTGTGGATCATGTTGTCCTTAGTGACCCAGAGGACTCCGGACCGAATGCCTCAGCTAACCTACGCTGCATGGCCTCCCTGATCCTGCAAAGCCTGCGGAAGGATCCTCGTATTCTTCGGATCAAGGAGAGGGACCATTACTGGCTGGCCACTCTCCTTGATCCACGGTACAAGTGTAAGGTTGCCGACCTTATCTTGCCATCGCAGAGGGAGCAGAGGATGAGACATCTCCGGGAGGCCTTGCAGAAAGGTCTGTGCAACGCGTTCCCAGAGACTGGGAGGTTACAAACTCCTGGTCCTGGACAACGTGTTGCTGAGGCATCGGTCAGAAGGAGCGGTGGAGAAGGTGGCCGTCTGACTGATGCTTTCAGACAATTTTTTAGTCCGCAGCCCCAAGGTATGATTGGTTCCAGCACCCATCGCCAGCGTCTGATTTACATGGTGCAGGAATACCTAGGGGCAAGGTCAGACTTGGACACCTTTCCCACCGAAAATCCTCTGGCTTACTGGGTCTTGAGGATGGATCACTGGCCAGAGCTTGTACAGTATGCAATTGAGCTACTGGCCTGTCCTGCATCCAGCGTTCTTTCGGAACGCACCTTCAGTGCTGCTGGTGGCTTTGTTACCGATCACAGGGTGCGCTACCAAGCACCTGAAGCTGATGTAACCGAATAATTTTTTTTGAAATATCACATCCCTTCAAGACTGCCTATGCTGATGCTGAGTGACTGTCCTGTTATGTTGATTGTCTATCCTCTTCCTCCTCCGCTGATATGTTGGAAGAACATTTCTGGTTCTGGTTGATGCCATCAGCCCAATTTTTCTGCCCCTGTTTAACAGGGGCGTTTAAGTACAATTTTTGATGCAATGCTTTGCAGCAGGGCTAATTCCTGCAATCAAACAAGAGTATATGGGAGAGGTTGCAGTGTGGTGGCACCAGCACCAGTGCCTAAGGCCCAATTTTTCTGCCCCTGTTTAACAGGGGCGTTTAATTACAATTTTTGATGCAATGCTTTGCAGCAGGGCTAATTCCTGCAATCAAACAAGAGTATATGGGAGAGGTTGCAGTGCGGTGGCACCAGCACCAGTGCCTAAGGCCCAATTTTTCTGCCCCTGTTTAACAGGGGCGTTTAATTACAATTTTTGATGCAATGCTTTGCAGCAGGGCTAATTCCTGCAATAAAACTAGAGTATATGGAAGAGGTTGCAGTGTGGTGGCACCAGCAGCAGTGCCTAAGGCCAAGTTTTTCTGCCCCTGTTTAACAGGGACATGTAATTACAATTCTTGATATAATATTTCACAGGAGGGCCCCTTCCTGTGCCCACCCAGAGTAACGGTGAGGACTTATAGTGTTGTGGCACCAGCACCACAACCACCAAAGGTCAATTTTTCTACCACTGTTCAACAATGGCATGTAATTACAATTCTTGATATAATCATTCACAGCAGGGCGCTCCAGCGCCCACCAAGAGTAACTTTGAGGGCTTACAATGTTGTGGCAAAACCAACACCTTGTTCCGCCATTTCTGCAGAGCATATAGGGCAGGCCCCTACTTTCAAACATCCAATTTACAAACATCTCCTACTTGCAAACGGAAGGAGACAACAGCAAGTGAGATGAAAAAAGATGGACGACAAAACAAATTATACAGGGGTGATAACCCTTCCCTATGTTTTCCAAAAAGCTTTAAAATAGTTTTTTTGACTGGAGCTACACTTTAAAAATGTGCCAGTTGAAAATTACAAACAGATTCAACTTAACACAACAAACCTACACAGTCCCTGTCTTGTTTGCACCGCCTGTATACTGCTGTTCTGAGTATATAGGGCCTGGGGGCCACACGCATTTCCTTTTTTTAATATGGGTACGGGGTTCCCCTTAATATGCGTACAAGACCCAAATAGGCTGGTAATGGGCAGGGAGGGCTACCCATGCCATTTTTCTCAATGATTTTCAACCATATTGCAGGAACCAGATATAATATTAAAACCGCAAGCAGTTTTAAATTGTGCTATTTCCGTTTAATGTCATTTTGTGCAGGGACTGTTCTAAACAAGGGAAACACGTGGCACTTCACAGGCATACTACAGACACCCCCCAGGCACCATATTTAAAGGAATATTTCACTTTTTTTTTTCACTTTAATCGTCATTAAAATCAGTGCTCCCGCCAAAACGGCCATTTTTAAAAACATTTTAGGCATTGACCCATGTCCCCTGGGGCAGGAGCCAGGTCCCCAAACCCTTTTTAGGACAGTATCTTGCATATTAGCCGTTAAAATTAGCACTTTTCATTTTGAACGTTCGAGTCCCATAGACTTCAATGGGGTTCTAACGTTCGTTCGAATTTGGGGTCCGTTCGAAAGTTCTGGTGCGAACCGAACCGGGGGGTGTTCGGCTCATCCCTACTAAACACGCAAGTCCTGCTGTCTCCCCGGCATGAACACCAGATTCACCAGGGTGCAGGTTCCTCCTGTCTCAATTGCGGATAGTAAGAAATGCACATGCAGGTGCATGCCTAAACACAGGCCAGATTAAGGGCATTGTGGGCCTGGTGCTGCAGTGGAGCAGGTTTAGGAGTAGCAGGGATATGAGGTAAGTAATGTCATATCCCAGCTCTTGCCCAGACTTGGTCACAGCCCCACAGGGCTGTAATGTTAGGGAAGCCCAGAACTTGAATTATCAAGCTTCCATAAGAGCTGTGTGTCGGTGTGTGCTCTGAGGTGAAAGTTTCCAAGCCATCAGAATACAGTGATCACTTCTGGCAGCTATAGCAGCCAGCACTGATCGCTAAAAAACATAAAGACACGCTGGTTGTACTGTCAGTTGATGGAGTCAAATTCTGTACAACCAGTCTGCACAGAGATAGATTGAAATGTCTGCTGAACTGGCAGAATTTCAATCTGTCTATTGTGGCCTAAGTCCACCAGTCTCTGCGTTTAATAATATCCTCAAATCTTCTGAAAGGGGGGCCCCACTTAGGTGTAGAAATTCACTTTGAACTCCACCTTATTTCCAGAACTCTCTTTAGGGTCCTTTAACACTGAAGGCGCTGTACAGGCGTTTTAGTGCTAAAAAATAGCACCTGTAAAGCGCTTCTTATGCCACCCCAGGTTTCCCACTGGGGCGGTGCGCTTGAAGGACATTCTGAAAAGTCCAGCAAGCAGCATTATTGGGGTGGTTTGGGAGAGGTGCCCAGCCCATTGAAATGAATGCAACACGGCCATTTTTAACACTTTCTTTGGCCACTAGTGGGGGTTAAAAGTGCCCCGCTAGCGCCAATAAAACAATGATAAAGCGCCACTAAAACGAGCAGCGCTGTACCACTACCGCCCACATCACCCCAGTGTGAAAGTACCCTTTGGTATTAGATGTGCAAACAAAAAGGTGAGACCACATCTAATACCTACAGAGAGTAATGGAAATAAGGTGGAGTTCAAAGTGAACTGTGTCATTACCTGCAGGGATTGGCATTTAGGGGGGTTAAAGCAGGCAGGGATGAAATGTGATATCAACTATTCACTGCCTGTCAAATGCCTCTGAAAAGTGACCTGAGCCTGGATCACTTTTCAGAGGAGTGGCAGTGGCTGCTGCAAGTGAATACAAGCATTTAGGCTCACACTGGTGTGCTGCGGTTTGGCTGCAATGCGGGTGTACTGGCGGATGTCACACCCCCTCAGACTTCTTTTAGGTTACTCATTGTTGCTGCATGTTCTGAAAGTGCACCAAACATGCAGCATGCAGGACGTTTTGTGCACTTTCAGAACATGCAGTAAAAATGTGCATCCTCTTTGTCCCAGGGGCAACATGCAGGATGACTGCCAGTACACCAGCACTGCAGCCAAACTGCAGCATGTCAGTGAGAGCCCTCATCAAACCACCTAGCCCTAGGAGGGCAAGGTACTGGCACAGGCTGATAGAAAAAAACTCTTTGGCTGCAGAGAGGAGGAGAGAGGAGGAGCTCACTTACTTGGATGGCCCCAGCCTCCCAGGAGCCTCACTGGATTCCAGCCAACTGCTCAGATTGAGCAGAGAGCAGGTCCAGCCTCTGCCAGCCAATGGTGTGGAGTAAGGAGGGGCTGGGCGGGGCTGTGCTGTGTAACACAGACTGTCAGCCCTGACATGAAGACATCGTTGGCTCACAGTACTGGACTCGGCCAGCTCAAGAACTGTGCATGTTGCGGTTTTGAGCTGACGACAAAGCAGCCTTTGCCACCGCATATCAGAGCAGCCCAGGGGGCAATTGCATCCCTGCCCCCTGGCCCAGCCCTCCCCTGTGCTTATCTATATACCTGATCTATATACCGTATCTGTGGTGCTGATCTATATACCATATCTGTGGTGCTGATCTGTATACCATATCTGTGGTGCTGATCTATATACCATATCTGTGATGCTGATCTGTATACCGTATCTGTGGTGCTGATCTATATACCATATCTGTGGTGCTGATCTATATACCATATCTGTGGTGCTGATCTGTATACAGTATCTGTAATGCTGATCTATATACCATATCTGTGATGCTGATCTGTATACCGTATCTGTGGTGCTGATCTATATACCATATCTGTGGTGCTGATCTACATACCATATCTGTGGTGCTGATCTGTATACAGTATCTGTAATGCTGATCTATATACCATATCTGTGGTGCTGATCTGTATACCATATCTGTGGTGCTGATCTGTATACCGTATCTGTGGTGCTTATCTATATACCTGATCTATATACCATATCTGTGGTGCTGATCTATATACCATATCTGTGGTGCTGATCTGTATACGTATCTGTGGTGTTGATCTATATACCATATCTGTGATGCTGATCTGTATACCGTATCTGTGGTGCTGATCTATATACCATATCTGTGGTGCTGGTCTATATACCATATCTGTGGTGCTGATCTGTATACAGTATCTGTGGTGCTGATCTATATACCATATCTGTGGTGCTGATCTGTATACCGTATCTGTGGTGCTGATCTGTATACCGTATCTGTGGTGCTGATCTGTATACCGTATCTGTAAAGCTGAGCTATATACCATATCTGCAATCTGTATACTCTGTTCTGTGATGCTAAGCTGTATACTCCTGACACTATGAGTGGAAGCAAGTGGAATACAGAGGACGGAGGGGGTGGATTGTATAAGGGGTGGGGCTTATGGGAAGTGGGAGTGGTGAAAAAGGAAGGGCGGGGTCTGGCGCCCCCCCATCCTAAAACTTCACCAGCCGCCACTGATCTATGCTCCCTCTTCTTCTGAATGCTACTAAATCTTAAATTCCCCTAAAACCGAAGGGCTCTAAACCACCCGTGGTATCTATTTGGCTACACAAAGTTGATAAAGTTTGTTGTATGGCAGACCTTGTCCTCTCTTACCAAAAATAAACAAGGCTTCTTCAAAAAGTCCTGGTTCTTCTGGTGGCACTTCACATTTTCAGAGTAAGGTGCACACTTCACTCTGCTCTCCATCTGATGTACCACCTGAGGTATTCCCCTTCCTACCCCCTTGTTCATTTTTTTCTCTACTCTCCCAAATCTCATTACATCCCCAGTCTTCCCCCATTTTGCTTTATTCAAATAGCTTCCCTTTCCCCTGACCTTTTCATCTTACCCTCTCTTCCCCATCAAGGCATTTCTACTCCCCTATTTTCATTGTTATTGTCATTTTTCTCTCATAAAGTAATGGTTTTATGTAATCGAATTCATAGTTTAAGCAATCTCTGTTAGCTTTGTACATCCTTGGTCTATAGCCTTTTGATGACAATATGTAATAGCATTGTTGAGCTTTTTACACCTTTTTTCATTAATAATTAAAATTACAAAAAGGAGACTTACAAGAGCTCCAGAGGATTCAATTAACCATTTGCCTACTGGGCACTTAAACCCCCCTCCTGCCCAGACCAATTTTCAGCTTTCGCTGCTCTCACATTTTGAATGACAATTACTCAGTCATGCAACACTGTACCCAAATGAATTTTTTGTCCTTTTTTTTCCCACAAATAGAGCTTTCTTTTGGTGGTATTTGATCACCTCTGGGTTTTTTCTTTTTTGTGCTATAAATTAAAAAATACCGAAAATTTTGAAAAAAAGCGCATTTTTTTGGTTTCTGTGATAACATTTTGCAAATTATTAATTTTTCTTCATACATTTTGGCCACAATTTATAATGCTACATATCTTTGTTAAAAATAACCCAAATTAGTGGATATTATTTGGTCTTTGTGAAAGTTAGAGAGTCTACAAGCTGTGGTGCGAATCATACAAAATTGATCACATCTGATGTACTGGTAGCCGATTTCATTTCTTGCGACCCGAACAAGCCAGGAAAGTACAAATACCCCCCAAATGACCCCTTTTTTGAAAGTAGACATTCCAAGGTATTTAGTAAGAGGAATAGTGAGCTTTTTGATGTTGTAATTTTTTCCCACAATTCTTTGCAAAATGAAGATTTTTTTTATTTTTTTTTTCCACAAAATTGTCATTGTAATAGGTTATTTCTCTCACGTGGCATGTGTATACCACAAATAATGCCCCAAAATAAATTCTGCTACTCCTCCTGAGTATTATGATACCACATGTGTGGGACTAGCCTAGCCACATAGAGAGGCCCAACGTGCAGGGAGCACCATCACGTGTTCTAGGGGCATAAATTACACATCTAACTTGTTGACTACCTATTACACTTTTGAAGACCCTGGAGCACCAGGACAATGACATGTGACACCGCCGTGGCACTGATGACAGATGGCACTGATACGTGGTACTGATACGTGGCACTGATGACAGATGCCACTAATACCTGGCACTGATGACATGTGACACTGACAGATGGCACTAATATGTGGCACTGATGACAGATGGCACTTATACGTGGCAGTGATGACACATGACACTAATACGTGGCACTGATGACAGATGCACTAATACGTGGCACTGATGACACGTGACACTGATGACAGATGGCACTGATACCTGGCATTGATGACACGTGACACTGATAACAGATGGCACGTGACACTGACAGGTGGCACTGATGACATATGGCACTGATACGTGGCACTGATGAGATGGCACTATTATGTGGCACTGGTGACACTGATATGGCACTGATGACACGTGGCACTGATGACAGATGGCACTATGTGGCACTGATGACAGGTGGCACTGATGACAGGTGGCACTGATGACAGGTGGCACTTATACGTGGCACTGGGGACAAATCGAACTGGGGACAGGTGGCACTGATGACAGATGGCACTGATGACAGGTGGCACTGGGGACAGATGGCAGTGATGACAGGTGGCAGTGGGGGCAGGTGGCACTGACAGGTGGCAGTGGGGGCAGATGGCAGTGGGGACAGGTGGCAATGGGGACAGATGGGCACTTTATTTTCATTTTATTTATCTTTTTTATTTATTTTTTTACACTAACTCTCCCTCCTCACAAGCTGTCTGTGTGAGGAGGGAAAGCCGGCGATGAGAGATGATCTCATGTGTTTACATATGAGCTCCCCAGTCTGAGGGGGGTCTGGGGGGGATGACTTTGGGCCTTGGGCTCAGGTGCAGGACGGAGCACTTCAGGAAAGCATGAAGGTTCAGGATAGGCGGCACACAAGGAGCAAGAGAGGAACGCAGGAGCTAGTACTGCCGGGCAAGTGTTCAGGAAGGACCCACTAGTTGTAGCCAGGAGGGCTGGTGAGTGACATGTGCAATCAGGAGGACTGAGAAGGCCTGCCTGAGAGGACTGAGTGGAAACAGTCAAAGATGGGTGTAGAGCCAGTAGTGAGGACTGCAATGTCATGGGCAGTGGAGATGGGCAGCTGAAGTCAAGAGGGCTGGCAGGACTGACTGGGAGCAGTAGTCCATCAGTAGGACAACTAGCACTATAGAATTTCTGGTACACTCCACCGGACATCCCATATTTCCCTTACCCCATCCAAGTTAAATTCCCTCAATAAAACAAACAAAAACAAGCACATGGACTGTTCATTGTTTAAAGGTGACTGAGAAGTAAATTCCGGGCTGGGCAGGGTGACAGGTGGACCACTACCCTCAGTGGCTCCTACGGGGGCACCGCTACATGTGTATAGATTATTATTTTTTGGAAGGATAATAAGTATAGTATTTAGTGTCACTTTAAACTGAAAAGGAAGCGGGGGGGATGTGTACAGTGCTTTGCAGTACAGCTCAAAAATTAGCTATGCTGACACATTTGGCGGGCAGTACCACATACTTAATGGGTGAGTTGAATGCAGGCAGTTGCAGCATGGTGGTGTGGATTTTCAGGGTTTAAATGGGTAGTAAAAGCCAGCCCTATATTTATGTTTTACCTACAGGTAAGCCTATAAAAAGGCTTACCTATAATAAGGCTTACCTCAAACACCCACTGAAAAGCGATCCACCTAGGATCACCTTGCCACTAGGACATGCCGCCACTAAATGAAGCATTGTACAATAGCCCTTAATAGGTTTTGCTCATTTTTGATGAAAAAGCAGATACAGATGACTATAATGTTTACAAATGACTTTGCATTTAGAATTATTCTTTAGTTATGTATTATAAACCTATAAGGTAACTTGAGTTTGGTAAAACTTATAAAAATATACTGCATTTATTAAGTGAATAGAATTTGGAAGGATTATAGTAGGGGACAGATGGTTTGTGGAATCTTCGCAAAGAAGAACAATGAGTAGTTGAACTGGGATTTCACATATTTATTTTGACACCAAGAGTGAATGTAGTCTATGTAGGTATTCATTTCACATTCTGTGAAGACAAAGGCATTATCTTCTCAGCTGTCATCTGGATGATGGAGGGGAAATTACCTTTCCAAGAGTTATATTTCAAGTAGTAATGTTTGTCTTATGTTTGCTACAAAAAGAAAAAGTTGGAATTTCACTGCCATATTCTTCTAGTTGGGAAAGATGTTTCCACTTATCATCACAAACCTGTTGTATAATACCATTTGGAAAAGACTGTATTATAAAGACTAGAAGAAATTGAAGGCATAGACCACTCTAGATCAGCTAAGCAGCTGCTCCTTTCAGTTGGACTAGTTGGTATGTACTATAGCTCTTTTTTTCTGGTCCTCACATTTTTCCAAGTCAGCCCCAAGCTAAATGCTAGAAGCAGTGGCGGCTGGTGAAGTTTTAGGATAGGGGGGCGCAAGACCCCGCCCCTCCCAGTTTGGTCCCTCCTACTTCTCATAAGCCACACCCCTTATACCATCCACATGATATACCAGGCTGCACATTATACACTGGGCTCTGCACATCATATACCATGCTGTACATTATACACAGGGCTCTGCACATAATATACCAGGCTGCACATCATACACAGTGCTCTGCACATAATATACCAGGCTGCACATTATACACAGGGCTCTGCACATCATACACCAGGCTGCACATTATACACCGGGCTCTGCACATCATATACCAGGCTGAACATTATACACAGGGCTCTGCACATAATATACCAGGCTGCACATTATACACCGGGCTCTGCACATAATATAACAGGCTGCACATTATACACAGTGCTCGGCACATCATATACGAGGCTGCGCATTATACACCGGGTTCTGCACATCATATACCAGGCTGAACATTATACACCGGGCTCTGCACATAATATAACAGGCTGCACATTATACACAGTGCTCGGCACATCATATACCAGGCTGCGCATTATACACCGGGCTCTGCACATCATATACCAGGCTGAACATTATACACCGGTCTCTGTACATCATATACCAGGCTGCACATCATACACAGTGCTCTGCACATCATATACCAGCCTGCACATTATACACCAGGCTCTGCACATTATATACCAGGCTGCGCATTATACACCGGGCTCTGCACATTATATACCAGGCTGCGCATTATACACCGGGCTCTGCACATCATATACCAGGCTGCACATTATACACTGGGCTCTGCACATAATATAACAGGCTGCACATTATACACAGTGCTCGGCACATCATATACGAGGCTGCGCATTATACACCGGGCTCTGCACATCATATACCAGGCTGCACATTATACACTGGGCTCTGCACATTATACACAGTGCTCGGCACATCATATACCAGGCTGCACATTATACACCGGGCTCTGCACATCATATACCAGGCTGAACATTATACACCGGGCTCTGCACATAATATAACAGGCTGCACATTATACACTCTTGCTGTCCTCTCTCTTTTTTTTGAGTGCTGCCATCCAACTACCCCAAAAAAAATTAATGATTTTGATAAGTGTGGGGGGGGGGGGGGGGGGAAATGTGCTGCCTTCCAACCTCCAAAAAAAAAAAGGAATGAATTTGATAACCGTGGGGGGGTGATGTGCTGCCATCCAACCTCCAAAAAAGGGGGGGGGGGGCTGCTGCTGCCCAACAACCTCCAAAACTTTTTTTTTATTAAACTCAGTCTTCATGTTGGCATGTGACATTCAGTTTGCTGATCCTCTATACAGCGGTGGGCAGGGGCAGCAATCAATAATACACACAGTGAAAATTTACAGATTAGTGATAAGCGGTGGGGGGGGTTGTGCTGCAGCCGGGGGGGTTGAGAAACGGGGGGGGGATTCTGCCGTCTGCCCAGCGAACATTTATGAAGCTTATAAGCGAGGTAGGGGGGTTTCTGCTGTCTGTACCGCCGAGCATCAGCATCAGTGATCTGTGTGTGAGCTTCCGCCACTGAACTGAGCGGACGAGTGCCAACGTCACTTCCTTAAGTGACGTCAGTAGTTTATACAGTGCACTCGCCCGGCCAGTCCATCGCGCTGGAAGCTGTGGCGTGCTCGACCGTGCCACAGAGCAAGTTCTTTTTGTGCAAATGAAGCGCCTCGTCTGCAATCCCCTGATTGCATCGACGTGGTGCTTCCCATATTGCACTGCGCCCGGCGCCTGGATGCAGTGCACATAAGGACATTTAAAAAAAAATTTTTTTAAAGGGACATGTTTAAATAATTTTTTTTTTTTTTTACTTTCTTTTTTACTGCCGGGGGAGGGGTGGCACCATGGACAAGCCGCCACTGGCTAGAAGTAAAACTAGTCGTACACTGCTCCAAATTTCCACGGGTTCAGCAGTAAAATGCGGAATCTGCTTCCTAGATCCAAGCTCCCTCACCCTTTTAAAATCAATGGCTATTAATACCTGAAAGATGTACCTGCATTAAAAAAAAAGTACAGTAAGTAACTAAAAGTATTTTTTTTTTTTTCATTTTGGATAGGGTAAGGGAAGGTTAAAACCAAAGGTATTTTTATTTTGTGCCCCATTTTGGAGATTTCCCTTCACTGCTTGTCCTATAGCCAAAACAGGAAGTGAGAGGATATCCCCTAGTGCAGGGGTGCTCAACCTGTGGCTCTCCAGCTGTTGCAAAACTACAAGTCCCATCATGCCTCTGCCTCTGGGTGTCATGCTTGTGGCTGTCGGAGTCTTGCTATGCCTCATGGGACTTGTAGTTCCGCAACAGCTGGAGAGCCACAGGTTGAGCACCCCTGCCCTAGTGCGTGAATACCCGGTAAAGCTTTTGGATTTTCTTTTGGCAAATAGGACAAACAGGCTGGAGCACAAACAGCCATAAACAAAGGTGTTCTAATCCTCTCTGCTCTGTCTAAAAATAAAAAAATAAAAAAAAAGGTTTCACCTTTAGTTAACCACTTCAGCCCCAGAAGATTTGGCTGCTCAATGACCAGAACACTTTTTACAATTTGGCACTGTACTGCTTGAACTGGCAATTGCATGGTCATGCAATGCATTTGCTTCCTTTTCTCCCACAAGTAAAGCTTTCTTTTGATGGTATTTGATTGCCACTGGAATTTTTATTTTTTGCAATATAAATGGAAAAATAAATTGAAAAAAAAAGATATTTTCTAAATTTTGTTATAAAAAAAATCCAATAAACTCAATTTTAGTATACTTAGTATACTTTTAGGCCAACATGTATTCAGCCACATGTCTTTGGTAAAAATTGACGCAGCTTTTAGTTTATGACTGAAGGAATATGTACATTCCCTAGAGCCACTGTGACTCTATTTTAGGTTTAGTAGGTTCCTCACTACCATTAATTAGAACGGGTTCAGGTGGTCTGGATCCTCTATTTGGGAAGGGGTCGGGCACAGAGGGTTTCAGCAGGGAAACATGAAAAACCGGGTGAATTTTCATCGAGCCTGGTAAGGCCAACTCATAAGAGACATCGTTAATCCTTCTCTCTTTACAGGGAAGGGTCCCAAGAATTTGGGTGCGAGCTTCTTAGAGGGACAGGCTACCTTAAAGGGGAGGGCCAGCTTAAAAAAAAAAATTTAAAAGTCAGCAGCTGCAAACACTGTAGCTGCTGACTTTTAATAAGCAGACTTACCTGTCCAGGCCGCCCGCAATGTTGGCCGCCCGAGGCTGACGCGTCCCTTGGCTCTCAGGTCCCAGCGCCGCCATTCCAACTAAGGGAAACAGGCAGTGGAGCCTTGCGGCTTCACTGCCCATTTCCTACTGCGCATGCACGAGTCATGCAGTGCTTTGTGAATGGGGTGCGCTGTGTTCTGGGACACACAGTTCCCAGAACACACAGCGCCCCATTACCCAGAAGACGCCATGCGGAGGAGAGAAGACTGAAGATCACCGCGGAGTAGGGAGAGGCAGATTAGGACAATCTGCCTAGCAACAGGCATTTCTGGTAAGTTTAAAAAAATATTATTTTTTTCATTTTTTTTTTTTTCAGATTTTTTGCTAAATTTTAATGTACATTTGTTTTTCAGGGTGGCCCTCCACTTTAAGATTATTCGTAGAAAGCCATAACTGATCTCAGACCTGCAGATTCAACTCTCCCCTTCTCTTACAATCGAAGACTTTTTTACTGTCTGCCTGGGCCTTGGATACCGCCTCTTGTAATACCCGATTGTTATGGCTGAGGAAGGTCACTGTGTCCTGGACTGCTGGAACTGGAGGTTCTGGAAGAAAATCAGGGAGAAATGTTAAGTGAAACCCGTAATTGGCAAAGAACGAGGACTGTCCTGTGGCCGAATGACTGGCATTGTATGCAAACTCCGCTAAGGGCAGCAGAGATACCCAATCGTCCTGTACAAAGGACGTGAAACATCTGATGTACTGTTCAAGGGTCTGATTGGTACGTTCTGTCTGTCCATTGGTCTGGGGTTGATAGGCAGATGACAGAGCCAACTCGATCCTCAAACTCTCACACAGGGCCCTCCAGAACCGGGATGTGAATTGGACCCCCCTGTCAGATACGATTTTAGCAGGCACCCTATGCAATCTGACAATCTCCTTGATGAAGATACGGGCTGTCTCTGGAGCAGATGGAGTCCCCGTTAAATGCAAGAAATGGGCCATCTTAGATAGTCTATCCACAACTACAAAAATGGTCATGCAACCTTCGGAACATGGAAGCTCAACTATAAAGTCCATTGTGATCATTCTCCAAGGCCGATCAGGCTTCAGTAGTCCCCAGGCCTGATTCCTTGTTGTCTTGCTCCGGATGCACACAGGACAGGAGTTGACATACTTTTTGCAAAATTCCTTCAAGCCAGGCCACCAGAAGGTATGCTGTACTAGTTCCAAAGTCTTACGAGCCCCAAAGTGTCCTGCTAACGGATGATCATGGAGAAGGGCTAGGACTCTGATCCGGATGCTTTCAGAGACAAAAACTTGACTCTCTTTCCACAGAAGGCCTTCCCTGAGCGTCAACATAGCTCCTGGTGGCGTGGGTGAGTTAATCGATGTTTCCCTGATCTGTGCCAGCAGGTCTGGTTGTACGAGCAAAAAGTTACTTGCAGGTAGGATGGTGTCTGGAGCTGCAGAGTCTTTAGGGCAATCATACAGACTCAAGAGCGCGTTCGCGTTCTTTGATCCAGGGTGGTACGTAATATGGAAACAAAACCGCGAGAAAAACAGGGCCCAATGGGCCTGTCGGGGCTTCAGATGCTTGGCTGCTCTCAGGTATTCAAGGTTCTTGTGGTCGGTGTAGATTAACACTGGATGAACCGCACCTTCCAACAAGTACCTCCATTCCTCCAATGCTGATTTCATGGCAAGCAGCTCACGGTCGCCAACATCATAGTTCCTCTCGGCAGGGGAAAGTTTCCGGGAGAAGAATCCTACGGGGTGCATCAGGTCATTGCTGCCTTGTCTTTGAGACACAACTGCTCCCACAGCTACTTCGGAAGCGTCAGCTTCTAAAATGTATGGCAGAGAAGGGTCAGGGTGACTGAGGATGGGAGCAGAGGTAAAAAGTCTCTTGAGTCTTTTTTGAAGGCCTCCTGGGCTTCTGACCCTCAGTGAAAGCGTACATTCTGCTTTGTCAACTGGGTGATGGGAGCTATTATAGCAGAAAACCCCTTAATAAATTTCCTGTAACAGTTTGCAAACCCTACAAATCGCTGTATTCCTTTTTTACGGGTGCAGGCCAGTCCAAAACGGCGGAAACTTTTTGAGGATCCATCTTGATGCCTGCTGGGGAGATATCCAGCCCAAGGAATGTCCATGCTGACGGAGACAGAGTAACACCCTGCCCACATGACCCCGATGTTGTTCAAGGGATCCGGAGAAAATCTGAATATCGTCCAGGTAGACGATTACAAAAATGTCCAGAAAGTTTCTAAACACGTCGTTTATGAGATGTTGAAAGGTTGCAGGGGCATTACAGAGGCCAAAGGGCATGACTAAGTACTCGTAGTGCCCGAAACGGGTCCGGAATGCTGTTTTCCACTCTTCCCCGGCCCAAATGCGGAGCAGGTTGTAAGCTCCCCTCAAGTCCAATTTAGTGAAAATTGTGGCCGACCTTAATTTCTGGAAGAGCTCCGGTATCATGGGCAGAGGATAGCAGTTCTTGACCGTAATCTTATTATGTTCACGGTAATCAACACAAGGCCGGAGTGACTGATCTTTTTTAGTCACAAAGAATATTCCAGCACCTGCTGGGGAGGTAGAATGGAGAATGAACCCCTTCTCCAAATTTTCCATAACATAAACTTTCAGAGCCTCCTGCTCCTTCTCAGACAAAGGAAAGATGCGCCCAAACGGAATTTCAGCCCCTGGATGGAATTCAGTGGGGCAGTCGTAGGGACGGTGGGGCGGAAGGGAGTCTGCCCCTCATTTGCTAAAAACATCCAGAAACTTGTGGTATGGTTCGGGCACCAACTGGCATAAGTCCTGATCAGAGTCCAGTTAAAGAAGGGTAGTGGGCAGAACAGGGTCCTCGTGTAAGCAGTGTTCTTGACAGTAGCTGGACCGGAACTTAATCTCCCCCGTGGACCAGTTGAAGCAGCGGTTATGAGCCTGGAGCCAAGGAATGCCCAGGGTCACAGGGAAAAAGGGGGAGCCAGATCACGTCAAGGGTTAGAAGCTCCTTGTGTTGGAAAAGGGTACTGGCCACCAAAGGTAGGGTCTCCTGAGCCAAAAACACAGACAGTCCATGGGTCTTTTTCTGAAGGGGCAAGGCTTGAAGGCTGGTAAAGGTGGCATAAACAAAACAACTGCAGGCCCCAGAATCAATGATGGCGCTGGTGGAGACCATCTTTCCCTGGAACTGCAATGAGAGAGGGAGAGCAAGGTGGGTTGTGCTGGCTGACAGGGATACAGGATCGGTAGACACAGAAGAAAGGCACTTACGTGTCTTAACAGGGCAGTTATTAACATAATGTCCAGACCCCCCGCAATAAAGACGCAGGTTAAACTGGCGGCGGCAGGCCCGTTCCTCTGGAGACAAGGTGGGACACATCAGCCCCAGCTGCACCGGCTCAGAAGTGTCAGGAACAGGGCTGGCAGAGTCCACTTGAGAAGCAGGCTGGTAGCGGGAAGCCGGAGTCGGGACCCTTGCAGTCATACAACTGGGACGGTGAAGCTGAGAGGAACGTTCAGACCGGCGTTCCCGGAGCTGGCGGTCTATTTGGATAGCCAAGGCAATTATTTCTTCCAGAGAGTCTGGGATGCCGGCACGGGCCAGTTCGTCTTTAAGTCCCTCTGAGAGGCCCATGCGGAACTGATGTCTTAGAGCGGAGTCATTCCATTGAGTGTCTGCTCTCCAGCGTCTGTAACATAGTCCTCCGCAGCTCTGCGGCCTTGCTGCAGTGCAGACAGGGCAGATTCGGCTGTGGCAGTTCACTGGGGATCTTCGTAAAGCTGTGCCATATCCTCGAAGAAGGATGGAAGGAAATGGGTAAGAGCACTGTCACCCTCCAGGAGACGATAGGCCCAAGTCTGAGGCTCTCCTTGCAACAGCAAGATCACAAATCCCACTTTGGTAGATTCCAGTGAGAAAGTCCTGGGTTGGAGGGCAAAGTACAACTGGCAGTCGTTGCAAAAGGCCCGGAACTTTGATCGGTCCCCCGAGAATCTTTCTGGAATAGGCACCCTTGGTTCAGGTGGAAGCATCACCACTGCAGGCTGGGAAACAGGCTGAGTAGGAAGTGGAGGTGGTGCAGAGGTAGAAGGACTGGTACCGGAAAGATGCTGGACCTGTTCTTAGAATCTGGTGTATCCTTCTTGGAGTGATTTCACTGCCTGTGTAAGGGTCGCAAGGTGGGTGCTGATCTCCTCTATGGCAGAAGCTTCTCCCGCAGGCTCAGTTATGGCTGTTTGTACTGTTAGGTACCTGGTGGTGAGCCTGACTTGATGGAAGAAGACCTCTCTTACAGCTCTGGTTCAGGGACCACTGGAATGGAGACAGTGGCCCCGTGAGCGCAGCGGGATAGGAGTGTCTGAGCTGGTAGCAGCGGCTGGTGCTGAGCGAGAGATGATCCTCCTAGGCAATCAGGTATATTCAGCAGGCAGAAGCGAGGTACAGACATGCAAAGGTTCAGCAACAGAAGCCCAATCCAATGCAAGGTAAGGCAGGCTGGGGTTAGGGCAGGAGAGGTCAGCAAGGTCAATCAAGAGCCGGTTCAGAGAATACGATCAGCAGGCAGGGTACAGGAAACTCAGATGCAGAGCTGCAGACAAACAGCACTGAGCAAATGCAGCTGCCCTCCTTAAGTAAGGCCACTGGCACCAAACAGCGCTAACGCGAACACGTGTGTGTGCCTGGGGTGCGCACCGCGCACACTCGTGCCAATGCCTGGCTTGCCCGCATTCGCCCGTTTCGTGACAGTGTCATTTCCTGACAGTGTCATTGTTTCTGAAGAGTATTTCTCCAGGCTGCCTGTCAGTATAGGATGAAGGGAAATCAGACTTCGGTCTAAAATAATTTAACCCTTACAACTGGCGTAGTCGACAGGATGACTCTGGTGTTGATTCAGTGCGTAGAAAACATTTTCTTTTCCTTTCTGTAATCAGACGTTCAGTGTCATCTTAGAAAAATAAGCAAAAAAAGGGGAAATTATAAGTATAGACTTATAAAGGAAAGTCCTTAGAGGACTTTTAAAGAGAATCCTTGGGAAGGATTCAGGAAAAAGGGATCTTGGGAAGATCACTATAATAACAAAGGTTCTTAGAGAACTTATAAAGAGAATCCTTCGGAAGGATTCAGGAAAAAGAGATCTTGGGAAGATCACTATAATTAAAATGTATACCTACTATAAACAGAGAAATAAAATATTGGGTGGTCTGACAGAACTAAGTGTTATACCAAAACTATTGCTTTAGGGCTTATTGGTGTTTAGCTTCTGCTGAATTATTTATCTGTATAGAGTTGAATACGAATTTTAGAGTTTATAAGGAACCCTGGATTGGTGAGTAGCCAGGTTAATCTTTTTTATATACTAAAAAATATCTCAAAAGTGTCCTGATTGTATTACTGGTTTGTTATTCTGTTATCCTGGTCCTTGGACATATCTTGTAGCCAGTGTCCCGGGAGGTTATCATTTTAAACTAGGAAAGGGACCCTTCTTTAGAGAAGGCAAACCGAGGGTTCAAGTTTTAAGATATAATATACATAATAGTTTTGTGTTCCAAGAAGGTAAGACAGTGAGTGGAGTATTATTCACAGAAGGGGGAAATCTTATCAGGTCTGTCCCAGGTCTTTGATACAATGTGACATCAGAGACGTTTTAACACTTTCTTAAGGTAATACATAAATTGGTGAGGCTAACTTTTGATCAAAACATACTATTTGAATAATTCCTTTTGCTACCGACATCTCTTGTCTAGGGGAGGTCAGGTGCAAAATTTGGATATTTGGCTTTTTGCCAGCAGGGTTCAAGTGCTAATATCTCACTAATCCTAATATATAGTGGGTAATTGTTTGCAGCATTAGTACTACAGCAATTGAAAGTACTGTTTGAACCTGTTGGCACTCTGCCAAAAAATTTGAAATAAAAATTGTTTGGTTGTAAAACTAAGGAAAGTAATAATGTACAAAGCTTGCTTATGATCAGGGGAACCTCTTTCCATAGGGAGTGCTTATTGGCATTTTGCCAAGGGGGAAAAAAAAAGACATGCAAATGTTATGTTGCCCGAGTCTGTGGGACAGATTATGTGTACATTAATCCATGGGTAGATAATTTGGCCGGTTGGACCGGAGCCATGGGTAGCTGTTACCCCTTCCCCAGGGAAGGACAGAACGATTCCTTCCATATGGACATGGAAAGGGCTTATGTCTGGGAGACAAGAAAGCCTTTCCATATTTCTTAGGTGATCCCACCTCGGACATGGATTATATGAAAAAAGGGGTGGGGAGAATTGGTTGACTTATGCGCCCTATTGGTATAATAGGTCAGATAAAAAGGTGAGAAGGAACCACCCTGAACCCAGAAACAAAGAGGCACCGGGACTACATGCCATGGAGCAAAGGAGACGGATGTGTCTTCCTACAGCTCCATGCCTTGCACCTATCCCTCTTTTTCCCCCTCTCCCTATCCCCCCTCCCGTATATTCAGAAATGGGGGTGTAAAGGGGAGACAAGGGGAAGCTAGTGGTAGCAATCCCTTCTTCCTCTATCAGGTTGTTTACGAGAATCCTTCCATCCTATCAGTCCAATAGTAAAAACATTAAGAAGCGGAACACTCACCATCCCAGCAGCACAACAGTATCCCTTCTTAACTGTAGGAGACACACTTGTAATCAAGGTATTGGAATTACATGAGATGAATGATATAGTCAAAAATTGTCCCAAACCCACTACAGCCCCTGGGGGTACATTGAGTTACCTAAAAAAGGCTTGTAGAGGCAGGAATTTTGCCCAAGAGGACATGAGATTAAACATAGATGGTATAGTGTGGACTACATTCCAATGGGATTGGATGCAGGTCCCCAGTATTAATATCCCTATTGCTCTTAATACACCAGCTACTGATATCCCTAAAACAAAGAAGGTGGGAGGAAGATAATGTGGGAGGAAATAGAAAAGGAACTTATTAGAGCATTTAAAAATAAATCCTCACTGCCCACTGCAGTAGCCTGTAGACATATATCAAGGGAATCGGTACTCGAGTTATGGACTCGATTCAGTTCAGTCTGGACTCATGATCCAGGTTTAAAATTAACACATGATTGGCATACACTAATGACACAGACTTTCATTAACAACTTAAAACCACAGCAGTAATTAATGGTCAACAACAAATTTCAGATTGGCCAGAAAAGACACATGATGCATTTAAAAAGGCTTTAACAGGAAAAGATGCAGGAGGGTGTTTTGAGGTGCCCAGAGAGAAACCTATAAGTACCCACTTCCAAACAGACATGTACCAGAGGGGTAGGGGTAGAGGAAGGGGCAGATTTAGGGGTCAAGATCACCTTATTCAAAATCACCATATCCTAATAAGAATATACAGCCACAACAGGTGGGATGTTTCAATTGTGGGGACCCTAATCATTGGAAAGGGGACTGCCCGGAAGCCACGGGCAAGTGGGGGTTCCAAATTTGAACCCAAACAGATGCCAGGTTCCACGGGAAGACCTCCGAGATTTGAGGTTGACTGGGGGACTTGGGTCCCACGATGAAGTTGCCCGGAACCCATGATATCCCTTTGTGTAAATGGTAGGGAAACAATACCCTTTATCAAAAAAAAAGACAGAAGGGGTGCAACCAATTATTGCAGAATTCTTGTCCAAGGGAATTATAAAGCCCATTATTTCACACTATTGCACACCTATTAATCCAGTAAAGAAATCAGGTGGATCTTACAGGTTTATGCAAGACCTTAGAGCCATCAACAGTCTAGTCATCCCTATTGCATCAACTGTACCTGATGTGCCATCTTTACTGACAGCCATACCATCCGATGCTACACACTTCACAGTGATTGATTTGTCAAATACATTTTTTAGCATCCCAGTAGACGAGGAAACACAACCCATCTTTGCTTTTCACTTTTTTAAACCAGACCTTAACCTGGTGTAGAATGCCTCAGGGCTTTGTGGATTCACCAGTAGTGTTTTCCATCATTTTGCAAACCACCCTCAAGGAGTGGACACCTGAATTTGGTTCATCCCTGCTGCAATATGTCAATGACATCCTCATATGCTGTCCTTTCAAAGGAGGCCAGTGTCTGTGAACAAGTCTTCTGCAATATCTCTATAAATGTGGACACAAGGTGTCAAAGGAAAAAGTAACAATGGTGTCAGGAAAGTGTTGATTACCTTGGTTTTGTACTCTCAAAGGGGGAAAGGAAAATCAGTCACAAAAGAGCCGCAGCTCTCTTGGGTCGAGCCCGCCCACAGACCAAGAAGGACATGCTAACCTTCTTGGGGGTCATTGGTTACTGCCACCTAAAGTAGAACTCATTTCATAAGTCAAAACTACGCCCATATCATTGTCATTAATAGTGACCATAAATTCATGTAATGATTCCTCATCACCTTTCCAGAGGAGGAGGATGTCGTCTATGTATCAAGCCCACAGCGCTAACTCAGGGCACTGTAGAGCATAGACGACATCCTCCTCCCAAACGGCCATGAAAAGGTTGGCGAGGCTAGGGGCAAATTTAGACCCCATTGCCACCCCCTTTTTCTGTAGAAAAAATTGATCATCATACCAGAAGTAGTTACTCTGTGTCGCAAAATGGAGTAACTCCATAATGTAAAACTGTTGAGTGGCTGGAATGGGACTAGCAGTCCATAGAAAATACTCCACTGCTGCAAAGCCCAATTTGTGGGGTATGCAGGTATAGAGGGATGTAACATCCGCAGTAACCAGCAAATACTCTTGTTGGTAGTCCATCCTTTCTAACAATCGTATAGTATCCCCCGTGTCCTTCTTCAAATCTGAGGGGACAGACCTCACCAATGGTTGTAGGTGAAAGTCCACGTAACTACCTATCCGTGATGTAACCGAATCTATGCCGCTCACGATCGGTCTCCCCGGAGGTCTCAACACATCTTTATGGACCTTGGGGAGGTAATACATAATCAGTATGCAGGGGGCCACAGGGACAAGGAAGTCTTTTTCTTTTTTATCAAGAATCCCCATTTGAAAACATTTGTTAACCAATTCAACCAATCTATTTCTATATACATTGGTGGGGTCATTGGGTAATGCCATATACGTATTAGTATCAGCGAGGATTCTACACATTTCAGCATGGTAATCTGTGCGATCCAAAACAACTAGCCCACCACCCTTATCAGCAGGCCTAATGATTAAATCTTTCCGCTCACAAAGGGACTTCAATCCCTCACGGAGATCTGGATGTTCATACACTCATTTATTATTTAATGATTCGAGATCTTTCAACACCAGATCTTTGAAGACCCTAATTGTGGGAGCTGTACTATTAGGAGGGTTGAACAGGGAGGGTTTAGAAAGCCCCGAATGTATCACACCATCCTCCCCGCTGTTATTATTTTGTGACTCATTGGGGTTAGCAATAAAATGTCTCTGTATTCGCAATCATCTTACATATTTCTGAACATCAACAAAGGCCTAAAATTTGTTGAGTTTTTAAGGCGGAACAAACTTGAGGCCCTTATCTAACGTAAAAAGTTCAGCATCGGAAAAAATCGCTTTGCTCAAATTTAAAATTCCATTGGTCTTTAAGGTCTCTTTCTTTTTCCTGGCACACCTCCCCCCTCTGGTTCCTCGTTTCTTTCTACTGATCATGTGGGACCGATCAGTTCCCTGGGAAAATCCTTATTGGTAGAGGGATCAGGGTGGGGGTGATTGTAATTATAGGGTGACCTATTAAAGTAATCATGTTCTCTTTCCCTATAGGGTTGGTAAGCATTGTAATCATCTCTGCCTCGACTCTCCTCTAAAGGGGAAAAATGATTCTGAGTATGTACCGGAGTAGGTTGTGGATATTGTGTATATTGTGAATACTTTGGATATTGATGTTGTATTCTATGACCTGTCTGAGGGTCATAGAATGGCCTATTCACATTGTCACTAGTATCTCACATTATTTAGGTGCTGCAATTTTAGTTTTTTATGTTTTCACAATTCATCATTGTTGTTGCTGGCTGCTAGACTTTTTACGTTATTCTGGTAGCGCAATTATATTTTTATTTTTATTTTTTGATCCATTTGTGATTTACAATAGTTGCTGCTTCCCACATCTATTATAATGGATATATTTGAATATAGGACTGCTCGCTCTTTTAACACCGAGGGAGTTTTTGTTGCTCTGAATAATAACACAGAGATGGGGGGTGTATTTATGCGATTAAAGAATCTCATGATTACAGAGATTCATTTGAATTGGGATATAGCTTTCTTGGAGCAATACTCGAAGGAGGGTATGGTCCCAAGAGCCTTGAGGTGGGATGTCTACCCTCAACGGGGTGACATGGACACTGACTCATGGTTTCGTTATTTTAACAAAGCGGGGATTAGGTTCCTTGATTTCTTGGTGGAGAAAAAACGTGGTTCTGACCACCACTATTCCCTTGTTGTTTTCTTCCTCGATTCTTCCCACCCCTACCCCTACCCCCATGACTAGGATTATCTCTGGGTGCCGGTCTAGGGGAAAAATCTCTGCCATTATATCCTCTATGGCCATTGGGAGTGCAGGAGTGTTCAGAATTTCTCGACACTGAGGGATAACCAGGATAAACCGCTGCTTTAGGTGGATCAGCCATAATCAATGGTGCCACGGTATCCATAAATTCTGAACCCAATCCTTCACTAGGAGGGACTATATCTTTCTTTTGCCAATTAAAGACTAGTTTAGTTTTATAATCAGTAATATCCCGTGTATATTTCTTCTGCTTCTTAACACGTTGGTCCTTCTCTTTCTTTTCTAAGAGACCCTTCAGGTTAGTAGAGAGAGAAATATATTCCGATGAGGATTTATGCGGAAGTAATTTGTCTCTCAGCTTCTTAATTTCTGTATCTATGTTGGACAACCTCACTCGTTTTTTCTCCACCAAGAAATCAAGGAACCTAATCCCCGCTTTGTTAAAATAACGAAACCATGAGTCAGTGTCCATGTCACCCTGTTGAGGGTAGACATCCCACCTTAAGGCTCTTGGGACCATACCCTCCTTCGAGTATTGCTCCAAGAAAGCTATATCCCAATTCAAATGAATCTCTGTAATCATGAGATTCTTTAATCGCATAAATACACCCCCCATCTCTGTGTTATTATTCAGAGCAACAAAAACTCCCTCAGTGTTAAAAGAGCGAGCAGTCCTATATTCAAATACATCCATTATAATAGATGTGGGAAGCAGCAACTATTGTAAATCACAAATGGATCAAAAAATAAAAATATAATTACGCTACCAGAATAACGTAAAAAGTCTAGCAGCCAGCAACAACAATGAGGAATTGTGAAAACATAAAAAGCAAAAATTGCAGCACCAAAATAATGTGAGATACTAGTGACAATACACAACAGACAAATATCAAAAACATGTATATATAAATATGTATATATGTATAAAGTATTGCGCTATTAATCACAAACTCCTTGCGATCTCCTAATTGTGATGATCCTTAAAATATATAATATACAAAATCCATAATGTGCAAAATCCATAAACATACAAACATATACACCTCCTAAACAATGCTCGTGCACATACCTACATGTGTACACATATATATAGAGTGTCGCGCTATTAATCGCAAACAACTTGCGATCTCCTAATAGTGATACTCTTTAAAAAAATACAGTATTTAGTTATTGATATATATATATATATATATATATATATAATCAATAACTCAGTCTGTCTGATGAGGAGTTTGGTAGTGAGGAGAGGAGGAATAGGAGAGTCTGCACACCGGGGCTGCAGACCCGGGGGAAATATTTTTTTTCCTATCCTCCCTCACCGCTACATGTACTACATGAGTGTTTTTATTCGTGGAAATGTGAGTTGAATGTATAACATGTTTTAAAGTATTAAAGTTTTAAAGCAGTATTACACTATGGTATGCCTCATTGCTTTTTCTATGTGAACCTGAGGAGGCTTGGTGGATATCATTAAGAGACAGCTGTGGAGTCTATGGTGGAAAGAGATTCACAGTGAGAAGGATCCACGTGCAGCAGCCAGGGATAAGGAGAGATCCAGATCAGCCACTGTTAACATTTCAGGCTTAAATCTGAAGCCCTTAAGGTCAGGGTACATCTGATGGGGGAGCAGAGCGCGGTGCATGAAGGCACCTGTAATTTTATCTGTTTAAACTGACTTTTTTGTTGAATATATGGACTTGATAGTTATATGCAAATTTTATAACTTTGTTTGATAGTCACGGATGCACAAGCACTTTTTGCATATGTTTGTATGTATAAGGATTTTGCACATATATATCATATACTGTCATTTTTTAAATGTATCACTATTAGGAGATCACAAGTTGTTTGCGATTAATAGCGCGACACTCTATATTGATGTGTACACACACATAGGTATGTGCACAAGCATTGTTTAGGAGGTGTATATGTTTGTATGTTTATGGATTTTGCACATATATATTTTAAAGATCATCACAATTAGGAGCTCGCAAGGAGTTTGCGGTTAATATCGCGACACTTTATACATATGTGTACACACACAGGTGTATAATACATTCAGGTTTCAGTCATTCACAATGTGGAGAGGTGTGGGAAGTGTCAGCAGCTGAGATACATTTTAGCTTATAGTTTCAACACTAGCAGTGCACAAGGTCCCACCTATTGTCATTGGTTACTGCCGCCAATGGATCCCTGATTGTTCCTACTATGACAACATTCTGAGACAAGCCACAGGTTCTGAAAGCTTATAGCTTTTTTCTCAAAGGTGGTTCCAGTTTAGGTTCAAGGCATGCCTGCGTGCCTCCGAGCATTAGCATCCTGTGCGATGGTTGTAGAAATGGCCACATCACTTACACTCACTAGACCAACCACTTTGTACACTACACATAATGTGACCCTCTTACCCAAAAGGATCCATACCCAACACATATCTTCACAAAGGTTGAGCGGATATGAGGTAAGCCTACTATCCAATAGTGATCTAATTATCAAGTATGCTGCCCCAACAGCTGGCCCAGCTCCAATTTTGAATGCCCTGCTAGGTCTTAAAGGTGAGGACGATGAGGTAGAGGATGAATATGACTGTATGCAGATTGTTCAGGAGGCCAAGATGTTAATACCTTTACAGATTTCAAATATGACTTGGGGTCATATGGTCAAGGAGAGGATTTGTAGCAACTGATGACAAGGGGATCTCACACTCAACGTTGGTAAAAAAAAATCTATTGCAGGCCATACAGTTACTCAACAAAATAGCCATTAACCATTGCAGAGCACACACAAATAGTGACACTGAAATAGCAAGAGGAAATGATCTTGTTGACAAAATGGATAAACTTGCTGCCACTACACAAGAAGCACAAATTGCCATGCCAATGTTAACACCAGAAATTTATCTCCTAGACCACACATTGATAGAACACCAGAAACATGCCAGTGAGCAAGATTTGAAAGAGTGGGTTAGGGAACCAGAGTCCGAGGATGAGAATGGGATCCCGAAGGAAGAGGAAAAGGACAGGTGGGAAAAGTCCACTGGTGGACTTATCCTCAAAGAGGGGAAGCCATGCATCCCTGCAGCGAGTGCACCATTATTCATAGCTCAATACCATGGAGTTAGCCACAGAGGGTGGAAAACCACATGTGAGGTATTACTGAAGGACTTGTACATTTCAGGTTTGCCCAAATTAGTAAGAGACTATGTAGCCTGCTGCATTACATGCATTAGAAACAATCCAAATACACCCCACAAGGCAAAACATGAACATCTTCCATATCCTACCACCCCCTTCACACATCTACAGATTGATTTTCTCCACATGCCAAAGAAAGAACCAAACCGTAATATCTGTTTCCTGTTTGGTTTAGAAGCCTTCAGAACCACAAGAGAAGACACACAAACAGTGGTCCGCATACTCAGAGGAAGTGATTCCTAGATGGGGATGCCCACTATAGATAAACTCAGACAATGGCCCAGCTTTTATATCAAAACTTTGCCAAGAATTAGTTAAAGCATTAAAAATACAGTAGAAGTTCCACATCCCTTATCACCCACAGAGTTCAGGGATAGTAGAAAGAAGGAATAGAACCATCAAGGATAAGCTTAGGAAAGCTACAGGAGGTACTTTCCACAAATGGGATAGGATGTTTCCTATAGTCCTGGTTGAGGTCAGAATGACTCCCAGCAAGACTACAGGTTACTCTCCTTTTGAAGTCTTAATGGGTAGGCCTTTCCCTACACCCTGATCTAGAACACCTTTAGTTTTGGAAACAGGAGATTTGGATCAGGTTAGAGAAGGGTATGTCCGAAAACTGAGTGAAACTTTAGATCAAGTAGAAAGAAATGTTACTCGCACCTCTCCTCTTTCTCCACAGGATCTGCCTACACATCCTTTCCAGCTTGGTGACTGGGTCATGGTGAAACAATTGGCACAGACCAGAAAAGGAGGATACCCGTTCGGACTAGAAACCAAGGGGGTGGCCGTGACGCGTACTGCAGTCCTGATAGAAAAACAACAAGTCTGGATCCATGCCGGCTGTGTAAAACCCTTACACAAGGAGAGTGCGACGCAAGCTGCTAGAATGCGAGCTGACCTCCATGCCAGCCATGTAACACCCTTACACAAGGAGAGTGTGAAGCAAGCTGCTAGAACATGAGCTGACCCAGAGATAAAAGACAAGGAAAAAGGAGGAGCAGCAAGTGATTTTAGCCCTCGAAGAGCGAGTGAAGCAGGTGTTTTAGACTCTGAATCATCAAAATGACTGTGCTCATAGCCAAGGACTCTGGCAAACTCTGGATGTTGCTCTTGACAACCGTAGTCATTATTTTTGTCCCTGTCTGGGTCATAACGAACTGTATCTACCACCCGGGAAATTTGGGTGCAATTAAAAGTATCTGTGGGAACACACATACACAGGAGAATATTACAATAAACACAAAACAGTAATCCACTGAGGAAAGGCCCAATAGTAAAATTTAAAAGGGGCTTAACCCCAGATTAGACATGTAAGGTATTTTGCCTCTCCTTTTTGTAAACATTACGTAAAATTAGAGAAAACATATAGATTGATGTTATAAGAGGGGATTGCCACTGTGACTCCATTTTAGGTTTAGTATCCACCTTGTCAGTATGCATAAAGTCAAACATTACTTGTTTAAATCTTAGGAATTCACCTATACAGGTTCCCATGAAGCTATTCCTTAGTAATCTAACTTGTTGACTGGATACTGGTGTACTGTAAATAAGCTAGGTTTGTTATGTATTGTATGTCTGAAACATAATTGTTTTGCATAACTGTGAAAGGTCCCATGACGCACATGGGGTGTAGCTATAACGTTGTATAATGTTGTATTATCATCTTTTGTCTATATAAGCGATAGAGAAATAAAAGCTTATCAGATTTACTCTGAGCAAACTACAGCACTATCTATTTGTGTCAATGTTTCTGAGAGTATTTCTCCAGGCCGCCTGTCGGTATAGGACGAAGGGAAATCAGACTCCGGTCTAAAATATTTTAACCCTTACAATGACTGCCTATCTAATTTTCTCGAGGTGCTAAAATGGCAGGGCAGTACAAACCCCCCCAAATGACCCCAGTTTGGAAATTAGAAACCCTAACTAAGCCCATGAGGAGGGATAGGCCCAGGAAGGTCTTAAATTCGGAGACCATAATAGGTCTCCAATCTCTGCCAAGGAGCTACTTGGGATTAGCGGCGATGAACTGACCAGCATACAAATTGTTTTGGTCCACAACAGATCTATAGAGATCTTCCATGAAAAACAGCAAATAAAAATCAAGTGACGTAAAATCAACTGTTTCCACCCGAATTCGGGGTTGGCCAGTGAATGGGGGAAGTACGGGTGCTGCAAAAGTGTTGGTCTCCCACTTTGGATTGGCAAATGCAGCAGAATGGGCACTATGAGCTCTATGGGCTGGTCTTCATCTTCTTGGTGGCTGCAGGATACTAGTTGTGCTAGCCACCAACAGCTTGAACTGCACTTATGGGACTCACCACATCACCAAGTGTTACTGCAGTGCTGGATGTACGACCAGGATGTACTAGGCCGCTGGTGCTTGCCAGTTCACCAGAAGGATGAGCAGCACTAGTACTGGCTTTCTGCTCCATACGAGAGCCCTGCGGTTCTTGCACCTCAACAACAGCAGAAAAACAGGGTTGGGTACGCCTGACCTTGGAAGGGACCACTACTCCGTCGTCAGAGCTTTCTGTCAGGGTGCCGCTGCTGTCTACTGGTTCACATTCTGAGCCAGAATCGGACAGATGGGTGACTTTCTCTTCACTCTCATCTGTCAGGCTCAGAAACGTGTAGGCCTCTTCACTAGTGTACCTTCGATTGGACATTTTGGCCTCTAAATTTACTGGTAAACTAGAGAGACTCATGGGAAAAAGAGCACCTGACTGTCAGCCACTGCTTCAAATGCTACCAAAACTGTTAGCATCTGCAGGGATCAGGCCTGACTCTGCGAATGCTGCAGTTATGTGTTTTGTTGTTTTGTAAGTGACAGTGATCGATGGATACTGCACTTGGGTGGGATGGGCTGTGGGGCTAAACGCAGATGCTAGCAGGTATCTGGGCTGATCCTACTAACACTGCATTTTTGGGAACCCTAAACTACTGGGGACGCTAGTATAGATCTGATCATATCAGATATTGATCCGTTCCAACACTATACTATTAAGGGAGGTGTATGGTGTGTGTGTGGGTGTTAGTGCTACTGGCACTAATCTGACGCTGCCTGGGGCGGCCCTAATTGATGCTAACACCTAACTGATATCACTCGCTGGGTGATTAGGGGGTCAAACTTTTTTAACTAGCTAACCAGTTCACCCGAGACACTAATACAGTGATCACTGGTGACAGGGGGACCAGGTCAGGGAAGGAATTTGGTGTCGGACCTATCACTTCCGGTTTACGGCCGAAACCGGAAGTCCGCGGTTGCTGCACACTTTGCTGTATTTGTGAATTTGTGAATTTGTGAATGTAAGTGTGGATTTTACCTTTTATTTCAATAAAATAGCGAAGATACTACACATGAAAGCCCTCTGTGTTTTTCCATTTTATATGGCTTGGATATCCTGGAGCTATTGGGAGGGCATATAATATATAACCTTACAGTGAAATACAAACAGCGGTGGAGCAGTGTGACTGAATGATTAAGAAGCCAGCAGTTACCCTTTTACACAGTGCCTGTTTACCAGCTATTGGAGGTGAGAGGCTGGGGAAAATAGTTGGTGCACCCATTAAGCACTGAAGTTTGCAGTGATTTGCCACTCTTGGGAATGGATTCTTCACACTTTTTTGCATGAACTTTATTTATATATTTTTTGCAATTTTACCAGTCATCAGTGCACTTTATTTATGGACAATCACGTGTGTATATTGATTATTTAAATAGTCACTACATTTGTTTTTTGCACGGATTTTCACTTTATATATTCTTACATATATTTTTTATATATATATATATATTTTTTATATGCTTGTTTACATTTGGATTATCTATGCAAATTATTTCTATTTAATCACTGGATTGATAATTTTTCACTGACTTTTTTTCACTAATTGTTGCACATTTATTGCGTGCACGCGTATCTTAATTTGGATGATTTACATTGATTCATTTCTTATTATATCCATGTTTCATTTAGTTGTTATTATTTGATTTATATTGAATTTGGGATTATTATTTATTTATAAGTTTTAGCACTTTTAGGTAGCGCCGCATTCTTATTAATCTATATACCTATTTTTTAGTGCAGAGATCACTGTTTTTATGCTGGCTGCTTCCTATGCGCATCAATTTTGTATATTTTTTTATGACATATTAGGTGGAGCGCACTAGTTTACTCTTTTCACTGCTTACATTGTCTGTTTTTAACACGGATTGTTATTCTTTAGATTTTTTTGTATTTGGTCACAGTATGCAAGTATCAGTTGTATTTTGACACATTCTGATGCATATTCACATAAATATGATCTTTATTGTTTGAGAGATACTCTCACAACATATACTCACAAGAGTTGGTTCTGTTTCTTTTTTTTAAATAAATACTCACACAGTGTGTTAGCACATTTGCACAATTTGTTGTGCATAAACACGTTGCTGGTCTTAGATAAATCAGAAGACGGCATTTTATTATCTATCCCTGGGAGTTGCCCCTGGGATTGTCAGATCATTTTTCTCACAAACGCTGCATTTTTTTTTTTTTTCATTTTGTTATACAATTCCACTAGATTGTTGATGCTAGCTGCTGACCCATCCTTTCGCCATATTCATTAGTAGCGCAACTTTTTTTCACTTATATAGTGATTAGGGATGGGCTGAATTGTTCGGTTCGCGCTAGAACTTTCGAACACCGTGAAAGTTCTGGGATCCAAATAACGAACCCCTTTAGCCACTTCAGGTCCCGCCCATAGTCAAATGACATCCTCAGGATGTCCTGGGCTTCCTGGCCACCTGGGGGGCTCACGTGCGCTGCTACCACTTCACTCTAGAGCCGATGCACGTGCCTGCCGGGCACCCGCGATTGCCGGTAACAGAGGCGGGACGTGGATCTGTGTGTGTAAACACACAGATCCACGTCCTGTCAGGGGAGAGGAGACCGATTATGTGTTCCGTGTACAGAGGAACACCGATTGGTCTCCTTTCCTTGTGAGTCCCCTCCCCCTACAGTTAGAATCACTCCCTAGGTAACACATTAACCCATTGATTGCCCCCTAGTGTTAACCTCTTCCCTGCCAGCAACATTTATACAGTAATCAATGCATTTTTATAGCACTGATCGCTGTATAATTGTCAATGGTCCCAAAATGGTGTCAAAATTGTCCAATATGTCCACCGCAATGTCACAGTCACAATAAAAATCGTGATCGCTGCCATTACTAGTAAAAAAAATAAAAATAAAAGTGCCATAAAACTATCCCCAAAATTGTAGACACTATAAATTTTGCGCAAACCAATCAATATATGCTTATTGTGATTTTTTTTTTTGACCAAAAATATGTAGAAGAATACATATCAGCCTAAACTGAGGAAAAAAAATGTTTTTTTTTTTTTTTAAATTGGGATATTTATTATAGCAAAAAGTAAAAAATATTGTGTTTTTTTTCAAACTTGTCGCTCTTATTTTACTTATAGCGCAAAAAATAAAAACCGCAGAGATGGTCAAATACCACCAAAAGAAAGCTCTATTTGTGGGGGGAAAATGAAAAAAAGGTAATTTGGCTACAGTGTTGCATGACCACGCAATTGTCATTCAAATTGCGACAGTGCTGGAAACTGAAAACTGGCCTTTAAATGAGCAGTGATTTTTTGATTTTTAAAGTGAAAGCATACAAATTAAAAATTCCTTCCAATATAGTGCCTGGAGGGTCCCCTCAGTCTACATGTAAAGTGGCAGATCTGTACAATGTCTAGAATCTGCTGCAGCAATAATTGCATTTAAAAAGCAAACTTCCTTTATTTTGCTCAGTAACAGCTGGGGAGCCAGTGTATATGATGAGGTCACAATGTAGTGCACTGGGAACAAGATTAGAGTTTTTTTTGGATACATTCTGATTTTACTCTGACTTTGGATAGAAGTAACAGGTGCATAAAAATTGGTCTTTGGGTGTCGGTGGCGCCTTCCCACATAACCCTATAGAGGTAATCTTGAAGAAAGCAAGAATTGGCCTAAATATTGCAATGATATTCACCTGTCAAACAGGTGCAGAAAAATTGGTCTTTGGGTGTCGGTGGTGTCTTCCCACCATAACCCTATAGAGGTACTATTGATGAAAGCAAGAATTGGCCTTGCTGTTAAAAAATTGCATTGATATGCACCTGTCAAACAGGTGCTGCAAAATTGGTCTTTGGGTGTTAATTGTGCCCATGAAACCTATACCAAAAGCAATATTCCAGATTAAATTATTGAACACCCTCAAAGCTAGGCAGCCTCAAAGTCCTGCAAAGAGATTCCACATCCCAAAAAGACTTAATCATTGACATCGGCATCAGGGGCTTCATAGCTGGTAATCCAGGACTGATTCATTTTTATATAAGTCAAACGGTCCACAGAGTCTGTGGACAGATGCGTTCTATGATCAGAAACGAAACCTCCCGCAGCAATGGATGCCCGTTCTGAAAGCACGCTGGATGCAGGGCAGCCCAATAACTCAATAGAATACTGGGAAAGTTCTGGCCAGTGGTCTATTCTCATGACCCAGAAAGTCAGTGGATCGTCAGCTGGAAAGCTCTCCATCTCTGTTTTGGCCCCGGGGCAATCGTCTACCATGTGATGTAGATGCTGCTGATGGGATGATGCCGTTTGACTTATATAAAAATGAATCAGTCCTGGATTACCAGCTATGAAGCCCCTGATACCGATGTCAATGATTAAGTCTTTTTGGGATGTGGAATCTCTCTGCAGGACTTCGAGGCTGCCTAGCTTTGAGGGTGTTCAATAATTTCATCTGCAAGATTGCTTTTGGTATAGGTTTGCTGATGGGATGTGGAAGCTGACAGCCCTGGGAGGTGAGGACTAAAAAAATCCAAAATGTCTCACTTAGGCAGACGCCTTCTCCAACGCTCCTCTCTTGACTAACAGAAGACTGTGTTTTCCATGACACAACATAAAATCCTCATTAACGTGTCCTCAAGAGATTTTATCTGCTACACTCTCTATGGGGACGGGGTGAATTCTAAGACCTTCCCCTTATAACAGTGGTCAAGGAGGGTTGTCAACCAGTAATCATCCTTCTCCTTTATGCCACGTAATCTTGGGTCCTTTCACGGGCTTTGAAGCATGAGGTTGCCCATGCGCCTTAAATTTGCTGAGGCTTGAGAAGCAGACTCCTCTGGAACTTCCTCCTCCCAGCCGCGTACTACTCCCAAGGGTCCTGGGGTTGGAAAGCCATCACTTACAGATTGACGCATGTCTTCCTCTTCTTCAAAGCCTATGAAAGTGCCAGAATCTTCCTCCTCATCCTCCTACCCTCTCTCCTCTTGTGTGTTCTGTGACATAGGAATGATGGTGTCTGGATAAAGTGGGCCTTGAGAGGAAAGGAAGTCCTCCTCTTCCTCCTGCTGCTCTGCCTCCAGTGCCCTGTCCATAATGCCAAGTAGAGTCTGCTCCAGCAGGAACACAACAGGGATTGTGTCACATGCAACATCACCGCTCACCCTTCTTGTGGCCTCTCAAATGGTGACAATGCATGCATCCTTAAAGATTAGCCATTGGCGTGAGGGAAAAAAGCAGAGCCTGTTGTCATGCCATACCGGTACAGGTACTCGTTGATGGCCCTCTACTGCATGTATAGCCACTGCACCATTCCCAAAGTTGAGTTCCACCTGGTGGGCATGTCAAAATCAAGCGGTTTATGGGCAGGTGGAATTCCCGCTGAATTTCAGCCAACCAAGCACTGGCTGTGTCTGACTACCTGAAATGGCTACAGACTCTTCTGGCCTGCTTTAGTACATCTTACAAACCTGAGTACGTACTTAGGAAATGCTGCACCACCAAATTGAGGACATGTGCCAGGCATGGTTTGAGCCATTACCGAACACCACCATTCCTGGCTCCAGCTGGCATGGTGTGAACCACCTCTGGGCCTGTCCCTACAGAGCTGCAAGAATCTCTGCTCTGGTGTGGTTCCTGTCCCCTAAACACACCAGCTGAAGCACTGCATGGCACCTTTTAGCCTAACTCTGGGAATAGCCCTTTGAACACTTAGGTGGTACCTGATTTTCATAGGGCAATTTTGCAGAGGAGGGCATGGAGGTGGCAGAGGAGGAGGAAGGGGTAGAGCTCACAGGTCTGGCATCATCCCCACCAGCTGTATGGAGACATGGGGGCACAACAAGCTGCAGCACCGAGCCCTGTCCTCCATCCTTTTAAGTTGCAAGCAGCGTTACCCAGTGTGCTGTGAACTAAATATATTGTCTCTGCCTATGCTTGCTGGGCCATGTGTCAGCAGTAAGGTGGATTTTACAGCTGACTGCCTTGCCCAATGGTGCCAGAACATTCCCTTCCACGTGATGGTAGAAGGATGGAACGGCCTTACGTGAAAAGTAGTCATGACTGGGAACATGCCATTGTGGTACAGCACATTGTGCAAATTCACAAAAGGGGGCAGAATCCACCAGGCTGAAAGGCAGAAGTTGGAGAGCAAACGGCTTTGACAGGCTTGCATTCAGACGCTGGGCATGTGAGTGTCAGGGATTGTATTTTTTTTTCCGCTGCAGCAGATGGGGCAGAGAAATTTGCCGGCTACAGTCTACAGCTGGTGGTGTGCTGCTGGCAGATGTGCTGCTAGGACCCTGTGCTATACCATCATCCCTGTCAGTGGAGGCTGCTGAAAGGTAATAAAAAGGAAAAAAACTGCGCTATTAAAGACAAAGTGAATACCAAGCTGCAACTTAAGATGATATACAACACCAGTGAAACATATAAAAAAGGAAGCTGCGCTGAAAATTAAATCATTCTAAATGACCTATAAAAAGAACACACTGAATATGCGTATCACAAACACAGTGACAGATATGAAAAAAAAAAATATATATATATATATATATATATATATATATATACATATATATATATATTAAGAAAGAAATTAGAAAAAATTATAATAGCCCGCTTTTCATCAAACTTCAAAAAATGTTGATACCAATAAAAATTTTAAATGTGAACCATATAAAAATTGAAACAAATGTCACAGATGGTTAAAAAAGCAGTCTATAACCTGAATAATGAAAACGATGAAACGTAGCAACACCGTGATGAATCTTGGGGGAACAGAGACTGTGAATCCACCACCACATAGAATAAAGGCTTACCAACTATACAAGCTAGATTAGCTTGTCACCCAACTTGGGTACTACGATCTTCCAATGTTGATAGGTGCCTGTAAATGGAGCGTTCCTCGAATCCCAACCGGAGAGGATGCCGGCACACATGTATCGGTGCTAAACAACGCTCACCACTGAGGGGCTTGCTGTTGAACCCAGGATGGGAACACGGTCTCAATGGAGATGTGCGGCCTGGGAAAAAAGTACAAAAAACTCACCATTGGTAAATTGGGTTTTATAAAGTTGAAAAGATTGGTCGGCACATAAGACTCAATCATATAGTAAAGAAAGCCGGCCGGCAATAACCACGGATAAAAACACACAAGATCGTAGTACCCAAGTTGGGTGACAAGCTAATCTAGCTTGTATAGCTGGTAAGCCTTTATTCTGTGTGGTGGTGGGTTCACAATCTCCGTTCCCTGAAGATTCGTCACTGGGTGCTGCTACCTTTCATCGTTTTCATTATTCACGTTATAGACTGCTTTTTTAACCACTTAAGGACCGCCGTATTGCCATTGTACGTCATTACAATGGCACAGGCAGGCACAAGCACGTACATGTACGTGCCTGCCTTCCAGCGGGTGGGGGGTCCGATCGGACCCACTCCCACTGGATACGGCGGTCCGGTTCGCTTCAGGAGTGATCCGTGATGAGGGGATGGCCGTTGGTTTCTGGCCACCCCCTCTGGATCGCTCCTGGCCAATGAGAAGCTTCCTCCCACTGTGTATTGTTTACACAGGAAGGAGGAAGTGATGTCATTCTCCTCGGGCGGTCTTTTTGACCGGACTACGAGGAGAAGACTAAAAGTAAGTGTGCACCAACACTACACTGACATGTAGGTACACACAGGCACACAAACCCCCCCCCCCCCGATCCCCCCCCGATCGCCCCCCGATCCCCCCCCAGTCACAGTGTCACTGATTGCATTGATCATTTCTTTACTGATCACTGCATTCAGTGTCAGTTGTAACAGTAAAAACTGTCAGGGCAGTTAGTGTTAGGTCCAGGGTAGCCCCCTATCACCCCACAATAAAGGTTTAACCCCCTGATTGCCCCTAGAGTTAACCCTTTCACCCCCTTTTGCCAGTGTCACTAAGCGATCATTTTTCTGATCGCTGCATTAGTGTCGCTACTGTCGCTAGGTAGCTAGTTATTTTTTTAGGTTCACCGCCAGGTTTTTATATCGCTAGGTACCCCGATATACTACCCAATAATGGTTTTAACCCCCTGATTGCCCCTAGTTAACCCTTTCACCCCCTTTTGCCAGTGTCACTAAGCGATCATTTTTCTGATCGCTGCATTAGTGTCGCTACTGTCGCTAGGTAGCTAGTTATTTTTTTAGGTTCACCGCCTGGTTTTTATAGCGCTAGGTACCCCGATATACTACCCAATAATGGTTTTAACCCCCTGATTGCCCCTAGTTAACCCTTTCACCCCCTTTTGCCAGTGTCACTAAGCGATCATTTTTCTGATCGCTGCATTAGTTTTGCTAGGTAGCTAGTTTTTTTTTAGGTTCACCGCCAGGTTTTTATAGCGCTAGGTACCCCGATATACTACCCAATAATGGTTTTAACCCCCTGATTGCCCTTAGTTAACCCTTTCACCCCCTTTTGCCAGTGTCACTAAACGATCGTTTTTCTGATCGCTGCATTAGTGTCACTAGTGCCGCTAGGTAGCTAGTTATTTTTTTAGGTTCACCACCAGGTTTTTATAGCGCTAGGTACCCCGATATACTACCCAATAATGGTTTTAACCCCCTGATTGCCCCTAGTTAACCCTTTCATCCCCTTTTGCCAGTGTCACTAAGCGATCGTTTTTCTGATCGCTGCATTAGTGTCACTAGTGTCGTTAGGTAGCTAGTTATTTTTTTAGGTTCACCGCCAGGTTTTTATAGCGTTAGGTACCCCCATATACTACCCAATAATGGTTTTAACCCACTGATTGCCCCTAGTTAACCCTTTCACCAGCGATCACAGTATAAGTGTCACTGGTGACGCTGGTTAGCCAGTTAGATATTTAGGTTCCCCGTCAGGTTTTTATATAGCGCCAGGGACCCCCATATACTACCTAATAAAAATTTGAACCCCCTGATTGCCCCTAGTTAACCCTTTCACCACTGATCACTGTATAAGTGTTACGGGTGACTCTGGTTAGTTTGCTTTTTATAGCATCAGGGCACCCACCATTTATTACCCAATAAAGGTTTAACCCCCTGATCACCCGGCGGGTGATATCAATTAGGTTTTAGGGTCAGGGTCTGCGTCGCCCCAGGCAGCGCTAGGTTAGTGCCAGTACCGCTAACACCCACACGCAAAGCATAAACCTCCCGTAGTGGTATAGAATCTGAACAGATCAATATCTGATCTGATCAGATCTATACTAGCGTCCCCAGCAGTTTAGGGTTCCAAAAAAACGCATTGTTAGCGGGATCAGCCCAGATACCTGCTAGCACCTGCGTCTTGCCCCTCTGCCCAGCCCACCCAAGTGCAGTATCGATTGATCACTGTCACTTACAAAACACTAAACACATAACTGCAGCGATCGCAGAGTCAGGCCTGATCCCTGCGATCGCTAAAAGTTTTTTTGGTAGCATTTTATATTTAAATCCGGAAGGCAGTGCTTGGTTTTCGGGGTCCCGTACGTGGCTAGGCTCCCAAAAAGTCCCCCACATGTGGTATCCCCGTACTCGGGAGAAGCAGCAGAATTTATTTTGGGGTGTAATTTGACTTATGCCCATAGCATGTGTGAGCAATATATTATTTAGTGACAACTTTGTGCAAAAAAAAAAAAAGTTTGTGGCAAAATATAAAATATTCCATGGACTCAACATGCCTCTCAGTAAATAGCTTGGGGTGTCTACTTTCCAAAATGGGGGGTTTTGTGCTATTTTGGCATTTTATGGCCTTCGAAACTGTGATAGGTAGTGAGGAGTGAAATCAAAAATTTGCACCCTTAGAAATCCTGAAGGTGGTGATTGGTTTTCGGGGTGCCGTGCACGACTAGACTCCCAAAAAGTCCCACACATGTGGTATCCCCATACTCGGGAGAAGTAGCGGAATATATTTTGGGGTGCAATTCCACGTATAACCATGGCATGTGTGAGCAATATATCATTTAGTGACAACTTTTTGTAAAAAAAAAAAAAATTTATTTTTTGTCATTATTCAATCCCTTGGGACAAAAAAAAATATTCAATGGTCTCAACATGGCCCTCAGCAAATAGCTTGGGGTGTCTACTTTCCAAAATGGGGTCATTTGGGGGGGTTTTGTGCCATCTTGGCATTTTATGGCCTTCAAAACTGTGATAGGTAGTGATAGGCAGTGAGGAGTAAAATAAAAAACGTATGCCCTTAGAAATCCTGAAGGCGGTGCTTGGATTTCGGGGTCCCGTACGTGGCTAGGCTCCCAAAAAGTCCCACACATGTGGTATCCCTTTACTCAGGAGAAGCAGCAGAATGTATTTTGGGGTGCAATTCCACATATGCCGATAGCATGTGTGAGCAATATATCATTTAGTGACAACTTTGTGCAAAAAAAAAAGTTTGTAATATTCCCGCAACTTGTGGCAAAATATAAAATATTCCATGGACTCAACATGCCTCTCAGTAAATAGCTTGGGGTGTCTACTTTCCAAAATGGGGTAATTTTGGGGGGTTTTGTGCTATTTTGGCATTTTATGGCCTTCGAAACTGTGATAGGTAGTGAGGAGTGAAATCAAAAATTTGCACCCTTAGAAATCCTGAAGGTGGTGATTGGTTTTCAGGGTGCCGTGCGCAACTAGACTCCCAAAAAGTCCCACACATGTGGTATCCCCATACTCGGGAGAAGTAGCGGAATATATTTTGGGGTGCAATTCCACATATAACCATGGCATGTGTGAGCAATATATCATTTAGTGACAACTTTTTGTAAATTATTATTTTTTTTGTCATTATTCAATCTCTTAGGACAAAAAAAAAATATTCAATGGGCTCAACATACCCATCAGCAATTTCCTTGGGGTGTCTACTTTCCAAAATGGGATCATTTGGGGGGGGGGGGGGTTTGTACTGCCCTGCCATTTTAGCACCTCAAGAAATGAGATAGGCAGTGATAAATTAAAAGCTGTGCAAATTCCAGAAAATGTACTCTAGTTTGTAGACGCTATAACTTTTGCGCAAACCAAAAAATATACGCTTATTGACATTTTTTTTACTAAAGACATGTGGCTGAATAAATTTTGCCCTCAATGTATGACTAAAATTTAGTTTATTCGATTTTTCTTATAACAAAAAGAAGAAAATATATTTTTTTTTCAAAATTTTCGCTCTTTTTCTATTTATATCGCAAAAAATAAAAATCGCAGAGGCAATCAAATACCATCAAAAGAAAGCTCTATTTGTGGGAAGAAAAGGACGCAAATTTCGTTTGGGTGCAATATTGCATGACCGCACAATTACCAGTTAAAGCAGCGCAGTGCGAAATTGGAAAAAGACCTCTGGTCTTTAAGGTGTTTATTGGTCCGGGGCTGAAGTGGTTAACCATCTGTGACATTTGTTTCAATTTTTATATGGTTTCACGTTTAAAATTTGTAAATTTTTTGAAGTTTGATGAAAAGCAGACTATAATTATCATTTTTTCACATTTTTTTCTTAATGTATATATATATATATATATATATATATATATATATATATATATATTTTTTTTTTTTTTGTTTTTTTTTTTTTTTCAACTCTGTCACTTTGTTTGTGATACGCATATTCAGTGTGTTCTTTTTATAGGTCATTGGAATGATTTAATTTTCAGTGCAGCTTCCCTTTTTATATGCTGGAAGGTAATGACTTGCTATCGCAGGTGCAAACTGAAGTCGGTAAGGAGGAGGAGGAGGGACAGATTTGTGCCCATTGTGTGGTTTTTAGGTGCTCTTGCCAACGGGCTGAGTGGTTGGATGTTACATGTCTTGTTAAGCATGTGAAACCCAAATGGTTGGTGTTTTTGCCACGTTTGATGTGCCTGAGACACAGTTTGCAGATAGCAACAGTGCGATCTGCTGCAGATGTGCTGAAAAATAGACAGACAGCTGAGCTTTGTGGAGTGGGCTGGGAGATAATAACTGCAGAATGTAATTGAATAGGGTGGCTGCTCTCTACTCTCTCTTGATGTTGGCCTCCTTGGAGTTGTGCCGCCTCACCTTCAGTTTCCTACTCTGCTCTATCTGGCACCAAAGTCACATTAGTAACCTCATCATCATCTCCATCTCTTCCATCTTCATCATTACCACTGGAGACAACTTGGCAATACGCTGCGGCTTGGGGAACATGAAAGCCAATTTGTCTACCAGTGTTCCTCCCTCTCTCTAGGCTCATGCTCCTGTCATCCTCAACCTCAGAACCAACATCTGTATCCAGTAATGTCTGGGCATCCTCAAGGAGCAAGTGGCTGACGCTGTGGTCAAATAACTCAGCTGACTCCTCAATGGCTGATGTTGGGGCTATGGCAGGAATAGATGTGGACAAGGAGGCAGGTTTATCCACTCTGGCAACTGCAGGGAACTGCACACTTGTCTCTGATTGCGTGACAGAGGATGAGGAGGATGAGGAAGGTTTAGTAAGCCAGTCCAGCACCTCCTCTACATCCTGTGTAAAAAATGTTAAAAAAGACAATTCCTTTATTAATGTCTTCTTCTTTCCCCGCTTCTTCTTCCACCTTCTTCTGGTCTTCCTTCTGTGCTCTTCTTCTTCCTCCATCTTGTGCTTCCCCTGTTTCTTCTTCTATCTTCCTCCACTTCTTCCTCCAGTCTTCTCATCCGACATCCTCCTCCGACTTCTTCTTCTCCGCTTCATCCTCTGGATGATCCGCCTCAATGGGAGTCTCCCGCTGTGTGATGCTTCTGTTCAGGTGACAGCTCTTATATAATGGAGGGCGGGGCCACCCGATGACCCTGTCCCCCTTTGATTCACAGGGAATTCCCTATGGCCTTCCCCGTGGTGTCAGAGGGGGCGAGGTCCCCCATTTATGTATGAAGACCAGAAGTAGATGGAAGAAGAAGCGGTGAAAGAAGACATTAATAAAGGAATTGTCAAAAACTGTCTATTGTATTTTTTAACATTTTTGACACTTTTTTTGTGAAATGGTACCATTACCAATTCACACAGGGAGGCCTGGATCTGGGGATCCCCTTGTTAAAGGGGGGAGCCTCCTCGCCCGCAGACCCCCACAACCACCGGGCAAGGATATGGGTCTGGTATGGAGTTTTGGGGGGACTCCACAACATTTTCTTTTTAATTTTAGCACGGGGTTCCTCTTAAAATCCATACCAGACCTGAAGGACCTGGTATGGAATTTGGGGGACGCCCACGCATTTTATCAATGAAGTTTTATGTGTATTGCCGGGACCGACAATTCATTATAGCCGTGAGTAGTTTTAAATGACTTTTTTTCCTTTAGAAATGTAATTTTGCTGTCAGACTGTTATAAACATGGGAAACATGCACCACTTTACAGGCAAACTATAGACACCCCCCAGGTAAGAAATTTAAAGGAATATTACACTTTAATTGTTTCACTTTAAGCATTATTAAAATCACTGCTCCCGAAAAAACTTCCATTTTTAAAGCCTATTTTTTTGCATTGATACATGTCCCCTGGGGCAGGACCCAGGTCCCCAAACACTTTTTAAGACAATACCATGCATATAAGCCTTTAAAATTAGCACTTTTGATTTTTCATGTTCATGTCCCATAGACTTTAACAGTGTTCGTGTGTTCGAAAAAAAAATTTGCATGTTCACATGTTCTGGTGCGAACCGAACAGGGGGGTGTTTGGTCCATCCCTATTTGTGAAGAATTTTTTGCAGATTGCCAAGCCTCTGAATGATTTGTTGCAGAAGCAGATGGAAGCGAACCTGCAAAAGGCCCATCCTGGAGATTCTAGGAAGGGAGTCTATTCAAGAACAATGGACTAGGAGGTGCACTTTTGATTTCTCCCATAGATTTTTAAAGGGTGTTCCATGGCTTTCGAATTTGCTTTGAACACCCCAAATTGTTCGCTATTCGGCGAACAGCCAATGTTCGAGTCAAACTCATGTTCGACCCGAACATAAAGCCCATCCCTATTTACAAATCTTTGATAGTAGGAGCAGAAACCCAAAAACCTAAATTCAGTAACGGTGCTTGGGCGAGGCCAGAAGGTAACAGCCTCCAACTTCTGATGGTCAGTGGCTACTACATGTCAGAGATACGTGACTGAGGTCTGATAGAATTGACACTTCTCTAATGACAACTTCAGCCACTCTGCGTGTAGCCGTTGGAAAACTTTCTCCAATCGAGCTCCATGCTCCTCCAACATTTTGCCAAACACAATGATGTCATCCAGATACACTAGTACTTCTATCAAGTTCATGTCACCCACTGTGTTCTCCATCAGTCTCTGGAAGGTGGCGTGGGCCCCTGTTAACCCCTGTGGCATGCGGTCGAATTCAAAGAATCCTAGAGGACTTATAAAGGCTGTCTTCTCTTGGTCGTTGTCAGCACTAGAATCCCTTTAGGACCCAGCACAACTCACCTGACAAAGCCTGTGTCTGGGAAACAACAGTGATTGGCCAGCTCACGTTTAAATCACCTGTGTCAGCATTCAGTCAGTGCTCGTGTTAGAGTTCACTTGTGTTTGATCCAGCTGATATTTGCTCTGTGTCTTTCGTGTTTGACCCGGCTTGTTTGACCCTCCTTGCTTGCTTCTGATTCGGTACCGTTTGGATTCTGATCTACCTGTGTATGACCCAGCTTGCCTAGACTACGCTTTGCCTGATTCTACTAGTACCCTCATCTGCAGCAGTGAACCACAAGGTCCAGCAATCATCTATCCTCATCTACAGCAGTGAACTACAAGGTCCAGCCATCATCTATCCTCATCTACAGCAGTGAACTACAAGGTCCAGCAATCATCTACCTTCGTCTGCAGCGGTGTACTACAAGTCCCAGCTGACCTGCTCTGCTTAGACCTGCTCATGGTATGTGCTTTGAACTCTTTGTATAATCAGCACACCTGAACAGTTACTTGTTATCTGCTCCTAGCCTGACATTAACAGGAGCCATACATAAAGGGAAACCATGAATCCTGAACAGGCTCAGTTGTTTACACAAGAACTTTGCCGTTTATCACATCAAGTTCAGGAAATGGCCACAGAGCTCACCAAGGTGCAATCTCCTACTACTACCATTACAAAAACTTCATCTGAACCAAAAATTCCTTTGCCCGACCGGTTTTCTGGTGACCGTAAAGGGTTTTGCAACTTTAAAAACAGCTGCAAATTATATTTCAAGTTGAGGCCATCCTCGTCTGGCCCTGAAACTCAGAGGGTTCAAATCATTATCTCTCTACTACAGGGTGACCCCCAGGCTTGGGCCTTTAACCTGGAACCAAACCATCCAGCCCTGCTAACAGTAGATGCCTTCTTTGAAGCCCTTGGGTTGCTATATGATGATCCAGATCGTGCTGTTACTGCAGAATCGACCCTGCGTAACTTAAAACAAGGAACTACCACAGCTGAAATGTATTGCTCAGAGTTTCGCAGGTGGGCCCCGGAATCTGGCTGGAATGATGCAGCTCTCCGCAGCCAGTTTAGAATTGGCCTTTCAGATGCTATTAAAGACGCTCTGGTCAACTTCTCCTACCCAGCCTCACTGGAGGAGGCTATGTGTCTAGCCATTAGAATTGACCGCCTCCAGCGAGAGAGGAGGCGAGAACAAACAATGGCTGTGGCAAACTATATACCTTCCTTACCACCTGATTATTCCATCTCCAGTGCCAAATCTGAGGAAGAGCCTATGCAGTTAGGCTCCACCCGGTTATCTGCCCAGGAACACAAACGCCGGCATAATATGGGACTCTGCTTATACTGTGGCCTCAAGGGTCATATGCTCCGTTCGTGCCCTACACGTCTGGGAAACTCCAGGACCTAGGTGTTTGCGGGGAGGTCACCTTAGGTCTACTCTCATCTCCCCAGGGGGACAATCGTATACTTTTACCTACTGTCATTCACTTTGGGACAGCGGCTCATGAACTGCTGGCCTTGGTGGATTCTGGAGCAGCTGAGAATTTTATTGATAAAACTCTGATCACCTCTTTGTCCCTGGAAACTCTAGATTGCCCAGTCCGCCTGATCTCCGTGGATAATCGGCCTCTCTCACAAGACCTAGTGCTCCAATCCACCAACCCTTTCCAGTTACAATTAGGGGCTTTGCATTGGGAGAAGATTTCATGTCTTGTCATTGACTCTCCATCCACTCCTTTGATCCTAGGCCTTCCTTGGCTTCAGAAGCACAATCCTGTAATTGACTGGCCAACAGGAGATATTCTGGCTTGGTCCAATCAGTGTAAAAAGAGCTGCATCCAGCACCTTGTTCGACTTGATACCTGTCAAGTGGGAATGGAACAGATTCCGCTTTGTTATAAGGACTTTTGGGATGTGTTTTCTAAAGGAATTGCTGACACTTTACCTCCTCATCGCAGTTATGATTGTCCCATTGACCTCTTGCCTGACACTACACCTCCTCGAGGGAGAGTCTTTCCACTGTCTGAACCAGAGAATCTTGCTTTGTAAGAATACATCCAGGAAAACCTAGCTAAGGGTTTCATCCGTCCCTCCACTTCTCCCGCAGGAGCAGGATGCTTCTTTGTCCTGAAGAAGGATGGAGGACTGCGACTTTGTGTTGATTACAGAGGTCTAAATAAAATAACTGTTCCCAATCGGTATCCTCTCCCTCTCATCACAGAGTTGTTCTCTCAAATCCAGGGAGACAAAATTTTCTCCAAACTGGACTTAAGGGGAGCCTATAATCTGGTGCGAATCCGTGCAGGCGATGAATGGAAGATGGCCTTTAACACCAAGGATGGTCATTACGAATGTCTTGTCATGCCTTTCGGCCTCAGGAATGCACCAGCCGTCTTTCAGAACTTCATGAATGACATTTTCCGTGACATGTTGGGTCGCTTCATGCTTGTATATTTAGACGATATTTTGATATACTCTCCCAATCTTGAAACACATCAGAAGCATGTCTGCTCAGTATTAGCCCAACTAAAGACTCACTGCCTCTTTGTAAAGCCTGAAAAATGTCTTTTCCATGTTAAACAAGTACCTTTCCTGGGTTACCTAATTTCTGACACAGGCCTCACCATGGACCCAGCCAAGGTTCAAGCCATTTTAGACTGGGCACCACCTTCAGACCTGAAGGCAGTTCAACGCTTCCTGGGCTTTGCAAATTTCTATCGAAAATTCATTAAGAGCTTTGCCACCATTGCACATCCCATCACCTTTCTCACCAGGAAGACTCCTAGTACATTTAAATGGACTACTGAAGCCCAGGCAGCCTTCACTCAGTTAAAGAAAGCCTTTACCTCTGCACCAATTTTACGCCATCCTGTTCCTGAGCTACCTTTTATTGTAGAGGTAGATGCATCTGAAGTAGGGGTGGGAGCGCTTTTGTCACAAAAAGATCCTGTAAATGCTGCCATACACCCTTGTGCCTTCTTGTCCCGTAAATATTCCCCAGCAGAGCGCAATTATGATATACAGTGGTGTGAAAAAGTGTTTGCCCCCTTCCTCATTTCCTGTTCCTTTGCATGTTTGTCACACTTAAGTGTTTCGGAACATCAAACCAATTTAAACAATAGTCAAGGACAACACAAGCAAACACAAAATGCAATTTGTAAATGAAGGTGTTTATTATTAAAGGTGAAAAAAAATCCAAACCATCATGGCCCTGTGTGAAAAAGTGATTGCCCCCCTTGTTAAAACATACTATAACTGTGGTTGTCCACACCTGAGTTCAATTTCTCTAGCCACACCCAGGCCTGATTATTGCCACACCTGTTCACAATCAAGGCATCACTTAAATAGGAGCTGCTTGACACAGTAAGGTCCACCAGAAGATCCTTAAAAGCTACACATCATGCCGAGACCCAAAGAAATTCAGGAACAATTGAGAAAGAAAGTAATTGAGATCTATCAGTCTGGAAAGGGTTATAAAGCCATTTCCAAAGCTTTGGGAATCCAGCGAACCACAGTGAGAGCCATTATCCACAAATGGCGAAGACATGGAACAGTGGTGAACCTTCCCAGGAGTGGCCGGCCGCCCAAAATTACCCCAAGAGCGCAGCGACGACTCATTCAAGAGGTCACAAAAGACCCTACAACAACGTCCAAGGAACTGCAGGCCTCACTTGCCTCAGTTAAGGTCAGCGTTCATGCCTCCACCATCAGGAAAAGACTGGGCAAAAATGGCCTGCATGGCAGAGTTCCAAGGAGAAAACCACTGCTGAGCAAAAAGAACATCAAAGCTCGTCTCAATTTCTCCACAACACATCTTGATGATCCCCAAGACTTTTGGGACAACATTCTGTGGACCGATGAGACAAAAGTGGAACTCTTTGGAAGGTGTGTTCCAAGTATATCTGGCGTAGAAGGAACACTGCATTTCATAAAAAGGACATTATACCAACAGTAAAATATGTTGGTGGTAGTGTGATGGTCTGGGGCTGTTTTGCTGCTTCAGGACCTGGAAGACTTGCCGTGATAAAAGGAACTATGAATTCTGCTGTCTACCAAGAGATCCTGAAGGAGAATGTCCGACCATCTGTTCGTGTACTCAAGCTGAAACGAACTTGGGTTCTGCAGCAGGACAATGATCCTAAACACACCAGCAAGTCCACCACCGAATGGCTGAAGAAAAACAAAATGAAGACTTTGGAGTGGCCTAGCCAAAGTCCTGACCTGAATCCTATTGAGATGTTGTGGTATGACCTTAAAAAGGCCGTTCATGCTCGAAAACCCTCTAATGTAACTGAATTAGGACAATTCTGCAAAGAGGAGTGGGCCAAAATTCCTCCAGGACGCTGTAAAAGCCTCATTGCACGTTATCGCAAACGCTTGGTTGCAGTTGTTGCTGCTAAGGGTGGCCCAACCAGTTATTAGGTTTAGGGGGCAATCACTTTTCACACAGGGCCATGATGGTTTGGATTTTTTTTCACCTTTAATAATAAACACCTTCATTTACAAATTGCATTTTGTGTTTACTTGTGTTGTCCTTGACTATTGTTTAAATTTGTTTGATGTTCCGAAACACTTAAGTGTGACAAACATGCAAAGGAACAGGAAATGAGGAAGGGGGCAAACACTTTTTCACACCACTGTAGGCAACAGAGAACTTTTAGCCATAAAGCTAGCTTTGGAGGAGTGGAGACATTGGCTGGAAGGAGCTCGCTATCCATTCATAGTTCTGACTGACCACAAAAACCTTGCATATAGCCGTTCAAAACCTGCAGCACATGACTAGTGTAGTCTGAATGTTCCCCTTATACTATTTCTTAACTATTAGGAACGAGACCACACCATAGGTTGGAGTAAAACTGGCCACAACAGCCTTTATTAAACATAACTCAAAATTCACTCCAATAACTTGTAAATATGAAAATATATAAATATATATAAATATATAAATATAAATAACTTTATTAACATTAAACCACATTAAAATAACATTAACTGCCCATTCTGGTGATCTCTGACGGTGACCCCACTTAAGCCAATACCAAATCACTGCGGTACACCTGACCAACTTCCCAAAGGCCTCCACCTGTGACCGGTCGGAGACAACTTCCGCCAGTGAACATAACCGTATTCCCTCCAACGTTCAGGAATACCCAGAGGGGCCGATCGTTAGATGAGCCCCCCACACCCTCAGATCCCTTCTGAGTACCTGTCTACCGTCAGAAACCACCAGAAAACACACCGCCACAGCCCGAAAGGGTGACCCCCTCAACCTTGAGGGCCACCCCACACCCGAAGAGCTTTCTGTATCCCCTCCTGTAAGCCAAAGGACCAGAGGTCAATCCCCACATCCGATAGGTGAACGCCATCCCGCCGAAGATAAAGCCCTACATTCACCTCCAATTCCCTATGTCTAACCACAATGCCCCCGTTCTGCACCACAAACCGCCCAACTACCTTATTAACCCTAATCCTAGTTTTTTCCAGGCTGGCTAAAGACCTAGCCCCCCGCCACACCGTTCTGGCCACAATGTCCGACCACACTAAAATGGTGCCCGGGAAAAGGACTCGCATGCGCAACACATCAGCCTTAATATCCGCCAAAATGTCCTTCACCTTCCGAACTCCCAGGTCATTGCCTCCCGCATGAACAACCAGCACATCCGGGGGCCTATCCCTCAAAGCGAAGCGCTCCACCTCCCTCATGACACGCTCCCACCTCATGCCCGGGAAACCCAACCACATCACCCTAGCTACCCGCCTGGGGATACCCAATTGCCTGCCTGCTGGTAGAGAATCACCTCTCCTGGCCCCCCAGCAGACGTACGAATGCCCCAGGATCCAAACGAGGCGTTGAGAACCTCCATCTGGAATGAAACAAGAGAATTAACACAATAACCAAAGGAATGTTACCAGCACAGTCCTCCCCCCCATAAATCCAACAGCAAACAACACCCCCAGCCGCACCCACCCTACCCCAGTAGCAACTGCGGCCGGACATAGGACCGGAACCTCCGGGACTCCCATCTACCAATCCGGCGAACCACCGCCTCCTCCAGCCCACATCGAGCCGCTTCCGTAGCCGCCCCAATCCGAAAAGAGTGGGACGCGTAGTCCCGCTCATCCAAACCCACCGCCCTCAGGCATTGCCGAAAGACCGACACAAACTGAAACCGGGATAGAAAAGAGCCCTCCGCGTGCACCAAAAAGGGGCCCGCCCCCGCAGGCCGTACCGCCCGGAAAGCCCGTACCGCCGCCACCGGGCACACTACCGAGCCCGGAAGGGCGAGCAGCGTAATCGCCACTCCCTTGCCCCGTTGATCAGTCTTGGACCTACGCAACCGTATACTCACCCGATCCGCAACTACCTGCACATCCTGATCCAACAGACCCCCAGCCACCCGTTTTGAGCGACACACCAACTCCCCTATCCTAAACGCCCCATAAAACGCCAACGAAAACGCTGCCGTAAACAGAACAGTCTCGTAAGCAGACGAGCAAACGTCCACCAGCCGAGAACAAATTGCCACCAAATTGTCAAACGACACCGGCCGGCGCGCATCCCGACCCTTCCAATCCCTCCTGTACCCCTTCAACGTTTGCCGCACCCAAAAATCCTTAGTCCCGTCCGGCTCCCCCCACAGTTTGAACAAAAAGGCCAACCCCGCCAGCTTCCGCTCAATAGACGCGGGAGACAGGCCCGTCTCAATGTTCCGGGCCACCCAGTACAATACCACCCAGCGCCGGTCGGAGCCCCGACCAGCCACTCCAACCTCCCGCAGGAACGCCCACCATTCCGCCCACACTCTAGAATAAGCGGACCATGTAGCCTCACTCAACGACCTTTTTAACCAACCTGCGGCGATTCCAAGGGAAGCTCCCACATCCACCCGGGGCAGGGCGCCCCCGACTCTTCCGCTCCCGGCGCCAGCTGCCGGAACTTGTCCCACTGAAAACGAGAGAGCGAGTCAGCCAAAGAATTCTCCACCCCAGGTATGTGCACAGCATAAACGTAAACATTGAGCCGCAAACAGCGAAAGACCAGCTGTCGCAGCAGCCGGATGACCGGGGGGGGAGGAAGCAGTCATCCGATTGAGGACCTGAACCACCCCCATGTTATCGCAATTGATGCGCAACTTCAAATTACGAAACTCCGCCCCCCACAGCTCCAATGCCAACACTATCGGGAACAATTCTAGCAAAACCAAATTGCCCAACAACCCCGCAACCTCCCAGGAGCGTGGCCAAGGTTCCGCACTCCACCGGCCCCGGAAAAATGCCCCATAACCCGTAGAGCCAGCCGCGTCAGTAACCAACTCCACATCGAAGTTGCTCACCGGCCCCGACATCCACATGGCCCGCCCATTATACGACTCCAAAAATTCATGCCAAGCCCGCAGGTCCTCCCGGTGTTCCCTTCGCAAACGCACAAAATGGGTAGGGGCGGTTACCCCGGCGGTGGCCCCCGACAGCCGTCGGCAGAACACACGGCCCATAGGGATGATCCGGCAAGCGAAATTCAGCTTGCCCAACAGGGACTGCAGGGCCCGAAGCTGAACCTTCGGCCGGCCCTGCATTCCTGCCAACTCCGCCTGCAGATCCCGTAATTTATTCTCTGGCAAGCGACACTCCATTGCCAGAGAATCAATCACGATCCCCAAAAAACTCAATTCCGTCACCGGGCCTTCCGTCTTATCCCCCGCCAACGGCACCCCGAACCTGCCCGCAATGTGCTGCAACGTGGACAGAAGAATCGCACACACATTGGAGGCAGGCGGGCCCACGCACAGAAAGTCATCCAAATAGTGGATGACCGACTCCAGGCCCGAAACATCTCTCACCACCCATTCCAAAAATGAGCTAAAAGCTTCAAAATAGGCGCATGAAATGGAACAACCCATGGGCAGGCACAAGTCTACATAAAACTTGCCCCGCCAATGGCATCCCAACAGCCGGAAGCTGTCCGGGTGGACTGGCAGAAGACGAAACGCCGATTCCACATCCGCCTTGGCCATGAGAGCCCCACGACCATACCGCCTGACCCACCGTACCGCCACGTCAAAAGACGTGTAGGAAACCGTACACGCCTCCGGGTCAATGAAATCATTGACCGACCCCCCTTTCGGAAAAGACAGGTGATGAATCAAGCGAAACTTCCCCGGCTCCTTCTTAGGAACCACACCCAACGGGGAGACCACCAGGTCCCCCCACGGCTGCACTTCGAAAGGACCACCCATCCGGCCCAGCGCCACCTCCTTACCCAATTTGTCATCCACAACCCCCGGGTGATCTAAAGCCGATCGCAAATTCCTGGCCAACGGCGGCACCCCTACCAAAGAACAGGGAATCCTAAAACCGTCCCGAAAACCCGAAATCAACCCCCGCGCCGCCTCACCATCCGGATACCTATTTAGGAAAGGAAGCATCCTTCCCAGGTTCACCGGCGTCATCCCTTTTGTGACCGGCGGCACCGGCGCGCTGACCTTTTTTGAAACAGCGGGACAGGGGGTGGGTGCCGCCGCACCCGGAGCACTCATGCTTGAAACGGCACGCGCCCCCGAATTTACAAGCCCCTTCATTAAAGGGCCAGCACACCCCCCACTTCTTTCCGGCCGGCAGTCCCGAGGACGACGCACTCCCGGCCCCCCCCTGAAGAAACGGAGCGGGCGTTCGCGGAGCAGACATAAGCCTCATCCAGAGGCTTATGTCCTTGTGATCCCAGCGCAGGTCAGCCCGCACTGCCTTACGCTGACGAAACTGCTCATCATAGCGCAGCCACGCCAGCCCTCCGTACACCCGATGAGCCTCACCAATCGCGTCCAGGTAACAAAATAACGCCGAGCAATGCTCGGGGTTCTTTTCCCCTATCACGCTAGCCAAGATAGCGAACGCCTGAAGCCAATTCGCAAATGTGCGCGGGATCAGCCGATACCTACGCTTCTCCTCGTCGTCCTTCTTGGAACTGTCCGGCTTGACCCTGTCCAAATTAAATTTCTCGAGGGGGAGCAAAGAGAAAATCTCCACATACTCACCCTTGCCGATCTTGTCCCCCACCTCCTGCTTCAAATGTGCCCCCAACGGGCCCTCAAAACAAACATAAACTTCGCACCGGGCAGCATCCGCAATCCTAACCAGGTCAGACCGCGCCCCCGGGTCCGCGGGCACCGGGGGGACCCCCGAGCCCACAGCCCCCGCATCCATGCCCCCCGACACCGCAGCAGGCGGTGCATCCCGCGCAGGCACAGCCTCCGCCCCCCCGGCCCCCCCCCCCAGTACCCAACCAGGGGGCCACCTGAGGCGACCCCGCACCCCCAGCAAACTTACCAACAAGGGCCTGCAGCCCCTCCAACAGCTCCTGCAACGGACCTGACGGCCCCCCCGGGGCCACTGGCCCCGCCCCCTGCGATGAACCAGCCGAAACCCCCCCGAGACGTCCCGGGATCCCGTGGGCACCGCACCCCCCTGCGCCACCCCCATCAGACCCCGCAAAGCATCCGCCAGCAATGTAGACTCCCGCAACTTACCCGGCCCCCCTGGGGCCTCGGCGACCGGCACCGGTCCGGGTGCAGAAAAGGACACCTCCTCCTCCTGGGACAGCTCGCTCTCCGAACCGACCTCACCAGCGCGCACCGGGGACGCAGCCACCCCCCTGTGCTCCGAGCGGCCCGTCCGGTCCATGCGATCCGGGACTGCAGGCAATGTCCTCCTCCCCCCGCCGCCCCCGGCATGCCGGCGTCTAAAACCAGCCCTGCCAGGCACCTTGGCGGCCTTCTGCGACCCTCCCTCCCCCCCTCCAGCATGCGACCCCCCCGGTGCGCCCCCCTCCCCCCCACCGCGCGGATGCTGGCCCCTGACCCAGCATGCCGCAGATCCCCCGCCACGTGCACCCCCCCCTGGCCCTCAAACCCAGAGCCATCCGCACCCCCCCCCCCCACCTCCACCGGGCCCCGTGCAGTCCCGGCGCCATTGCCATGCGGCCGCGAAGCCCCGCCCCCCTCCGGTCGGCGGCGCAACGACCGCCCGGACCGGGGAGAGCCGAGAACCTGTCGTTTCGCCGGGGGGACCGATCGGTCCTCCCCCGGGCTCCGGGAGTCACGAGGCGGCCGAGGAGTAGGCCCAGGAGAAAAACGCGCCGGAGGCCGAGACCTCCGCGCGCGCAGTGGAACCTCACCTGTCCCGCCGCCGTCCACATCGCCGTCCGCCAGGTCACCCACGCGTTCCCGCAGCCAGTCCGCTCCGTGCACCTCCGCCGCCCGTCGCAGCCGCGCGAAGAGTCCCTCGAGGTCCGCCATAGCAGAGGAGCAGCGAAAAACTGCCTCCTCTGTATCACACTGGGCTCCGAATGATCCCTTAAAGCCACACCTCTCCCTTTTATGTGACCCCTCCCCTACACTGACTTGTTTCCTGCAAACCTCTTTCTCCACTCCACCCCCTAAAGCTTAACCCTCTGTGTCCCTCATCCACACTGTCATGTCCAGCACTCCTTATATCATTTCATTCTTAATCCGTGCTTCTCTTCCAGGGTTTAGACAAACTTTTGAGATTGTACCTCGCAACCTCTGGTGGCCATCGCTTAGGCAGGATGTGTTAGCCTTCGTCCAGGCCTGTGAAGTTTGTGCCAGAAGCAAGAGCAGTACCTCTAAGCCCCCCGGTCTCCTTCGTCCTCTACCAATACCTACCTGTCCCTGGACCCATTTATCTATGGACTTTATCACAGACTTGCCTCTGTCCCAGGGATGTTCCACGATCTGGGTGGTGGTAGAGAGGTTCAGTAAGATGGCCCACTTTGTTCCGCTTCCTAAGCTTCCATCTGCTAAAGAACTGGCATCTTTATTCATTAAGCATATTTTCAGGCTCCATGGGGCACCAGTTAACACTGTCTCTGACCGTGGCTCTCAGTTTATAGCCCAGTTTTGGAAGGCCCTTTGCTCTCAGCTGGGGATTAAATTATCATATTCTTCAGCATATCATCCTGAGACAAATGGCCAAACAGAAAGGACTAATCAGACTCTAGAGAAGATGGTACGTTGTCTGATGGCCAAAGATGAGGTGGAGTGGGTCAACATCCTTCCATGGGCAGAGTTTGCCTTTAATAATTGTGCCAGCACATCTACAGGGACCTCTCCTTTCTTTTGTGTTTACGGGTTGCATCCTCGTGTGTGCTCCTTTGATCTTCCGCCCTCTGATGTTCCAGATGCCAACACCACGATTGAACATTTCTCCAAAATCTGGTCCGATGTAAATCGTGCTATTTCTCGCTCTGTGCAGGCTTTTAAGAAAACTGCTGACAAGAAGCGCTCAAAGGCACCAGGATATAAAGTTGGTGAGAAAGTGTGGTTATCATCTCGGAATCTGTCCCTGCATGTTCCATCTAAAAGGCTTCATTGTTGAAACCTGTTCATTCCAGCCTCCTAGTAAATGAACCAGAGCCTGTGGATGTGTTGGACAGTCAAGAATATGAAGTGGCATTTATTCTTGATTCCAGACGAGTGCGCAATTCCTTACAATATCTCGTTCATTGGAAAGGGTTCGGCCCAGAGGATCGATCTTGAGTACCAGCTCGTGATCTTCATGCTGATCGATTGATTAAGAAGAAGTTCCATCTCCGTTATCCAAGTAAGCCTGGGGGTGCAGGAGCAACCCCTCGAGAAAGGGGGGGGGGGTACTGTCAGCACTAGAATCCCTTTAGGACCCAGCACAACTCACCTGACACAGCCTGTGTCTGGGAAACAACAGTGATTGGCTAGCTCACGTTTAAATCACCTGTATCAGCATTCAGTCAGTGCTCGTGTTAGAGTTCACTTGTGTTTGATCCAGCTGATATTTGCTCTGTGTCTTTCGTGTTTGACCCGGCTTGTTTGACCCTCCTTGCTTGCTTCTGATTCGGTACCGTTTGGATTCTGATCTACCTGTGTATGACCCAGCTTGCCTAGACTACGCTTTGCCTGATTCTACTAGTACCCTCATCTGCAGCAGTGAACCACAAGGTCCAGCAATCATCTATCCTCATCTACAGCATTGAACTACAAGGTCCAGCCATCATCTATCCTCATCTATAGCAGTGAACTACAAGGTCCAGCAATCATCTACCTTCGTCTGCAGCGGTGTACTACAAGTCCCAGCTGACCTGCTCTGCTTAGACCTGCTCATGGTATGTGCTTTGAACTCTTTGTATAATCAGCACACCTGAACTGTTACTTGTTATCTGCTCCTAGCCTGACAGTCGTTCGGATTCATGGGTATCTGATAATATAGACTCTTCAGATCTAGCATACTAAACCATTTAGCTCCTGCTAGGCATTGCAGAGCCTCTTGTATACGGGGAGTTGTGTACTGATCTGGGATAATCCTCTGATTCAAAGTTCGATAGTCAATACTAGACATGTGCGATTAGTTTTGTATCGAACAAATCTCAAATCCGAGGATCCGAATTACGAATTGCCATGCGTCCGAATTTTGTACGAAATACGAACTTTTGTTTACGAATTTTCGGATCAGTTGTCGTTGCGTCGACGGCTCATTATGCTTATTATGAGGGTCTCCCACCATCCCTGTGCTATGCAGACTTCCTCCTGGGGCTGTAACCAAATTCCTGTGCTTTGCTGACATACTGAGCACAGCAGGGGTACAGCCCCAGGAGGAAGTCAGCACGGCACAGGGATGGTGGGAGCCCCTCATCTAACGAAAATTCGTATTTCGGATAGGAAATTCTTCAACGGAATTTCGGATTTCGGATAAAAACCAAACTTCCATCAGCATCGACTGTCATATTGAGGTATATTTTTGCCTTTAAATTCATCGTAAAGAACGTTCGTACAAGTTAACGAACCTAACGACAATTCGTATTTCGTACGAATTGATTTTAATACGAACCGTAACTGAACAGAACGAAACAAATTTATTGACGGCGCCCATGTCTAGTCAATACACATCCGCAGGGACCTATTTTTCTTCCTCACGACCACAATAGGGGAGGCATAAGAGCTCCTGGATTCCCTAATGGCCCCCGAGTTCTTCAGTTCAGCTAACTATTCCCGAAGGTCCTCCAAGTCACACAGAGGGATCTTTGCTCTTTCTCGGAAGGGCTTATTTTCACTAAAGGGATTTCAGTGTTGGGCAACCCACGTTCTTGGCGCAACCCACAGCGAATTAATTCTTGGAAAACATTTTCTCCCACCGAGCCAACTGGGCTTTAATCCTCTCTACTCATCTGGGGGACAGATTTGGGCACTAAACAGTGGTTTCTCTTCCATTTTGCTTCTGGACTAGATCATTACCTGTTACCAGGTTAGCAGCACTCACTTTCCCAATCACCATAGAATGCTTCAGGCTTATTGGATGGCTGGTTACATTCCTCACACTGACAGGGATTTTCCCCCCGCTTCTCAGTGGGGCCCTAGTAGGTATGATTTCTGGGACCAATTCTATTCCACTATCTTCCTCCAGTGGATCAGCTTCTACCACCACATAGGGACCTGGTTGATTCCATGATAGCTTAATGGTGGCTTTCATGAAAGTTATTTCACCAGGCTGCAATACGCTTTCTTGTGTATCCAACCGCCATAGTCTTCCTACTCCTTCCATAGGGGACTTCTTTTCCTGCAGCATACGCTGAAAAGCTTGCTCAATTGAGGATGGATCTTCCCTAATGGGGCGCCTTCCAAGGACAATGGGGCAAGTAGTCTTCTCACCAGATTGGTGTTGGTATTAACAGAGAGTTGCGGCCTTCTCCAGGAGGTTGAGGACAAACAATGGCCAAGATGTCAAAAGTTTTCGGTTTTCCCACCAAGGAGGTATCAAAGGTTATCTTGCTAGGGATATACCCGTCATATGGGCAATTTTGAGTACCTATCACCCAAATCTCCAGCTCTTCGAGTTTACACAATGGGATGTGCTTTAAGTACTTTTTGTAGAAGTCCTGATACAGCAAAGTCACTTGAGCTCCTGTATCCAGCAAAGCTTGAGTATAGATACCTTCCACCTGTATCGAGACCATCAGAGAAGGCCCTACTAGGTTCTTTGGCAGATTTCTAGCTGGTGACTCTATAGTCTGGGCCCTAATCTACTTCTTTGAGTGTGGTGGAGTCGACTTAGTAACTTTCCCTCTCTGGGGGTTCAGTTTTGCTTTTAACAGTCAAAGGAGGGAAAGGGTAGTAGACGACTTCTGTTTTTTCTTCTTAGCTTTGGAGCGCAGTTTTCACTTGGGATTCTCAATTAGCTCCTTCACTGAGGTCCCTTGGAGTTTCCTATCTGCTTTTGGAAAAACAGCTTCTGAAAGACTTTTAGAACTTCAGTGAATAGTCGTGGACTGATTCCAGCCTTGGGGCACTCGGACCGGACGTGTCCTATTTCCCCACAACTATAACATTTCTTCTCTCGCACTCGGGAAAGCTTTGATCCCCCTTGATGAAATCCTTGTTCTTGGCCCTTCTCTTGGGTTTCCATCACTCGCATTAGAGCATGATACATCTGACTTTGGGCTTGGGTTATCTGCGTCATCAATTCAGCTGATCCGAGTTCAGCAACCGGCTTGTTAGTATCAGGGACTGCCAGCCCAGCCTGCTCTGACTCAGTTTCACTGTCCTCATTAGGGATGAGCCGAACACCCCCCGGTTCGGTTCGCACTAGAACTTTCGAACGGACCCCAAATTCGTACGAACGTTAGAACCCCATTGAAGTCTATGGGACTCGAACGTTCGAAATTAAAAGTGCTAATTTTAACAGCTAATATGCAAGATACTGTCCTAAAAAGGGTTTGGGGACCTGGCTCCTGCCCCAGGGGACATGGGTCAATGCCTAAAATGTTTTTTAAAATGGCCGTTTTGGCGGGAGCACTGATTTTAATGACGATTAAAGTGAAAAAAAAAAGTGAAATATTCCTTTAAATATGGTGCCTGGGGGGTGTCTGTAGTATGCCTGTGAAGTGCCACGTGTTTCCTGTGTTTAGAACAGTCCCTGCACAAAATGACATTTAACGGAAATAACGTCATTTAAAGCTGCTTGCTGTTTTAATGTTATATCTGGTTCCTGCAATATGGTTGAAAATCATTGAGAAAAATGGCATGGGTAGCTCTCCCTGCCCATTACCAGCCCCTTTGGGTCTTGTACGCATATTAAGGGGAACCCCTTACCCATATTAAAAAAAGGAAATGCGTGTGGCCCCCAGGCCCCATATACTCAGAACAGCAGTATACAGGCAGTGCAAACAAGACAGGGACTGTGTAGGTTTGTTGGGTTAAGTTGAATCTGTTTGTAATTTTCAACTGGTACATTTTTAAAGTGTAGCTCCAGTCAAAAAAACTATTTTTAAGCTTTTTGGAAAACATAGGTAAGGGTTATCACCCCTGTATAATTTGTTTTGTCGTACATCTTTTTTCATCTCACTTGCTGTTGTCTCCTTCCGTTTGCAAGTAGGAGATGTTTGTAAGTTATATATTTGAAAGTAGGGGCCTGCCTTATATGCTCTGCAGAAATGGCGGAACAAGGTGTTGGTTTTGCCACAACATTGTAAGCCCTGAAAGTGACTCTTGGTGAGCGCTGGAGCACCCTGCTGTGAACGATTATATCAAGAATTGTAATTACATGCCATTGTTGAACAGTGGTAGAAAAATTGACCTTTGGTGGTTGTGGTGCTGGTGCCACAACACTATAAGTCCTCACAGTTACTCTGGGTGGGCACAGGAACGGGCCCTCCTGTGAAATATTATATCAAGAATTGTAATTACATGTCCCTGTTAAACAGGGGCAGAAAAATTGGGCCTTAGGCACTGGTACTCGTGCCACGACAATGCAACCTCTCCCATATACTCTATTTTTATTGCAGGAATTAGCCCTGCTGCAAAGCATTGCATCAAAAATTGTAATTAAACGCCCCTGTTAAACAGGGGCAGAAATAGTGGGCCTTAGGCACTGGTGCTGGTGCCACCACACTGCAACCTCTCCCATATACTCTAGTTTTATTGCAGGAATTAGCCCTGCTGCAAAGCATTGCATCAAAAATTGTAATTAAACGCCCCTGTTAAACAGGGGCAGAAAAATTGGGCCTTAGGCACTAGTGCTGGTGCCACCACACTGCAACCTCTCCCATATACTTTATTTTTATTGCAGGAATTAGCCCTGCTGCAAAGCATTGCATCAAAAATTGTAATTAAACACCCCTGTTAAACAGGGGCAGAAAAATTGGGCCTTAGGCACTGGTGCTGGTGCCACCACACTGCAACCTCTCCCATATACTCTAGTTTTATTGCAGGAATTAGCCCTGCTGCAAAGCATTGCATCAAAAATTGTAATTAAATGCCCCTGTTAAACAGGGGCAGAAAAATTGGGCTGATGGCATCACCCAGAACCAGAAATGTTCTTCCAACATATCAGCGGAGGAGGAAGAGGATAGACAATCTACATAACAGGACAGTCACTCAGCATCAGCATAGGCAGTCTTGAAGGGATGTGATATTTCAAAAAAAATTATTCGGTTACATCAGCTTCAGGTGCTTGGTAGCTGTGGGTGATCCAAGACTGATTCATCTTGATGAAGGTCAGTCGATCAACTGATTCGGTGGACAGGCGCACCCTGTGATCGGTAACAAAGCCACCAGCAGCACTGAAGGTGTGTTCCGAAAGAACGCTGGATGCAGGACAGGCCAGTAGCTCAATTGCATACTGTGCAAGCTCTGGCCAGTGATCCATCCTCAAGACCCAGTAATCCAGAGGATTTTCGGTGGGAAAGGTGTCCAAGTCTGACCTTGCCCCTAGGTATTCCTGCACCATGTAAATCAGACGCTGGCGATGGTTGCTGGAACCGATCATACCTTGGGGCTGCGGACTAAAAAATTGTCTGAAAGCATCAGTCAGATGGCCACCTTCTCCACCGCTCCTTCTGACCGATGCCTCAGCAACACATTGTCCAGGACCAGGAGTTTGTAACCTCCCAGTCTCTGGGAACGCGTTGCACAGACCTTTCTGCAAGGCCTCCCGGAGATGTCTCATCCTCTGCTCCCTCTGCGATGGCAAGATAAGGTCGGCAACCTTACCCTTGTACCGTGGATCAAGGAGAGTGGCCAGCCAGTAATGGTCCCTCTCCTTGATCCGAAGAATACGAGGATCCTTCCGCAGGCTTTGCAGGATCAGGGAGGCCATGCAGCGTAGGTTAGCTGAGGCATTCGGTCCGGAGTCCTCTGGGTCACTAAGGACAACATGATCCGCAGCTACCTCCTCCCAGCTCGGTTTTTTCTCACCACGCCAGTGGGGCATGATCAGGGATGCATGCACTGTCACTTCTCACCATCCTTGTGGCCTCCTCAAACGGTGACAGGACAGTGCATGCATCCCTGATCATGCCCCACTGGCGTGGTGAGAAAAAACCGAGCTCCCCTGACCCTGTCCTGGTGCCGTAGTCGCACAGGTACTCATTGATGGCCCTCTGCTGCGTGTGCAGCCGCTGCAGCATGGCCAACGTTGAGTTCCACCTGGTGGGCATGTCACATATAAGGCGGTTCTTGGGCAGGTTCAACTCCTTTTGGAGCTCAGCCAGCCGAGCACAGGCATTAAATGATCGGTGGAATTGCACACAGACTTTCCTGGCCTGCTTCAGGACATCCTGTAAGCCGGGGTACCTGCCCAAGAACCGCTACACCACCAGGTTAAGGACGTGAGCTACACAGGGCACATGGGTCAGTTGTCCCTGTCGGAGGAGAGGAGGTTGGTGCCATTGTCGCAAACCACCATTCCTGGCTTAAGCTGGCGTGGCGTCAACCACCTCTCGGCCTGCCCCTGCAGAGCTGACAAAACATCCGCCCCAGTGTGGCTCCTGTCCCCCAAACAAACCAGCGCAAGCACGGCATGGCAAATCGTTTTGCCTGCGTACTTGCGTAGCCCCTGGAATGCCTACGGAGCACCGCTGGTTCTGAGGACAGAGCACTGGAAGAGGCCATGGAGGAAGAAGAAGAGGAGGGGGTGGAGGAGAGAGGTGTGTCACAACCAATAGTAGCATTTTGGAGGCGTGGTGGTGGAACAACCTCCAACACTACTGCACCTTGTCCTGCATCCTTCCCAGCTGCCAGAAGAGTGACCCAATGGGCCGTGAAAGACAGGTAACGTCCCTGTCCATGCCTGCTGGACCATGAGTCAGCGGTAATACGCACCTTACCGCTGACCGCCCTGTCCAGCGAGGCAAGGACATTGCCTTCCACATGCCGGTAGAGAGCCGGAATTGCCTTCCGTGAGAAAAAGTGGCGTTTGGGGACCTGCCACTGAGGAACCGCACATTGTACAAACTCACGGAAGGGGGCCGAGTCTACCAACTGAAAAGGCAGCAGTTGAAGTGCTAGCAATTTAGCCAAGCTAGCATTCAACCGCTGGGCATGTGGATGGCTGGGAGTGAACTTCTTTCGCCGGTCCAGCAGCAGGGGCAGGGACATTTGCCTGCTATAATCGGACGTGGGTGTACCGCTAGCAGAGTGTCCGGAAGCACTTGGCTGTGACACACCTAGTTCTACACCTTCATTCCTCTCAGAGCAGGTTTCAGAGAGGACTGAAGGTCTAGTGGGGTTGGAGATGCCAGCTGATGAGGAGCAAGGAGAGGTCAGCTTTGTTCTTTGGTGTGGGTCTTTGAGGTACGCTTGCCAACGAGCTGCATGGCAGGTCAACATATGTCTGGTCAAGCATGTGGTGCCCAAGCGGCTGATGTTTTGGCCACGCGAGATACGCTTGAGACATATGTTGCAAATAGCAGCGGTGCGATCTGATGCACTCGTCTCAAAAAAGGCCCACACCAAAGAACTTTTAGAATAACGCGCAGAGGCAGCGCCCTGCACAGGCGGAGCTCTGCGGTGTGATTCAGTCAGTGTGTTGCCCCTAAGCTGGCCCCCGGAGGGCATCCTGCCTCGTTGGACATGTGCCTCCTCCTCTCTCCTACCAGGCACCCACGTGGAGTCAGTGCCCTCATCATCCCCTCCCTCTTCATCGCTGTAGCAAACCTGGCAATATGCTGCAGCTTGTGGAACATGACTGCCAGATTGCTGTCCTTCTTGAGCATCCCCTCTCTGCATTCACGCTACTGCCTTCCTCTAGCTGAGTGTCATCATCAGAGGCTACAAAACACTGGGCATCCTCCTGGAGCATGTACCCAACACTGTGCTCAAAGAGTTCAGGAGAATCCTCAGCAGGACGTGGTGGGTCTAGGGAAGGAGTCACTGATGATGACATTGAGACGAGGGAAGACAATGCGTTGGCAGCTGCTTTGCTAGTACCCTGAGACTGGGTGAGAGAGGATGAGGAGGATGAAGAGGGCTTGGTCATCCACTCTACCAAGTCATTGGCATGTTGCGGTTCAACATGTCCAGCTGCCGAAAAGGACAAGCGTGTCCCATGGCCACGTGCTGATGACAATGCACCGCGTCCACGACCAGCACTGTTGTCTCTAGACACAGAGCCTGCTTGCCCTCTTTTATCGGCTCGCGCCTGTCTGCCTCTCCTTGCTGGCCTTCCAGACATGGTAATGGCCTGAAGGGAGTTGGGTAAAACAGCAGTTGGGTAGTGTATATTGTGCTGGAGGCACACAACAACCACTAACTCCTGCAGATGCCTTTATTATAGAACACCAGAGATAAAGGGGTATACTGTAATGGAGTCACACAACACCCACTAAGCCCTGCAGATGGCTCTATTAGAGAACAGCAATAAAGGGTAGATACAGGTGTATATTGTGCTGGAGGCACAAAACACCCACTAACTCCTGCAGATGCCTTTATTATAGAACACCAGAGATAAAGGGGTATATACAGATGTATACTGTGCTGTGCTGGAGGCACACACAACTTCCAATAACTCCTGCAGATGGCAAGTGGGCTCAAATAGAGAAGAGCTATGTAGGTGGATATAGCGGTGTGTACTGGGTACAGAGCACGCAGACAGCATGCACAAGCTCCTAACACTACGGACTGCAAGCTCTATTATAAAAGATAGATCACTAGCTATATAGGTGAGGTGAATATAGCGGTGTATACTGCGGTCAGGGCATGCAGACAACAGCAAGATCGAAAATCGGCCGACAACGATCGGTGTGTACTGTGTTGAAGGTACACAGAACACCCACTAACTGCTTCAGACGCCAACACACTACACTAGGCCGCCGCGCTGGCGGCCTTATATAGTGTGGGGCGTGTACTACACAGCCTGAGCTATGATTGGCTCTCCTCGCTGCTGGCGCTGTGATTGGCCAAGCATGCGGGGTCACAGTGCATGCTTGGCCAATCATGAGCCAGCAATGCACTGCGATGACGCAGTGCATTGTGGGCCGTGAGCGCCACACGAATTTGGCACGAACGGCCCATAACGTTCGGAATTCGCCGAACGGGCGAACAGCCGATGTTCGAGTCGAACGTATTTTCGATTTGAACATGAAGCTCATCCCTAGTCCTCATCTGCGAAACCTGCTTCAACATGGACAGCTCAGGCAACTAGTTTGTCTCTCTTAGTAGCAATAGAGCTCAATTCTCTCGTTCCTTGACTCTTTTCTTCCAGTAGAGCTTCTTCTTCCTGTACTTCTCTTATCAACTCAGGATATTTGGGTACCACCTTGGTTCTCTTCAGGAGTAACTTTAAGACAATAGGATGGTTCAGTTGGGCCCCTTGCAAGACCCGAGCTAAACGAGCTTGGTCAGCATCATCTGGTGTAACATACTGTCTACTCGGGAGATGTATCCAGAGAGGCTCTCTCCCTTTTGTCAATGGGTGTGATTGAATTTATACATCAGATCTGCAGTTTTTTCCACTCTTCCAAATACAGCATACAAAGCATCTATGTAGTTCATAGCAATACAGGTTCTCTTTCCCATTCTCAAGTTATGGACTACATCAGCAGCAAGACCTCGAAGACTCTCACTGTGCTGCTGACGTGTCACAGCCTCGGGAACACTCCACTCCTCCATAGCTTGAATGACCTGACTCATCCAGGTCTCAAACTCATCTTCACCGATAGGGGTTGGAAACTGTCCTGAGAAAAATCTGAGCCTCCGGTAACTCTGATTGCCATTCCCAGATCCATTCTTCACTAGGCTATGAACTAGCCTGCTCATATCAGTATAGAAGGAAACGGGGGGCACCGGCATCAGTGGAGTCTGTCCCAACCAATCCTAAACCCCTCTCCTGAGCCCTCAGTGATGGCTGCCTCTCCACAGTCTCTCCCCCCACTTTCAGTGGGATCACCCTGACAGTAACCCCTTCGGCTAGGCGAACCTAGGGGGGACCTAGCAGGTACTTCCCCTTCAGACCTGCTTATTGCCAGCTGAGTTGAAAATGTCAGAGAGGAGAAGTGTGTTTGGAGAGAGATGGCTGTTGAGATATCAAAGCTGAGAGGAGCTGGAAGGACTCCTGTTACCTATGACTTGATCTTGCTGGGTGAGCTTGCCTGAACTGGGACTTTGCTATGTTATGTGCGGTGGCTGGGATGCTGAGAATTATTTAAAAAGACTGTCTTAAACTGCAAAGAAGAGTTTTGTGTTGTTTGAACTGCCTATAAAGACAAAGCTTGTAAATTTCCTGTTGCTTTTTGCTGAATAAAGCCTTTTTAAGTTGATTGAACTGTCTGAGCTGGCTTGTCACCCCCAATCCCTTACTATATATATAATTTCACAGACTTGCTTAAAGCGAAACTTCAGTCATTTTTTCAACTTTCCAACTATTAAATCTTCTGCTCTTGGTTTAATTTTGGATAGTAAAACATTTTTTTTTCTGCCAGTAAATACCGTATAAAGCCCACTTCCTGTTTCTTGTATGGTAAAAAGCCTAGGCTTATGACATCACACACAGCTCTCTCTCCCACTCTCGTGAGAGTTTGCCAGGAAGGGGGGTGAGTCATAAGAGGGCCAATGAGAGCTGCAGAGCTGGAGGTGTGCCTCTGTGTGTCTGTGTAAATCCAGGAAGTGAACAGGTAGCAGCTTCAGCTGCCCACAGTTAAAGTGGTTTCAGCCAGATTCAATGAAGGGAGATTTCTGCAGCAGAATCACAGTATATATAAAATAATATGCAAAGTGGTTGGAGGGAAGCTTCAGAATGGCAAAGATGTTTTTATTACAATTTATGTCAGCAGACTGCAGTTTCCCTTTAAGAAGAATGTGTTTGAATTAGAAGAAATAACTATTTTTGTATTTCAGTTGACCATTAGATGTTTTTATTGTCTCTGTAACTATGGTAAACAAGTCTGTAACTTGGGCAAACAATAGCTTGGCTTTTTTGACATATATGACCTATGGCATGTATGATACCATAGTGAGATATTGATAGACTCAAGGTGACAACACTCAGCAAAGTGCTACATTCCTATGATTCAATACATAAAGACAAATAAATTCCAAATTTTTTGGGACTTTTTAGACACTTGAATACCAAAAATATGTATGAGAAGTGAAATACGTTAAAGCAGAATGAATTAATACATCAACGTGGCAAGGCAAGGATGGGAGGTGTCATCATAATGGGGGATTTTAATTATCCAGACATAGACTGGGCAGATGGAACCATCCATTCCTCTAAGCCCTTGTACACATGATCGGAGATTCCGACGGAATGTAGACATGTGCATTCGTTTTCGTCCGAATTTCAGCTATTTTCGTTTTCGTTTTGACAAACGATAACGAAAGCTCAAAATCCGAAAAACGAAAGATCTGACATAAATAAATGCTTTTTTTTCGTTTTCATTGTTACAACAGTTCGATATAGAATAGGAGATTCGACATGACTCTGAGGCCGCGTACACACGCGCGGACTGTTCGCCCAACTTTGTCCGTCCAACAGTTTCGGCAAACAGTCCGCTCAAACTTAGCATGGACGGACATGGCCACACACGACGGACGAACAGTTTGCTGAAACCGTGCACGATGACGTGAACGGCACGTACGACGGGACGAAAAATACGACGTCCTATACACTGCATTATAGCTTTCGGCGTGAAAATCCTTTCTGAGCATGCGCGCAACTTTGTTTGACGAACAAGCCTACACACGGGCGGACTGTTCGCTCAAACAAGGTTTCAGCGGACAGTTTTTCGGAAATTCCGAAAAACCTTGTCCGTCCAACTGTCCGCTGAAACTGTCCGCTGAAAGCCCACACACGAGCGGACTGTCCACCCAAACACTGTTCAGCGGACAAAGTTGGGCGAACAGTCCGCCCGTGTGTACGCGGCCTCACAATAACAATCTGTCTATAGAACCTGTGGTCGAATGTGCCTAACCTTACTTCTATTAGTCCAAGATTATATAGAGAAAATATTCGACAGAGAAAAAAGATTTGACAGAGAGAAAAGATTCTGCAAGTTACTGTCCTAAAAAGTGTTTGGGGACCTGGGTCCTGCCCCAGGGGACATGTATCAATGCAAAAAAAAGTTTTAACTTAAAACTTAATTTATTTAGTTACTCCCGAAATTCGTTTTTATCTATTTCGTTTTTCGTTCAAAAATTGCATTCGTCCGAAAATCCACATGAATTACGGTTGAATCTGTCTTTGAAGGCTTATGGTGTCTGTCGAATGTATAAAGAAGATTCGACGGAGCTAGTATATAGCATACTTTAGAACCCCTGTTAAAGTCTATGGGACTCCAACATTCAAAATCTAAAGTGCTCATTTTAAAGACTAATTTGCAAGTTACTGTCCTAAAAAGTGTTTGGGGACCTGGGTCCTGCCCCAGGGAACATGTATCAATGCAAAAAAAAGTTTTAAAAACGGCCGTTTTTTCGGGAGCAGTGATTTTAATAATGATTAAAGTGAAACAATAAAAGTGTAATATTCCTTTAAATTTTGTAGGGGGGGGGGGTTGTCTATAGTATGCCTGTGAAGGGGCTCATGTTTCTGGTGCTTAGAACTGTCCCTGCACAAAGTGTCATTTATGCAGGAAAAAAAGTCCTTTAAAATCACTCGCAGCTATTATGAATTGTCGGCTCCCGTAATACAGAGAACACTCATTGAAAGTCATTGATAAAAAAATAAATAAATTAATTTAAAAAAAAGCGTGGGGGTCCCCCAAATTCAATTAACAGGCCCTTCAGGTCTAGTATGGATATTAAGGGGAACCCTGCCTCAAATTTAAGAAAAAATTTGACGTGGGGTTCCCCCTAAATATCCATAACCAGACCCTTCAGGTCTGGTATGGATATTAAGGGGAACCCCGCATCAAATTAAAAAAAAAATTGCCGTGGGGGCCCCCCTAAAAATCCATACCAGACCCTTTATCCGAGCACGCAACCTGGCAGGCTGCAGGAAAAGAGGGGGGGACGAGAGAGCGGCCCCCCCTCCCTCCTGAACCGTACCAGGCCACATACCCTCAACATTGGGAGGATGCTTTGGGGGTCTGTGACCCCTCAAAGCACCTTGTCCCCATGTTGATGAGGACAAGGGCCTCATCCCCACAACCGTGGCCGGTGGTTGTGGAGGTCTGCGGGCGGGGGGCTTATCAGAATCTGTAAGCCCCCTTTAACAAGGGGACCCCCAGATCCCGGCCCCCCCCCTGTTTGAAATGGTAAGGGGGTACAAAAGTACCCCTACCATTTCACAAAGAAAGTCTAAAAAATTGTTAAATAAGACAAACACACTTTTGAAAAATATCTTTATTAAAAATAAAAAAAATAAAAAAGATTCCAGCGGTGGTAATCCACTCTTGCTATCCAGCGACGGACGGTCATCTCTCCAGCGATGTCTCATCTCATCCAGCGCAGCGAATACATCCTTCTTCTGTCTCCGCTGTGGAGACACTGCAAGGATTCCGGCAGCCTGACGTTTCTTATATACGGAGGGCGGGGCCACCCGTCACCTGACCCCGCCCCCCTCTGACGCAAGGGGGAACCCAGGGTTCCCTGTGACGTATGGGTGACCCCGCACCCCTCTGATGTAACACAGGCAGGTTTCCGTTACATCAGAGGGGGGCGGGGTCACCCATACGTCACAGGGAACCCCGGGTTTCCCCTTGCGTCAGAGGGGGGCGGGGTCAGGTGACGGGTGGCCCCGCCCTCCGTATATAAGAAACGTCAGGCCGCCGGAATCCTTGCAGTGTCTCCTCTGCGGAGACAGACGAAGGATGGATTGGCTGCGCTGGATGAGATGAGACATCGCTGGAGAGATGACCGTCCGTCGCTGGATAGCAAGAGTGGATTACCGCCGCTGGAATCTTTTTTTTTTTTTTTTTTAATAAAGATATTTTTCAAAAGTGTGTTTGTTTTATTTAACCATTTTTTAGACTTTCTTTGTGAAATGGTAGGGGTACTTTTGTACCCCCTTACCATTTCAAACAGGGGGGGGGCCGGGATCTGGGGGTCCCCTTGTTAAAGGGGGCTTCCAGATTCTGATAAGCCCCCCGCCCGCAGACCTCCACAACCACCGGCCACGGTTGTGGGGATGAGGCCCTTGTCCTCATCAACATGGGGACAAGGTGCTTTGAGGGGTCACAGACCCCCAAAGCATCCTCCCAATGTTGAGGGCATGTAGCCTGGTACAGTTCAGGAGGGAGGGGGGCCGCTCTCTCGTCCCCCCCTCTTTTCCTGCGGCCTGCCAGGTTGCGTGCTCGGATAAAGGGTCTGGTATGGATTTTTAGGGGGACCCCACGTCAATTTTTTTTTAAATTTGACGCGGGGTTCCCCTTAATATCCATACCAGACCTGAAGGGCCTGGTAATTGAATTTGGGGGACCCCCACGCTTTTTTTTTATTTATTTATTTTTTTTTTTATCAATGACTTTCAATGAGTGTTCTCTGTATTACGGGAGCCGACAATTCATAATAGCTGCGAGTGATTTTAAAGGACTTTTTTTCCTGCATAAATGACACTTTGTGCAGGGACAGTTTTAAGCACCAGAAACATGAGCCCCTTCACAGGCATACTATAGACAACCCCCCCCCCCCCTACGAAATTTAAAGGAATATTACACTTTTATTGTTTCACTTTAATCATTATTAAAATCACTGCTCCTGAAAAAACGGCAGTTTTTAAAACTTTTTTTTGCATTGATACATGTTCCCTGGGGCAGGACCCAGGTCCCCAAACACTTTTTAGGACAGTAACTTGCAAATTAGTCTTTAAAATGAGCACTTTAGATTTTGAATGTTGGAGTCCCATAGACTTTAACAGGGGTTCTAAAGTATGCTATATACTAGCTCCGTCGAATCTTCTTTATACATTCGACAGACACCATAAGCCTTCAAAGACAGATTCAACCGTAATTCATGTGGATTTTCGGACGAATGCAATTTTTGAACGAAAAACGAAATAGATAAAAACGAATTTCGGGAGTAACTAAATAAATTAAGTTTTCGGACGAAAACAAAATTCCGAAACGAAATATTTTACTCTGCACATGTCTAACGGAATGTGTCCGATCGGAGCGTTTTGTCGGATATTCCGACTGTGTGTGGTCTGCATCGGACTGTTTCCGTCGGAATATCCGTCGGACCAAATTTTCCAACTTGCCGGAAATATTTTCCAACAAAATGCTCCGATTGGACATATTCCGATCATGTGTAGAGAATTCCGATCGGACAAAGTGCCACGCATGCTCAGATCAAATTCCTACATCAAAGCTATTGGCTACTAGCCTGAACATAGTCCCGTCGTAACGAAATAACGTCATCACGTTCTGAACGATCAGATTTTCGGATCGGTGTGTATACAACAGTTTCGGACAAAATCCGACGGATTTGGTTGTCGGAATCTCCGACCGTGTGTACAAGGGTAAGGCTTGCCAGTTCCTAAATGTCTTGCAGAACAATTTCATGGGTCAGATGGTAGATGCACCAACTAGAAACAAAGCATTACTAGACCTACTGATTATCTACAATACAGACCTGATCACGGATGTGGAAATAATTTAGGAAACAGCGATCACAGGTAAATTAGCTTCAGTATAAATCACACAAATAGGAAACATAAGGGGAATACAAAGACACTGAATTTAAAAAGAACCAACTTCCTAAACTACGAACCTTGCTACAAGATATAAATTGGGAAAAAATCTTAGGAACAAAGAACACGGAGGAGAGATGGGTTTGCTTTAAGAGCATATTAAATAAGGGCATTAGCCAGTGCATCCCATTGGGAAATAAATTTAAAAGAGCGAACAGAAGTCCTGGATGGTTAACTCCAATGTACAAATGCATATAAAAGCAAAGGAGAAGGCCTTCAAAAAATACAGGGCTGATGGATCATCATCAGTATTCAGTCTTTACAAAGAATGCAACAAGAAACGTAAGGGTGCAATTAGAGGAGAGAAAAAAAACAAGAAATTCTTTAAAGCGGACTTCCAGGCTATGTGGGGCATCCATTGGAACTGTGGGCACCTGGCCGTGACAGCTTGAGGCTTCACAGCTAGCCGCGCACTGCGCATGCGCGAGTCGCAATGCACTCTCCCAGTGGACAGGCAATCTTCTGGGACCTGTCACGTGTCCCAGAAGATTGCCGAGAGGGAGGGAGTGCCTAGGGGAGAGGAGGAGTCACCAAGGTGGTTCCGTGGGAAAGAGGAAGTGGGACAGGAAGTCTCACTCTAAAGTAGGAGGAGTGCTTAAAGTGGAAGTTCCACTTTTGGGTGGAACTCCGCTTTAAGTATATAAACAGTAAAAGAGGGAGGACAGACCATACAAAGGATGGTGAGATGGCGAAGGTATTGAATTTATTCTTCTCCTCAGTTTTCACAAGGGATTCGGGGGGCTTAAGTAACAAAAACTGCAGTGTTTATCCTCCTGACACATCATAGGACGCACCCTCATGGCTAACAGAAGACAGAATTGGAAATAGACTTGAAAAACTTAACATTATTAAGTCACCGGGACCAGATGCCTTGCACCCAATGATCCTTAGGGAATTCAGTCAAGTAATTGCCATTGTTCCTAATTTTTACTGACGGGAATGGTACCAGCTGATTGGAGAAAAGCCAATGTAGCACCAATATTTAAAAAAAGGGCCAAAATACATCCATGGGAATTACAGACCAGTTAGCCTAACATCAATAGTATGCAAGCTCTTGGAGGGGATGATAAGGGACTAGATATAAGATTTTAGTAATGAAAACTGTATCATTAGCAGTAATTAGCATGGATTCATGAAGAATCCTTCTTGCCAAACCAAACTATTAACCTTCTATGAGGAGGTGAGCTGCCATCTAGATAAAGGAAGGCCCATAGACGGGGTGTATCTGGATTTTGCCAAAGAATTTGACACAGTTCCCCATAAATGTTTACAGTACAAAGTAAGGTCAGTTGGCATGTACCCATAGGGTGAGCATTGATTGAAAACTGGCTACAAGGGCGAGTTCAGAGGGTAGTGATAAATGGGCAGAACTCGGAATGGTCAGGGGTGGAAAGTGGGGTCCTCCAGAGTTCTGTCCTGGGACAAATCCTATTTAATTTATTCACAAACGACCTGGAGAAGGGGGTGAACAGCTCAATCTCTGTATTTGTGGACGATAAGACACGTGGCCACTCGTTAAAATAAAAAAAGAGGTTTAACCTTAAACTTTAACCGTAAAATATGTAGAGAGTGCTTTACTGTCAGAGCGGCAAGGATATGCAATTCCTTTCCTCAGGTGGTGGTTTCAGCGGGGAGCATCGGTAGCTTCAAGCAACTATATATAAGCACCTGAACAACCAAAACATACAGGGATATACAATGTAGTACTGACATAAAATTACACACATAGGTTGGACTTGGCGCGTTTCGGAGAGTTCACATCTCCTTCATCAGGGATATAAGGAGTATCATATCTATAACGCAATATAAGTACATAAGTCATATTCAAAGATTTTTTACATGTAGCACCCTGATGTTTAGGCAGGTTTGCTCCTACATTTATCTGCTAGGTGTAGTTACCTTGGCTCATTGTTAGGGATCAATTGATTTCACCCTAAGCAACCGGTTACAGCTTCATCGGGATTTCGTCTGTCTTCGCGGCAAGTAATATCTGTATTTCTTGCTGTCTGCCTGTGTTGTCGTGCATACTAACAACGTGGGGAAGAATCCGCAAATCTCATTGCTCATGGGAGAGGATCAGCCAGGTCTTTTGACACTTCCTGCCAGCGCTGTGAGTGTTAAAATGGACTCCAAAATGGACTCCATTACAGTTTTGGCATGCCGCAGCATGAAGTAGGTGGGCACAATAGTTCCCAGAAAGTATCTACACCAATCATTTGGTCAGGGGGAGGAGTTCCCCCGCTTTGCAGGAGGATGATAAGGAAGTGCTGCCACGTGTGCCTGATTGTGGGGGGGTCGAGAGAAAGATGGCGCAGTTCATAAGCAAGATGATGTATTGGAAAAAGTAGGCTCCGGGTGTTGGTTTCGGTCCGAGCGATGCCAAATCAGTCCTGACTGACACTGGATTGTGGTATACACTGAAGGGTAAGCTTGCCCCATTTATGGCCTCGAGGCTATTAGGCCTTGGGACTGATCTGTGAGAAGTGTTCCAGTCTGACCATGCACTTGAGGCCTTGGATTGTCTGTGGAGGTTGCGGAGAGCACCTGTTTGAAGGGACATCCCCAACTCAGCCTCTGCGGATACTACAGGTTGATTGGGACAAGAATTTTGCTATGCCGGCTGGAAGTGATAGCAAGAGCCCATCAGCCATCACCAGAGTTGTGCAGGAAGCTGCTAACCCTGCATCAACGACCACCCCAGGACCTAGTGCACCGGTCGCTCCTCGAGGCCGCCGTCAGGCTCAACTCACCTTAGTGTCTGAGAAACCGGGGAGGTGATACCTGTGGCCGTTAGGGGGGATAATGCAGTTGTACCAGTTAAAGCAAGCACCAATCGCAACTATATCCCGGCCGAAGAGTGTTCTACCATTACAGATTCAGACATCCCGTCTGGCGGTCTACCCAAACTATTTTCGGATACTTTGTGTCAGAAACCATGAAATCAGACCAAGACAGAAGTACCGTTAAATCACACTTATTTAATAATAAAAGTAAAAATAACAAACATAGTCAAAACATAGCCAAAGTTCAGTAACTGGAATGGATAGTCAGCCAAGCCAGAAGTCAGGGATCAAAGTAGTGGAACAGCAAGCAGGATCTGGAGCCAGAAGGGATGTCAGCAAAGCCAGTCTTTAAACAGGAATGTAAGCGATGTTTTTTGTGATCAGGGCCGTATTTACCATTGGACTTGACTGGGCTCAAGCCCATGGGCCCCGCCCAATAGGGGGCCCCGCGGAGATACATAGCCGAGTGTACTCGGCTCAGCTCCACTCACAGTCACGCCCAATCCCGCCCTATGATGGACATAACACAGGGACTGTGAGGACCCAAGAGCCGCCGAGAGGACCAGAGAGCTGCCGAGATACACAGGACTCTGTATCACGGCGGCGCCATTTTTAAACTTCAAGACTGCAGTGACAAGGCTGCAAATGACAAGGCTGCAAATGACACTGGGGCAAGACTGAAAATGACAAGGCTACACTGACAAGGCTGCAAATGACACTGACAAGGCTGCAATGACACTGGACAAGGCTGCAGATGGATGGGCAAGGCTGCAGATGGACACTGATAAGGCTACATTGATGGGCATTTAAATGTAAGTTTTTTTCCTTAAACTTCCCTCCTAAAAGTTTTTTTCCTTAAAATTCCATCCTAAACTTGGGGTGCGCATTATACGCCGGCACGTGTTAGACGCCGATAAATACGGTATTGTATAGAAGGTAGGGCCCCAAAATGTGACTTAAGCCCAGGGGCATGATGACAGCCAGACCCTGTTCCCAACTGGTAGGAAGGCACATGGAGCCTTCATCATGGAGTCTGTACCTATCATTAGCATGACGCAAAGCCTCCTGGACTTGTGCCCAAGTGGAACGAAGACCACAGAGATGCTCCTCTAACACAGGAATATTGTGCGGAACAAACAAGTCTGACAACATGGAAGGTTGGAAACCATAATTCGCCATAAACTGGGACAATTGGGAAGCAGAATTCAAGACACTGTTGTGAGCAAACTCTGCCCACCGTAAGAGGACTGAACACTTGTTACGATGGTCAGAAATATAGCAACGTATGAATTGCTCCAAGGACTAATTGGCTCGTTTTGCAGCCCCATTAGACTGCGGGTGATACGCAGAGGAGAAAACAAGCTGAATTCCCAACTGTGTACAAAAGGCTTGCCAGAACCTTGGGTAGCCCATGTAAGCAGAAGATCTTCCAAGCAAAAATGGAAGTTAGTTCCTTAGAAGTGAGCAGCTTCTTAAGTGGAATACAATGACACATCTATGAGAACCAGTCAACCACCATAAGGATAACTGTGTTGCCCAGGGAGTTGGGTAACTCCACAATGAAATCCATTGACAGGTGGGTCCAGGGGTCCAGGGCCTCTCTCCATTGGGTATGGGTTGCAGGAGGCCTACTGGAAGGTGTCGTGGAGTCCTACTCTGAGCACACAAGGAACAGGCAGCTATGAAGGCAATTACATCAGCACGTAGACTAGGCCACCAGAATTGTTGCGAAATGGCCCAAACGAGTTGATTCCTCCCAGGGTGGCCAGCAGCCTTGGGAGAATGGTAAGTCTGGAGCATGGCAGTACGTAGACGCTCTGGGACAAAGTATCAGTCACAAGGTTTCTCAGGTAGAGCATGGACCTGAGCAGTAAGAATTTTGGCACCCAAAGGAGAAGTGAAACTGGTGTGAACTGTAGCTAGAATACGATCAGGAGGAATCACAGGAACCGGAACCGACCCCAACTTGGAAGTGGAGGAAAATTGTCATGACAAGGTGTCAGCCCTTACATTCCTAGTACCGGGTAAGAATGAGACACTGTAATTGAAATTTGACAATAAAACAGCCCATCGTGGCCTTCTGGGGAGATGCATTTAGCATCAGACAAGTATGTGTGTTTCTTATATTCGGTAAGAATGAGAACCGGCACAGTGGTACCTTTGAGGTCTCCATTTTTTCAGGGCTAAAATGATCGCCAACAGCTCTCTGTCACCAATCTTGTAATTGCACTCCGCAGGTAACAATTTCTTGGAAAAGTAGCCTCAAGGATGCATAGTGCACTCAGAGGTAGGACATTGAGACAGAAGGGTGCCAACACCAGTCTCAGAAGCATCAACCTCAAGAATAGGGATGAGCTTCGTGTTCGAGTCGAACATACGTTCGACTCGAACATCGGCTGTTCGCCCGTTCGGCGAATTCCGAACGTTATGGGCCGTTTGCGCCAAATTCGTGTGGCGCTCACGGCCCACAATGCACTGCGTCATCGCAGTGCATTGCTGGCTCATGATTGGCCAAGCATGCACTGTGACCCCGCATGCTTGGCCAATCACAGCGCCAGCAGCGAGGAGAGCCATGATTGGCCACAGGCAGGATGCCTGTGGCCAATCATAGCTCAGGCTGTGTAGTACACACCCCACACTATATAAGGCCGCCAGCGCGGCAGGTAAGTGTAGTGTGTTGGCGTCTGAAGCAGTTAGTGGGTGTTCTGTGTACCTTCAACACAGTACACACCGATCGTTATCGGCCGATTTTCGATCTTGCTCTTCTGTAGTGGTTGTTGTCTGTGTGCCCTGACCGCAGTATACACCGCTATATTCACCTCACCTATATAGCTAGTGATCTATTTTTTATAATAGAGCTTGCAGTCAGTAGTGTTAGGCTTGTGCATGCTGTCTGCGTGCTCTGTACCCAGTACACACCGCTATATCCACCTACATAGCTCTTCTCTATTTGAGTCCACTTGCCATCTGCAGGAGTTATTGGAAGTTGTGTGTGCCTCCAGCACAGCACAGTATACATCTGTATATACCCCTTTATCTCTGGTATTCTATAATAAAGGCATCTGCAGGAGTTAGTGGGTTTTTTGTGCCTCCAGCACAATATACACCTGTATCTACCCTTTATTGCTGTTCTCTAATAGAGGCATCTGCAGGGCTTAGTGGGTGTTGTGTGACTCCATTACACTGCTGTTTTACCCAACTCCCTTCAGGCCATTACCATGTCTGGAAGGCCAGCAAGGAGAGGCAGACAGGTGCGAGCCGATAAAAGAGGGCAAGCAGGCTCTGTGTCTAGAGACAACAGTGCTGGTCGTGGACGCGGTGCATTGTCATCAGCACGTGGCCATGGGACACGCTTGTCCTTCTTTTCGGCAGCTGGACATGTTGAACCGCAACATGCCAACGACTTGGTAGAGTGGATGACCAAGCCCTCTTCATCCTCCTCATCCTCTCTCACCCAGTCTCAGGGTACTAGCAAAGCAGCTGCCAACGCATCGTCTTCCCTCCTCTCAATGTCATCATCAGTGACTCCTTCCCTAGACCCACCACGTCCTCCTGAGGAGTCTCCTGAACTCTTTGAGCACAGTGTTGGGTACATGCTCCAGGAGGATGCCCAGTGTTTTGTGGGCTCTGATGATGACACTCAGCTAGAGGAAGGCAGTAGCGTGAGCGCAGAGAGAGGGGATGCTCAAGAAGGACAGCAATCTGGCAGTCATGTTCCACAAGCTGCAGCATACTGCCAGGTTTGCTACAGCGATGAAGAGGGAGGGGATTATGAGGGCACTGACTCCACGTGGGTGCCTGGTAGGAGAAAGGAGGAGGAGGAGGAGGCACATGTCCAACGAGGCAGGATGCCCTCCGGGGGCCAGCTTAGGGGCAGTACACTGACTGAATCACACCGCAGAGCTCCGCCTGTGCAGGGCGCTGCCAGTGCACGTTATTCTAAAAGTTCTTTGGTGTGGGTCTTTTTTGAGACGAGTGCATCAGATCGCACCGCTGCTATTTGCAACATATGTCTCAAGCGTATCTCGCGTGGCCAAAACATCAGCCGCTTGGGCACCACATGCTTGACCAGACATATGTTGACCTGCCATGCAGCTCGTTGGCAAGCATACCTCAAAGACCCACACCAAAGAACAAAGCGGACCTCTCCTTGCTCCTCATCAGCTGGCATCTCCAACCCCACTAGACCTTCAGTCCTCTATGAAACCTGCTCTGAGAGGAATGAAGGTGTAGAATTAGGTGTGTCACAGCCAAGTGCTTCCGGGAACTCTGCTAGTGGTACACCCACGTCCGATTATAGTAGGCAAATGCTGGACCGGCGAAAGAAGTTCACTCCCAGCCATCCACATGCCCAGTGGTTGAATGCTAGCTTGGCTAAATTGCTAGCACTTCAACTGCTGCCTTTTCAGTTGGTAGACTCGGCCCCCTTCCGTGAGTTTGTACAATGTGCGGTTCCTAAGTGGCAGGTCCCCAAACGACACTTTTTCTCACGGAAGGCAATTCCGGCTCTCTACCGGCATGTGGAAGGCAATGTCCTTGCCTCGCTGGACAGGGCGGTCAGCGGTAAGGTGCATATTACCACTGACTCATGGTCCAGCAGGCATGGACAGGGACGTTACCTGTCTTTCACGGCCCATTGGGTCACTCTTCTGGCAGCTGGGAAGGATGCAGGACAAGGTGCAGTAGTGTTGGAGGTTGTTCCGCCACCACGCCTCCAAAATGCTACTATTGGTTGTGACACACCTCTCTCCTCCACCCCCTCTTCTTCTTCCTCCATGGCCTCTTCCAGTGCTCTGTCCTCAGAACCAGCGGTGCTCCGTAGGCGTTCCAGGGGCTACGCAAGTACGCAGGCAAAACGATTTGCCATGCCGTGCTTGCGCTGGTTTGTTTGGGGGACAGGAGCCACACTGGGGCGGATGTTTTGTCAGCTCTGCAGGGGCAGGCCGAGAGGTGGTTGACGCCACGCCAGCTTAAGCCAGGAATGGTGGTTTGCGACAATGGCACCAACCTCCTCTCCGCCCTCCGACAGGGACAACTGACCCATGTGCCCTGTGTAGCTCACGTCCTTAACCTGGTGGTGCAGCGGTTCTTGGACAGGTACCCCGGCTTACAGGATGTACTGAAGCAGGCCAGGAAAGTCTGTGTGCATTTCTCACCACGCCAGTGGGGCATGATCAGGGATGCATGCACTGTCCTGTCACCGTTTGAGGAGGCCACAAGGATGGTGAGCAGTGACAGTGCATGCATCAGTGACACTGTACCTCTTGTCCACCTCCTTGGAGCATACGCTGCGTGGAATAATGGACAGGGCACTTGAGGCAGAACAGAGGCAGGAAGAGGAGGACTTCCTTGCCTCTCAAGGCCCCCTTTATCCAGACAGTGTTCCTGCTGTGCCACCCATCACACAGGAAGAGGATGAGGAGGAGGAAGAGGAGGAGGAGGATGATTGTGTCAGCATGGAGGTGGAGGCTGGCACTCAGCATCAGCAGCAGCAGTCTTGTAGGGATGATTTACAGTCCCAAGAAACACGTGGACTTGTACGTGGCTGGGAGGAGGTAGCTGCGGATCATGTTGTCCTTAGTGACCCAGAGGACTCCGGACCGAATGCCTCAGCTAACCTACGCTGCATAGCCTCCCTGATCCTGCAAAGCCTGCGGAAGGATCCTCGTATTCTTCGGATCAAGGAGAGGGACCATTACTGGCTGGCCACTCTCCTTGATCCACGGTACAAGGGTAAGGTTGCCGACCTTATCTTGCCATCGCAGAGGGAGCAGAGGATGAGACATCTCCGGGAGGCCTTGCAGAAAGGTCTGTGCAACGCCTTCCCAGAGACTGGGAGGTTACAAACTCCTGGTCCTGGACAACGTGTTGCTGAGGCATCGGTCAGAAGGAGCGGTGGCCGTCTGACTGATGCTTTCAGACAATTTTTTAGTCCGCAGCCCCAAGGTATGATCGGTTCCAGCAACCATCGCCAGCGTCTGATTTACATGGTGCAGGAATACCTAGGGGCAAGGTCAGACTTGGACACCTTTCTCACCGAAAATCCTCTGGCTTACTGGGTCTTGAGGATGGATCACTGGCCAGAGCTTGCACAGTATGCAATTGAGCTACTGGCCTGTCCTGCATCCAGCGTTCTTTTGGAACGCACCTTCAGTGCTGCTGGTGGCTTTGTTACCGATCACAGGGTGCGCCTGTCCACCGAATCAGTTGATCGACTGACCTTCATCAAGATGAATCAGTCTTGTATCACCCACAGCTACCAAGCACCTGAAGCTGATGTAACTGAATAATTTTTTTTTTGAAATATCACATCCCTTCAAGACTGCCTATGCTGAGTGACTGTCCTGTTATGTTGATTGTCTATCCTCTTCCTCCTCCGCCGATATGTTGGAAGAACATTTCTGGTTCTGGGTGATGCCATCAGCCCAATTTTTCTGCCCCTGTTTAACAGGGGCGTTTAAGTACAATTTCTGATGCAATGCTTTGCAGCAGGGCTAATTCCTGCAATAAAACTAGAGTATATGGGAGAGGTTGCAGTGTCGTGGCACCAGCAACAGTGCCTAAGGCCCAATTTTTCTGCCCCTGTTTAACAGGGACATGTAGTTACAATTCTTGATATAATATTTCACAGGAGGGCCCGATCCTGTGCCCACCCAGAGTAACTGTGAGGACTTATAGTGTTGTGGCACCAGCACCACAACCACCAAAGGTCAATTTTTCTACCACTGTTCAACAATGGCATGTAATTACAATTCTTGATATAATCGTTCACAGCAGAGCGCTCCAGCGCCCAGCAAGAGTCACTTTGAGGGGTTACAATGTTGTGGCAAAACCAACACCTTGTTCCGCCATTTCTGCAGAGCATATAGGGCAGGCCCCTACTTTCAAACATCCAACTTACAAACATCTCCTACTTGCAAATGGAAGGAGACAACAGCAAGTGAGATGAAAAAAGATGGACGACAAAACAAATTATACAGGGGTGATAACCCTTCCCTATGTTTTCCAAAAAGCTTAAAAATAGTTTTTTTGACTGGAGCTACACTTTAAAAATGTACCAGTTGAAAATTACAAACAGATTCAACTTAACACAACAAACCTACACAGTCCCTGTATACCGCTGTTCTAAGTATATAGGGCCTGGGGGCCACACGCATTTCCTTTTTTTAATATGGGTACAGGGTTCCCCTTGATATGCGTACAAGACCCAAAGGGGCTGGTAATGGGCAGGGAGGGCTACCCATGCCATTTTTCTCAATGGTTTTCAACCATATCGCAGGAACCAGATATAACATTAAAACCGCAAGCAGTTTTCAATGATGTTATTTCTGTTTAATGTCATTTTGTGCAGGGACTGTTCTAAACACGGGAAACACGTGGCACTTCACAGGCATACTACAGACACCCCCCAGGCACCATATTTAAAGGAAATTTCACTTTTTATTTTCACTTTAATCATCATTAAAATCAGTGTTCCTGCCAAAACGGCCATTTTTAAAAACATTTTAGGCATTGACCCATGTCCCCTGGGGCAAGAGCCAGGTCGCCAAACCCTTTTTAGGACAGTATCTTGCATATTAGCCGTTAAAATTAGCACTTTTAATTTCGAACGTTCGAGTCCCATAGACGTCAATGGGGTTCTAAAGTTCGTTTGAATTTAGGGTCCGTTCGAAAGTTCTGGTGTGAACCAAACCGGGGGGTGTTCGGCTCATCCCTACTCAAGAATAAACGGTAACATAGGATCAGGATGTGCCAACACAGGGGCAGAAACAAAGGCAGCCTTGAGACTCTCAAAGGCCCTAATGGACTCCGGAGACCAACTCTGTGGGTTACCGTCCTCTCTGGTCATATCAGTCAGGGGTTTGACCAGAGACAAGAAGTTACGAATAAACTTCCGATAATAGTTGGCAAAGCCCAGGAAACGCTGCAGAGGATGTAAACCCATAGGTCGGGCCACTGTAGGACAGCTGAAAGTTGCTCTGGGTCCATCGAAAAAAAACAGCAGTGGAAATGACATGCCTAGGAATTTAACCTGTTCACAATGAAACCCGTACTTCTCCAGTTTACAATAGAGATTGTTCTCTTTTAGTTTCTGAAGTACACGACACATCTATGTGGTGGCTCACTAGGGACTTGGAAAATATGAGGACATCATTGAGATAAACCACCACACATACCTGCAACAAATCTCTGAGGACATTGTTAATGAATTCCAGGAAAACTGCCAGGGCGTTACAAAGGCCAAAAGGTATTACAAGGTACTCATAATGGCCTGTTCTGCTATTAAACGCAGTTTTCCACTCTTCGCCCTCCTTAATCCACATAAGATTGTATGCTTCTAGCTTTGTGAAAAGCGCTGCTCCCTTGAGGCGGTCAAATAACTCCATAAACAATGGAATCGTATAGGCATTCTTAATCGTGAAATGATTGAGACCCCTATAATCAATACAATGTCTCAGTTCACCACTTTTCTTCTTCACAAAGAAGAAACCAGCACCAGCAGGAGACGAGGATTTGTGCCTGAACCCTCAAAAAAGTGTGTAAACAACATATTCCTCCATGGCCTTATCCTCTTCCTCCATGGCCTTATCCTACATGGCCTTATCCTCCAAGACCGACAAAGGGTAAACCCAGCTATGAGGGGGTATGGCACTAGGTTGAAGGTCAATTGTGCAATCATACGGCCGGTGAGAAGGCAAAATACCGGCTTGACCTTTGTCAAAGACATTGCTAAAATCGCAGTACTGTTCGGGCAGGGAGGAGAGTGAAGAGGACAGGACCTTGGCTACCTCCTGGAAGCATGTCTCATTGCATTGTGGTGACCTTGGAGAGAACCTCAGCACGGAGCCAATCAAAAGAGGGGTTGTGCCTCTGTAGCCAAGGATAACCAATAACCAGCAGAAACTTAGGTGAGGAAATAACTTGGAATTGGATTATCTCATGGTGAAGAGTAGGGATGAGCCGAACACCCCCCGGTTCGGTTCGCACCAGAACTTTCGAACGGACCCCACGTTTGTTACGAACGTTAGAACCCCATTGAAGTCTATGGGACTCGAACGTTCAAAATGGAAAGTGCTAATTTTAACGGCTAATATGCAAGATACTGTCCTAAAAAGGGTTTGGGGACCTGACTCCTGCCTCAGGGGACATGGGTCAATGCAAAAAAAAGTTTTAAAAACGGCCGTTTTGGCGGGAGCACTGATTTTAATGACGATTAAAGTGAAAAAAAAAGTGAAATATTACCCGTGTTTAGAACAGTCCCTGCACAAAATGACATTAAACGGAAATAACACCATTTAAAGCTGCTTGCGGTTTTAATGTTATATCTGGTTCCTGCAATATGGTTGAAAATCATTGAGAAAAATGGCATGGGTAGCCCTCCCTGCCCATTACCAGCCTATTTGGGTCTTGTACGCATATTAAGGGGAACCCTGTACCCATATTAAAAAAAGGAAATGCGTGTGGCCCCCAGGCCCTATATACTCAGAACAGCAGTATACAGGCGGTGCAAACAAGACAGGGACTGTGTAGGTTTGTTGTGTTAAGTTGAATCTGTTTGTAATTTTCAACTGGTATATTTTTAAAGTGTAGCTCCAGTCAAAAAAACTATATTTTTAAGCTTTTTGGAAAACATAGGGAAGGGTTATCACCCCTGTATAATTTGTTTTGTCGTCCATCTTTTTTCATCTCACTTGCTGCTGTCTGATGTTTGTAAGTTGGATGTTTGAAAGTAGGGGCCTGCCCTATATGCTCTGCAGAAATGGCGGAACAAGGTGTTGGTTTTGCCACAACATTGTAAGCCCTCAAAGTGACTCTTGGTGGGCGCTGGAGCGCCCTGCTGTGAACGATTATATCAAGAATTGTAATTACATGCCATTGTTGAACAGTGGTAGAAAAATTGACCTATGGTGGTTGTGGTGCTGGTGCCACAACACTATAAGTCCTCACCGTTACTCTGGGTGGGCACAGGAAGGGGCCCTCCTGTGAAATATTATATCAAGAATTGTAATTACATGTCCCTGTTAAACAGGGGCAGAAAAATTTGGCCTTAGGCACTGCTGCTGGTGCCAGCACACTGCAACCTCTTCCATATACTCTAGTTTTTTTGCTGGAATTAGCCCTGCTGCAAAGCATTGCATCAAAAATTGTACTTAAACGCCCCTGTTAAACAGGGGCAGAAAAATTGGGCCTTAGGCTGAGGTGAATATCGCGGTGTATACTGCGGTCAGGGCACGCAGACAATAACCAGAAAACAGCAGTGATAAAGGGGTATATACAGATGTATACTGTGCTGTGCTGGAAGCACACACAACTTCCAATAACTCCTGCAGATGGCAATTGGGCTCAAATAGAGAACAGCTATGTAGGTGGATTATAGCGGTATGTACTGGGTACAGAGCACGCAGACAGCACGCACTATCTCCTAACACTACTGACTGCAAGCTCTATTATTAAAGATGGACCACTAGCTATATAGGTGAGGTGAATATCACGGTGTATACTGCGGTCAGGGCACGCAGACAATAACCAGAAAACAGCAGAGATAAAGGGGTATATACAGATGTATACTGTGCTGTGCTGGAGGAACACACAACTTCCAATAACTCCTGCAGATGGCAATTGGGCTCAAATAGAGAACAGATATGTAGGTGGATTATAGCGGTATGTACTGGGTACAGAGCACGCAGACAGCATGCACTATCTCCTAACACTACTGACTGCAAGCTCTATTATTAAAGATAGATCACTAGCTATATAGGTGAGGTGAATATAGTGGTGTATACTGCGGTCAGGGCACAGACAATAACCACTACACAAGAGCAAGATAGGAAATCAGCCAAAAACGATCGGTGTCTAACTGTGTTGAAGGTACACAGAACACCCACTGCTTCAGATGCCAACACACTACACGAGGCCGCCTCAAAGGCGGCCTTATATAGTGTGGGGCGTGCACTACACAGCCTGAGCTATGATTGGCCACAGGCATCCTGCCTGTGGCCAATCATGGCTCTCCTCGCTGCTGGCGCTGCGATTGGCCAAGCATGCGGGGTCACAGTGCATGCTTGGCCAATCATGAGCCAGCAATGCACTGCGCCATCGCAGTGCATTGTGGGCCGTGCGCGCCACACGAATTTTGACGCGAACGGACCAAGAGTTCGGATTTCGCCGAACGGACGAACAGCCAATGTTCGAGTCGAACGTACGTTCGACTCGAACACGAAGCTCATCCCTAGTGAAGAGCTCCTATGGCCATGGACAACGAAACCGTCTCATGAGTCATTGTACACTGTGCTAACTAACTTACCTCTTAAGTTATCCACGCCTGGCCAATGGAAGCGGCCTGCGATCGAGACCCGGAAACTGTCCACTCTAAGGTGTCAGTGGCTGGGCAGGGAGCTTGGGGACCCAAATCACTGGAGCCGAGGTGAGTAAAGTTCCACTTTAATTTTCAGATTACATTTTAACCTCTTCACTACCCTGTTATGGCCGACTGAACAACGGCTACAGCTGGGATGGTGTCTATTGATGTCCTCCCATGACCGTTCAGTTTTGAATGTTCTGGAAACTTCTAGAAGAATGGGAGGGGAGGTAAGGTGGAGTTGCCTGGAATATTCTGAGGGCCCTGACCAATCCCCAACTTGGATTGTCAGGGGGCAGGCCCCCTCAAATACTCAGGGTGAACCCAGCTGGGCAGGAGTTGTATTCAGGTGGAAGCTGGAGATGGAGTGTTAGGCTGTCGTAGCATTTGAGGGGGGTGACCTTGGGTCTGGGCTCAGGTGTGGACGGAACCTTCCCAAAACTACTGAGGTGTCCTGGATAAGGACAGTGGGAGAACACTGCCGGGCAAGTCTCCAGGAGCAGCCAGGTGGGCTGGTGAGTGACACACTGTCAGGAGAACTGGAAGGCATGCCTGAGAGGACTGGGATGGAGCAGTCTGGGATGAGTGAAGAGCCAGTCAGGAAGACTGTGGTGGCACAGGCAGTGGAAAGAGGCAGCCAGGAGGTCTGGCAGGGCCTGAAGAAGTAGCCACATGTGGGACAGCTAACACTAAGGACTACAATATTTTTGCTACACCATAGGGGCCCGCGGTCCCTGCCTGCAATGGACATTTGCTTTGGGCCTGTCAGAATCAGGTCCCCACATCAGTGCTAGCTGGTCCTGGGAGTGATAGTCTGCAAGCAAGTGTATGTGCTGAAGGTGAAAGAGAAGAGGTTGTAAATACGTGAGTGTATATAGTTCACTCCCTATATATTTCTTCAATCAAGTAGGCATCCCACATGTACCCCATCTAAGTTATATTCCCCTAATAAAACAAAGTGCAAGGGCTGTATCTTCCCTTAGTATGTCTGGAAATTTGTGTACCTGGCTGTGCAGGGTGGGAGACGGACCACATTCACCAGCAACCCCCTATTGAGGTAGTGCTACAGATATATAAGATATGAACATAGATAAGGGACAAATGAGGAGGGACAGAGGGTCTTTGATACAAATGTAGTTTAGGTACAGTGTAGCATGACCGCGCAATTATGATTCAGGGCCGGTTCACACTATTGCGATGCGAGAACCCTGCGAATCAACTGCGGGTTCCCGCATCGCACCCGGCACGCATGGCAGTTCACACTGCAATATGTGAACTGCTGGGGAGTGTCATTATATGTTACCGACACCCCCATTTCAGCTCGCATATCGCACTGCGAACTGACAGTTCGGACATGAATCCGATCGCATATGTGTGAACACACATGCGATCCGATTCTGGTCCGAACAGAAAAAAGGCTCCTGTGCGTGTTTGCACCGAATGCGGTGTGATATCAGCCATACTATCTGTATGGCTGACATCGCACCGCACAGACATCGCATGTAATGTGAACAGCAGTGCGCTGCGCATTACATGCAATGTCTGCCATCACAATAGTGTGAACCGGTGTCTTGTCATATAATGTCCTCCATCCGATAGTGTCCGCTGCATACTGCGCATGCGCAGTACACAGCAACACAGATTCCGAAAATTGCCGAGGATGAACGGCGCCTGCGCCGTGAGTCCAGGTTCTAGCCCCCCCATCCAAGTGGACATAGAGTAGGAATAAAAAAGAGCCGAGCGTTGCGAGGCCGAGCCCGAAGCGTGGCAAGCGAATCTCGTCCGCGAGGGGCCCTCTAATATTCACAACCCTATGTCCGCTTGGATGGTGGGGCTACCACCTCCACTCACGGCGCAGGTGCCGTTCAGCATGCGCAGTACGGGGCGGACACTATTTGATGGCCGGAGACTATACGGCAGAACACCGGCCCTCAAAGTATTAGAGTGCTGAAAGGTGACAATTGGTCTGGGCAGGAAGGGGGTGAAAGTGCCTGAAATTGAATGGTTAAAGGGACCATAATGCCAGAAAAGTGTTGGAAATGTTTTATTAAATTCAACCCAATACATTCTAAAAGTGTCAGTTGTTTATTATATGCAGTGCTTAAGCCGTGTAATTCTCTTCAGAAGTTTACTCAGTGTACACCGCCTTGTACACCATTTTGAGATCTGTACTGTAGCAGACAATGTGCATTATTCCCGCCCTCTTGGTGGCTAACGTAAAAGATTTGTTCTTTGTCCTCCTAGTAATAAAGCTTTGTTTTTTCTGGGCGGATACTCTCGGTGGCTTGAATCACGCTCGAGCTTTTGCCTCTAGTCTCGCGATACCTAGGTCTTTCAGCGCGTGTACTTTGTCGTGTGCACGGAGGGTCACTGAGCAGCTAGAAGATGGCGGACACATTCGATAACGGGGACGGGATGGAGCTGCCCGTCGGGATAGAAGCGGGTAAGATCGGTTTAGGGAGGTTTACGACGGGATGCGGGTGTCCAAGGTCGAGGGGGGGTGTGACTGGCCTAGGCCATCTATGTACGCCGGATCACCTTCGAAGAAGCGCGGATCTCGGTATCCTACTCACACCTACTGGCTGAGGGATGAATAGTCTTTGCACCCCGGGCTTTCATCAGGACTGGGCCGTATACGTTTTGGATGGCGGAGAGGAGCCGTACAAAGGCAGGGGAGGATGTGCAGAGCGAGCTCCGGTTGTCCGTCATTGGTCATATTATAGAACATCCCGGACATTGCTTCTGTACGGGGACATAGAGCAAGAGGGATCATTGAAAGGATGGGGGAAGAAATATGGAAATATAGGTAAAGAGCGGGAGAGCTGGATGGAGGAAGGAACGGGGGAGGGATAAAGGAAGAGAGGGCTGTAGGTAAACGTAAGGAGGAAAAAAGTGCATAAATGTAAATGAATGAAAAACGAGCTAGCTGCACACCCCTAAGTATTCGAGAGAGAATTCTCTCTCGAGAGGGCTGTAGGGAGCAAGGGAGGAGAGGCGGAGGGGCAAGGGAGGCGAGGGCAGGAGGGATGGGGGAGGGTCGAGGGCAGGAGGGGAGGGACGGGGGAGGGTCGAGGGCAGGAGGGACGGGAGGGCATGTGAGTCGGAGGTGCAAGGGAAGAGAGGGCAGGAGGAGGGTCAAGGGAAGTGGGGGCAGGAGAGGTGGGAAGAGAGGGCAAGGGAGGAGGAGGAGTAAGGGAAGAGAGGGCAAGGGAGGTGGAGGAGTAAGGGAGGTGGAGGAGTAAGGGAGGTGGAGGAGTAAGGGAGGTGGAGGAGTAAGGGAGGTGGAGGAGTAAGGGAGGTGGAGGAGTAAGGGAAGAGAGGGCAAGGGAGGAGGATGAGTAAGGGAAGAGAGGGCAAGGGAGGAGGAGGAGTAAGGGAAGAGAGGGCAAGGGAGGAGGAGTAAGGGAAGAGAGGGCAAGGGAGGAGGAGGAGGGGTAAGGGAAGAGAGGGCAAGGGAGGAGGAGTAAGGGAAGAGAGGGCAAGGGAGGAGGAGGAGGAGTAAGGGAAGAGAGGGCAAGGGAGGAGGAGGAGTAAGGGAAGAGAGGGCAAGGGAGGAGGAGTAAGGGAAGAGAGGGCAAGGGAGGAGGAGGAGTAAGGGAAGAGAGGGCAAGGGAGGAGGAGGAGGAGGAGTAAGGGAAGAGAGGGCAAGGGAGGAGGAGGAGGAGTAAGGGAAGAGAGGGCAAGGGAGGAGGAGGAGTAAGGGAAGAGAGGGCAAGGGAGGAGGAGTAAGGGAAGAGAGGGCAAGGGAGGAGGAGGAGTAAGGGAAGAGAGGGCAAGGGAGGAGGAGGAGTAAGGGAAGAGAGGGCAAGGGAGGAGGAGGGCAAGGGAGGAGGAGGAGTAAGGGAAGAGAGGGCAAGGGAGGAGGAGTAAGGGAAGAGAGGGCAAGGGAGGAGGAGGGCAAGGGAGGAGGAGGAGTAAGGGAAGAGAGGGCAAGGGAGGAGGAGTAAGGGAAGAGAGGGCAAGGGAGGAGGAGTAAGGGAAGAGAGGGCAAGGGAGGAGGAGGGGTAAGGGAAGAGAGGGCAAGGGAGGAGGAGGAGGGGTAAGGGAAGAGAGGGCAAGGGAGGAGGGGTAAGGGAAGAGAGGGCAAGGGAGGAGGGGTAAGGGAAGAGAGGGCAAGGGAGGAGGAGGAGTAAGGGAAGAGAGGGCAAGGGAGGAGGAGGAGGGGTAAGGGAAGAGAGGGCAAGGGAGGAGTAAGGGAGGAGGAGGAGTAAGGGAGGAGGAGGAGTAAGGGAGGAGGAGGTGCAAGGGAGGAGGGGCTAGGGAAGAGGGGGGCAGGAGAGATAGGGGGGCAGGAGAGATGGGGGGGGGGGGGCAGGAGAGATGTGGAGGTGAAATGTGATCAGTTCGTATAATAAAAAAAAGCGAAGAGTGTGATACCCTGGGATCGGCACCGCAGTGATTCTGCTGGACTGCACATCAGAGGAAGTGAGTATTGTAGAGAGGAAGGGATGGGGGAAAGAAAAGAGCAGGAAGGGGAGGCTTGAGTGTCAGATGGAATAAAAAAAATATCGGAAGAGAGTAGGAGAAAATGAGAGGTGGAGATGTGGGGGAAAAAACGGGATTAAATATGGGTCTTCTATATTTCCTTACATTTACACGTTAAAGTGCACGTAGAAAAGACACTTTAAAACCCTCTCATTTGCCTTTGTAGGCATAGACGTATAGAAAATAATCTTTTAAACATGAGCACTGAACTCACCTTTGCCCCCTTCCTTTTCCTTTCCTTGAGGAATAAAATACTTCAGAGTTATTAGGGATAGCTTGTTTAAAAGATCTTGTTCTGCTTAATATTCAAGTTTGTTTCCCAAACCCTCTTCTGGGACAGCTACGCAAGCTATATATATCTGGTTCCACCTTGAATCGGAAACAACCCAGAAAGAGATTGAAAAGCCCCTCCCTCCCCATCTTTCTCAGTTTTATGTTTCTCATCATCCAAGAGTACACAGTTATGTTTTGTTCCCCCTGGCTCTGAACATAGTGGTTGTTGGCTCACCCCACAGGTCACTAGATCCTGGCATGCCTGTTTTCTGGTCAATTTGCTTACTGGAGGTTTTCTCCCTGCATGCTCTGGACCTTGCCGCTTAAAGTAGAGTTCCAGCCTGTATAACAAAAAAGGGGAAAGACGAAGGGCCCGATGCAATCGTGAATGTGATGTACCCCGCTGCAGCAGGATTGGATGAAAGTCCAGCTGAAAAAACGCAGAAAAGATACTGAGGGGTAGGTGGGGCGCTATATTGTTTAAAACCTATTTGGATTTCAGCCTGGAACTCCACTTTAACTGAAGCAAGCAACTCTGTCTTCCTGACGCTTTCGGCATTGAGCCAGTGAATGGTACAGGTTGCAGAAGTGGAGGGCATACTGCTGTGTGCAGAGCCCAGACAGCAAGCCTCTGAAAGAATCTCCCTTCTGTGAAGCGAGTTGAGGTGGCATCAGGAAGTAATGTAGCCTCCTGAGCAGGCTAGCTTGGGGGTCTACCTCTACATTCAGAGCTGCACTGCCTAAGGTAAGCCCAAAGCAAGTGCCTTGCTTTAGGTCAATGTTTCTCAACTCCAGTACCCCCAACAGGTCTTGTTTTTAGGCTCTCCATTATTTTGCACAGGTCATTTGATCGGTTTCACTGCCTTAGCCTGGCCCTACACCTATAGATTATCTGCAGATTTTTTATGGTCAGATGGAAAAAGTGGAACAGATTCCTCCATCTACACTGAACTGTGTGGATGGAAGAATCTACCACTGGCCCAAGCTTCCATATCTTGCTAGTCGGCCCTGCTATCTCTCACAATGCCTCAACATTCTGATTGGGTGCCAGTGGGGCCGACTAGCAAGATACTGAAGCTTGGCCCAGTGGGAGATTCCTCCATCCACACAGTTTAGCATACATGGAGAAATCTGTTGCACTTTTTTCCATCTAACCATAGAAAATCTGCAGATAATCTATAGGTGTATGGCCAGCTTTAGCAATTACCACAGCCGTTTCATCTGAGGGAAAACCTGACCTGTTGGGGGCACTTGAGGACTGGAGTTGAAACATTGCTTTGTTACTGGGCTCTAAGCAAGGCTTTTCTACTCGTATATAATGCTGGGGTTGTAAAATCAAGCTTTGTATGAGAAATGTATCATGCTTTAGTAGGATTAGAATCTACCATTTGCATAAGGGTTGTTATGATGTCCATGTGTAAGGGTATGCTTTCATCAAATTGATGTGCTTGAATTGTGTGCTTTTAATTGTCATTGGTTTGCCCTAAAGCAGATTTTCATGTTTCCTCTCACTTTAGTTTGTTTGGACCAACCATTTCCTTTATTAACCACTTGCTTACTGGGCACTTAAACCCCCGTCCCGACCAGACCAATTTTTAGCTTTCAGCTTTGAATGACAATTGCGTGGTCATGCTGCACTGTACTCAAATGAAATGTTCATCTTTTTTTTCACACAAATGGAGCTTTCTTTTGGTAGTATTTAATCACCACTGGTGGTTTTATTTTTTGCTAAACAAACAAAAATAGACAAATTTTCGTTAAAAAAAAAAAAAAAAAGTTTAATAGTTATAAAATTTTGCAAACAGGTAATTTTTTCTCCTTCATTGACCTTCGCTGATGAGGCGGAAGCATTGATGGGCACTGATAAGGCGGTGGGTGGCACCGATAGATGTCATTGATGGGTGGCACTGATGGGCACTTGTAGGTGATATTGATAGGCAGCACTGGTGATGACGCACTGTGGGCACAGAAGCCTTTCCACGATCGGGACCGATGTCCCTCTCGCAGCTGCCGGCGATCGCTTTTTTTTTTTCATGGCGTGAGGAGAAAAATAGCCAATTACCAGCTCTGTTGAGGTCATGTGATCTGTGATCAGGCGAGTCTCATAGACCCGCTGAAAACAGCTCAGGGGGGCGCTCAGGCCACTCGAGCATGGGAGGACGTCCATGGGCGCCCTCACGGCAAATTATGTCTGCGCTGTAGCTGTCTTTCGGCTGTAGCACGGACGGCAAGTAGTTAACTGTTGCAGTGTCTCTAGACACTGTGTGTACTGCATGTGGCCTCAGCTACATAAAGTTCTGAGCTCTCGCTGTTACAGACTTCTGTCTCATACCCGCAACAATGCAGAGTTGGCTTGAATGGTACTCTGAATACAAAGCTAACTCTGACTAAGTTGAAGAGTGTGATGTTAGCCTGCCCCTCCGACTCAGCCAATCAGAGGAAGCTTTGTATTCACAGAATACAAAGCTACCCATGAATGACTGAGCACTGCTCAGACCAACTCTGCATTGTTCCGGGTGTGAGACAAAGTCCCTTGCGCAGCCAGAACCCAGTACTGTATGAAGTTACCTGCAGTTTATATAGCACTCAACAGCCAGTGCAGCACTTAGTGAAAGAGTTTTTTTTTTTGAAGCAGCTTGGTCCCAACCCACTATTTTTAAAGTGACAGGAAACATGGAAATTCATTTTAACTTGTAACACTTTCATATGTGGTGGCTAAAGCCTGTAGTGTCTTATTCCCCTCTGTCCAGCCATGCATCCACCCTGTCCTATTTCACCAGAATGACGAGCAACTTCTTTTGGGTTACTTATGCCTTGCGGTGTGTTTTTTTTCATCACAAATGATTTATTCAGAATTAACAAACAAGTGAGCAAACCCTTAAAGTGGAGGGCCACCCTGAAAACAAAAAAAACATTAAAAATTACAAAAAAATATAAAAAAAAAAAAATGAAAAAATTTATTTTTTTTTGCTTACCAGAAATGCCTGTTGCTAGGCACTTTCTCCTAATCTTCCTCTTCCTCCTCCGCGGAGATCTTCTGTCTTCTGTCTTCGTCGCGGCGTCTTCTGGGTAATGAGTCGCGCTGTGTTCTGGGAACTGTGTGTTCCAGAACACAGCGCGTCCCATTCAGAAAGCGCTGCGGGTCTCGCGCATGCGCAGTAGCTGCGGGACTCGCGCATGCGCAGTAGGAAACGGGCAGTGAAGCCGTAAGACTCCACTGCCTGTTTCCCTTACAAGGAATGGCAGCACCGGGACCCGAGAGCCGAGGGACGGGTCGGCCTCGGGCGGCCGGCATCGCGGGCACCCTGGACAGGTGAGTGTGTTGATTAAGTCAGCAGCTGCAGTGTTTGCAGCTGCTGACTTTTTTTTTTTTTGTATAACCGGCCCTCCTCTTTAAGGTAAAGGTGGCGGCCCTTTAAGGTTTTCTGGAAATTAGATTGGAAAGAGTTCTACCCAACTTCTAGTCTTGTATAGTGGTCCCATATAGGGCTCAGGTATAGTCCTTGCATTGGATCTTTAGTCAGGAACTTAAGTCCTACTAGATCACTTCAGGCTGGCTCCTTTTGCAAGTATAGCTATGTAAAGAAATCGTTAAAAGTGCAAATACTGTTTAAAATCCAGTAGTACATTGTTACACCCTGCTCTGCTCATGCTCAGTTGCTCCATTTTTTTGCATTGCGCTAAAAAAACCAGAGCCACTAAAGGCTGATCTGCAGAGCCCACAGATGTACTGCTGCTCAGGTCTTCAGAAAAATGGCAGCTTCCAGCAAGAAGAAACAGGGACAATACTGGAGGCAGTTTACAGCACACACACATTTTGGTAGTATAATTATTAATGCAAAATGTATGTTCCTTGCTAAAGAACTATCTTTTAGTGTGTGTGTTGAAATGTCCATCTAGAACCTGTCCTTTGGAAAGGAATGGGTTACAGGCATCAGTTCCACCCAGATGTTTTTACCGGTACATTGGTGGAGGTTTCCTTACAACAACTGAGGAAGAGGGGCTTTTGAATCTTTCTGGTTTGTGTTTCCTGTTGAACCTTGACCCACTCACCTCTCGTGTAGCTGTGCTGGAAGATTTATTTATTTTTATTTTTTTTTGGAAATACCGTTACCAGTAAGTGTAACCATAGTTTTATATCTGGGCATAGATCGGTGGTTCTCACCCTGGGGGTCGGGGCCCCCTCGGTGGTCAAGTGGCGATTTGCCAGGGGTCACCAATTCCTGGGCTGTTCCTGAAGCCCGCACGCTCTCCCATGGCCACCCACTCTGCCGCTTCACAGCCACCCATTCCGTTCACAGCATGGCTAGGGGACAGAGACTAGAGGTCAGCTGACTGGTGAGGAATGTGAAGTGGGAGGGGCTGGAGGAGACCCTATCTCCTGATTTCGGCATAGGTGTCACTGCTACGAGACACCACAATGTTGGAGACAGTGAGTAACACTACCTGTGATTATAGTTGCCATTAAAAGTCCCCACTACAGTTCTCAGATCAGCAGATGACCTTGATCAAGAGCACCTAAGTTGGCTGATCAGAACTTATCCCCCCCCCCCCCCCCCCCCAGCACTGCCACTGATCCCACCCCCCACCAAGGAGGAAGAGAAGGACTAAAAATAGTATACATAGAAGGACGAGGAAAAGAAGTGGATGAACAAAGAAGGGAGAGAAAGAATAAGAGAACAAGAAAAACAGCTAGAGAGGGATGGGGGAGGAAACAAGAAATTAGCATAGAGAGAGAGAGAGAGAGAGAGATAAAAGGGGAGGGGGGGGGAACGGGACGGACAAAAGAGAGGGTGATACATCCTAAAATGTACCATAAGAGGTTGTATTGCTGTACGAGTGGAAGGTACTCAGGGGGAGCTAAATGTCCATGGGTTAGGGGTGCAAATTGCTTGTTTTGCCTTGGGTGCTGACCACCCACACTACGAAAATAATTTTATTGTTAGGGGTCCCCACAACTTGGGAAATTTTATCAAGGGGTCATGTCACTAGAAAGCTTGAGAACCAGTGGCATAGATGCATTTTAAAGCTGCTGTTCTAGTTACCATTTTGGAATTCTAGATGGGTGGGTTTGCCTTGAGTCACAATAGTGTGGTCCCTTACATACAAAAAAGTAAACACCGGGCTGATATGAAGAATTACGCATACACAAAATTACAACACACTAGAAAGTTACATCTTGCATAGTGTTCAACTTGGTGGTACCTAAAGTTCAGCACTTGTCTGCATTTGTCATGGCTGTGCCACTCTTTTTATTTTAAAGTTCATCTAAATGCACTTTTTTTTTTTTTGCAGCAGCAAACAAATTGCATTTACAATTTATTATTATTTTTTATTATTATTTTATTTTCTGAAGCCTGGAAAGTATTGCACCAATGATCAGCAGACCACTGGTCCAACGCAGGACTCCTGCAGACTGTCAGTGTAAAGCCCCATACACACTATCAGAATTTCTGCTGATTTTTTTTTGTCCTCAGATTTATCAACCATGTAGTGGAAGGGCCTGCCTGATTTGCATACAAATTGAAACTCTTAAGGTTTGACCTCATATTATATGGTTTTTGAAAATCTGATGGTGTGTATGGGGCTTAAGTTGTCTGCCTGTAGATCGTATGAGCAGACAGTTTCACACTGGCAGGAAGAATCCATGAACTACCTAGAGTTCTCAGCAGCACCCTGGTAGTTCATTGAGAACTACAAACCAACATCCACAAAGGATGTCAGTGCTTTCATTCACAGAACTCAAAAAGTGAAAGCTGGTACAGGGAACTTCTCATACTGCTGTCCCACAGAGTGCATCCCCGAGTGGATGCAGTAACATGTTACATGTTCCACTCTAAAAACAGGTGGAACATGTAACATGTTCCTGAAGGTGAACGTGTCCTTTAACCACTTTCAGACCGGACCAATTTGCTGGTCAAAGACAGACCACTTTTTGCGATTCGGCACTGCGTCGCTTTAACTGACAATTGCGCGGTCGTGCGACGTGGCTCCCAAACAAAATTGACGTCCTTTTTTTCCCATAAATAGAGCTTTCTTTTGGTGGTATTTGATCACCCCTGCGGTTTTTATTTTTTGCGCTATAAACAAAAATAGAGCGACAATTTTGAAAAAAACGCATTATTTTTTACTTTTTGTTATAATAAATATCCCCCAAAAATATATAAAAAAACATTTTTTTCCCTCAATTTTGGCCGATACGTATTCTACATATTTTTGGTAAAAAAAATCGCAATAAGCGATTGATTGGTTTGCGCAAAAGTTATAGCGTTTACAAAATAGGGATAGTTTTATAGCATTTTTATTAATAATTTTTTTTTTTTTTTTTTACTAGTAATGGCGGCGATCTGCGATTTTTTAATTGTGACTGCGACATTGTCGGGGACCCATCGGACATTTTTGGGACCATTGTCATTTATACAGTAATCACTGCTATATAAATGCAGTGATTCCTGTGTAAATGACACTGGCAGTGAAAGGGTTAACCAGTGGGTGGCAGTGTAGGGGTTAAGTGTTCCTAGGGGTGTGTTACTAACTGTGGGGGGGTTGGGCTTTCATTTAGTGTACACTGATCTCTGCTCCAATCACATGGAGCAGAGATCAGCGTCACTAGTTGCTAGGCAGAATGGAAAAATGTTGTTTATACAGCATTTCCTCCATTCGGCCGCTCCGTGAGACGATCGCGGGGATGCCCGCGGCGATCGAGTCCGCGGGTCCCGCGACCGGACTCACGGGGGTCCCGACCAGCGCAGGAGCGCGCCGCCGCCGGCGCGCTCCCGATGGCAGGGCGGCATTGAATATTGGACGTACATGTACGCCAATATGCCTGCCCGTGCCATTCTGTCGATGTACATCGTCGTGCGCTGGTCGGGAAGTGGTTAAACAAGTTCTAATATTACAAATGATGGACATGAAACAAAACCATGCATTCAAATTTTTTAAGTGCGAATTATAGCAAGTTTCTTGATGTGCCAGCATTCGTGGCTGTACATGCTTTTCTGCATCTGCCTTCTCATTTTCCTGTACGTGTCCATGTGCCAAAAGTGCAGTTTTTTTTTTTTTTTTCCTTCTTTGCAGTACTGGTGTATGTGGTGTGCCGAGGGTCATATCCAATTTTAGATGTATACATGTGTGGTAGTCCATTAAAAAGCAGTGGGAATAGTGACTTGTCATGTGACTGAAATGGTAAACTACGGTAATTCTAGCCACAAGCAACCTGAATTTCAGCCAGTTCCTGCAGAATTGGACCATTTGGCTCAACAAACCTTGGCTTAAAAAAAATAAAAAAAAATAAAATCAAGAGCCACTCATAAAAATTGTTCACTGAGCAGTGCCTACATCCAATCGGTAGCCACAGCACCTGTGGTTGAAAATCGAAGTACAGTAGGTGGTAGTGGAGGATGGAGGTTTCGCTTGATTTTTATTTTATTTTTTTCTCATTTGGGGCTGATCAAAATAAATACAAGCTTTTATGGGTAGCCCACCCCACATCATACAAATGGGGGTTTTTTTTTTTTTGCTGGAATTTGGCAGCAAAAAAACTTCTCTAATGTTACAATATGCATGTGCATTTAAGCATGTATGCCACTTGAGCATAAATTCATTCTACTGGCCAGAATAATTTTATTCTGGCCATTGAAGTAAATTTTTACACACATTTTCTCTGCTCAAAAGCTCCTCCTTAGGGCCCATCTTTGGATTTTTTTTTTCTTCCTGCCTGTGAACGCTCCTCTTCAAATACTTCTGGAAATGCCAATGTGTACATGATCACATAGGTTAACATATATGTGCTTTTACAGGCATAAAAAGACAGCTGATCTGCATAAGTGTTTTTAAGCCTAAGGGTCCTTTCACACGGGACGGATCAGTGCTGATCCACCCCGTGAATATCCGCTTGCTCGGACCGCAGTTTTCGCTGTCACCCGATCCGATGATGGATGGAAAAATGGCTTTTTCCTCCGTCACACTTATTCGGATTGGAGCGGGTCGGATGTCAGCGGACATGTCACCGCTGACATCCGACGCTCCATAGACCTCTATGGAGCATCCATTCAGGTCCGCCTGAAAAACTGACGACAGGCGTACCTGAACAGATCGGTAGTGTGAAAGGGGCCTAAATGTTGAGCAATTGTTTTCACCTGACTTTAATAAACATTCAGGATGCACACAGAACAACCTCAGTCCTACCAACTGGAGTAACAGGAAGAATACCGATGTGATCACAGCCATGCAAAGGCAGCAATACTTTAAAATGACTACTAAGGAATGCATTATGCTTTGTATATTTAAAAAAATTATTCTTTCATAAATGTTTGAGAGCATTCCTGCTTTTCTATGGTCATCTGCTGCAATTTCTTCTGTGATGGTCAGGCAGAACATAAATGCTTAAAGAGATCCCGTAACAATCGCACCAAAATAAGATATTGCAAGGAGACAGAAAAACACATTAAGAAACAAGGATTGGGCTTGGTATGAATATTGAGTGAGACCGCCACACTTTTTTGTTTTGTGCCAAAATTAACTTTTATATTCATTTGAGATTCTATTCCTGGATAAGGGTCTGTTATATTAAAAGGTATCAAAGGGGAACCCCACACCGCTTTTCATTTTTTTTACCACAGAGTATGAATACTTGGTGGCGTGACACCACAATTTAATTCTGCCATGGAGTTGCCCTTTATATTCATGTCAGACCCTAATCCTGGTTGAGTGTCTTGTTAATGATGGTAAAGGGGAACCCTACACAACTTTTAATGTTTGCTATGGAGTTCCCTTTTATAATCATGGCAGACACCAAAGTCCTGTTCACATCCAGGGATTTGGAATTGTAAGCGGATTCGGGGTGATTCTACCCGTGTTTCCAGACTGCGATAAAATCGTGCTGCAACGTGCATTTCGGTGCCATTTATTCTTAATGGCACTCCAAGCATGTTAATTGACATGTGGAAATCGTGGTAAAATGTGCAAAGCTTGTTGCAAAAAAGGTGCAGGAGCTTCAAGTGATCCTTATGCACAACATGTAAAAATTCAATAAAGCAACTAACCACTGCACCCTAGTAAGAAAGTGTGCATGTAAAAGCCTCAGGCAACGCCACACCTCAGACCAAGCCTACTGACCTGTTAACCCTGCCCACCTGGACTTGGAGGAACACCAAAATGAAGTCCGCAGCAACAAATGTTATAGCTACTGCCTTTTTAATATAAGGCCCCTTTCACACTGGGGCGGTTTTCAGGCGCTACAGCGCTAAAAATAGCGCCTGAAAAAACCGGCCCCTTTCACTCCAGTGTGAAAGCCCGAGGGCTTTCACACTGGAGTGGTGCGCTAGCAGGACCGTAAAAAAAAAAAAGTCCTGCTAGCCGCATCTTTGAAGCGGTGTATTCACCGCTCCTACCCATTGAAATCAATGGGACAGCGCGGCTATACCGCTGGCAAAGTGCCGCTGCAGCGGCGCTTTGCGGGCAGTTTTAACCACCCCGCTAGCTCCCGCAGACTGACGCTAAAACGACGGTAAAGCACCGCTAGAAATAGCGCCGATTTCCGCTGACAGCCGCACCGCCCCAGTGTGAAAGGGGCCTTAGGACACTTGTCTGTTCAAGAATCCTGCAATGTCCTCACTTCAGATGATCCTTCAATCGGCTACAGGTCCAAGCATGACCTCTTGGGTAAGGGAAACGGGCCGTGAAGCCTTCCAGCTTCACAGTTGCTTTCCTACTGCTCATGAAGGCACTGCGCTTTAATGATTCTGCAGTCTTCTGGGACCTGTGTGTGTGTGTGTGTCCCAGAAGGCTGCGGGGGGAAGGAGGAGGGGTCTGAACTTGTCCTTTTTGGATGAAGTTCCACTTTTAATCATAGAAGTGAGGCATGAGAGCAGGACAAGAAAATTTAAACATCGACTGGGAGAACTGAATCAGTGAAAAGTGCATGTGATTTTGTAAAAGGTGTAATGAAAGAATGTGAAAATAAAGTAAAGCTGCCTCCTGGATAAATAAGGGGAGGGGGAAGGAAGGCGGGGGACCTCAGCTTGAAGCAGCACCACTAAGCACAAACAAGCATGTAGAAATGCATGTATGTTGCCCAAGAAAAATTGCGATCAGAAATGTGTGTTTTCACTATGCAGTGTCGGTTATGGATGTTAGGGGGAAAGAGTGCCACACTTTTTTTATTTTTGCAGTAGACATTAGATACAGGGGATCATTACCTTGCTATCAATATTGCAGTCCTAGGACTCATTTACACTAATCTTATAAGGGGGGGGTACATTTTTAAGGTTGAATTGTTCCCCCTTAGCTGCAGCAGCTGGGGATGTACACATGCTGTGTCGGCCAGACTTTTTTTCATTCATGGCTGTGGCAGGAATTATACCCCCTGTTGCACTCAGCAGGCACTGCTGCCCACCAAGTCCAACCCATTCTGTTGGATGAAGCTGCAACTGCACATTTGCAGTGTTAGTCTGGCATTTAGGGGGTCTAAATCAGGTCGTGGAGGTGATTCAACTCCTCACCATTTGTTAAACAGTCTGAAGAGTGATCCAAACACAGATGGCTAATCAGACGTCAAGGCAAGTGTAAATGAGCAAAAATAATTTTTCAAGTGCCATATGTGTCTTGGAGTATGCCAAATAATATTGGCACACTGCAAGACTACACAGGGCCCAGGGAGGTTTCTGTGAAGGTGTTTCCTTCATGTGTAAATTGTGGCACAGAGAGCAGGCTCTGAAGAGTGGGACTCTTCACACTGGTCAGCATAGTATTTAACAGGGCATGATTGAATGCTAATTGTGATCCATTCAATCCCACCCAGCATCAGAACTAGCCATTAAAGTGGTTGTAAACCCTTACAAACCACTTTGACCTACAGGTAAGCCTAGATTAAGGCTTGCCTGTAGGTCCAAGAAATATCTCCTAAACCTACATGGTTTAGGAGATATTTGCCAAAAGACAGGCACCGCTGTCTACGGCGCATGCGCCGTAGACATCGGCGCACAGGTGCATTGAGCGCGCCGCTGTCAACCGCGATATGTCGCGAGTGGCGGCTCCCATGCGCAGGAGTGACGTCATCGCGGCTTTGCCGAACGACAGCGGCCGAGCAGCGAGACCCACGAGAAGATGGATGCTACGGACTACAGGGGACAGCGGTGACATTGCTGGCTCCTGTGTCAGGTAAGTGACACATAATGGACTACAATGCGATGCATAGTAGTCCATTATGCTTTACCTTTGCAGGGAATCAAAGAGGAAGTAAACTCATCAGGGTTTACTTCCTCTTTAAATAAAACAGTGATCTGGGGGTGGGACTTTGTAGGTCAGCATCTGAGAGGGCGGGGCGTCTTTCAATATACTGGGCAGCACAGGATTTAGCTGGGTAGGATTGAATTCTAATTGTGATCCATTTTGATTTCACCCAGTATCAACACTGCTAACTTTCTAAACGGGCAGTGTGCATTTTGAGGTATTTTCTTCATAAATAAATAATTCTGCAATCTGTGAGACAGGACTGGAGGGGGGGGGGGGGGGGGGTCTGGATTCTTCCTGTAGGTGTGATTGGGCGCTATTAAATGCTAATTTAGATGCATGCAATCCCACATAGCATTAGCGCTGTGAACGTCGTTACATCATTTTATAGAGTCAGAAGGACTACAAATGGTAGTCTACTGACTGGCTACTGCAGGAAGTGGCTGTACAAGGAATAGCGTCATCCATTGGATATACCATGTCCAAAGTGACAAAACTAAACCCGGGATATCGGGGGATCTGCAGACAAGTGTGCAACATGGTACAAAGGTATGATCTATGTTGGGATTTCTAGTTCCATTCATTGTGCAAAAGTAAATTTGGCGTTTTATCTTTAATGCGGGGAATGCATTAAGGTAAAAAAATGTTTTGGCTTTAGAACCAGTTTAAGGTTTTTACTACTTGTTAGACTGGGTGCAAACCTTTTACGTGTGTATTCTGCATTTTGTTTAGCAGGTTTTCATGTATACACAGTACTATGTTGTATTCTCTCAGCTCATGAAACATTGAGGTTGCTGGGGGGGGGGGGGGGGGGGGCGGCTATTTACCATGTCCATGTTGCATATGTTTTTGTGCATTGCCATTAGTTGGGGCTAATACCACACATTGATGCACTAAAAACAGACTTTAAACATTTTTGGTCAACACCAGGTTTCAGTCTCTGGAGCCTGTTAACTGCTCTCTTTAAATGCTCTATAACAAACTTTTTGGTAACTAATAAACATGTTGGTGTAGATATGGTTACAATAGAGCACTTGCTAATGGTGCTCTAGACACAGTGCATCATAGTTACAGATGAGGGGATTCATGTCCAGGTCACCTACAGTGACAGCATGGAGATGAGAAGGGAGGCTAACGCTTTCTGCATTATGCCCAGGAAGGTCTGCCTGATCGTGTGACCGCTGTGATTGGTTGTCACAATGGTCACATGATTGTGACCCAGTCCTGCTGGCTTCCAATCATTACTGGGAACTGAGGTAAAGTGGGTATAATCATCTTCCTTTTTATAGGGTTGTTAGAATAGGCGTTAGAAGGTGGGTGGGAGCATTGTTAACCATAGTTGGATCTGAACTTGATTTCCAAGTGGTAATAAACCCAAAAATTTAATATATTGCAGCTTACCAATCATTGGATGTGGTGGCTGCATTCATTTTTAATTTCCTTGTTTTTTACCCCTCTGTTTTTTACCTGGTAATATGGCCCCTAATGCACCCCTTATATTATAACACTACTCTTGAGCAATGAGAAAAGGAGGCACGGCAACATTGTTTGGAGGGGAGTTTTGATTGATTGGGGAGTGTTTTGAGATTTAGAGCCACTAACAAATTGAAGCCAAACTCCAGCTAACATGTTAAAATTAGAGCAAACTTCTTTTTTTTTTTTTGTCATTTTTGGAATAAAGTTTTAAAAATAAAGAAAATCTGATCATTTGAATCACTCCTGCCAGTGTTAAATTGATACATTCTGCTGGAGAGCTTGTGCTTTTCAAAAACAGATGCAAAATGGAGGAAAGCCTAAAAAGGAAAGTAATGCAGTTGGTAAGCTGCAATATAGTAAATGTTTCTCTCTTTCGGTTTAATGCTGCTTTAAGGAAAATGAACAGAATTAATGGGTTATAGGTAAAATAAAGGAAAACTAATGTTCTGAACATAGAGCAAAAAAGGGGGCCATATATGTGGGTATGAAGACACAGAATGGCTCCCAGTCGAATAGCATTTTTCTTTTGGCTTTAGAACATAAACTCTATTTTTGGATTTTTTTTTTTTTTTTCTCTTACTAACTGTACTTGTGTGAATTCAGTTTTGCTCAAAAATGCTTTTTTGAGTTAGTTTATGTAGTAAACGTTTTTTAACACATTTCTTGTATTCTTAATTTTCAGTAAACCGTTTAATCCGAGAAAATGGCCACCTTTTCTCTGATGGCCACTGTAAAGTGTGCAGTGCTGTTTTGATTTCGGAGTCACAGAAGCTTGCACATTACCAGGTAACTTTCTGTTCATATTTACAGTGAACTTTGTTAGATGAGTAATCTAAAATTTAGTTTAACCACTTGCTTACTGGGCACTTAAACCCCCCTCAGTCCCAGGCTGATGCACTCTGAATGACAATTGCGCGGGCATACAACACTGTACCCAAATGAAATTTTTAACATTTTTTTTTTTTCCTACAAATAGAGCTTTCTTTTGGTGGTATTTAATCACAGCTGGGAGTTTTATTTTTTGCTAAACAAACAAAAAAATATGCAAAAAAAAAATCATGTTTAATAGTTTGTTATAAAATTTTGCAAACAGGTCATTTTTCTCCTTCATTGAAGTGCGCTGATGAGGCGGCACTGATGGGCACAGATAAGGTGGCACTAATAGGCACAGATAAGGCACCGATGGGCAAAGACGGGCACAGATAAGATGGCACGGATGGGTGGCACAGATAGGTACCGCTGATAGATGGGCACTGATAGGTGGCTCTGATGGGCGGCACTGCTGGGCACGGATATGTGGCACTGGGGTGCAGCACCTTTGTTGAGGCAGATTGTGGGCACTGCTGGGTGGCACTGTGGGCACTGCTGGGTGGCACTGACAGAGGGGACACATTTTTTATTCATGTGGCAAAGCAGGGGGCAGGTGGGCACTGGCAGGGCTGGCCGTGATCGGGACTGATGTCCTGATCACGGCCGCCGGTGATCGGCTTTTTTTTTTTTTTTCTCCTCGCGCTGTCAGCGCGAGGAGGAATAATAGCCGATTACCGGCTCCGTTATATCACATGATCAGCTGTCATTGGCTGACAGCTGATCACGTAATAAGGGGTCGGGATCGACCCCCTTGCACGGATCGATGATCAGGCGAGTCTCGTAGACTCGCCGATCACAGAGCGTGCCGCACGCGCCCCTCAGGGGGCGCGCAGGCCGCTCGTGCACGGGACTACGTCAATAGACGTAGTCCCGGCAAAGGAGATCCGCGCTGTAGCCATCATTCGGCTATAGCGCGGGTCTCAAGTGGTTAAATGTATGAACTTCCAGTTTCCATTGGTCTTTGGAAGCTGCTTGATCACAGGTCTGTATCGTACATAAAGACCCTACCCATCAGGATTTCTGTGTTTTAGAGGATTAAAGTGTTTGTTACCCTAACATTTTATATTGCTGAAATATGACTACTGCACCATGTACTTGTATGAACAAGTAACTTGTTATTTTTGTATTGCTTCCTTTGTGTGAAATCCTTGGTGTTCCTGCCAGTCCCTCTGCTTTCCTATTAAAAACTGACCACACTAAGCAATGGAGTACACTGTGTGGTCAGTTCTCTAGGTGTGCTGGAACTCTGCCTGCTCTCCTCCAATGATCAGACTTGTCCTGACTCAGTCCCCCTGCACATCCTTTCATTGGGAAGCTCAGTGTACTGTTGCTTCTCCCAATATGCCTATTGTGCCTGTTTTTTTTTCTGTTACAACTTTTTAGTAAACAAGCTTTGATTTGCATTGTATGGGTGAGCAGCCATCCAAATCGTCTTTCTCCATATGTAAACCTGCAGCAGTGACAGGGCGTACACCCCATGCGCCATTATTGCTGGTTCACCTGGAGCAGCAGGATTGTTTTTAACGTCAAACATTTCTTTTAATGTCTTAGTATCATTAAATGTGTTTTGTTTTTTTGTTTTTTTTAGAGCAGGAAACATGCAAGTAAATATCGACGGTACTTGACCATTCACCAGGCAGAGGGTGTTACACCAGCAAAAAGAAGAGCTGATACTGCTGCTCTGGTAAGCCTTATGGTATTTATAAAAATAGTGCTGTTTAGCTGTTATACATTGTAAATTTTAGGTGAGTTTGTACTCTGCTCATTCAAGCTGTTGTCTGACTCCATATAAATCCACTCCATTATTTCTTTTATAAAGTACAGGCAGTCCCCAGGTTACAAACAACATGGGGTCTGTAGGTTTGTTCTTAAGTTGGTTTGTTTGCAATATTTTTTTAAAGAGGAGCTGCACCTAAAAAAAAAAAATATTAAAAGCCAGCAGCTACTAATATTGCAGCTGCTGACTTTTAATAATATCACACTTACCTGTCCCAGGTTCCAGCGATGTCGGCGGCAGATAACGAGCGATCGCTCGTCTCGCTGCAGCCACCGCCGCCATCCTCTGTCAGGGAATCGGGAAGTGAAGCATGAGGGCTTCACTGCCCGGTTCCCTACTGCGCATGCGCGAGTTGCGCTGCGCTTCTCTTATGGTCCCCCGCTGTGTCTCTGGGAACTGTGTGTTTCCCAGAACACAACGGGGGGGGGGGGGGCGGAGCCATGCGGCGGTCTGGCCGGAAGTGGGTGCAGATACCTGGATTATCCAGGTAACTGCACCCCCCTCCCCCCCGAAAGGTGCCGATTGTGGCACCGGAGGGGGGGAGGGATAATACTAGCGGAACTTCCCCTTTAGGGTGAAGAACCGCTTTAAGTGTAGCTCCAGCCAAAGATAAAATATTTTTAAGATTTGTGGATGGCATAGAAAAGGTTAACACCACTGCAACATTTTTTTCATTGTCTGTCCCCCCTGCTCAGAAGATTTCGCTTCACTTTCTGCCCCTGTCACAATTGGATTTTGACATTTTTGGGTTGTTGTGGAAACAAGGATTGGTGATAAAGCTGCTTTTTCTTTTGAATTTTGAATTTTCCTTCCTAGAGTAGATTTCCTATCGCTTCCTGTTGCCTCCCTCTGTAAGAAGGCGTCATTTGTAAGTCAGATGTTTGTAAGCTGAGGAACCCCCTGTATAGTGCCACTGTGGGTGGAGTTTGAATAAAAATTTGTTTAGACTTTGTAAGAAGTTCTGTTGAGCTCTTTGAACCCTACGCATCTATTTACTTAAGTCTGTCTCAAAGTTGCCATGAAGCAGGGTGGATATAAATCAATGTGTGCTTTTTAAATGTTTTTATTTTAACTAGTTAAGGACCAGAAGAATTTACCAGGCCGTTTTTATTTTTTTTGCGATATGGCACTGCGTTGCTTTAACCTTCAATTGCGCAGTTGTGCAACGCTGTACCCAAACAAAATTGACGTGTTCCCCCCCCCCCCCCCACAAATGGAGCTTCTTTTAGGCTCCATGCACACTGAAGCTCAAAAAAGCTATTTCTGGACGCCAGATTGCTGGCAGAAAACGCTGGTTGAAAAACCTGCTTTTAACAGCGTTTTATACTAGCGTTAATGAGCGTTTTACAGCGTTAGCGTTAATGGGCGTTTTCTATAAAAATACACAGAGGACACTCCAAAAATCCCACAATGCATTGAAAAATAGAATGCCGAACACTAATGAACGAGCGTTAATGAGCGTTTGTCGTTTTTTGCCGCTGAAAAACGGCACTTTGAACGCGAATTTCTGGCGTTCAGAATAAAAACCCATAAACTCCACTGCTCATTAAAGCTGAAAAACGTCCATGTGTGCATGGACACATAGGCTAACATAGAGTGGAGTTTATGGGCTTTTACAAAAAACGCCCAAACGCCAATAAACTGCAGTTTATCAGCTTCAGTGTGCATGTAGCCTTAGTGGTATTTGATCACCTCTGCATTTTTTTTATTTTTTTTGCGCTATAAACAAAAAGAGCGACAAGTTAAAAAACAAACAAAAAAAAAACACTTTTTTTGCTAAAATAATGAGCTGAAAAATGAGCTGAAAATGCTCAGGTGTGAATGCAGCCTAAATCAAATCCACCCTGCCATGAAGCCATTTGAAAGGAGCTGCATCTATTATGGGCATTTTTAAACAGTAGCTAAAGGGTTGATTTTTTCTAACATTTAAAAAATATTTCAGTTGTTTCCATGACGTATGAGACCAGTCAAATTTAAGACATCCCTGCACTAAGAATTTTCTTTTTGCATTATGGGGTGCAGATACTGTAGCTTTGCTCATAACACTGAAATGCTAGGTGATTATAATAAAAGCTGACTCTCCATTCAGAATGAACAGCAATTTTAGGAGTGTAAAAAATTTTTATTAAATATTTGCATTTTATATCATTCTTGGGGTGGGTGGGTTTGCTTTAAATCAAATAGATTTAAATCGCTAGTAAAAATGCTTGATTTAAATCCACTTTCTTTAAATTATGATTTTTAAAGGGCAACTGTCATCTCTGTCCTGCAGCGGCTCCTCCTCTGATTCGCTCGCTGTTGACTCGCCGACAGTCCCATTAACTTTAATGGGATGGCTGGTGATGTGGTAGTTGCTTAAGGTGAGGGACGCAGCAGGTGAGGGGCTGCCCGCTAACGGGCGCTGCTGCCATAATGGATCTGAATTGACCGGTGCTCTTTAAAAGTAAGGACTTATTCTTGCTGACATTTTACGATCTTTAATATTTGCAAATAAAATGAAGGTTTCTTATTTAAAATAAGCTGTTGGGTTAGTAAAACGGTGATTTCAGAACCAATACAATCATACAGTTTGTAGTGTACATAAATTTGCAAAACAATGGGATAAAGGAATATTCCTGAACTTTGTTTTATCTCATGGTTACTGTGAAATTGTGTGCATGCAATAATGCAGTCCATAATCTCAGTTTGCAGAGCTTGGATTCATTGAGTTTACCAAAAAATACATTTTTGCAGAATATACAGCTACAGCCTCATCCTACAAAATTATTGTATGGCCAATAGAAAACTATCTTACGGACTTTTTTACTCCAAAAGCATTTTATTAAACTTTTTTTTTTTTTTTTTTAATCTTTCGTTTTTATTCACCCTGCATAGAGGGGATTTTTGGAAATGATCAAAGAATACACACTATAAAATGCATATTTTATGTAAAGGGACTCATTTTATTATGTTCTTTGGCACTATTTTTTGTATTTGCAGGACGCTGGTAATGAGACCGATAGGAATAAGTGCTGCCCAGTCTGCAACATGACCTTTTCATCTCCTGTGGTTGCTGCATCCCACTATGAAGGAAAAACGCATGCAAAAAATCTGAAGCTGTCGTTACAGGGTGGAGTTAAGGAAGGTAACCAATTCTTTTTTTTTTTCTCTATTTATAAACTGCTAGACTGCTGTTTATTTTTAAATATAATTTTAAAAATGGTTAAAAATTACCATAGAAGGGGTTAACTTCTTCCCACCCGCCATATTACAAGTTGTCCTCTTGCTAAGTGGGAGGGTGCTTGTGCTTATGCCTTTTTGTAGCATCTCTCACCCCCAGCCTGCGCAACCTTTCACTGGGAAGATCAGTGTCTTCTCTAACCCCCCCCGTTTCTATCCTTGCATTGCAAGGTGTAATTTAGGTGTGCTTTTATGTCTATATTGTAAATGGAATGTGTATTCCTTTGCCAAAGATGTTATCTTTGCATAAACTTGATTTTGTGCTTAACAGGAATACCTCTTCCCAAGAAGCCTCGTCTAACGCCACCTGCTCCAGAAAAAAATACAGGGACAGGGATAATTGATCGGTCGGACCCTGAAAAGTTTTGCCAGCTCTGCAATGCCACATTTAACAATCCTCATATGGCACAACAACATTATGCGGGCAAGAAACATAAGAAGCAGGAGACCAAGAGCAAGCTCATGACTATATATACCAGCTGTGGGAACGCTTTGCCGCAAAGTACACCTCTCAAACCTCTAACGCCAGGCTCTGCTTCAAGTGAGTTAAATGCTGAGCCTGATACTGAAAAACCTGCTGATATTTGAGGGAATGTCGTAGTGTTTTATTTTTTAGTGGGGACATCTTTCCATTGCCCCATACTTTTTATTTACAAGCCTTTTTTGTTTACAGCATTTATTGTATCTGCATAACGTATGCATGACCTGCTAGTATATTCAATGCTATATCTTTAGGGATGTATAAAAGGTAGCTTGCTAGTTTAAAGAAACATACATGCAATGTAGATTAGGACTGGTACTGTTTTTTGTGTTTTGTAAACTGGTCTGTCTTGCTTCTACTATGCCCACCATGAAATGATACGGTAATGACTGAAGATAAGATGAGTTGTTTTGTCTGCTGGAAAATTCCTGTTATGATTAATTTTGACTTTTATACAGTGAGCTTTAGATGCCTTTATAAAGAATTTAATGATCTGTAGTAGAATTCCTCCCCCCCCACCCCCCCCCCCCCCCCAATAGAGGGGCTGAAGTCTTTCACCTTTCATGTTATACTGCTGCCCACAGGAGCATTGGACACAAATGAATTATGGTCAGCTCTGAATAACCCCTCTTACTACCAGCATGCTTAATTTTTCTGCTAGTGTTCAGGAAGGATGCACATCTTTTCTTCAGGACATTGCTGAACTGGATGTTGCTGAGAGCCTGAAAGTGACCTTCAGGTACTGAGTTCAGCATAAGGTGCTTTCCAAACTGTACTGGTAACCACTTAACCGTGGTATACTTTCCAGGCCTAGACTGGCTGTCTCTGCCACATTGCTTTCCCTATCTATGAAGACTCGTCTAGTGAGGACCAGCCTTTGAGAGCTACCCCAATTCCTCATGTCATGGTGGTTTCTATTGCAGAGGGGTTGACACTGGCATTGAGCACTGACATCTGCTGGGTGGCGTGTGGCATGCTTCATGCTGTTTCTTATCATACAGTTTGAAGTAAGTATCTGGACACTGCTGCATGCAAAGTTCTATGTGGAACTTTTCAGCTGAGGTTTTTTTTTTTTTGTTTTTTGTTTTTTTATATTTGGTGGCCTCTGCTGCCACATTTACTGCAGAGGCTTCCCTAGGGATTCTATATCTGATGCATCTGTGGCTTCTGAGCCATGGACTGGAGAGGCTCTGATTCTGAGTCAATCCAGTCTTTGCCTGAAAAGCCTATCCTAGAGGTGGCGTAATCTTCTGTTACTCCCAACTGGAAGAGGAGTTCCAGTCTCTTTTTTTAGTATAAGGATGCTTATCTGTCCAGATTGACCACCATAACAGCGAAGGGTCTTCTGTAGCGCTCTGTATGCAGCTCCCCTTAATTACCTGAGCCCAATCTCTATCCAGCGATGTGAGAGGCTCTTTCAACCCTCTTCAGTGGCGCACACATCAGTCGTATTGGCTTCAAAACTGAGGCATATTGGTAGTGGGAGGGATTGTCCTAGGCTGGCCTATAGGTTTTTTGCCAGTATCCAATCCTCTTGTAAGTGGCAGTATAATCAACAGTGAAAGACTTCTCTGTCCCTTTTATGGACTCCAGGAAAGGCATTTTACAAGGAGTAAAAAAATCCTATTTTATTTTTGTTTGTGTTGGAGTGATTCCTTCACTTCTGTTCGGTAAAAAGGTAGTGATGAAAGGAAATTTTTCTAACAGCCTCCTACAGCAGTAAATCCTGACAGGAGGAACCTGCAGATGTATAGCGGGCAGCCTCCTTCAGTACCACATGGAAACTTGTAGTGCTCCTGCCACCCTCTTACCCCCCCCCTCCCCCCGAATCAGCTGCAAAGTTTACCAGATCATTACTTTTTTCAAACTCCAGTTTGTTACATCTTCATGATGGAGACACCACAGTGGGATTGGAGAATGAAGTGTTTGCCCCAAAACCAGAATTCAGGTGTCACATGGTGTATGCAGCAGTAGATTGGGGCACTGTGCAGGCAGGTCTAAGCAAAGGAAGAGGTCTCCTTTGCAGTCATGGAATAAATTTAGCTTTTTTTTGTAAACTTCAGATTTGAGGTAGATAAAACCTACTTTAGATTTGTCTTTATAAATTTCAGCTGGGTTACCCTTTAAAGGGACACTGCAGTTTTGTTGCATGCACATAATATGCCCTTCCACTCCTCCATATACATTACAATGATTTTAGTTAACTTTTTATCTGGGCTCATTCTTGGTTTTCTTCTGTAAATAATCTAGTTACTTGGGGAAAGAAGAAAAAAAATGTTTAATTAGATAGATCTGCCTACTGTAACAACTGAGCAGTTTATTCCAGTATTGTAATAAGAAACCCCATAGCCCACCCACCCCCTAAAGACCTCCTAGCTGTACATTTATTTTACAAGTATCTCACCAAAGATTTTCTGTAGATGTCTTGGGTCCCAGTAATCATTATCGCCTCTGTGTACATTTAACAGGAGCAAGAAATTAGAAGTCTTTGTCGTGATTAGGGGGGGAGAGAAAGTCAAATTTTTATTTTTTTTTGGCAGACGCACACACTTATTTTATTTTTTTTAAATTCTCCTCTTCTCTGTAGATACAAAACTGGTGGTTTCCTTTTTATGATAAGCGTGTCAATTTTTTTTCTCTTCTTTTTTTTTTTTTTTTTTTTTTTAAGATCGGGAATGGGAGATGTACATTTTTAAGTAGCTTCCTTTGTCATTTTCATTGTTTGGGGAGCCTGAAGTTCTCCTTTAATGCCACATCATAAGTACTCATTCTATTTTTAAATAACCAACATTACTGTTGTATTGATTAGTATTTGTAGGTCTGAATCACTGGAAGATGTGATTGTGATTTAATAAAATTTATTCTTTCCTGGAGTGAAAAGAAAAATAAAATATGTATTAAACTTTCACATGCATATAGTTGTCTGACATTATTTAAAGAGGAAATTGTAACTGAATTATTTTTAATGTGACTAAATATTAAAAATAATCAGTTTTTCATTATTTGCTGTGCCATACTCCTAATGGCTTAAAAAAAAAAAAGTTTCTATTCAGTCTCTTGGTTCTTTCCTCAGCAATATGAGCAATATCATGACACCCATACATTCATATTAGTGGTGTTATTCACTGGGATTTTCCACTTTCAACAAAAAAGGAGATCCACTTAATTGTAGAAATGTGTGCACATCTCCCTATATCGCCATAGTCGGCTGTTTTGGGGCCTAAGCCCCGGAAGACTTTACCCCCTTCCTAACCAGAGCAGTTTTTTACTATTTGGCACTGCGTTGTTTTAACTGACAATTGCACAGTCATTCAACGCTGTACCCAAACAAAATTTGCATCACTCTAAGTGTATATTTGATTGGTTTGCGCAAAAGTTATAGCGTCTGCAAACTATGGGAAATATTTATGGCATTTTTATAAAATAAAAAAACAAGTGTTTTTTTTTATTATTTTTTATTTTTATTTTTTTTCCTAGTAATGGTGGTGATCTGCGAATTTATTTTTTCTATAGGTAATGCAACATTGCAACAGACAGATTGGAGACCTTTGACACATTTTTGGGACCAATGGCATTTATACAGTGATCAGTGCTATAAAAATGCACCATTACTGTGTAAATGTCACTGGAAGGGAAGGGGTTAACACTAGGGGGCCATTAAGGGGCTAAATGTGTACTCCCTCAGCATGTTCTAACTGTGTGGGGATGGGAGTGACTAGAAGAGGAGCCATATAATTTTTCCTACTTGGAAGGAAGAAACGATATGGCTCCTCTCCTCTGATGGCACAGGGATGTGCCCAATCCCCATGCTGGCCGATGCGATCCGAAAACGGGTAGGACGTACTCATACGGGTTTTTGTCAAGGAGTGCCATTATGCCACAGTATATCTGCATGACACGGTCAGCAAGTGGTTAAGAGAAGTTTTGCTAGGCATGTAAGACATGGAGCTGCTGGACATATTACCCGCCCCCCCACTACCCACTGAACACGATCATGGATATGACTTTTTTTTGCTGTGCCACAAAGTATCACAGCCATGGCTGGCATGTGTACAACCCCATCCGGCTGCCTTTGTAGTTTAAAGGGGAAAGTTAAACTGTAGCTCAACCACCTAATTGTAGACTACAAAGGAAAGAAGGAACTGTGATATGATTGTGCATATGTAGCTGCAGAATTGACTAAAAACAGGAATTTTAGGGTGTGTGTGTGTGTTTGTTTTTTTTTTTTTTCTGGGATTTTCAAAATTTACAGTTCTCTTCACTAAAACTTTTCTTGCACCATGAGCATTGCTTACCCAGCTACTGGGATTTGTTCATTAGGGACAAAGTCAAGTGCAAGTTGTTACATTTCTGACAAGGCTTTGAAAAAAATTAATTGTATAAACTCGGGGTGTGGTGGGGGGTTAATAATATACCACCTGTATCCTTTTGCAGCTTTTCTACACTTCCTATCTAGTAAATCTATTGTTGGCGGCACAGAAAATCTTTCAAAGGAATCCCAAGATGGCTACAGGAATTCTAAACCTTCCTCAAAAATAGTGTTTTACTCAACATACACTTTCACGTGTCAACATTTCAGTAGATTAAGCCCTTGCAGCTGTCACCTCCTGGCCCTTTAAGGGGTTTAGATTGCTGGGAGGGGTTTGTGGTCACATGATTGGCTGTCACATGATCAGAAAGCTCCCAATTGCAAGGAATCGATCAGGAGCTTTCCATTAGCTGCTGGTAACAGTGCAGGGCATTTGCTCTCAGCACATCAGTATTTGCACTAATGCATGCAAATATGCGACCACTCAGCGCCAAGGCCTGTCCGACGAGAGGTTGAATCTCTGCATGCGGCTGGCCCCAAGAGGTTAAATGCATGTTCACATTTACAAGTACCCTTATGGAAATGCCATATTACTTCTTCTTTTTTTTTTTTTCTCAAATCAATTTCATAAACCCTTTTTGACCTGGGTTTCTTGGTGGTCACATGATCACTATATCCTTTTATGTTCCCAAGCTTTGAGGAGTGGGGGAGACTACTACTGCTCCCCACCATTCCTACCAGGAGCTTCTTGGCGGTCGCATTTTGCAGGGGGCAAGTCTTGCCCATAATCTCTGCCATGGGCCACTGGCAATCAAGTTCTGCTGGGCAGGCAGTAAGTCTCTATAAGCACGCAATGCTATTGTATGGAAAGAAGTATTAACAGGGGGCATGGTGACAGAGCTTGGCATGGAAGATACAGGCACACAATGCATCGCCACTGCGTCCTGTTGCACTTGGCAGCAATCCCAGATGCACAAGGTGACCATGTCAGCATGCATCTGCTTCTGTGCATGATGTGATCATTTAGCAGCAACAAGAGAAGGCAGGATCACCACCCGATATTTTACAAAATAGATGCTAAACAAAATGGGTTAAATTTATTAAAAATTATATGAATGCAAAAAACATATGTCCTATTTAATTTTTGGGGTAACACTTTTAAGGGGTTGTAATCCCTGGATTTTGTTTATATTAAAGCTTACCTGTAGGTTAAAGTGGTTGTAAAGTCACATCAATTAATTTACTTTGATCATCTGTTTCAAGTCTGTTTAGTACAGCATGTATGTTTTCTTAATATTCTAATGCTAAATACTGTCTTTGCACAGTGCTGCTGTGCAGTTGTGTCCTCCCTTTGCTTCCCTTCCAATCTGAGAGCACAGTGGGTGGGGCGGAGATTCCCTTATGTATGCAAGATGGCAGAGGGAGGACACGTGGCTGCACAGCAGCACTGTGCAAAGAAGGCATGTACCGTTCTTAAAAAAACGCACACTGTACTAAACATAGACCTAAAACAGAGAGGATAAAAGTAATTGTGTGGTGTTTTTTTTTTTTTTTTTTTTTTTTTTTTTTTTTTTAAACAAGCAGTGGAGCAGCTGCAGAGAATAGAATCCCCCAAGCGGGGGGGATGGGAGTTCACACACAGACTACGGAAAAGGAAAAGAGAGGGAGGGGGAGATAGACATGCTGAGGAGAGAGCAGGATGACGAAGGCACCTAAACTGACCACGCTATCTTGAATCAGCAGCTACTATGAGCGTGACCAGTACACACAGGAACAGGCAGGATCAACCAGGTATTTTACAACATGGAAAGAGCCAAATTACACTGAAAAAGCACTGTTATATATTGCCTTAAAGGGACAGGAGCTTATTACAACCGCTTTAAATGAATATCTCCTAAACGTGCAACGTTTAGGAAATATTCGTCTGATTAGCAGCCGGTGACATTACTGGTGCTTGCAATCTGAAGGAATGGCATACCCATGCCGTTGCCATCACGCAAGCAGTGTCATCGTGGCTCAGCCATTCAAGTGGCCGCAGCCCACAAACTTGGAAGGAACATCAAATGAAGATGGAAGCCTCTGCAACGGTGACAGCTTGCCGCTGGAGGGCTTTGTTTCAAGGTAAGTTTTTCTTAATGTGCTACAATGTGATACATACTAGCACATTATGCCTTTACCTTGCAGGTAGAAAGTGTGTGTGTTTTTTGTTTTTGTTTTTTTTTTTTACTAACAAGTTTACTACGACTTTAATGAAGAAAGCATTTGCAACATCTCAACAGTGTCAGTAACACTTCCTGACCTGGGGTGGCAATTCTCTTTCCTTGTACTGTATCTGTGGAGAAGTATTGTTGCCCTAGGCTGCTCTCCTCCTAGTTTGGCCTGCACACACTTCTCGGAGGTGTGCTCTAATTTTACAGGCGACAGATGAGATGGCTCATAACATTCTTTTATATTTCAGTTTAGTGCACAAAGGTACAAGGACTGGTAGAATCAACAGGCATTTTATATATCTGCAAAAATGTATTTGCCTGAAAATAAACCAAATGCAGCCACCACATCGAATAACTAGCAAGCTGGAATGTATTCTGGTTTCATTCTTGGGTTTAGACATACTATAGGACATATGGAATGGCCACCCATTTCCTAAAATTATGCTTTCACCACTGACCTACAGCATTTTTTAAGTGAAATCTACGTGCTAGACCATGCAAATCTTTATTGTTTCCAGTTAAAGTGGCACACCACTCTCGATAAACATTTTGATTATTTTTAATCCTCCTATTAGCATTCGTAAATAGATAGGAAAGTATGTCAGTTGTGTTAAACTTTTTTTTTTTGTTACATTTCTTCAGTTAATTCCTAGCTTCTTGCCTATGCAAATTTATGTCTTACATCCCAGGAGTCTTCAAGAGGGGTTTTCTCAGCTAAGCGCACACTCTTGCATGCATGTTTTGAGGACAGATGGATAATTTGCCTTTACTCAAGATGGCTACGGCCAGAAATGCCAAGGAGGTGTTTTCCAAAGTAAATTCTCAACAAAGCATGGAGACCTGGATGGATGGGAGAGTTTGCTTTGCATATTAAAATTATTTAAATAGTGCGTTTGGTGCCCAGATGCAGTGAAGTTTAGCTTTAAAGTGTTCCCAAACCCACAACAGTAAAATCAGTCTGTATATGCAGTAAAGCATGCTTGTTATATGGGCTGTGGTACCTAAGGGGTTAATGCTCTGCATTGTGTAAAAAGGCTGTTTTATCCTCCCCCCCCTCTTACTGTCCCTAATCCATTTGCTGATAGAACAGAGCCTTGGAGATAGACTGCACATGCTCAGTTTGGTGTGTATTGCTAGAGTTTTTTTTTTTTTTTTTTAATTTTTTTTGGGAGGGTGCATGTAATCGGCATTGTCCAGACAGCCAGGGGTCATGCAGCCTCAGAGGCCATAGGAAGTCCTAAAACTGCTATATACTGCTGATGAGAAAAGGTATTTAGCAGTTTATATTTACAAAAATAACTGCATTTCCATGTTCTGTGGGACAGGGCTCGATAAAACCATTTGCGACTAGAATTGGCGACCTGGGGCAGCACAGCTGGGGGTATTCTGTCTCCATGGACCCCCCCCCAGCCTGATCGTGTCTTGCCACGCCGCCGGTAATTGAGGCCGCGGCTTTGAGGCCTTCTGCGGTCCTATGGTTCCTTCTGGAATCTGGCGCCCTCTTGTGGTGGCCGTTGGTATGACAACCAGCAATGCTAGTGTAGCTTCCCCTGTCTGTTTTCACTGCCCGCCTATCTCCTTCCCTTTACTTAGAACCCCTAAACATTATATATATTTTTTATTCTAACACCCTAGAGAATAAAATGGTGGCTGTTGCAATACTGTCTGTCACACCCGATTTGCGCAGCGGACTTGCAAGCGCACTTTTTTGTGGAAAAATAATGTATTTAATAAAAAAATAAGACAACAGTAAAGTTAGCCCAATTTTTTTATATTGTGAAAGATAATGTTACACCGAGTAAATTGATGCCCAACATGTCACGCTTCAAAATTGTGCTTGCTCATGGAATGGCGACAAACTTTTACCCTTTAAAATCTCCATAGGCGACGTTTAAAAAATTCTACAGGTTGCATGTTTTGAGTTACAGAGGGGGGCTAGAATTATTGCTCTCACTACCAATCACGGCAATACCTCACATGTGTGGTTTGAACACCGCTTTCATATGCGTTCGCTTCTGCACGCAAGCTTGGCAGGACAGGGCGCGTTTAAATTTGTATTTTTTTCTTATTTTAACTTTTATTTTAATTTTTTTTCACTGTTCTTTAAAAAAAAAAAAAATTGTGTCACTTTTATTCCTATTACAAGGAATGTAAAAATCCCTTGTAATAGAAAAAAGCATGACAGGTCCTCTTATATATGAGATCTGGAGTCAGAGAGACCTCACATCTCATATTTACACTAAAATGCAATTTAATAAAAAATTGACATTTGAAAAAAATAAAATAAATAAAATGTCCCTCTAAGAGCTATGGGCAATGACTTGGAGACAGGTGGGGGGGCTATCTTCCCCTCACGCTTCTCCATGTCAGGCCAGGGACAGGTCCGGATCGCCGTCACGGACCTGGCTCCTAACTTTTTTAGGTGGCTCCTAGATTCCAAGCAAATTTGTCAAGCCCTGCTGTGGGAGACCAGATATAGTAAATGCAGGGCCCTGGGTTTAGTAAAATCATTGCTTTTGCTGATTTAGCAGTTGTAAGAAAAGTTTTATAGTTTCTAGACTTGATTCTCTTATATACTGCCATTTGTAACACATTTGAAGCATGCATGGTTTTTATAAACTAGCATATACTGTTGCTTTTAATAAAAATTTTACCCAGCAGTGAATGGAGGCTGTCAACATGTGTCCAATCCCAATGTCCACAACTTTAAATCTGTACATGCATATCATTGGCCATAGGTGTCAACACAGGAAACTTCACCCAACTCCTCCCAGTTATGCTTCGTTTTTTTTCTTCCTTAGCACAAACGCCAAAAAGTTTTTTCCTATGTTCTTAATTTAAACATTGGAGAAATATCACTTGATTGATTTATTTATTCAGAACTCCAGCCAGTCTTGATACAATGCAGTAGACTAATCCATTACAATGACAAATTTATCTTAAAATCTACCAGAGTAGCTTTATTTTTTGTTTTTATTAGCTAGCTAACAGGATTACAAATCCTTTGGCAAGCAACTTAATTCCCATTTCTAACATCCTTATGCAAAGGGTGTTAGTTCCAACAGAAAATGATAGATTTGAACAAGTGTCGTCTTCAACATCTCATGTCTATGGATACCTTTTACTTTTATCTGTCCTTGCCACAAGTTTAGTCCCAGGCATCTAGATCATGCTGAGAATGCCCTCGCCTCATACTAGGTAACTTATCCTGTGCCACTAGCCAATACCAGCAGGGTATAATTTTTATTTCAGCTATGAAAAGCGGGTTTCAAGGACCCACACTATTAAAGCAAAATAACACAATAGTATTTCACTAAATGGACTGGGAATGTATCTCAACAAGAGCTATAGGCAGCAACACATCTGTCCCTCCATGGAAACCATCGCTATGGCCTAGTGCAGTCTTCGGACTAATGCAGCTGGTTCATGAAGGTAAAGTGTTCCTTTTATCCTGTAGAAAGGATGAGCATTCCACATCTGCCACTTTTAAAGTGGAAGTTAACTTCCATTACTGACTTTTGCCTATAGTTACGCCTATAATAAGGATAATCTATAGGTAGTGTAAATATCTCCTAAGCGTGCACCGTTTAGGAGATATTTACTGTACATGCAGCCATCATGCAGTGACATCACTGGCGTATGCGCTAGGAACGGCTACCCATGCCGTTCTTCAGAGCCCTGTGACTTAATCGAAGCTCCAGCCAGTCACAGAGCCAGAGTCTGTGAACACGGAAGCAAGATGGGTGAAGATGAAAGCGGCCCCCAGCTCTGACATCTCGACGTGGGAGGGCTACGTTTTAAGGTAAGTTAAACATAGTGAGCTAGTAGAGTAGCACATTATGGTTTAAAAAAAAAAAAAAAACACGTTCAGTGGTTTAAAACTGCTTTAAATACCAAATTGAACTGAACAATTCTAACACATGCCACTTTCCAGCTGGTGCCCCAATATCTTTTGGTAGCTAATGCTGGAAATCTGTTGGGCCATGATTTCTACTACGTGAAAAATCTTGGAGAATAAGGTCGTTCAGTTTTCGCATCATTCGTGCGCCAGCTGCAACATGCGGTTTTTGTGCTGCAATCAAAAGTGCCTGAGCTGACAACCTGGAGATATATATAATTTTTTTTTTTTAGAAGAACAAAACAATGGCACCATCAAATTGGCCATTTTCGACTGAGGCAACGTTTGGTTTCTGATTCATCTATGGCTGGCTACATTCACTCCGGTGTTTTTCCCTGGTGTGAATGGCAGTGATGGGAATCTGCCAACACCTGTGAGCAGCTCAGTGTGGCTGCTAAGCCTGTAAACTTTAACACCAGGCCAATTCTAACACTTCTCACATAAATTCTTACGCCAAGTAAATGGATACCTAACATTTCACGCTTTAAATTTGCACGTTCCTGGAACTGCGCCAAACTGTGACACATATAAATCTCCATAGGCGATGCTTTAGAAGTCTTTAGGTTACCAGCTTAGTGTTACACTTGAGATCTGGTGCTAGAATTATTGCTCTCCCTAAAACATTCATGGCAATACGTCAGGTGTGGCGCAAACACAGCTTACATATGTGTGTGTGATCTACGTATGTGTTCCCCCTTGCCTGTGACCATGGGATGGCGCTTTAAAGATATATTTTTTTAACATATAAAAAAAATATATATACTCTATATTTATATATTATACACTATATTTATTTTTTTAATCTTTTATACCTCTCAGAAGGGATGCACAACATCCATTGTGATAGCATTGGCCATGAGAGATCTTTATGGAGAGATCTTGGGTCTAATGGCTTCTTTACATCGGCCCAGAACTGGAAGTGATGAAATCCTCATCACTTCCTGTTTCTGATGTCACACTGTGAGGGTAACAAAATTGTGTGTTTTTTTTTTTTTTTTTTAGGGCAGCACAGCCCAGAAGATCTAATTCATATCTGCTGCAGTTTAGTAACAGTTCCAGGTTTTGTACTTCCCAGCCTGTGACTGGCCAGTGAAAGAAGAATCTGCAGACTAATGAGCTCATCTCTAAGTCACTCTGCTCTCTCCTCCCATTAGCAAGCTCATTGCATGGCAGCACAACTGATTGGCTCGGGTACTTAAACTACTTCCATTTAAAGTAGTAGTTAAGGATTTTTTTTAAATCTATACCTACAGGTAAGCCCATAATAAGGTTGCCGTTTGATTGGCAGTGCCAGGGTGATGTGGCATACTGCGCTCTCAGTGGACGATGTACCGTTCATAAAGAGAGCCATGCTGCCGGAGTAAACGTGGCACCACCAATTAAATGACGGCTGCCCGTGAACCCGGAAGAAAGACCAGGTGAAGATGGGAGCCCTGTCAGCGGTGAAAGCATGGAAGGGTTTGTTTTCAGGTAAGTCTTTCAAAATGTGTTACCATGCGATGCATGCTAGCACATTATGACATTAATTTGCAGGGAGAAGAATTTTTTTTTTTTTTTTTTTACTGCAGTTTGCTGCCGCTTTACAGAAAATACACTGAATTATGTATTATTGAATACAGAGCTGCATGAAAGTGGTAGTAAAACACCAACAAAATAAAACAATAGGCCCCTTGCTGGTTTAAGTCATAATGTATTAGTATGCCCTGCATACTAGTACATTATGGCAAACTTACCTGTACACGGAGCCCTCCAGCACAACGCTGTCAAATCTCCTAGCGCTGCTATGGTTCTTCTTTCTGGGTTTGCAAGCTCTGGCTGTATGAGTGGCCGGGGCCGCGATGACGTCCCTCTCGTACATGCGCACCGGATCCCTTGACTCCAACATGATATGCTGTCTCTTCAGAGCGCATGCTCCAGTGACGTCACCGGCTGCATGTTGTGTGAATTTAGGAGATATTCACTGTAGGTTCAAAAGCGGAGTTTAATTCCACTTTAATGTGTGCCCTTTATATCTGTATCGATCACAGCTTTAAAAAATCAATGTCAATTTAGGCCTGGCAATGCTCACTCCGGCTGACAGTAGAGGACAGTTTTCTATATTGGCATGATTTTCAGACAATCAAACATGCATATTGGGATTGCGAAGTGTACATGTTGATGAGAAAACAAATGGGTGTTAGGTACACTGAATGGTCACACATGGGACTTAAAAGTGTAATGTGTGTATCTATCTATTTTTTTCTTTGGATAGAGGTGTGTCATTGTCTGTCTGTCCTGATGACTGGGGTTAACCATAAGGAAGAATACAAAGTTTAAAGTTTTCCACTGGCACAAGGGTTGAAGGGGAGGTTTCCAATAAGAGCACGACTCACTTTAGAGGTCCCCTCACTTTTGGTTATGCCCTATGGGACAGTAAAGGGAAATTTCCCTCAATGGCAACCGGCAAAAAAAAAAATATTTTAGCCCTTTCCTACCGTATTCAAAACCCAAAAAATTGTTTCTGCTTTGGATTTAGTTATATATTTCTCCTTGAGATTTCAGGCAGCATAGTTTGTTCTCTGCTGTGCTGCACAGTCCTGGCAATCATTTATCTTTTGTACCCATGTGTTTTTTTTTTTTTTGTGAACCTTGTGCCATAATAAGGTATAACGTGAGTAAACATGAATGATATCAAAGCCGCATAGCAATTGGAGTCGGGAGCATCGCAATTCATATAATGACTTTACCCTAGGGATATCCATCATAATAAATGCATGCTATTCCTGTGTCTTTCAGCTGGGAACGGCTTCACCTGTGACATATGCAATATTGTTGTGAATTCTATAGCACAGTATGAGGCTCACATCAGTGGTGCAAAACACAAAAACAAGTAAGTATCAATCCATTATGTAAGTAATCTACTTATTCACTATATTGAACTTAAGTAGCGGGGAATTTTAATATATGCTTATTTTGAGCATAGTACAGTTTAATTTACTTCTAAATAAATCTCTGCATTGGTAATTTTTCAGATTTTGAATTAAATTAATCTTTATTCAAATGTTAGATTTTGATTCCAGGAGCTCCCAGTCCAGCTCAGTATAGGGCTTCAGTATAGGGTGTAATTAACATAATTACCCCTGACCTCTAACCCATCCCTTACTGTTAATATAACTCTTAACCCTTCCACCTACATATATGCAACCTAACACTTCATTTTAAAGTGATTCTAAAGGTTGTAATTTTATTTTATTTTTTTAAATAACAAGCATGTGTACAATGGTTTTGCCCAGAGCGGGCCCAATCCTCTTCGTTTTGGTTACCCCACTGGTGGTCCTGGCTCCTCCCCCCTGCTGAGTGCCCCATAGCAAACCTCTTGCTATGGCGGCACTTCAGCAGGCTCGCCCGAAGCCCCATTTCTGTGCTGTCTCCTCATTCTAACTGGCTGTTATTGACCACTTCCACTGCTGTGTAAGCTAATGAGGAGGGAGAGACCTGGGAAACCCCCTGCTCTCATGCACATTGTTGGATTGAGATGTGACTCAGGTAAATATAAGGGGGTTGGGGGGAACTGCACCCAGGAGTTTTTTTTTGTTTTTGTTATTTTTTTACCTTTAAGAGTTTTAACCTGAAAAAAAAATGGATCCTGTTCCTTTAAAGCATGTTATACAGCACAGTGCTTGTGCTGTGTAATTTGCCCCCCCTGAAATACCTGGCTGATCCTGCCAGTTTCTGTCTCCGCTTTTGTAAACTGACCACGGTGTATCATGGCTGCTGAGTGCTGACACCGTGGTCAGTTTACGTGCCTCCATCATCTGCAGCTCTCCTGTCCTCCTCTCCCCCCTCCCTCCCTCAGCTCCTGCTGCTGAAATAACATTTAATATCTTATATAATCTTTGTTTACTAAGAATAGGTGCTCCTGTCTGTGTTGTATATAAAAAAAATGCAGATTGTACCTCATTTCAGAGCGCTGCTTGGCATTGATGTGACAGCGGGCTCTCTCCTCCTTCCCTCCCGACTGACATCAGTACAGGGGGGGGGGGTCTCGGCCCCACCTGCTGCATCTGTCAGATGGGGAGAAGAGAGAGCCATTTGGTCACATGAGCGCCTAGAGGCACTCTGATATGAGGTAAAATCTGCAGACACAGGAGCACCTATTAGGAAACAATGAGGATTATATGAAGTTCTTACAGTGGGTTAACAACCACTTTAATGCATAGAATGCATTAAGGTAAAAAAAAAAAAAAAACTGCCTTTAGAACCACTATAACCTGTCCCTCTGCTGTTTTCAGAGTGGTTTGTGTGCCTCCTATAATACAGTGCAACAGAAAAAAATTCCAGCTTTTACATCATTCCACTCTTCTCTCTCTTCAGGTCCCCGAGTAATGCCACAACCTCTGAGATAAATAATTTCAGAACTTTTTCCACCTTTAATGTGACCTATAAACTGTACAACTCGGTTGAATAACAAACTGAAATCTTTTAGGTGGAGGGAAGTAAAAATAAAATAATGTGATTGCATAAGTGTGCACACCCTTAAACTAATACTTTGTTGAAGCACCTTTTGATTTTATTACAGCACTCAGTCATTTTGGGTATGAGTCTATTGGCATAGCACATCTAGACATGGCAATATTTACCCACTCTAAAGCGGTCATATTGCGAGGGCATCTCCTGTGCACAGCCCTCTTCAGATCACCCCATGGATTTTCAATCAGATTCAGGTCTGGGCTCTGGCTGGGCCATTCCAAAACTTTAATCTTCTTCTGGTGAAGCCATTCCTTTGTTGATTTGGATGTATGTTTTGGGTTGTTGTCATGCTGAAAGATGAAGTTCCTCTTCATATTCAGCTTTCCAGCAGAAGCCTGAAGGTTTTGTGCCAATATTGACTGGTATTTGTAACTGTTCATAATTCCCTCTACCATGACTAAGGTCCCTGTTCCAGCTGAAGAAAAACAGCCCCAAAGCACGGTGCTGCCACCACCATGCTTCACTGTAGGTATGGTGTTCTTTTGGTGATGTACAGTGTAGTTTTTGCGCCAAACCATCCACGCTTGGATGTTTTTCTTCTTGCCACTCTACCGCATAACCCAGACATATGAAGAATACGGGAGATTGTTGTCACATGTACCACACAGCCAGTACTTGCCAGATATTCCTGCAGCAAATTTAATGTTGCTGTAGGCCTCTTGGCAGCCTCCCTGACCGGTTTTACTCTTGTTTTTTCATCAATTTTGGAGGGACATCCAGTTCTTGGTAATGTCCCTGTTGTGCCATATTTCCTCCACTTGATGATGACTGTCTTCACTGTGTTCCATTGTATATTTATTACCGTGGAAATTCTTTTGTACCCCTCTCCTGACTGATACTGATGCTTTGGAAGCTCTCTGTGGACCATGGCTTTTGCTGTAGGATGTGACTAAGAAAATCTCAGGAAAGGTCTACTAGTACAACTGAACTTTATTTGGGGTTAATCAGAGGCACTTTAAATGAGGGCAGGCATGAACTGACTCCTATTTAACATGGATTTTAATGTAATTGCTTAATTCTGAACACAGCTACATCCAGTTGTAAGAGCGTGTGCACACTAATGCAACCACATTATTTTTAATTTTTTTTTGTTTTACCCCACCCCCCCGAAGATTACAGTTTGCTATTCAAATGAGTTGCACAGTTTATAGGTCACATTAAAGGTGGAAACATTTCTGAAATCATTTTTTTTTATATAACATAAACCCAACAGGGGTGTGTAGACTTTTTTTCATTTCTGTGTGCAGCAGCCCCCCTGATACTTGGGAGCCATCTCGATCCAGCGATGTTGCACGAAAGCCTTGGCTGTCCGGGACTCTCCCTTTTGAATGGCTCCTGCTGCTGCCAATCAAAGTCAGTGAGCCAATGAGGGGAGAAAATGGGTGGGGCTGCTTGCTGAGGGGGCACTCGGCAGGAGGGAGGGTCCAGGAGCGCTGGCAAGTGACTCGAGAAGAGGAGGATCTGGGCTGCTCTGTGCAAAACCACTACACAGAGCAGGTAGAGCAGGTAAATATGACATGCTGGTTTTTCTTGTTTAAAAATAACAAAGACTTTAATATCACTTTAATCAGTACAGTTTTCATCCTGAAAAAAAAAAAACCTGAACAGCAAGACCACGCATGCTCGGAAACTACAGAATACATTACAATAAAACACAACACATTACATCAGTTCCGAAGTTGTATTCTGTCATGCAAGAATTTTCATTACTTTAGTAACCTCTTCATTTTCGAGTCATGAGACTAGCATGCAAAAAAAAGGACAATGAAATGGACATCCATCCAATAATCTCATTGTGTGTGTATGAGGCTTAAAACTACTTATCTTTTCAGGAAATATCTATAGTTTTGTGTGCATATTTGGGGCGTCAGATAGTCCTGCCTTAGTCTAAAAAAAGGTAAATTATTCTAAAACCCCCATTCTTAATAAAGAAGACATGTACACATTAAGACATTCCCTGATTTCCCCTCATTCAACTTTTCACCTCCACACAACTTGTATTTTTAATCAAACTATTGAGCTATGAAGAAGTCATCCATCTACATCTGTTAAATATAGCCTAGGTCGTGTTGCCATGTTTTCACTGCAAAGTTGTTCCTTGTGCTTTAGTTGGGGCAAAACAATATACTGCAAGATGCATTAAAGCTTCCTCATTGACCTCACTGTTTCAGAGCCTCTCCAAAAGCCGGTTGCCCTTCAGGGGTAGAAGTATATTTTGAGGACGAGGTCCCTAAGCCCCTACTAGAATGACCAAGACATCTTTGCACTGAAAAAACGTGATCATCATAATTGGTAAGTGGATCCTCCAATATGCAATGGTTACTAGATGTGCTTGTTGGGTTAACATATTCATCAACTTAAAGTACTAATGTTACCTTGTAGATTCTGATAAAACCAGAGAAATGTTCATTAACTTTCACAAGCAAAAGTTGTATGATGTCAGTTTTGAAAAAATAAGTTAGAAATGAACAATAAACAAATGTGCGGGAAGGTAATAAAACATATATAAGCGGTTAAATAGGATTTGTAAAAAAATTCACTATAGGGGGCATTTGTATACTCATTACTAATTTTATTATCATCCTTTCGCTCTTGTTTATGTTTTGCAGCTTATCAAAGCAGCTTCTTCAGTTCTAATAAGTGCCAGCCATACCCCAGGATTTATAGCCACACAGGTAACAATGTCAAGTCAGATGTTGATTGTCCAAGAAGGATGAGAGGTATGATAGTTTGTTTAAACACCCTGTTCTGATTACACAATCCAATCCCAGGATGACTGCAATGTGTGTTAAAGTGATATTAAAGGAAAATGTTATACTTACCTGCTCTATGCAGTGGTTTTGCAAAGAGCAGTTCCTACCCTTCTCCTGGGTCCCCCGCCAGGCGCTCTGGGCTCCTCCCCTCTGCTGAATACCTCCATAGCAAGTGGCTTGCTATGGGGGCACACATACATGCTTACTCCCAAGCCCCACTCTGTTTGTCCTCAACCCTCCTCACTTGCTGGGATTGAAAGCAGTGGCCAATGGCTCCCGCTGCTGTGTCTGAGCCAATGAGGAAGGGAGCTGCTTTTGTGCACATTGCTGGCTGGAGATTGGGCTTTACATGATTTACACAGCTGCCTTTCTAACATGTCTACCCTGTCATTTGAAAAGACTACACATCTACAGCTATGAAAATTGAAGAATTACATTTTACTGCAAGATTCTTAGCACCATGGGATTGGATTGTGTAATTAGAACAGCATGTTTGAATAAACTATCACACCTCCCATCCTGTTCATGGAGAATCAGTATCTGCTTTGACTTATTCCATCATGAGTTTAAAAATGTGACTGAGTTTTCTGTGCGGCTATAAATGCTGGGGTACTTTATGTTCCTGACACTCTTTAGAACTGAATAATTGGCTTGGATAAGCCGTGAGATGTCTTCAAAAAAAGAACAAGTCCAGTAAGATGCAATTACTACTTTGCTATACCATGACCTGGATAAATGACAACCTAGACCAGGGGTGTCCAACCTTTGACTCCAGAGAGTACAGCATGTGACCTAGGCTGTCTGGAGAGACACCGGTGATGCCGTGCAAGCACAGCAGCCATGGCAGCTTACGTAGATGATCCTGGCCCATGCATGTCTGTAGGGATGCCGTTGAAGCCAGGCAAACATAGCAGCTGCGGCAGCCTACATTGACAAACCATGCAAATGCATGCCTGGAACGATGCCAGGGCTGCCATGTTTGCAATTACAATGGCAGCAGGGGTGCCAGCTAAGTAAATGCTGCATAGCCATAGCTAGGGAAGTGCTGGGGTGGGATGATGTGCAAGCAAAGCAACCACAGCGGCTGACACAAAAAATACCAGCCCATGCACATCTGTAGGGACAGCGGTAATGTCGTGCTGACACGGCGGCGACTGTCTACATTGACAAGCCAGGCGAATGTAAGCCTGGAGGGATGCCGGGTCTGCCATGTTTGCAATCGCATCGGCAGTAGGGAATACAGGGGCACCAGGTAAGTAAATACTGCATGGCCCTACCTGGGGGCACAAGGCCCAGATTTCAATTGCGCCCCTCCAAAGCCCTCTACTCCTAATCCCCCTCACCTCGCCACACAGCACTGCCACAAGATGAACTGCTATCCTTATTGCCAGTGCAGGGGTGCCCAACTGACCCTTGAAGTGCCCGCCACCTCCTGCTCAGGGATGGCGTTTTGGCAACCCCAGATTGGGGTTGGCGGGTTGGGAACCAGTCAGCAGTACCCACCAGCATTACCAGCCCTGGAGAACAACCACCAGCAGCCACCAGCCATAGCCCCCCCTGGGGACAGCAGCAGCCAGGGATACCTGCATGAACCCTGAGGAAGAAGTGAAGATTGAGGTCAGTTGAGGTGCAAGTAAATTGCAGTTCATCAGTGTAAAAGCAGCCTTAGGCCCCTTTCACACGATCGGCCTGTTAAAGAGGAAGTAAACCCTGATGGGTGTTTTCTTCTTCTTTGTCTCCCTGCAAAGGTAAAGCATAATGGGCTACTATGCATCGCATAGTAGCCCATTATGTGTCACTTAATTGACACAAGAGCCAGTTATGTCACCGCTGTCCCCTGTAGTACGGAGCGTCCATCTTCTTCCGGGTATCGCTGGCCACTCACAGCATCGGAGCAGTGATGACGTCACTTCCGCGGTGCCTGTCTTTTAGTAAATACCTCCTAAACCATGTAGGTTTAGGAGATATTTCTTGGACCTACAGGTAAGCCTTAATCTAGGCTTACCTGTAGGTCAAAGTGGTTTGTAAGGGTTTACAACCACTTTAAGGTCCGCCTGTCCATTTTCAGGTGGACCCAGTCGTACTCTCTATTCACCTTTATAGAGCGGCAAATGTAAATGGACTTAAAAAACAGAAGCGGATCCCCCCTTTCATCTGGGAGGATCACCTGGAAGGCCCGTAGAGTAGAGCGGGCTGTGTCCGTGTCTGCTCTGCATATGCAGAGTGGACACGGTTCTGTCATCTGCCTGCTCTGCTAATTGTGACCTGTTACCAAGTCACTAAAGTGGCCCTTGCTCCGTTTCCAATGTGGCCCAGGAATTTCAAAAGGTTGGACACCCCTGCCCTAGACAATAGACAATGTATTTCTCTTAAACCTGCAAATAAGGTAAGGAATCTGGTTGCTACTGTTTTAATTATTCCACCTAAGTGGGGAACCTATTTATTTCTTTAGGTTTATCTGCCTAAATTCCCTGTTGTCTATTTATTGCCTGTTTTTCTTTCTATACCAGTGTAACGTCAAAGGTAACTACACCTGTGGACAGATTTTCAACTTCTAATTCTATGGGTCCTTATTCAGCTAGAGGTCCCTCATCCAGATTCTCCTCTTCAGCAAGTCATTTTCCATCAGCTGGCTTTTCTTCAGCACCTCCTAATACTGGTGGTACACCTCCTCCCAGAACAGAACTTTTGTTTCAAAGGTCATCTGGTTTTCGTTCGGGATTACTATCACTGCCCCCTTATGCATCACAGCGCTATGGTCGCAAAGATCCGACAGGACCAGAGGGCTACCATTACTTTGGCCAAGGCTACTAGATCAACCGGTCTGTGTTGTTTTTGGCCGATTCAGTGCTGTGGAACCAATGATTCGGAAATGAAAATGAATGTGTTGTCTCACCTCAACCCTTATTCTGTTCCTATCCTGTGGAAAAGTACTTAAACAGGAACTGGCTACTCCCTGAGCAATGTTTAGAACAGATAAAACTCTTACATTTCAGTTTGTTTGTTTTTTTTAATTTTTTTTATTGTAAACTCATTGAGTTCAGTGAACAAAACAATGTTCATATTGTACTGATCCACATTACATGGTCCATAAAATTGAAGTCATCCTCCAACCCCAGCAAAACATCCTGTCCTTGCTTCGTGGTGATCTCTATACTAATAAAAAGAGGTGTGACTTTAACACAGGAAGTTCTGTAAAATTGGGAAAGGAGGGATAGTGCTTATTTACCATCCTTTTTATTTTGATTTACAGAAAATAGATTGAAGGAGAGTTCCTCAGAAACTCCAATTAGTCAAGTTAAGTTCAACTCCAGCCCAAACTTTTTTAGTTTAGTGTGGGAAAGGATAGGTACATCCAACAGTTTTTTTTTCCCCTGTCTGTGACTCAGGTGATTGGGGAATATTTACCCTCATTTTGTGTCCCAGTGATGCCCCTCTGACACTATAAGGAAATAAAACCACACAGCAATGCAAACATTACAGATTCTCTAACCTTTTCTAGCTATCCTGTAAAATGTGCTATCATTGCCACCTCTTTCCCAATTTTCAAATGATATTCTACTAAGAACTTGAAATGACCTCTGAGCTACCAATCAGATTCAAGCCTTGCCTGAAAGTCTGATCCTGATTGGCGATTATAGGTAAATCACTCACCTACTTATAAGAATGCATTGATACATTAGCTTTCATACTATTACTGTTCTACCTTTAAAGTGACCCTATCAGCACAGCATCATTTGTATACAAAGTTTACCTGCTAAAAGAAGTCCCAGTATACTTAAGCACCGTACAAACGGGCCAAATGTTGGGAGACATTGGCTGGATCAACAAAAAAAATTTGTTTGGTCGGCTTCTGTCTGACGAGCAGACTGGAAAAACCAGCAGCCAACGACTCCAGATAAGCGCTCTTAGCCAATGGCAAGGAGCGCTGATTGGAGTGTTCTGGTGGGGGGGCATCTTCCCCCTGTCAGAACACAACAGTTTAGCAGGGGAGATCACTGTTCTAACTCCACATAGTACAGCGGCTCCGACCGGAGCTGACTGTTTTATTTTGGTTCAACCCATCGAAAGAACGAATAGTGCGTACCAGGCGTTACCTTTCCGGAGATCAATGCCTTAAAACGCCATCGCTTTTCTGCTCCCAGGCCGGTGAAACTATTCCAAGTAAATATATTCATTCTTCTTTTAGCAGGTATGCTTTTCTATACAAGTGACCACAGAGTCACTTTTAAGATTCTACCTTTTATAGACCAGGAGCAGTTTATAGTATACATGGCTTTTTGCTTGTAGGTTGACTGAAGCTGCTTTAATCCACACACCTTACACATACTATCCCTTTATCCAATAGCTCTAAGCTAAAATAAATAGCTTAGTCACAAAATGTAAATCTTGGGAATAATGTCTGCATCACAATACTTTACGCTAGGTTCATACCTATGTGTTTTTGCGGGCACAGCAGCCCATTCAAATGAATAGGCTGCCGTGCCTGCGTTTCTGCAAAAGAAAAAAAAGGTGCATGCACCTTTTCAAAAATGCGGCTACAGGGAAATCGTGTGGTCTTTTTGACCATGTGATTTCCCTGCAGTTCCCATACACGCACTGCGATTTTACATATGTGGGGCTACTATTCAGAATGAATGGCAGCTCTGCGCGTTTTTGCAGAGCAGGGCATTTTTTACTGCAAATGCAAGAATCGTGTGATTCCCACAGTCACACGCAGAAGTGTGAACCAAGCCTTAAGGTTGGAAGCTACATAAGGGACTTTTAGCAGTGTGAGCAAGCCATTGATCTTCCAAAATCACAATAATGTAGTGATACAGAAACTATTGACCCAAAGATATCCTGTGGTAATACTTAAAGTGATTGAAAAGTCTTGCTTTTTTTAATATATTAAAATAAACCTGAATATACTTACCTGCTCCGTGCAGTGGTTTTGCATAGGGCAGCCTGAACCCTCCTCTTCTCAAATGCCTGGTTGGAGCTCTTAGCCCCTCACTCCTGTTGAGTGCCCCCACAGCAAGCGGCTTGCTATGGGGCCACCCAAGCTAAGCTCCAGCTCCGTATATCTATTCAGCTGCAGTTCGACCCTGCCCCCTCTCTCTCCTCATTTTAATGTTTACAATAATTAATCCTGCCTGTATAGTGCTGCAAGATCATCAGCAGTTGTTAACTAGATGTACACACTGTCTGTCAAAGGGTTAAAGATCTCGTGGTTTGGGTGGTATTATTTTTTTATGTAATGGACTTAAAGTCTAAGTTCACCTATAGGAAATGGATATATTTTGGCAGAAAGAAACAGTTATTATTTTTCCCACAGGGGCCCGCAAAGCATTGCACCTCCAATTTTGCGTGTGAAATGTCAGGCTCCTACAGATACTTTCTTTGGCTTGCTGCTCGTACCCCTGCAGGGCTTTCAGTTAGAAAACTGGAGGAAGTGTCAATAGATTAGGACAGTGCTGATTAACACACTTGTAATCCATTGAGAACATGTTCCTAAAGGTAACCTTAGCTGTTAAGAATAAAAAAAATGTCCCTACGACTATCCCTCAATTGCACATTTCCAACTGTTCTGAACAATACAGCTGCCTATAGAGTGCTGTGTATAAATCTGCTAAAAAAAACACCCCCACAAAAAACAGAAAAGTAAGAAATATTTTCTTACTAATTTTATGCTGTGTGAACGTATAACAAAAGTATAGCGGGGGGGCATCTCAGTTTTTACTGTAAAAGGGGAAATACACTGGACATTGTCTGTGAAAAAGGTCTCCCACCTACTGATACATTGCCAACGATCCCCTGCTCCCCCTTCTTCTACTCTAGCTAAGAAAAAATAGCCTTTGCTTTCAATATGGGGGAGCAGGTGATTGGGTCTAGCAGCCATTTACTAGGCCCGAACACTGTCACATAACAGAGGGGACTACATTAAAGAGGATATTCAGCCACCCCCCCCCCTAATTTTTTGTTTTCCCGTATTTACCTGATACTGTGTTCTGCACAGATACTCGCCTAGCCAGCGGATCCAGTGTTGACCTGCTGGTATCCTCTCTGCAGCCGTTGCACGGATGCGACACTGCCCCCCCCCCCCCTTACTGAATGGGACTGTACATCTTGCATCTCAGGAGGTGTTGGGGCACTGTCATCATTCGCCTAGGTCAGTGATGGCAAACCTTGGCACTCCAGATGTTTTGGAACTACATTTCCCACGATGCTCCACTACACTGCAGAGTGCATGAGCATCATGGGAAATGTAGTTCCAAAACATCTGGCCTAGGTGAATGCCGGAAGATGGAGGGTGGGCCGAGGCTTTTAGCAGGAAAAAAAATGTAAGTAAACAACAAAATAATCCTCATGAGGGGGGGGGGGGGGGGGGTGCAGGATAGCGAGGAGGACAGTGCTGCTGGAGGGTGAAGGTCCGCTTTAACATTCCCTCTATCCTCTGAAACCAGGATTTTGGTGCCTGAAGCAGAGGAGCAGCTGATTACTGGTAAGGTATCATTGGGTCGGGAGGGCTTGTGGCAATGGGGTTGATTTATTAAAGCTGGAGAGTGCAAAATCTGGTTCAACTGTGCATGGTAGTCAATCAGCTTCCAACCAGCTTCAATTAAGCTTAGACAAAAAATTCTGGAAGCTGATTGGTTTCTGTGCAGAGGTGCACCAGTTTTGGCACTTTCCAGTTTTGGTAAATCAACCCCATTGTCTCTTAAAAGGGAATGTATAGTGTTTTTAACCTTTTTTTGGCTATACGTGTAAAAGAAATAAGCTTGATGTAAATAAAGTCTGTGTTACGGTTTAAATATCATTTGCAATGATAAATGATATGTTTACATAGGGGCAGCTGTATGTTCTTACTACATACCCAGCTCTGCTTCTGCTTTGCAGTACTATTTAACAGTTATACTTTTCACTCCTTTTTACAATAAGTCCATGAATTGTTTGGCCCAGTAAAAATAATGTTCTCCCCGGCATAGAATTTCTTCTATTTTATAATTTACAAATTCTTTATTTTGCTACATGTAAAGCATGTAAAAAAATAAGCCCCCTTTTTAAAATTACTTTATGGTAAACTGTGCAGTAACAGCTTAAAATATGTAATTAGTGAAGAGCATTGGGGGTTATTTACTAAATCTAGAAAGTGCAAAATCTGGTGCAGCTCTGTCTAGAATCCAATCAGCTTCCAGGTTTCATTGCCGGAGCTTAATTGAACAAGCTGAAGTTAGAAGCTGATTTGCTACCATGCACAGCTGCATCAGATTCTGTGTGCTCCAGTTTTAGTAAATCCCCATCATTATGCTTTCCTTCAATGGCTGCATTGTAAGTCAGCATTCTTAATGATAGTTTTATAGGTACCAGCGATAGCAGAGTTAACTTGCTTAGCCATGTATGGGTAAAGCATAAGATAACTTAAACCTACATTTGTTAACTGGAAAAGTCCACTGGATTCATGTTCCTAGTTTTCAAGGAATTACAAAAAGTTGCAAAGATTGCCTTTAAACAAGACAAATTTGATGTTGTTTGTCATCTGTAAAGTTCAGGAGCCCATTTTTAAGGACAGGTGCTTATCCAGCAATTTTTTCATTAAATTCACAATTCATAATACAACAATACATGAATAGCCTATTTCTGTACTGGTGATAAAAACGAAACTAACCTGTAGGATTTAGGACAACTGGATAGACTGACAAGTGCGTGCTCTGTCTATCTCCAACAAATAAGGAGATTTTTTTTTTATAATTGAATGTCTTGTATGTTTTATTTCTACACCTCTGGATAGATCAAGTTTCAACTTTTAGTTTTTAAAGCATTTTACTAGGTTTACTTAAACAGTACATTAAAAAGTGACAGCTTGGCAATACGATCAGGAGTTTATGGCCTAGTGTGCCGATTTGTTTTTTTGAGCTAGTCTAAGCAGATTTCTTTCTGCCTTGCATAGTTGATGGGCTAGCAAGATTTCCAGTTTACTTACAATTTATATCTGATATTCTTGATAGATGCAGCTTGTTTGCTAAGGCTACAGGCAAAGGTTGGTAATTAACAGCAGATAATCCAAATACATCTTTCTGACATCTGACTACACACATCTATGTTATGTCTTATTGGTGGCGAAGATGATTAAATGGATTTATAACTCTTATTAGAAAACACAAAAAAAACAGCCTATTGAACTTTATAACCATCAAGCATGTGGTGTAGGGGGGCACAGGAGGGTTGCAGATGCAATTGGGCCCCCTTTGCAACCCAATATTCCATACTTATTCCCCACTTACACCTTATATGTCAGCACAGTGTCTGCTGTTCACCCTAGGGAACTGAAAGCCAGCTGCCTTCTGCATCACACGACATGTGCTTACATGACCACATGATGCAGAGCATAAAGAAGCCAAGAGACACTTCCTCTTTGTAAACGGTGGGTGCCGTACTGACAATGTCTGAGTGGGAAAGCTGTCCAGAGGCAAGGATTACAGATATATCCATATACAGGGACAGATATATAGTTAAGCTTTGCCTCTGGATACAACAATGATGAAAAGGTCTTGTGAGGTTGTCTTGTCTTTTGCAATAGTGCTCCAGAATGTGAAGCTACATCAAACCCTATCATTTTTACATTTCGATGTTCGAAATGGTGACTTATTGAATTAAAGCAGCTTTAACAGAGCATATTCATTTTGTTATACTATTTTGCTTAGCAGTTTTCCTGTTGCTGCATCTTCCTGCTTTGTCCACTGTTGACCCAAAGGGGAAAGAAGAGAGGTTGAAAGCTAGGCTATATTAAGAACATGGTTGTCCTTCATCTTTCTATGATTTGGACCAGCTTGTTGCTTAAGTGTACCTGGAGTAACAGTGTCTGCCATGAGAATTGTTTCCATGTCTTGTTACCAAGGAAGCTACTGGTGCTTGCTGTCTACTCTGTGCACACCTGTTCAGCGCTAGCATTTGTGAATCTGTTAAAAGAAGATTACTAAAGTTTATACACTTGTATGGTTTGCTATTTCTAATGTTTGTTTTGGGTTGAATCTTTTTGTTCTAGCTAGATTCTATGGCATAGCTGAACATCGTTTGGGTTTCAGAAAAGCCACCATCAATAATATAATGCTTGTACCCACTAGTGGGATGATAAGTATGGATCTGACAAAGCACATCTCCTTCCTGTCAGGAACCATACTGTTTTGGCTCACCTGTCTGTGTGTGACCTTGTGGCATTCTGAATGTGAAGAGTAACAGATGTTCTCTATACTGTGTTGTGTTTTAATGTGCATTCCACCTGTAAAAAAACTCCTGGTGTTAGTAAATTAAACATATATGTTTTCTTTATTTGTGTGTTCTTTATTTTGGTGATCAAAATGTTATGCTTAAAGAGAACGTAAACTTCCCTGGATTGTTTGTACCTATCGGTAAGTCTATAATAAGGCTTACCTATAGGTACTGTACATATCCCCCAAACGTGCACCATTTAGGAGATATTTACTGTATACGCCACAGATGACGTCATGGGCGCATGTGCTCTGAAGGAATGGCCGCCTGTGCCATTTCTTCAAAGCTCTGTGCCATGATCAGCAGCTTCCGTTGCGTATGTGTGGTAGTGACATCACTAAGCTCCGGCCAGTCACACAGCCGGAGACTGCAGACCCAGAAGGAAGACGGATGAAGATAGATGTGACCTCCAGCGGTGACAACAACAGCTCAGTTTGCATGTAAGTTTCATATTATATGGTTTTGGTAAATCTGAATACAAAAATCTGCAGAAAGTCTAATATTGTGTATGGGATCTTAAGCTTTTGACAATAAGCCTAGGTTCACATTGAAGCGGGTTAGAAATCGTGCAAGTTCAGCTGAACTTGCACGATTTCTAACCCGGCAATGCAGTCTGACTTCAGTGGCATATTGACTGACATCTGTGCGGGTTCCTGCACAGATGTCTATACAAATCGCCCCCCGAAGTTGCCAAAAGTAGTACTTTTGGGAATCGGTGCAGCGCCGATCGGCAATAGACGCCGATTTGGAATGCGATTTGACATGTCAAATCATACCAATGTGAACCTAGGCTAAAACCTATAAGCTGGTTTCTATGCACTGCTGCATCAGTTCTAGTAAGTATCCCCCCACAGTTTTCATTCAAACACATTTAGGGCAGTTGCTGACACAGTGTAAAATGAGAATCTTAGTTGGAAATAATTAAGCTTCTTCCAGGAGCATTTTATCAGTATGTACGTTGGGGGTTCTTGTGGATGTAAATTTAGCAGCCTAAACTTTTTGAGCCTCATAGTTGCACTACTGTCTTTGGCGGCTAGTCTTGATAGATTTGGTGATCGAAGAAAGAGTCCATACTCCACGGAAATCCTACTTGTAAGTTTATTGTGTATAGCTGGTGATAGATACAGTCCCCACCACTTTGGAATGCCACCTAGGGCTTCATCATAGAAGTGGGGGTGGCATAGGCTGGAGAACATTTAAACATTAGTTGATCATGCAATTAAAAATTCCTACGTCAATACCACACTACATAATCCCAAATGTATTCTATGTGTGTGGGAGGGATCAAGAGCTCTATTACCAATGAAAAAACAGTAATATGCCATTGTCACCTATCTGGTAGAAGAGCATGATCTAATGAGGAAGGCCTCTCTTACACCTCTGACTCGGAGCCCCTGATAGTGTAGACAGGAAATGCAGAGTGGTCTTTCTAGCCACAGGACTGGACATGATCTCCGGGTCAAGCAGCAGATGGTCGTCGGTGAATCACAGCAGGCAGAGATGCCGATAAGCAGTAGGCAGGAGCAGGCTGGCACTGGCGACAGCTGGCAGATGGAGAGCAGGCATTGGTGGATAACAGACAGATGCTTGCAGCTCGGTAATTCAGTAGGGGCTGCGCCCAGGTACACACAGGAACAACAACACCTTCAGATCAAAAACCTTGATGTCAATAAAAGAATAAACTAAAAATTGTCACAAGATTTTGCTATATTTGTTGAGCCAGACAAGCTCGTCACCTGCAACCAGAGCAGTGGACTTCCCGAATGGCTGTTTTAGGAGCTTGAAGCGGTGCAGTTTTTCTTTTTGCATTTCAGAAAGAGATTTGGTTGTGCGGGTGAAGACAGACTTCAAAGAACATTATCCACAACCTACAACCTCCTGCTCTACCCGACAGAAAACGCACCCCCATCCTACATAAGTAAATGGGAAAGAGACCTGAACTGTATGTTCACTTCGGGCCAGACCCAGCGTGTGATAGCACTAGCACTTAAATCCTCTATCTGTACGAAAGTACAAGAAACTGACTACAAACTTATGACACGTTGGTACTTGACCCCACAAATCTTGCATACCTATTACCCGAACACCTCTGTACTATGCTGGAGATGTCGGAGAGAGAGGGGCACGTTGCTCCACATATTCTGGTCTTGCCCGAAGCTGCTACACTTCTGGTCTCTAATCAGAACAACTATACAGAAATTCACAAACTACATGGTCCCAAATGACCCAGCATTCTTTTTACTACATGTAAACACAATGTCCATTAAGAAATATAAAAAATTGGTCATATGCCATGCATTCCAATTAACTGGAAAAGTCAGTCCCCTCCAAAGATAGCTAGCTGGATTCAAAAAGTGGAAGACATTAGGAGAATGGAGGATCTGGTGCATACCGCGAGACAGCAAGAAGAAAAATACAAAACGACATGGGATATATGGCTCCATTTAATTTTATCCCCAGAGGGTATGGCCCTTAGATTAATCTGAAGAGCTCACCTTCTGATATCTATGAAAGGAAGGAGGTCTCTGTGAACAGCTGCCCCCCCACCGCTCTACCCCACCTACTACCCTTCTCATCTTACCCTTCCCATGTTTTTATTTCCTTTTCTTCAGGAGGCTCCCATCTGTTGGAATTGGTCCCCCCCCCCATTGCCTATTGAGTCCAACCCAGTGGGGTGGGGGGGGGGGACTGGGAGTGGTTGTCGGACCGTTCCTTTGAGCCCAGTAGCCTTGAAATAAAACTTACCAGCTGGAAAGGGTCATGAACCCTATACTTATTAACTCAAGAGGCCTGGACAATTGATATAAAGTGGGGAGGGAACGTTATGCTTATTCTGTGTATGTTGCCCCCCCTACGTATGTTTGTTGATCAGGAGGACCTCCTCCCCTTTTTCCCCCACTATACCCTACTGTACGTTGTTGCATAAGTTGTATTTGTTGCTTTAGCCCGTATTGGGCATTAATAAAAACGTATATTTGAAAGAGATTTGGTAATGTCACTGTTAAGCCATTCACTGTCTAAAGGCCTTCAGCAGTAGGATCTCCATGCTTCTGCTTCCTCGATTTTGTGGATCTGTGATGGGACCATCTGCCCGCTTTTTGTAAATGCTAGTTTCATTTGTTATCTTTGATGTCAATACTTCAACTAACTGATCTCAGAGCCAACATACAAGATGAATCAGAATAGAGTCAGGACTCCTGATCTGTGCACTTCTGGGGCAGTAAAGGCTCATACACATCGGATTTTCCAACGGAAATTGTGTGATGACAGGCTGTTGGCAGAAAATCTGACAGTTTGTATGCTCCATCAGAGAATTTTTTTATTTAGAAGAAAAAGAGAACATTGGGACTTTAAATGAGGCGGTGACCGGTTAAGGTCAGTCGCCTCCATCCCTATTTGAATAAAGCAATCAGGATGACTGGGGGTTGGGACTTTGAATGAAGCAAGCAGGTGTGAAACATTAAAATTTATTGGAAAATCAATGGTAAGTTGCATGAGGGTAATCATGAGTACACCAAGAAAACCAATATATTCCATTCAATGGATAAACATACAGCAATAACAATTGACCACTAAAAATACAAATCGGATGGAGACACAGAAGCTCCGTAGATCTTTCGACCAAGTTAAATTGGGGCTGTGGGCGAGGAATATAAAGTACAGTGTCCTTTTTCCTGCAAAACTGAGGGTCCAGGACGGCAAAACGGTGAGATTTAATACCCCTCGGGATGCTGCAGCATGGCTGGAGTCGCTGCCCCCCCCGCTGATGGTGCCGGACGAGGTTCTCACTGACTTTGTCTATTATGTGCCCCCCTTCACCCCCCCGTTTGCATTTGTCCCTTTTTGGTTTAAACTGATTTCCATGGGGGATGCATGGATGTACTTGTTCCTCTCTCTTAGAGACTGACTGTTCTCGCTGGTGACTTTGGATCCTGCTTGACACTGTTCCACGGCGGTTCTGTGAGGAAAAGGATTGGTATATATATATATTTTTTGCTCCTGTAGCAGAGTCCCGGCTGACCAGCGTGGCTGTGGCCCCTTGAGACTACCTAGCCTGGCGTGTCGGCGGCACGGTCGTGGATGAGTTGGGTTCTATGTGGGGTGGGGGGGTGTTGGGGGTATTACCGCTGGAGTCAAATTATTTTTTTTTTTCACCAGTACTGTCTCAAGACTCTTGGATGCCCCCCCTGTAGAGGAGAGCTTTAGTCTGCTGCAGCCCGGTGGGTGGCTGTCTCCCTGCTTGGGATGGGGGAGGACATAGAGTGTGGCTGTGCTGCTTGGAGGGTGGATGGCCTCCTGTGTCGGGGCTCTGGAGGTTGGGACTTTGCCCTCCTGGCATGGGACTGATTTCATTCTATCAGGGACTTGCTGTGGTGGGGGGGGGGCATGTATTTTTTTTCTATTTTTTTTGCCTTGTTTTTGTTTTTATACGTTAATGAAGCCCGGGACATGGGTTGGAGTTGTGGGATGACCAAAAGTTTTTGTACCCCTGGGATCGCTCCCAGGAGACTAAGGTTGATTACTATGCACCAGCATCTCTATTGATCAGTTGCACGTGCCAGTCGCACTTAGTTGACGCTCCCTTAAATACCCTTTTTATTGTTATGGTTGGGGTTGTGGGTTTGAAACACCTCCTGAGGTTGCGTGGGGAGATCCGTTGCAGATTTTGGGGACTTTTGTTTACAGCCAGTTTTTGAGTCAGGAGTCTTTGTGTCAATACAGCTGCATGATGTTTTGCTTGTATGATTTATGCCTGATACTGCGCTTACTGCTGGCCCTACGGGCTTCTATGGGCCCTTATGTCGGGTGGACTGCGCCCTTTGGGGCTTGGTGGGGGGGGGGGGCATGCGGATCATAGGAATTTTTTCAACTGGCGGATCATGGCGAATATTTCAGTAGTCTCATGGAATGTCAGGGGATTAAATACGGCCACTAAGCGATCTCTGTTTTTAAAATATTTGCAGAGATACCATCCCCAGATATGTATTTTGCAAGAGACGCATATGTTAGGTAATAAGGTCCTTGGTCTTCGGAGGGCTTAGGTGGGCTCCCACTATCATTCTACCTACTCTAGCTATGCTGGGTGGGTAAGCATATTGGTCCGCAGGTCTCTCCCCCTGCAGGTATTCGATGTCCGAACAGACCCTGGGGGCAGATACGTCATTATACATACAGTTGTGCATGAGAAACAAATGGTGCTGGTGGGGTTATATCTCCCCCCCCCCAGCGGATGTACAATTGTTGTATGATATCATGCACATTGTTATGGGTTATGGCACTCATGAAACTTTCCTATTTGGTGATTTTAATATGGTTCCATCACAGGACATGGACAGACTGCAGGTGGTGGTCCGGCCCTCACCGGCTCTACAAAGCTGGGCGGATGCCTTTAGCCTCACGGATGAGTGGTGTCAATTCCATCCCCGGGAGAGGCAATATACCTGCCATTCGGCCTCTCATAGGGCGCTATCCCGTATAGATCTGGCATATGCCTCTCATGGGGCTCTGAGGTGGGTGAGGGGGGAGGAGCACTTGCCACGTGGGATATCGGACCATGCTCCTATTCACCTTACAATTTCTCTGGATAGGTCCCCATGTCTGGGGCTTTGGTGTCTGTCCAGTTTCTGGGCGGTGGATGTTAGATTGCAGGAACCAATTATGGAGGCTATATGTAACTACTGGACCGCAAATGGGGACTCTACGGATGTCCACAATGGGTGGGATGCTTTTAAGTCAGTAGAGGGGAGTATATATCCCGTATCTCGGCAGTTCAGAGGGAGGCGGCTGTTTTGCGGGAGGCACTGGAGGAGAGGGCTTCCAAATGTGAGGAGACATATGTTCAATCTCCCAGTGACTCTGCTTACAGTGAGTGGCAGAGGGCCCTGCGGGATTTATCCCTTTATAATGTTGAGCAGACGAGAAAAGATTTGTTGTATTCCAAACAGAGGATATTCGAGCATGGCAATAAGAATGGTAGATTACTGGCTTGGCTTGCTAGGGCTCAGGTTGCTTCTTCGCATATTGCCTGTATCCGGGGTGCTCAGGGCCAGCTGGTGACCTCCCCTGGGGGTGTTAATGCTGAATTTATTGATTACTTTCAGGGGATGTACTCCTCTAGGGCTCAGTACTCACCGGCTGACCTGCAGGCATATCTGGATACTATCCCCTTCCCTACTCTGGCTGCTGAGGATAAACTAAAACTAGATGGGGACATAACACTTGAAGAGGTACAGACTGCAATGGGGGGTCTACAAGGGGTAAGACCCCCGGAGCGGATGGTCTGCCCACCAAATTGTATACCCAACATGCTGATCTCCTTGCACCTAGTCTTGGGGCCCTTTTCTCTGGTTTGGCGCAGGCGGATGCATTGCCTGGGTCCATGGAGGAGGCTGTAATCGTACCCATACCTAAGCCTGGCAAGGACCCACAGGAGTGTGCCTCATATAGGTCCATCTCGCTACTCAATGTCGACGCAAAAATATTGGCGAAGATATTGGCTACCCGCCTGTCTTCAATAATTTCCACGTTAATTCAGGCCGACCAGACTGGCTTCATGCCAGGTAAAAGTACCGATATTAATATTAGGCGTCTCTTCTTAAATCTTACCCTGTCACACACAAACATAGGGTCCCGGGTCATTGCCTCCCTTGATGCCGAAAAGGCAATTGATTCAGTGAAATGGGAATATCTTTGGGGGGTGCTGCAGAGATTTGGGTTCGGCCCTAGGTTTGTACATTGGATCAGATTGCTCTATTGTGCGCCAAGGGCCAGGGTGCGGACTAATGACTGGATCTTGGATTCTTTTGCCCTGCATAGGGGTACATGGCAGGGATGTCCCCTGTCACCTGCCCTGTTCGCGCTGGCTCTGGAGCCTTTGGCGATTGTGGTTAGGCGGTCGCTGGAGGTTCGGGGTCTGCGGATCGGGGGCGTAGAGGAGAAAATCTCTCTCTATGCCGACGACACTCTTTTGTATCTGAACGACGTCGGCCCATCCCTTACAGCTGCCCTGGCACTATTTGACAAATTTGGATCTGTATCAGGTATATGTATAAATTGGTCCAAGTCGAGCATCTTCCCACTGGATGGTCAGGTTCCCCCTATACCTAACCCGACACCACTTACCTGGGTTACAGAATTTAAGTACCTTGGAATTAGGGTCGCTAGAGACTATTCCCAGTTTTATTCCTTAAATATTCTCCCCCTAAACGGTTCCTGAGGGAACGATGTCAGTCCTGGGCCGGGCTCCCCTTGAACTTTATTGGCCGAATTAACCTTATAAAGATGTGTGTACTACCCAGATTCAACTACTTCTTTAGAAATAATCCGGTCTGGATCCTGGCGGCCTATGTAGACAAGTGCATAGTCGCTTTTATTCGGAGTGGGTCGGTTCCACGTTTGGCTAAATCCACTCTGCAATGGCCCATCGGGGTGGGAGGTTTGGCCTTGCCAAACTTCAAAGTGTATTATTGGGCGGCGATGATGGTCACGGTCTACTGGTGGCTCCGGGCTGAGCGGTCCAACGCTGCGGTACAAGTGGAGGTGGCGGGACTGGGTTCACTGCCGGCTCTACAAAACTTAGTGTATAGGGGGGTAAGGGCTTACAGGGATCTTCCCGGCCCAACCAGGGCGACACTCAGAGTGTGGGAGGCGGCGAGACGCAGATTCTTTCGGGTAGAGCGCTGGTCTCTGGTCCAGCCTCTCTGGGGGAACCCCAACTTACCTCATTTTCGGGCCATGCCGGACCCACAGGTCTGGGTTCGGTTCGGCATATGGACCCTGAGGGATATTATGCCGTCGGGAGTCCTGTTGACATTTCCTCAGTTGAGGAAGCAGTACAATTTACCTGCCTGGATGTACTTCCGATATGCCCAGCTTAGACACCCAGCTAGGGCCCAGTTCCCTATGCCCCCGCTCCTTCAAATGGATCCGGTTGAGGATCTGTTGTAAGGCGACGATCTGGTCAAGCCCCTATCTGCTCTATATTCCACCTTGCTTCCCATTGGCTCGGGTAAATTAGACAGGCTCTGGAACGTGTGGAGGGGAGACATTCCTGATTTGGACAGAGAGGATTGAGAGGATTGTCTGGCTAGGGGCCCCAAGCAAGTTATCTCTGCAGGAGATAAACTTATACAGACAAAATTTCTCCATAGAGTGTACTTTACGCCGGTGCACTTGGCTAGGATGTACCCCGATAGGGACCCGCAATGCTCAAAATGTGGGAGGGGGCCGGGCACTTTCCTACACATGTTTTGGACATGCCCTGCCCTGTTGGCCTTTTGGTCAGGGATATTTGAGCAATTGAATACCCGTCTTGAGCTCTCTGTCCCCATGGTGCCCGAGTTGGCTTTGTTGGGCGTTATGGACAATGAACAGAGATCCCATCATAGTAAATTGCTGATCTTTTATCTTCTGTTCTATGCCAAGAAAGAAATATTGTGTAGGTGGACCTCCTCAGTGCTCCCCTCGGTGTCCTCCTGGGAAAACAGAATAAATGCCGCTCTGCCACTCTATAAAATAACATACATTAACCGGGGCTGTCCGTGGAAATTTGAAAAGATTTGGTCGTCCTGGACGGTGGGTTGACAATGCATAGTGTTGGGTTGCGGTGGGTGTCCCCCCCCGGCCTCCCTCCTGCTCCTCCCGTCCATTGTCCGCCGTGCCTCCCCTCCCCCCCCCCCCGATTTCCCCACAAGCGTGCTCTATACCGCTCTCGCATCTTGTTACGTTTTCTGGTTAGCTAACTATTCATTCCGTTCTCATTCTCCTCGGCCTATAGTATTGGGTGTATGTGCTCTGGGATTTTCTACTGTCCATTGCTGCTATTCTAGTTGGAGTATGTATTGTTTATTGTATGAATATGAGATGACATGCAGTGTTGCATGTACTGCATCTGTATTTCTTGACATTTGCATTGTTAAATTTCCTTCAATAAAGCACTCCTGACTGTTAAAAAAAAATAATAATAATACAAATCACATATTACAAGTGATCATTAAGTAAATAAAACATATAGTTGGCATAAAACATGGCATATAGTAGCTCTATGCATTTCGTGGATTCATCCACTCTTCAGGAGCATGCACGTGGAAAACTGAATGCTGTAGTATAAGAATATCTGTAAGGTCTGACCCTGTCACAGAAAGGAGGAGATTAAAATAAAGTAATTAGAAGTAATTGTCAGATTTTCCATGGACAAATGTTGTATAGTAGGTTTTAAAATTTTCCGTGGACAAATGTCTGTTGTCAGATTTTCCAAGCGTGTGCGTTTGTCCATCAGACAAAAGACCAAAGTACAAACACGCATTCTCCAAAGCAAGGACGAGACAGAAGCGGTTGGTTTTGTAAACTCGTGACGTGGAAAATTATGAAATCTCGAAATGCAGTGCACATTCTCTTCTTCTTTAATGGGATATTAATGAAGCTGCTTTGCTGGTGATACTGATGGAGTTATTGCAAACAAATTTTCAAAGGCTTTTTTTCTCGTCATATCAAGAATAATATTATTATGCTTTTTTTTTTTTTTTTGTGGGGCAAGTTACCGCAACAACATTATCCCGTAGTTTTTAAGATCAAACATTCAACTATTTTGGTGTCCCTTGATAAAGTGGTTGTAAACCCTTACAGACCACTTTAACCTACAGGTAAGCCTAGGTTAAGGCTTACCTGTAGGTGCAAGAAATATCTCCTTAACCTACACGGTTAAGGAGATATTTTCCTAAAAACGGGCACCGATTTCTACAGCGCAGGCACACTGAGCGTGCTGTTAGTGAAGGAGATCATGCCATCACTGATGGCTTCCGCGCGCATGCGCCGGAGTGACGCCATCGCTGCTCTGGCCAGTCACAGCGCCGGAGCAGCGATGCCCGAAAGTCATGGCTGCGACGGAGGAGGTGAATGAGGGTCGCTTCAGGGGCTTCGATCTCAGGCAAGTAATTCAAAATGAGCTAGTATGTTATGCCAGGGGTTGACAAATTTGCTTTGAATTTAGGAGCCAGTTAAAAAAGTTGGGAGCCAGTTTTTTTTTTGTTTTTTGTTTTTAGAGTGGTATGGATTGTCAGCTCCCGGGGTAAGGCCACTCATTTTCACCCCCTATCCCTAACTCACAATGGAGCACCCAGTAAATAACTCCATTGAAATGCTGTTACATCAGGGTTATGGGCTGACCAGTAAGAGTAAGGCTGGCAACAGATGGAACTGGCTGGCATTGGCAGGTGGCACTGGTTGCCACTGGCAGGCACATGGAACTGCCAGATGGCATTGGCAGGTGACACTGGTTGGCATTGGCAGGTGACACTGGTTTGGAACTGGCAGGTGGCCCTATTGGCACTGGCTGTGGCAGGTGGCACTGGTTTGGAAGTGGCAGGTGGCCCTGGTTGGTGATGGCAGGTGGCCCTGGTAGGCGGTGGCACTAGTTGTCACTGGCAGATGGCACTGATTGGCGGTGGCACTGGTTGGTGTTGGCAGGTGGCACTAGTTGGCACTGATTGGCGGTGGCACTGGCAGGTGGCACTGATTGGCAGTGGCACTGATTGGTAGTGGCAGGTGGCACTGATTGGCAGTGGCACTGGTTGGCACTGGCAGGTGGCACTGATTGGCAGGTGGCACTGGCTGGCACTGGTTGCCACTGGCAGGCACGTGGAACTACCAGATGGCATTGGCAGGTGACACTGGCATTGGCAGGTGACACTGGTTGGCATTGGCAGGTGACACTGGTTTGGAACTGGCAGGTGGCACTATTGGCACTGGCAGGTGGCCCTGATTGGCAGGTGGCACAGGTTTGGAAGTGGCAGGTGGCCCTGGTTGGCGGTGGCACTAGTCACTGGCAGATGGCACTGATTGGCGGTGGCACTGGTTGGTGTTGGCAGGTGGCACTGGTTGGCGGCGGCACTAGTTGGCACTGATTGGCGGTGGCACTGGCAGGTGGCACTGATTGGCGGTGGCAGGTGGCACTGATTGGCGGTGGCAGGTGGCACTGGTAAGCGGTGGCAGGTTGCACTGATTGGTGGTGGCAGGTGACACTGGTTGGCACTGGCAGGTGGCACTGATTGGCGGTGGCAGGTGGCACTGATTGGCGGTGACACTCGGCACTGGCAGGTGGCACTGACTGATGGTGGCACTGGCAGGTGGCACCGATTGGCACTGGCAGGTGGCACTGGTTGGCACTGATAGGTGGCACTGATTGGAGGTGGCACTGGTTGGTGGTTGCAGGTGGTATTGATTGGCGGTGGCACTGGTTGGCACTAGCAGGTGGCACTGATTGGTGGTGACACTGGCAGGTGGCACTGATTGGCGGTGACAGATTTCACACGGAGCACTCTGTTACTGAAATGTAACAGAGAAGCTGTCAGAATTTAGCTTAATGTCGGAATGGGCGGGACCCGATTGGGGTGTGAAACTGACAAGTAACAGAGAGGCGGATATGTCAGATTTGAGCTTGATGTCGGGGTGGACGGGGCCCGGCCGGGTGGGCGGGACTCAGCAGCTGTCAAACTCCAGCCAACGATTGGGCTGCTTAAGAAAAGGGGCGGGGCCACATACACGTAGCAGCCTGCCCAGATCCCATTGGTTGGTGTTTGATAGCTGCTGGGTCCCGCCCACCCCAGCCGGGTCCGCCCACCCCAAAAATCAAGCTGAAATCTGACAAATTCTCCTCTCTCCCTTGCTTGTCAGTTTCACACACTTAGCGCGGCACCGCTGAGTGTGGAGGAGGGAGGAGGACGGCAGTCAGTGTTAATGCTGCTGCATGTCTGGGGCATCAATAGTGAGTGGGCTGGTGGCAGCTTAGGCATCAGGTTGCGATTTCTGGTTGCATTGGCGACCTGGCGCCTGGGGTTTGTCGAGCCCTGTGTTATGCCTTTGTCCTGCATGGTGTTTTTTTCTTGTTTTTTTAGAGAGAGGGTTTACTTCCTCTTTAATTTTACATTGTATTTTTGTAAATGTAACTGCCTACTCCCAAACTGTCATTTGAAGTAAAACACATAGCCAATGATTATTCGCCGCAATTTCTTTATTGTGCATTAAAAAAAAGAAAACAAATACCGTATTTTCCGGCGTATAGGATGACCTTTTACACTTAAAAAAACTGGCCAAAAATCGGGGGTCGCCTTATACGCCGGATCAGCCCCTCAGATGCCTGCTGAGGGTTCGGTAATACTGTATGTAGCTTCAGCTACATACAGTATATACCGCTGAGCCAATCCTGGTGAGCAATGTATTCAAATGAATACAGAGCCTGCTCGGATTGGAGTAACAACCTCTGCCAATCCGAGCAGGCTACTCTGTAGCCTGCTCGGATTGGCTTTGCGAGTCAGAGAGGCGGGGGCTGATGATGATACAGCCTCTGCCAATCCAAGCAGGCTTTGTATTCGTTTAATAGAATACATCACTCGCCGTGATTGGTTCCAGCAAAAGCAGGAAGAAGGATATGGCGCCAGCTCCTGCTCCAGCAAGAAGGACAAAATATCAAGTGTCGAAAGCCTCGCAAGGGGGTCGTCTTGTACGGTAAGTACAAGAAAAAAAATGCTTAAACAACTGTAAGATTAGGGGGTCCTCTTATATGCCCGGTCGTCTTATACACCGGCATATACGGTACAATTAGACGTGTTATCTGGCAATAGAACTTAACCAAAAAGTGCATTCTATACATCCATATATATAAATATAACAAATCAAATCATTATTATTCAATCAAAAATAAAATAAAAGTCTCATGCATGTGTCCTGCTTCTTAATATAGGTTGTCAACAATGCCAAGAGTTGTAAAAAAAAATTATTAAGCAGCTAACAAATGTGTTAAAACCAATGGTGTTGGCTATACAAACATTGCACAAATATAAGTGCACATCTAGTAGATGAGTAGATCAGAGTCTTTCAGCAATTGTGTCCTGACATGTTTCGTCCGCTGGGGCTTCCTCTGATGTGTCACTACATAAATCAAAAATACAGTTAAGAACATACCAAACAATAACAATGTACACAAAAATATATTGTGGTGGTCCAGATCCATTAGCCACCCACCAACGAGGGCTTGTTGGCTGCACGCTGATGTTGAGCCAAAAATAGAATAGAGAGACGGGCACTGGGCTGCACTCAGGAGGCTGGCCTGCAGAGGCCCGGAATAGAGGCTGGGGTTAATCTATCCAATAAAAAAAGAAAAATTACTAGGGGTAACGGGGATGGGGGAGAAATGAAAAGGAAGGGGGGGAAATATGGAAGAAAGTGGTAGGAAAAATAGGGAAGGGGAAAAGGAAATGGGAAGGGAAGGGAGAAAAAGGTATATGTATATATAAAGCCACGTACACACGATCAAACAATCCGGTGGAAAAGTCCGGCGGACTCAAGTCCGCCAGACAATCCGTCCGTGTGTGGGCTCCGGCTGACTTTTTTTACCCAAAAGTCCGGCGGACTAAGATTGTAGTTTTGCACATCAATCTGTCTGCCGGTCTCGCATTTCGGCGGACAATACGGCCGTGTGTGTGCTAGTCCGCCGTACTTTTCAAATGAACTGACTTTTCCCGCCCAGAGGCAACTGCAAACGTAATTTCTTTGATACATGACGTGACAATCTCTTCTTCAGCTATTATGTTGTGGGTCTACTACACACACACCTTGTTTTTGTTGTTAATGTATATAATGCATTAATGATAAAAATATTCATAATTTTCAGCACCATGAATTTATTTTTTGGAGCGACGAAAATGGCCTGATTGATGCAAGTTATAAAGCACTGTGGGCGTTATTTACAAAAGGAAAATCCACTTTGCACTACAAGTGTACTTGAAAGTGCACTGAAACTGCACTGAAAGTGCACTTGTAGTGCAAAGTGGATTTGCTTTAGTAATTAACCCCCATTGTCACTGTAAACACCAACTTAAGCAAAAAACTGCTATTGAGTATTGAAAGAAGAAGCCACACAATGTTGAGTAGAACATTTTTTACTCTGCGTACATTCACACGTGCGTTTAGAAAAGGTTTTTTACAAACCAACATATTTTTGGAACAAAATGTTTTTTTTTTTTGGACTGTAGAAATATAATTTTTTTGTGGTAAACAGGTATGTTTTTAAAACCATAAAACAATATACAACTCAGGAACTTGCAAAGTTCAACTTTGATAAATTGAAGGCAGTATCAGACATTAGTATGTCCAAACTGTGCTGATATTGCCTTCATCAGATGGGGTGATGTCACCCCTGTGAAAGCTAAATTTTGAACATGCACACAAATTGAGAGTCAAAATGGGGATTTCCCTCCTGATCCCATGCCAAAGGTCAACATGTGCTAGCTCCCATCATGGGGGATCAATGGACGTGTCTCAGGGGTGCGACCCCTTCCTCTCACTTACTTGAATTGCGAGGAAGGGGATACACCCACAAAACGCGTACATTGATATCCCACGATAGCAAATGTTGACACACTGTGTGCATCTTCAAAATTTGGCTTTCAACATTTTTTAGAAAAGTTTGAAAAATAAAACAATTACAAAAATGTGGGTGTGTTTTAGATTCTGCCTAAAACATCAATGATGTTTTTGAGTCTTTTTTCCACATCATTAATGTCTTCCTTGATCTTTTGTAAATCCCAATTGCACACCATGATCTCCTGAATGAGGACGTGCGCACTTGAATTTGTGAAATGTGTTTCTTCTTCCACAACATCCACATCACCTAAAATAAAAAAAACACACCATGTATTATAAATATGCAGGCATACACCTATTACCTGAAGCTGTGGTCTCAGACACTCACCTGTTGTGGTCACTATTTCACCCACTTCATAAACCTCTCCTTCCTCCCCATCCTGAGGTTGTGGTTTTGGGATTTTCCCTTTTTTAAGAGGTTAGGGGTCCCTGGTGACCTCAGGCATCCCGAGTCTTTTCTCCCCATGCGAATAAAAAAAAGGTATACTTAACACACAGATAATTGAAGGCAGAAATAGGAATGTGAAACATTGCTTGAAGTGTGGTACAATTGTCTGTTTTGGCAGAGTTCCAAGCTGAAGACATGCTTTTTTCCCTTTCTTAAAGCTGGAATACTTACCTGTTTTGTTAAAGTTTCCCACATGGAGACACCCCTAGTATCCACTGGAGCACCTGTGTGTGACACCCTAAAAAGTTTGTTCTGGTGTCCCACACTAGTGCTCCTGCATCCAGATGTGTAAACAGCTGCTGAGTGTCCTCTCCTTACACTGAATCAAGTTTGCATTTCATTCTAGTTACAAACCCATCTAGACAACACTGTACCAAACTTTTTTGAATACAAATAGGAATGACCAAATGTAGTTAACCTGCATCTGCCAAAAACATCGTTTTAGTGGGCGAACGAACAATGTTTACTATGAACGATTACTGTGCCTATGAATCTGAAACTTGCCATTTTAACCACCATCTTAAACTGTCCAACAGTAAAGAAAAGCACATGGAGCAGCACAAAAGTAATAATAATAGGAACACGACAACTACTTACTTTTTTGCAGAACTCTCTTGATCCTTCTATACTGATACTGCTCCCTCAGTTTGAGGTCTGACCATCGTTTCCTCAGCTGATCCTTAGATCGTCGTACCCCAAAATTCTTCTGCAGACTTTTCACGACTTTAGCCATGATCTTGGCCTTTCTCACATTTGGGTTTGGGTAAGGTCCATGCTTCCCATCATAGTCAGCCCTCTTCAAGATGTCCACCATCTCTACAAAGGACATATTTGAGGCCTTAAATCTCCTCTGGGATTGGAATGTTCGTGGCTCCGGGCTTTTGTCATTGCTACTGCTGTCTTTGTGCACTTGTTCTTTCTCCGCCATGTACTCCTCCCACTGCGCCAAAAGAGAAGGGGCGGGGAATATACTAGAAAGATGGTCAGGGGCGGGCGGAGTTTGACGCATGCGCAGTGTATATAAAGAAGAACGCGCGTGCGTCGTACGTACGATCTGTGAGCAGAGGAAGGAGTAGCGGAAGCGCTGATCGTTCTAACGAAGGTACAATCTTAACTTGTGTTATGTCTTGCAGATAAAATGGATCGATTCAACGATCATGATTTCCTCCCCCAATTCATTGATTTGTACAGAGAGCTGCCCTGTCTGTGGCAGACAAAACACCCCTTTTATACAAATCGACTAAAGAAGAAGGCAGCACTGGATTTTTGTAAAGCCACAGATCCCCACGGCAGACATCAACTATTTGAAGGCAAAAATTGGTGGCCTGAGGAGCACATATAATAGGGACTGCAAGAAGGTCCAGGATTTATGTCCCCAGGCTGTGGTACTACGACAGACTGCGATTTCTGTCAGACCAGTCTGAAATCAGGCCATCAACTCACCTCTCAACTCTTCCTTCCACTCTTCCTTCCACCCCAGCTGAGGCTTCCGATGTCCAAACTGGGCCTTCCACCCAGGAAGAAGTTGTGGAGGAGCCCAGGTTGAGTCTCAGGTATAGCTTTGTTCAACATATTTGTGTGTGATAGATAAACAATAAACTAAAACTATGTCTCTTTTTCATACACAGGAAAGCCTCAGCCAGGAGAGGCTATGGAAAGGGGCAGCCAGAAGGTGGCAGGGGTAAGTGGCAGCCAGGAGGTGGCGGGGATAAGTGGCAGCCAGGAGGTGGCCAGGCCCAGTAGCCTGACCAAATCCCAGGTCCTTCCCCTCCGCCTTCAACAAAAAAGGCTCAGGACTTGTGTTAATTTGCCAGGCTTCTGCGGCCCTCAGAACCCCCCCCCCCCCCCCAGTCTTCTTGAGGCCTATGCCTGCATGGCTGCCAACAAAATGCAGGAAATGGAGGTGGGCCAATGCCTCTTTTGTGAGGAAGTGATATATATGGCCCTAAATAAGGGGTTGAGGGACTAACTAACAAGCAAACCCCACCTATGTGAGTTGGAGCATCCTCCTTCTCCACCTCCTCAACCTCCTGCCACAACTCCAACACCACAGCCACAGCCTGGAAGCAAGCATGGAAGCAAGACAAAAGTGTGATGGCCTGGGTTCAGTCTGGTCTGGCAAAAGACGCAGGCTGTTGTAAGCCCACAGCCTGGGGACATATATGTCAACTGCTGCTGTTCCTGATCTCTCAGAGTCCTGGACTGGATTGTGCTCCCTGTTAAATGGACTCCTCAGGCTCACAATTTTGCATGTCAAATAGTTGATCTATGCCCTGGGGTACAAAGGCTTTGCTAATTTCACCAGTTTATCCAGCGTTGCCTTCCTCTTTATTTTGTTATGACGCCTAATAAATGTCTATTTTTTTCTTAAATGTGTTATAGCTAAAAAAGGACAGTTTGTTTGTGAGTAGACAATTACATTTCAAAAATACAATGTCAAATTAACAAGGGACACCAACACCAACCAACCTCTTTGAGGTTAAAAAATACAAGAGAATAATGGTGTTGTGGTAACTTGATACACAAAATGAAAAAAATATTATGGAGATCACTAGAAAAAAAATAGGAGAACTTGATTAAAAAAAAGGGATTCACTATAAACAAAAATTATAAACATTATTCTGGAAATCTGGCAAAAAAATAAAAAAGATTATTCATGAGATCACAAGAAATAATAAAGAAATCAGTTTGTCAGAACTCTGTGTGAATATCAGCAGCAAAACAACTTCATAATTCTAGCGTTATAAAGAAGAAGAGAATGCGCTGCATTAACAGATTAAAAAATGTGCACCGTGACGAATGTCCTATCTCTATTACGAACGCTAGTTTTACCAGACCGAACGCTCGTACTTGATTCAAAGCATGCGTGGAATTTTGTGCGTCGGAATTGTGTACACATGCTCGGAATTTACGGCAACGGATTTTGTTGTCAGAAAATTTGAGAACCAGCTCTCAAATTTTTGTTGTTGGAAATTCTGATAAAGCCTACACACGGTCAGAATTTCTGACAACGAGCTCCCATCGAACATTTGTTGTCGGAATGTCCGATTGTGTGTATGTGGCATGAGGATTTTGGCCAAATAAAGACTAATAAAGATTAGCAACACAGCATGGATTGTACCCGTGTGGCTAACAGAAGCCAGTTTTCTGAAAAGACTTGAAAAACTTAATGTGAACAATTTCCAGGACCAGATGGCTTGCACCCATGAGTTCTCAAGGATCTTAGTCAGGTGCTTGCTGAACCATTGTTCATAATCTTTAAGGACAGCTTGCTGACCAGAATGATACCAGTTGATTGGCAAAAAAGCTAACGTGGTACCAATATTCAAAAATGGGCTGAGATATATACCTGGAAACTACAGGCTTGTCAGCCTAACATCAATAGTATGTAAACTATTGGGGATAATAGGGGACTATATCCAAGAATTTGCTGATGAAAATAGTATCATTATCAGTAACCAGCATGGATTTATGAGGGATCATTCTTGCCAGACCAACCTCTTAACATTTTATGAGAAAGTTAGCTGTAGTCTGGATAGAGGAAGGCATTTAAATGCAGTGTACCTAAATTTTGCCAAAGCATTTGACACAGTAATCCATAAATAGTTAATTTACAAACTGAAGCCTTTTAATATTGATGATAGTGTATGTATTGGGATAGAAATCTGGTTACAGGAGCACGTTCAAAGGTTGGTGATAAATAGTGCATCTTCTAAATGGTCTGAAGTTGTAAGTGGGGTATCCTAAGACTCTGTCCTGGGACTAATTCTGTTTAATGTGTTCATAAACAACATTCGGGTTGGTATAAATAGTTCAATCTCACTTTTGCTGAAGATACAAAGCTAAGCTAACCTTACAAAAGGATATAGCAACTTTACAGGAAAACCTTAATAAAAAAGAGGGGTGGGCAACTACATGACAAATGAGGTTCAATGTAGAAAAACTTAAAGTAATACATTTGGGGGCTACAAATATGAATGCAAATTACACACTAGGGGTAGAACCTCTGGGGTAATTGAGGATTGAAAAGGATTTGGGGGTGCTAGTAGATGAGCTCAGCAATAGCATGCAATGCCAAGCTGCAGCAAACAAGGCCAGCAAACTATTAGCATGCATTAAAGCTAATAAGGGGGCTGGAGGATTTCAGTTTTGAGGAATGGTTACACACAATAAACGTATTTTCCCTGGAAAAGAAACATTGCTTAAAAAGACACTTGACCACTCAATGAAGTTGGACGAGAAGTAGTTCAACCTTAGACTGCTTAGGAGGTTAGTGCGGTAAGGATGTCGAACTTCCTTCGACAATCGGTGGTATCAGCAGGAAGTCTTCAATCATTTCAAAAAACTATTATATGGGCATCTTAGTGAACACAATATACAGGGATATGGAAAATGCTAGAGACATAATACATACACACATCCACACAAGTTGAACTGGATGGACTGGTGCCTTTATTCAACCTTACCAAATATGTCAATTGGACTTCATTTAATAAATGTAGAGTAAGGTTAACGGTACAAACCTGGTCAGAAATGCAAAGATTATGCATTCAGTATAGACTTATACATACATATATACATATTATATATATATTATACATACATATAGACTTATACATACTTATACATACATACTTATATATACATACTGTATATATACACTTATAACAGCATAGATAACTTTGCAAACAAAAGCTTTTAAGTGTATTTCCACTTTTGCAGTCAAATTTGAGAAAACACCACTATCTGTTTGATACAAGTTCCTATTCACACAGCATACCTAAAAAAAAAAAAAAAATATAGGGCTTCATACACTAACGTCACAAATAAACCATTCACAGTGAATATTCCTAAACAGATCTGATTGCATTCTCTTCTAAACACATTTGTACACTAGATGTTCAAAAGTGTTTACAATTTTTACTGCCAATAAGAGCAGTCAATCAATGAACCCACTTCTGGTTTGGGATCACTAAAGCCTCCTCAATCTGTTCATGCTTTTCCTATCCATTTATGGCTAAAAAAGCTCATGTATTCTGAGTGGGAGCACCCAGATAAACAGTTTTTTCCTCCAAAAAAGTTTTCAATACTTTATCCTATGGAGTAAAAGTTCTATAGGAAATGGGGATTTCCAGCAGTTGATGCTGCTATATCCTCTGTACCTGACTTGTACAGTAGACAATGCTCATATGCTAAAGGATCCAACAGATAAGAAGTTGGAATTCCTTTTTAAAAGCTGTATTTCGTTCGCAGGTTCAGCCTGCGCTGGCAGCGATGAGAGTATTTCAGTCCTTAAAGGACCAGTTTATGCAGATACTCAGGATTATTCCTGATCAGCATGCCCAAGATTTGGCCGGGATATCAGAAGAGTTGTGGTTTACAGTAGATGCTATGAAAGATTCTATTCTCCAGGCCTCACAGCTCATGCTAGGGCTGGTACATGTGCATAGGTCCTATGGTTGAAAAATTGGTCAGTCAAAGCACCATGCAAAAGCTCTTCGCCAGTTTTCCATTTCATGGTACATTTTTTTTTGGAGACAATCTGGATAGGTATATCCAAAGAATTTCTAATGGGAAAAGTTCCCTTTTACTGCTTAAAAAGAAGTTTAAGCATTTTTTCTTTTAAAACGTGCTTCTTCTCTGGTGCCAGGGGCATCAGCCTCCAGGCAGTCATGACAGCCTCCACCATCAGGTTCAAGAGGTAAACCTCAGTGTTAGTCCCAGGGCCAAAAGACCTGGTTGAGGAAACCCACAAAACAAAATAGTAAAGCCTCTTTATGAAGGGGCACCCCCTCGAGTGGGGGAAAGGCTTTTACAGTTTTCAAGGGTCTGGCAGGAACAATGTCAAGACAGGCTTCCTAAATTTCTCTAGGTTATAAACTAGAGTTTCCGAGGGTTCCTGTCTCCTCATTTTCTCAGATCAAATGTTCCCAGAGATCCAGGGAAAAAAAAGTCTCTCTTTCTAGGATCATTCCTTGTCTCAAAGAGTGATATTGGTTGGAAGAGAAAGGATTAGGGTTTTTATTCAAACCTTTTCGCGATTCCAAAATCGAGGATGTCAGACCCATTTTAGATCTTAAAGATCCAAGCCAGTTTTTGAATACCGTTCTTTTCACAAGGACCAGTTTATGCAGGTACTCAGGATTATTCCTGATCAGCATGCCCAAGATTTGGCCGGGATATCAGAAGAGTTGTGGTTTACAGTAGATGCTATGAAAGATTCTATTCTCCAGGCCTCACAGCTCATGCTAGGGCTGGTACATGTGCATAGGTCCTATGGTTGAAAAATTGGTCAGTCAAAGCACCATGCAAAAGCTCTTCGCCAGTTTTCCATTTCATGGTACATTTTTTTTTGGAGACAATCTGGATAGGTATATCCAAAGAATTTCTAATGGGAAAAGTTCCCTTTTACTGCTTAAAAAGAAGTTTAAGCATTTTTTCTTTTAAAACGTGCTTCTTCTCTGGTGCCAGGGGCATCAGCCTCCAGGCAGTCATGACAGCCTCCACCATCAGGTTCAAGAGGTAAACCTCAGTGTTAGTCCCAGGGCCAAAAGACCTGGTTGAGGAAACCCACAAAACAAAATAGTAAAGCCTCTTTATGAAGGGGCACCCCCTCGAGTGGGGGAAAGGCTTTTACAGTTTTCAAGGGTCTGGCAGGAACAATGTCAAGACAGGCTTCCTAAATTTCTCTAGGTTATAAACTAGAGTTTCCGAGGGTTCCTGTCTCCTCATTTTCTCAGATCAAATGTTCCCAGACATCCAGGGAAAAAAAAGTCTCTCTTTCTAGGATCTTTCCTTGTCTCAAAGAGTGATATTGGTTGGAAGAGAAAGGATTAGGGTTTTTATTCAAACCTTTTCGCGATTCCAAAATCGAGGATGTCAGACCCATTTTAGATCTTAAAGATCCAAGCCGGTTTTTGAATACCGTTCTTTTCACATGGAGTCAATCTGATCAGTAGTCTCCATCCTACAAGGGGGAGAACTTCTGGCATCAATCGACATCAAGGATGCTTTTCTACATGTGCTGATTTTCCCCGCTCCCCAGAAATTTCTAAGCTTTGAGGTATAAAATCTTCACTTCCAGTTTGTAGCTGCCTTCGGTCTAGCTACTGCACCTCGAGTGTTTACAAAGGTCCTGGCTCCTCCTGTAGCCAGGTTATGGGCTCATGGTATAACGATACTAGCCTACGTAGACAATCTTGATAGATCAATTGGTAGCCCGCTTAAAACCAAAGTTTGGTCACCACAGTCAGCTACCTAGAATATCTAGGTTGGATTCCCAACTTAGAAAAATCTTAAAACCATCAAGGAGATTCCAGTACTTGGGGCTAATCATAGATACAGCTCAGAGAAGGGTGTTTTTGCCCCAGGAAAGGATCAGTTCCATAAGGGAACTGATTCAGTTGATCAAAACAAAGAAGAATCCTTCCATTCGACTTTGCATAAAATTGTTGGGAAAGATGGTGGCTTCTTTCAAGGCCGTTTCTTATGCACAGTTTTATTCAAGACTGCTGCAAAACAGTATCCTGTCAACTTGGAATAAGAAGGTCCAAGTTCTGGACTTCCCAATCACCAAAAGTGCATCAGAGCCTCAATTGCTGATTGATATCCAAGAATCTTCAAAAGGAAAATCCTTTCTACTAGTTACCTGGAAGGTGATAACAACAGATGCCAGCCTTCTGGGCTGAGGAGCAGTCCTGGAAGAAGCATCTGTCCAAGGGGAATGGTCCAAATCAGAGATGACCTTGCCCATCAATATTCTAGAGATTCAGGCACTATGCCTGGCCCTGGAGGCCTGGACACTCAGACTACAGAATTGTCCTGTCAGGATCCAATCAGACAATGCCACAGCTGTGACCTATATCAAACACAAAGGAGGCACAAGAAGTCGTGCAGCCCAGAGAAAGGTGAATCATATTCTATCTTGGGAAAACAACATTCAGCAATTTTCATTCCAGGGATAGGGAATTGGCAGGCGAACTACTTGAGTCTCCAAGAATTGAGAATGGTCCCTTCACCTTAACATCTTTCTGTCATTATGCCAAAAATGGGGAGTTCTGGACATGGATCTGTTTGCGTCCAGGTTCAACAACAGGATCGACAACTTTGTGTCAAAGACAAGGGATCCAATGGCCTACGTAACAGATGCCTTGGTTTTTTCCATGGGATCAGTTTCTCACTGATCTATGCGTTCCCTCCTGTTCTTCTGCTTCCGCGCCTTCTCGCAGGATCAAGCAAGAAGGGAAGGAGGTGATTCTTGTGGCCCCAGTGTGGCCCAGGTGATCTTGGTTTGCCGAGATCGTAAAAATGGCGGTAGGGAACCCTTGGACCCTACTGCTATGGCCAGACCTTCTCTCGCAAGGTCCGGTATTCCATCCTACCTTACAAATGCTACATTTTGCGTTTGGCTATTGAGACCCACATTCTAAAAGATCATGGGCTGTTAGCTTCAGTAGTTTCTACTTGGTTAATAGGAAGCCAGCCACCGGAGTCATATACTATAGAATCTGGAAGGCATATGTCTCCTGGTGTGAATCCAGGGGTTGACAACCCAGGAAATATGTCATAGATAGGATCCTTGAATTCTTACAGATAGGATTAGAAATGAAGCTGGCCTTGAGTACTAACAAGGCCAGACGTCGGCTTTATCAGTGTTTTTTTTTTTTTAATGACCTCTTGCTTCACACTCTCTGGTTCATAACTTTATTCAGGGGGTAACGTGAATTAATCCTCCAGTCAGGTCACCCCTGAACCCTTGGGACTTAAATTTAGTCCTGTCGGCTTTACAGAAGCAGCCTCTTGAGCCAATACAAGATATTCCTTTGGTCCTCTTGACGAGGAAAAATAATTTTCTTGGTTGCCATAGCTTCTGCAGGAAGAGTATCAGAGTTGCCTTCTCTTTCTTGTAAAGAACCATATTAGTTTATTCATAAGGATGCGGTTGTATTACGGCCTCATCCTGAATTCCTACCAAAGGTAATATCAGTTTTTCATTTAAACCAGGATATTGTTCTGCCTTAACTTTTTCCAGAACCTCGTTCTGTGGAAGCAAGATCACTACATTCTCTTGATGTGGTGAGATTGGTCAAAGTCTATTAAAAGTGTCCGCTCAGATTCATAAAACAGATGTTTTGTTTGTGTTGCCAGACGGTCCTAAAAGAGGACAGGCAGCGTTGAAATCTACTATTTCTAAATGGATTTGTCAAGTGATTTTTCATATTAAAGCGCACTTCTCCAGGGCTGCATCACTATGGCTCAGATCTGCGAGGCCGCAACTTGGTCTTCAGTCCATACATTTACCAGATTCTATCAAGTAGATCATGACAATATTACCTTTGGGCACAGTGTACTGCAGGCTGCAGTATAAGTCCTCTAGACTCTTGGTGCCCTTCTTTTATTGTGTCTCCCTCCCTTCAGTTGGCATTGCTATGGGACATCCCACATAGTAACTACTATGGCTCTGTGTCCCGTGATGAAGGATAAGAAAATATAACTTTCATAACAGCTTACCTGTAAAATTCTTTATTTAAAGTACTTCACGTGACACAGAGGTCCCTCCCTTCTTTAGTATAAACGTGTATTGCTTTGCTACAAAACTGAGGTACTCCCACCAGTGGGAGGGGGGGGGGGGTTATATAAGGAGTGCAGTTTTTAATTTAGAGCATGCCAGTATCCATCACCTGAAGGTGGCTTATAACCCACATAGTAACTACAATGGCTCTGTGTCCCGTGATGTACTTAAAATAAAAGGATTTTACAGGTAAGCTGTTATAAAAATCCTATTTTTTGTCTAGACTCTAGAGGAAAGGAAAAAGGAGATTTACTTGCCTAATCCTCCATTCCCCCCGCATCAACAAGCTCAGAGCAGGCTCCATAGATGGATAGGATTAGAGAAAACAAGAAGTTGGCCCATGCAATGCATGGACATCTCCACTGCATGGGAAAACTGTTTGTTTCCCCGCAGTTGAGCTTTAAAGCAGGAGTATCTTACTGCAGAAAAAAGTGATCTAAGAGGCATAAAAGTTGTTTAACCACTTCAATACAGGGCACTTAAACACCTTCCTGCCCAGACCAATTTTCAGCTTTCAGCGCTGTCGCACTGTGAATGACAATTGCGCGGTCATGCTACACTGTACCCAAATTAAATTTTTATCATTTTTTTCCCACAAATAGAGCTTTCTTTTGGTGGTATTTGATCACCTCTACGGTTTTATTTTTTGCGCTACAAATAAAAAAATACCGAAAATTTTGAAAAAAAAAATGTTTTTTTTTGTTTCAGTTTCAAAACTTTGTAAATAAGTACGTTTTCTCCTTCACTGATGGGCACTGATGGGGCTACACTGATGGGCACTGATAAGGTGGCACTGATGGGCACCAATGTGGCACCAATGAAGTGGCACTGATAGGCGGCACTGATGGGCGACACGGACGGGCGACACGGACGGGCGACACGGACGGGCGACACGGACGGGCGACACGGATGGGCAACACGGACGGACACTGATAGGTGGCACAAATTGGCACTGATAGCTGGCACGGATGGGCATGGATAGGCGGCACAGGTGGGCATGGATAGGCGGCACAGGTGGGCATGGATAGGCGGCACAGGTGGGCACTCATAGGCGGCACAGGTGGGCACTCATAGGCGGCACAGGTGGGCACTCAGGCGGCACAGGTGGGCACTCATAGGCGGCACAGGTGGGCACTCATAGGTGGCATCGGTGTTATAGTAATGGATGCCAATCAGTGCCAAACAATAATGCATGCCAATCAGTGATGCCCATTGTGGGCACTGATTGGCATCCATTATGGGCACTGATTGGCACCCATTGTGCTGACTGGCATCCCTGGTGGTCTAGGGAGGATTATGGATTTTATTACCTTTTCCCTGGTGGTCTAGTGGTGTCCCTGGTGGTCCAGTGTGGGCATCCTCGGGGGGGCTGTGCTGATAATTGATCAGCACAGACCCCCCCTGTCAGAGGAGCAGCCGATCGGCTCTCCTCTACTCGCGTCTGACAGACGCGAGTGAGGGAAAGCCGATCACCGGCTCTTCCCATTTACACTGTGATCAGCCGTGATTGGACACGGCTGATCACATGGTAAAGAGTCTCCGTCGGAGACTCTTTACCGAGATCGTAGTTGCCGGGTGTCAGACTGACACCCCGCAACAACGATCGCCGCGATGCGCGCCCCCGGGGGCGCGCAGCGGCTCATAATCCTAATCACGTCATATGACGTCCGGTTAGGATTATGAAACCACTTTGCCGCCGTCAATTCCCTATAGGGCGGGCGGCAAGTGGTTAAACATCCCAGATAACTTATTTTTTTATTAGAAAAGCCAAATGCAGGACTGCAAGTGTGTATGAGGCCTTGCAGATTTCTGAGTAGACGGTGTCATGGTTGACTGCAAGCATTTTTCAGGTAGTTCAGCATGATCTGACTCAATAGCTTGGCTAGGGACTGTGCCCACTAGTGCTGCCAATCAGTGCCCATCAGTGTCACCTATCAGTTCCGCCTTTTAGTGCCCATCACCAGTGCTGCCTATCAGAGCAGCCTCATCAGCGCACATCAGTGAAAGAGAAAAATGACACATTTGCAAAATTTTAAACAAAGTAAGAGATTAAAACGTTTTTTTTGTTTTTTGTTTTTTCAAAATTTTCTGTCTTTTTTCGTTTATTTAGCAAAAAATTTAAAAACCCAGTGGTGATTAAATACCGCCAAAAAAAAGCTCTATTTATGTGATTTTTTTTTTTAGTTTGGGTACAGTGTTGCATGACCGCACAATTGTCATTCAGAGTGCCACAGTGCTGAAAGCTGAAAATTGGCCAGGGCAGGAAGGGGGTAAAAGTGCCCAGTAGGCAAATGGTTAAGACAGATAGTGTTCAAATCTAGTATAATTGATATGATCGTACCTGCTCTGCACAGTATAGATGTGATTAATTATTATAAGCACAGCTTCCCAGCCACCTTATAACAAAGAGAACTAAATAAAAGTTTTCTTTACTGGAAAATCTAGAAATGACCATCTAATAAAAGGTAATCTGAAATGTTTATTTTAATTTTTTTATGTATGCTATTTGAATGGATACATGTAGCAAATACTGTATAGTATAGTAGGTGTTATCCCAATCTTGTCGCATAAATGGAAAGACCATTTTAGAGCATAGCTTAAATGAAAAATTTGAGTCGGCAACTCCAGAGTAATTACTGCATTACTCAGGAAGGCCACTAGGTGGCAGTGCAGCACAGTCTCTGAGAAACTCTACAGAACAGTATATGGAGAGGAATCACAAAGGCAATAAATATAGTAAATACAGTAAAGTACAAACTTCTACTTGCATTTTTTTTGGGGCTATACCTGTCTTTCAAGGAGGTGGACTTTCTTCGATAGATCCCCAGGCCTGCTTCACAGGCAAGTGACATGAAGAGTCTGCAGTCTGGACACACAAGTGAATGGCTTTAACCACTTACCTACAGTGCGCTTTCACCCCCTTCCTGCCCAGGCCAATTTTCAGCTTTCAGTGCTGTCACACTTTGAATGACAACTACAAAGTCATGCTACCCTGTAACCATGTGACATTTTTATAATTCTCTTCACACAAATAGATCTTTATTTTGGTGGTATTTAATCACTGCTGTTTTTTTTTATTTTTTTTTACAAAAAAAAAAAATAACATTTTGGGGAAAAAAAGCTTTTCTTAGTTTCTGTCTGTAAATTTTGAGAATAAGTAATTTTTCTCCTTCACTAATTTTCCCTGATGAGGTGGCACTGATTAGGTGGCACTGATGAGGCACTAATATTCTGCACTGATGGATGGCACAGGTGGGCATGGATAGATGGCACTGATGGACAGCAATGATGGGCAGCACTGATAGCCAGCACTGACTGGCTTTACTAATGGGCACTGATTGGTGGCACTGGTGGGCACTGATTGCTGGCACTGGTGTATTCAGGGCACTGATGATCAGGGTGAGGGTAGGGTGAGAATCAGGAAAATGTATAATCCTAGTAGATTTTGGGAATCCATAGGATCGTGGAAAAAGAGTTCAAAGAGCCTGTTCCCACCTATGAACAAGGTGGTTAACAAGGGACTCCGCTACAATATCACTGTTCCTGTACTCAGTAATACTTGAAGGAACCTAAAAAAAATCTGCAATTAAACCCTACATTACTTGGATGACTAAACATATAGTAAAAAAGAAAACTGACTTATTCAAAACTGGACAGATGGAAATCCCCAAATTCTGAGAGCTTCTTACACTAGTGTCCTCTTTGGTGCTTAGGTTATGGAGGGTGTATTGAGCCCATTAGTTTAATATACATAGGCAATCAGCATGAATGTGGCTTGCAGCATCTATTGCCATTAATGCTATAGCCTTTCCTTCTTATGATGTCATTAACATTGTAACTGCATTGTTGGGCAAAGTAAATATTCTTTCTGAATCTTTTTCTGCATTTATTGCAAAAAATTGCCTGAAGCATATCTAAGCTTTGCATCTACTTGAGGCAGAACAACGTGACAGCATAGTAATATAGTGGTCTGTACTTTTGGTTCAATAACAACCATGGCACTAACTGTATAGAGTTTGCACATTCCCCCTGTTCTTGTCTGGGTTTCTTCTGGTTACACTGGTTTCCTCCCACACTCCAAAGACATGCTGATAGGCAAACTGGCTTCTGTCTAAATTGACTCTAGTATTCGTATGTATGCATGTGAGTTAGGGATCCATTATTGTTGTCACTGACATTAGTGCTGGAGGATATTGTTCCGTCCACTGACACCAGTATTGGTTGTTATTACTGGATCCACTAACACCAATGTTGGGGGTTATTATTGCATCCATGACACCAATGTTTTGGATTATTATTGCATCCATTGACACCAATGTTTTGGGTTATTATTGCATCCATTGACACCAATGTTTTAAGGTTATCATTGAATCCATTGACACCAATGTTGGGTGTTATTATTGCATCCACAGGCACCAAAGGTTATGGTTGTTATTGCGTCCATTGACACCAATGTTGAGGGTTATCATTGCTTTTATGGACTCCAATGTTGGGTGTTATAATATTGCATTCACTGATACCAATGTCGGGGGTTATTATTGTGTTCACTGACACCACTGCTGGGGGTTACTGTACTCCAACTTCTTCAGTGTGCATTGCGATACACTGCAGCATAACCAACGTTTTTGGGCAATGCGCTGCTATTGTACAGCCCTCTGAAAGTGGCGGGGGGCTGTACATGAGGCCCTCTATCATTTTCAAGTTGGCCACCGCTGTTTTAGTTCATTTGGAGAAATAAGTTGCACTTTTGCAAATAACCACAAGGTGGCACCCTACAAACAGTTGAATTGATGCTAGAGTTTTTAACCTATAAAAGTCAGTCTTGTAGGTCAGAATGTATTGTGTTGCCTACATTTTCTAGCTTTTCATGCATTCTTATTGGCCAGTAAAGCAGACTAGTAGTAAAGAGGTGAGCCTGCACTTAAAAAACCTGCCAGCAGCTTTTTTAAGTTTCAACCATATGATTATAATATCTGTAAACTTTTTCTCCTTGTTAATTGTTCTTCTACTCTACTAAGTTTTTTAAGTCATTCTATTTTTTTTTCTCCAGAGAGAACTTTTTATATTTTTGTATGCATAACTTGAAACAATGCAGGGCAAAACAGGTTCCCTTTAAAGCCATACCTGCAGTTTTTTATATTTACCTTCCCTTTACTTCCCTGTTGCTCCATTATCTCCTGAGAGTGAGGAGAAGGAACCCAGGCAACAGGCAGCACCAGCTATTTTTTCCTTCATGCATTGAGCAGTGGGATAGTGGAGTGGGGGCACAAGTAAAAAAGGCTGCAAGTGTCGGACATCAAAGTTAACCGGTTAATTTGCATGGATCTGAAGGGGTTTTAACAGATTCACGTTAAAACCCCTTCAGATCCATGCTGTAGCCGAATGACGGCTACAGCTCTTTGCTGGGAGGCCGTCAATAGATATTCTCCCCTTTGCATGCTCCCCGCGTGCCCCATGCAGGGCGCGCGCGGCACGCATTGTGATCACCAAGTCAATGAGGCTCGGGGTGATCACAGATCAGAGTAAGGGGTCGATCCTCGCCCCTTACCATGTGATCAGCTGTCAGCCAATGACAGCTGATCACATGATGTAAACAGAAGATCAGTAACTGTTTTTTTTTCTTCTCACGCTGACAGCGTAAAAAGAAAAAAGAGCCATGGTTGTTTACCACATGATCGGCTGTGATGAAGTCAGTGCCAGGTACCCGAGTACCTGTCACCAGCCCATTAGAGTAACCCGAGGACCTGTCACCCGCCCATCAGAGTATCTAAGTACCTGTCTGCAGCTCATCTAATTACCCGAGTACCTGTCTCCAGCCCATGCCTCATAGAATATACGTTGGGGTGTTTGCTTTCCAAAATGGGATAATTTTGTGGGCAATTCCATTGTCCTGGTGCTCCAGGTCCTTCAAAAGTGTAATAGGTTGAGAAATGAGATGTGTAATTTATGTTCCTAGAATGCCTGAAGGTGCCACTTCAATGTTGGGCCTTTGTATGCGGCCAGGCTGTGTAAAAGTCTCACACATGTGGTATCGCCATACTCGGGAAGAGTAGCAAAATGTATTTTGAGGTGTATTTTGTTGTATGCATGTGCTGTGTGTGAGAAATAACCTGATAATATGACAAAAATAAATAAAAATAAAAAATCTTCATTTTGCAAAGGATTGTGGGAAAAAAATACAACTTAAAAAAAACTCACCATGCTACTTACTTAATACCTTGGAATGTCCACTTTCTAAAAAGGGGTATTTGGGGGGTACTTGTACTTTCCTGACTTGTTAGTGTCTCAAGAAATGAGATACACCTGTTGTACTGAAGGCCTGATCAGATGTGATACATTTTCAGTGATTAGCACCATAGTTTGTAGACTCTATAACTTTCACAAAGACCAAATAATATACACGAATTTGGGTTATTTTTACCAAAGATATGTATACTTTGGCCAAAATTTATGAAGAAAAATTACTAATTAGCAACATTTTATGACAGAAACAAAGAAAAAAGCATTTTTTTCACAAAATTTTGTCTTTTTTTTTTAGCACAAAAAATAAAAAAACCCACTAGTGATTAAATACTACCAAAAGAAAGCTCTATTTGTGTGAAAAAAAGAATGCAAGTTTCATATGGGTACGGTGTTGCATGACTAAGTAATTGTCATTCAAACTGTGAGAGCGCTGAAAGCTGAAAATTGGTCTGGGCAGGAAGGGGGTGTAAGTGCACTGTATTGAGGTGGTAGTAGTAGTTGTGGCTGCTAGGCTAAATGTAATTTGTGGCTTCACTGCAGTCATTAGAGCAGTAATTGATTTTTTTGGTCTGGTAAAGCCCCGTACACACGAGAGGACTTATGTCCGACAGACTTCCGAAGGAGTTCCGTCGGAGTTCTGCCGGAGTTCTGACGGACTTTTCGGCGGGGCGGACTTGGCCACACACAATCACACTAAACTCCGACGGATTCGAACGTGATGACGTACGACTGGATTCGAATACGGAAGTTCATAGCCAGTAGCCAATAGCTGCCCTAGCGTCGGTTTTAGTCCGTCGGAATAGCACACACACGAGCGGAGTTTTCGAAGGGACCCGGGTCCGGCGGAGTTCCGTCGGGAAAATTTGAAGCATGTTCCATATTCTAAAGTCCTTCGGACTTTGGCGAGTCAAAAGTCCGTTGCAGCCCACACACGATCGAATAGTCTGACGGACTCAGTCCGTCGGACTTTGGACGTTGAAAAGTCCGCTCGTGTGTACGCGGCTTAAGAGTTTCCAAAGCTGGGTGTTTGATGTTTCCCACCTACTTCTGGAAGAAACTTCCAGAATATAGGGCATGTAGAAGCAAATGACCAGAATGAAAATGTATCATGTCCCAGCCAATCCCGGAAGGGGACATCTAGAAGGTGGCTGGGAAGGTGCTAAATGTTTGGGAGGGTGTTCTCCAGGGAGCCAGTTCTCTTGAGGCTGAGCCAAGGATTGCAGTCTGGCTCTCAACATACCCTAGACCAGGGGTGTCCAAACTTTTTTCAAAGAGGGCCAGATTTAATAAAGTGAACATGCGTGAGGGCCGACCATTTTGCCTGACATTCTTAGAACCATTAAAATTTGGTCTTAGTGTGTCCGTTCGTGCACTAATACACTGCCCAACAAGAATTCTCTTGCCTTTGTCGCGCTCGTTCACAACACACAGACGAATGCTCTGCTCTTTAGGCGTACTGTTAATTCTTAATGGTACCCCACACATTGGAAAACGTGGAGTGCTTTTTTGTGCAGTGCAATGTAAAAAAAAAAGCTTGGGGACTTCTTTCCCTGCATTTTCGTAGTTAGGGAAGCCCATTGAAATGAATGGGCTGACCTAAACACAGCACGCAGCCACACAGATGTGAACCGAGGGCTTGTTCACATGTCAGGTTGGAGGGGCAGTAAAACCACATGGTTAAGATTTTTTACCACCCCAGACTTCTCCCCCTTTAGCTGCAGAGGGAGCAGCTGGGGGTATACACATGCTGTGGCTGCAGCTGGAGGTATACCCAGGGTGAATGAGCCTACACTTCAACTACCCCGCAACTGTGTGGATTGCACAGTTGCGGTATAGTGATGCTGCATTTACGGGCTTAAAACAGGTGGCGAGGAGGCAACATAATGCCTCTTTACTGCCTTTCAAATGCCTCTGAAAAGTGATCTGTGCATGGATTGCTTTTCAGAGGAGCAGCAGTCCTGGCTGCTATCACACACAAGCCCTACAAAAGCAGTTCTGATGGTACAGGAATTGGGGAGGGGGTCTGGATTAAAAGTAAAACACACACACATACAAATGCACGCACACACATACAGACACATGCATACACATACAGACATACATACAGACACATACACACACATACACACACATACAGACACATGCACACACATACATACAGACATATATACAGACACGTGCACACACATACAGACACATGCACACACATACATGTACACACAAAACTCAGGGATTGGATCATTCCTCGGATCACAGCCATGGATCTGAGCCATGGATCTGATCATTTTTTGGATCCGCAAATAATAATTGAATTTGCAAAAACCTGTAAAAACCTGAGAAAATTCCACCACCATATAGTCCCCACTGTAATATCCACAATCTCCCCACTGTAATGGACATCTCCCCCCACTGTAATATTGGCTGAGTATGGCTGGGTACAGCTGAGCATGGCTGGGTATCGCCAAGTATGGCTGGGTATTACCGAGTATTGCAGAGTATGGCTGGGCATTGCAGAGTATGGCTGGGTATTACCGAGTATTGCAGAGTATGACTGGGTATTACCGAGTATTGCAGAGTATGGCTGGGTATTGCAGAATATTGCAGAGTATGGCTGAGTATCGCAGACTATTGGCAGGGTATTGGCAGACTATTGGCAGGGTATTGCAGAGTATTGGCTGGGTATGGAGGGATGGCTGTCACAGAGCAGCGCTGTGGGCACTACAGATCCAGCCCACATCACTGCTTCCATCTGATCTCTCCCCTCCACTGTACAGGTCAGTACAGACTGGGGAGAGAGGAACCATGTCATGACGCCCGTTTGTTTACAAGTGATCGCTCCGTCATTTTCCTAAGGCCGAGACCGCGGAGCGCTCTGCGGATTGAGGCGGTGACGATCCGTTACACCCCTAATACACATACATACAGACATGCATACAGACACATGCACACACATACAGACACATGCATACAAATACATACAGTCATATATACAGACACATGTATACACATACATGCATACACATACATACAGACACATACATACACATACATACAAACACATGCACACACATACAGACACATGCACAGACACATGACTACAGCCCTTTTAAAACGAATCTAGCTTTTAGCACAGTACTGTACCTTTCCAGCTTCCTCATTCAGTAGGGTACTGCACTGTAGGGAGAAGTAGAGAGCACACCACAATATGGTTCTGGAGATATGGGGCTCCTTATGCAGCATGTCAGAAGCTACATACAGAGCGGCCAGTTTAAATACAAGCTGACACACTCTGTTTGCAGCAGACTGAGATGTCCTATTATTTTTTCCTATTTGTTGTTTGCTTCACAATAAAAAAAAATATTCAAAGCTGTGGGCATGTTCAGTAAATGAAATGATGCAAATCCTCAAACAATCCATGTTAATTCCAGGTTGTGAGGCAACAAAACATGAAAAAATGCCAAGGGGGTGAATATTTTTTGCAAGGCACTGTAGACTGTATAAGGCAGTCTGTCAGTAGAATTAACACAGTATTCCTCCTGTAACATAGTTTATTACCTGGTGATCCAGCCAGTAAGTCAGTTTTTTTAGTTTCCTTCAAAAGACCAAGCTGTTCAGCAAAAATAGCAGTTGGAACATAGTATGTGTTTTTCTATGCTTTTTGGTGCGTTTGCAGCGTGTTTCTGAAACACACGGCAAAGTGCGCATTTTCTGTGCAGTTTGCGATGCATTTGGAAGCACATTGTTCTTGTAAAAACACACCAATTTCACTTTCAGGCCCCAATTACACCTAGAGTAGTGGGAGCGCATGTTTTTTGGCTAGTTTTCCCATGACACACATAGGGCAGCCTGTTGATTTCAATGGGCTGTCCTACACATGGCAAAGTAGCTCATGGGACATTTTGGCGTGGTGACAGTTGTATGTTTTTTACTGTTCGTTTTGTTGCGTTTGCCACCTTTTTTTCATGTGGCAAATGTGTGTTAAAAATTAATGCCTCTGAAAGCGCAACTAGTTACATTTTGGTGTATAAGGGTGGGCATACACTATACAATCTGATTGTCTAATCTCTGCGTAATCTCCTTTAGATTTACCAAAACTGTGGAATAGGAGAAGACACCATCTATCCAATCACTCTATATCCAATGAGGCAGGCCCTTGCACTACATCAGAGGTGTCCAACACGCAGCCTCAAAGAGCTTAGCATGCAGACATAGCAAACAATAGCAGCTGTGGCAGCCTACATTGACAAGCCAGGTAAATTTGCGTGTGGAGGGATGCCTGAAATGCTGTGCAAACATAATTCATGGATGAAGGGTGTGTGCTAATGAGGTCAGCTGGTAAAATCCTCTCTGTGTTTTACTGGTTTCTCCGTCCCAAATCTATACTAGGGGGGTCAAGGGGACAGAGAGAGGAGGGGGTAGGGAGAGAGAGAAATGAGGGGGGTCAGAGAGAGGGAGGGGGTTAAGGGGAGAGAGGGGGCAGGTGGCGAGAGAGAGAGAGAGAGAAAGGAGGGTCAGGGAGAGAGAGGGGGGGCATCAGAGGGAGAGCGAGAAAGGGGGTCAAGGGAAGAGAGAGAAAGGGGGTCAGGGAGAAAGAGAGAGAAAAGGGGGTCAGGGAGAGAAACAGGGGTCAGGGAGAGAGAAATGGGGTCAGAGAGAGAGAAGGGAGGTCAGAGAGAGAGGGGGGTCAAGGGGAGAAAGAGAAAAAGGGAAGTCAGGGAGAGAGAGAGAAAGGGGGGTCAGGGAGAGAAAAGGGGGTCAGGGAGAGAGAAATGGGGTCAGAGAGAGAGAGAAGGGAGGTCAGAGAGAGAGAAAGGGGGTCAGGGAGAGAGAGGTTGGGGGGAGAGATCAGGAATAGAGAAAGGGGGGCGTGGAGCAGGGTCTGGTCAGTGAAAGTGCTCACTCACTTGTAATGGTCCTCAGGGGCTCACTGGCTCATTTAGCAGCTTTTGTTTCAGTGTGGCTAGCGGCTGCTTCTTTTTAATCGTCCCACCCACCTCTGAGGGCAGGCTGCAGGCACGCTGTAGGTGGAGTGGACGGAGCAGTGTGGGGAATGGATCCTCTCCACCTAGGATAGCTACACTTCCCGAGCCATCCCCTGCGCTGTCAGCACACAGTAAAATACACAGAGAGCAGAGGAGTGGCCATCGGGGAGGGAGGGGAAGGAGCAGGTGGATGGGTTTTTCAGGGGATGGGAACTCCTTTCTGCACCCCTTAAAATGTTGCACCCAGGGTGAGAGCACTGGCTGCACCCACCACGCTATGCCACTGGTGGGCGAGGAAGCAGTATACAGCCCCAGACACGCAGCACACACTGGCACAGCAGCTGCCCCAGTGGAAGTGAAACTGTGCGAGGACAGATTACCCTGCTGTGACAGGGCTGCAGTCAGCACTAGAGGAGGAAATGTGGCCGACTGCCCCTTCTGTGGCTGGTGTTGGAAACTCTGGACAGCGAAGGGAAATCAGCGTCCCTGGCTGCTCCCTAGGCAGCTGCCTAGTTTGCCTAGCGGTAGCGCTGGCCCTGACTATACTGTAGATATAAACAAATTTGCATGTAGGATACAGGACGAGTGGATAGGCTTGTGAGAAGTAATTGTTTGCCCATCCACAACAAACAGGGAGATTATTCTATAATTTAAACTGCTTCACCTTATTACATTGTGATGAAATGTGTTTCACCACAGCTCAAAACAACATGCAAACCATGATGCAGCACCTTGCAGTACCATCCACTTTAAATAGAACTCCAATACACTATTACCTGCTTGCAGACCACCGCACGCCGATTTACGTCTGCAGAATGGCACGGGCAGGCAAAATGGCGTACCTGTATGTCCCTTTGCATTTGCCACCTAGCATGCGCGTGCCCACTGTGTGCCATGGGAGCATGCCTGAGGTCCCGCAAACTCAATGTTTACCAGCGGCCCGCGGAGAGGCATAATGGGGAGATGCCTAGGTAAACAAGGCATTTCCCTGTTCTGCCTAGTGACCTAGGGATCTACTGCTCCCTGTCATCGGGAGGAGTGATCTCTGTCATGTTGTAGTGAGCCCATCCCTCCTACATTTAGAACACATCCAGGGAACATACTTAACCCCTTGATCACGCCCTAGTGTTTAACCCCTTCCCTGCCAGTGTAATTTATACAGTAATCAGTGGTTATTTGTAGCTCTGATCGCTGTATAAATGTCAATGGTGCCAAAAATGTGTCAAAAGTGTCCGATCTGTCCACCATAATGTTGCAGCCTGATAAAAATCGCAGATCGCCACCATTACTAGTAAAAATATAATAATAAAAATGCCATAAATCTATCCCCTATTTTGTAGACGCTATAACTTTTGTGAACAGCAATCAATATACACTTATTGCAATTTTTTTACCAAAAATATGTAGAAGAATACATATATACATATTGGCCAAAACTGTGCAAGAAATTAGTTTTTTTTATATATTTTTGGGGGATATTTTTAATAGATAAAAGTAAAAACATATTGCTTTTTTCTTCAAAATTGTCAGTCTTTTTTTGTTTATAGCGCAAAAAAAACAAGAAACGCAGAAGTGATCAAATACCACCAAAAGAAAGTGGGAAAAAAGGTACATCAATTTTGTTTGTGTACAACCTTGCATAACCGCACATTTGTTAGCTAAAGTGACGCAGACCTGAATTGCAAAAAATGCTCTGGTCAGGAAGGGGATAAATCCTTCCAGGGCTGAAGTGGTTAAAGTAGTAGGCAAGGCTCCTGCAGTGCAGGGAAAATACCATGCAATGTGGGCGACTGCATTTAAAAAAAGGTAGAGTGGAAAAGGGTTGGGACACCTGTGAGGTTTTTATCGCTGCCATTGCCCTGTTAACCAGATACACCATCTATTTGTCCTGTTTATCATAAGTGAAAGTGAAAGAAAATCATGAATTTTGGGTTGTCACCAGAACAGGAATAGAGGGGCAACCTTAGTGACAACCAGGGATTCTCTTATTTTGGAGGGATTTTGCCTCACTTCCTCTTTTGGCTATGGGACAGGAAGAGAAGGAAAATCTCTCTGATGGAACACAGATGGTAAACAAACCTGGCAGGAGTTACAACCCTCCCTTATTCTATCCAAAATGAAAAAAAAGGTTTTGCCTTTAGTTAAACAGCAAAGAACAACCTTTTGAATATTAGTTTATTGACAATAGCAGGTGGCATAAGAGCTCAGGGCTGTTAAAAGGTTACAATTGCAATTTAGCTTCTTTGCAACCCAAATGTCCCATATTTCTCCTGTACTTATACCTACTGGTCAGCACTGGAAAAAAGGGGGAGGGTTGACATAGGCTACTCCAATAATAAAATGCCTGTAATGCCTATAATGGTTGATGGACTATCTCGGTACCCAATAATTGAGAAAAGTTAAGATAAAAGAATATTTTTGATACATTTATTATGAAAAGATACATAAAATACAATCACAACAAAACAACCTAGGAATTGTTGTATGTATTAACATTGGGTTAACACTTGTATAATCTAGAACCCATCTGGTGAATGGGAACAAACTGATGTAGGTACAGACCTCAACAGGTTTTGTGACGTATGTCGCTTCTTCAGGAGAATTCAGCAATAGCATCTAGAAATATATACATTCTCATAATTACAAGAACAATGAACAAGTAATAAATCAAGATTGTAGCTACGCTACCAATTAATCTTAGTTTATGGAGTTTGATAGAAGCAGCATAACTCACCAGTGGAAACCCAAGAGGGCCTCAAATGGCGTTGGAGGCACCCTAATCGATTGTCCCTCCCCTGGGCGGACACGGGAGGCTATAGATGTGGGACAAACTAGAATAATAATATAGAGAAATAATATAATAGCATCTATGTGTCATGATGAAGTGGGTCCAATGCTCAAGCAAATACACAGAGATGAGAGAAAGATCTCCTTTCCAAACTGTGTGGATAATAACTTGCCTTAATCATAGCATTATCTCATGCTAAACCCAGGGGCAGAAAATGATGAAGCTGCAGAGATGTGATGTCTCGCTCATGGACTGCGTGAGCTAAACCGCTGAACTGTCCAAGCTACTGTGGAGGCAGGCAGGAGCGTGTCGTGGTGTCAGGCGTGTGAAGACATGCGTCTACATGTTTTGCTAGGGACTCTAGCTTCATCAGGACGTAGCACCCTCTGGCTGTTAACAGTATTTATGAATACTTATGAATAGTACTTTTAATCCAGCCACAGGTGTTTCATTGGCGGGTGCCTACTGCTTCATTGACATATTACAACCTTTTAAAAAAACACAGGTTGAATGCAAATCCAACTAAATAGTAGCAGATAACAGGGATTGTTCCACATAATAGTGAAAAACAATGGTAAAAAATGGTGCAAATCTACAATGAAAATAATTCATATATATCTGTCCCATTGCACATTTAGTCCATCCATTCCATTTAAATTCACTCATTACAAAGAGCTATATCATGGAAAGAGCTGAAAAATATAGAGCAGGTAAGTAAATTAATAGAAAATAAAAAAGATGAGCTAATTAGTCACCTGAAGATTTAACTCCTTGTTTAACCCTTTAGGCATCAATGAATTTAATCTATATATCCAGAATTTCTCTTTTGACCAGGCCTCTTTTTCAGACTCTGTGTTTACAAGTTAAAAAATTTTTTTTTTTTACTAGAAAATTACTTAGAAACCCCAAACATTATACATTTTTTTCTAACATCCTAGAGAATAAAATGGCGGTCACCGTATTTGCGCAGCAGTCTTACAAGCGCAATTTTTTTGGCAAAAATTCACTTTTTTGAATAAAAAAATAAGACACCAGTAAAGTTATCCCAATTGTTTTTATATTGTGAAAGAAAATGTTAAGCCGAGTAAATTGATACCCAACATGTCATGCTTCAAAATTACGCTCGCTCGTGGAATGGCGTCAAACTTTTACCCTTAAAAAATCTCCATAGGCGACATTTAGTTACAGAGCAGGTCTATGGCTAGAATTATTGCTCTCACTCTAATGATTGCGGCGATACCACACATGTGTGGTTTGACCACTGTTTTCATATGCGGGCGCTACTCAAGTATGCGTTCACTTCTGCGCGCAAGCTCGTCGGGACAGGGCGCTTAAATTTTTTTTTTCTTATTTATTTTACTTGATTTTATTTCTTTTTTCACTGTTTTAAAAACTGGGTCACTTTTATTCCTATTACAAGGAATGTAAACATCCCTTATAATAGAAAAAAAGCATGACATGTCCTCTTAAATATGAGATCTGCGGTCAAAAAGACCTCAGATCTCATATTTGGACTTAAATGCAATAAAAATGCAATGAAAAAATGACAACAGAAAAATGTGCCTTTAAGACGTATGGGTGGAAGTGACGTTTTGATGTTGATTCCGCCCTGCTATAGTATGGAGACGGGTGGGGTCATCTTCCCCTCACTCGTCTCCATACACAGCCATGGACAGGTTCTGATCGCCTCCGCCACTGCCAACGGCTCCGGTAAGCGGCGGAGGGCGCAAGAGAGCAGCGAGAGGGGGGGCACCTCTCCTGCTGCCGATAATGGTGATCTTGTGGCAAATCCACCTCAGAGACCACCATTATCATAAACAGGACCACCGGCTCTAAAGATGGATACCTCGGTTGTGGCAGCAGCTGCTTTCATTACCGAGATGTTTATCTCCAAACTGCCGATGTATATGTACAGGAGCCGGTGGGCAAGTGGTTAAGAAGCACTTTGTCAAAGTCACCTCTTCTGGCACTAATTTTAAGTGCATAAATCCCCTTAACTAGTAACCCATCGGGTTTTAACTGATGATACAAAAGACAATGTGCCAAGGGGCTTCTGGGTTCCTTATGTTTTATATCACCCAAGTGTTGCTCTATTCTAATACACAGTTGGCATTTCGTTTTTGATCTGATCGAAAAGATTCTTCATTGTCTGTTTCACTAGTGGCCATATCTGTTTCAGATTGGGAGAGGATACGAAATGTTCTGTGTCTCAATATATTTCTGCCTCTTTGAGAGGCCAGATCAAACATGTCACCCCTCTGGACAGAACCTTCATTTTATTCTGCTGTAGCCAATGACAGGTCGACTTGGCCATGTTTTGGATCATTGTCTTGTTGGAATGTCCAAGTACATCCCATGTGCAGCTTCCTGGCTGATGAATGCAAATATTCTTCCAGTATTTTTTGATAACATACATCAATTATCATAAATTTTGACCAAATTTCCTGTGCCTTTGTAGCTCACACATCCCTAAAACATCAGCAATCCACCTCCGTGTTTCACAGTAGGAATGGTGTATCTTTCATCATAGGCCTTGTTGACTTCTCTCCAAATGTCACTCCAAATGACTTTGTGCCAGAAAGTTTGAGACTTGTCTCTGTGCTGTTTGGTGTATTGTAAGCATGATACTTTGTGGCGTTTGCGTGGTAATGGCTTTCTTCTGGCAACTCGACCATGCAGCCCATCTTTCTTCAAGTGCCTCCTTATTGTGCATTTTGAAACAGCCACACCACATGTTTTCAGAAAGTCCTGTATTTCATCTGAAGTTATTTGTGGGTTTTTCTTTGCATCCCTAACAATTTTCCTGGAAGTTGTGGCTGAAATTTAAGTTGGTCTACCTCACCGTGGTTTGGTTTCCCTCATTTTCCACTTCTTGATTAGAGTTTGAACACTGCTGATTGGCATTCTCAATTCCTTAGATATATTTTTATATCCCTTTCCTGTTTTATACAGTTCAACTACCTTTTCCCACAGATCCTTTGGCAATTCTTTTGCTTTCCTGATGACTCAGAATCCAGAAACGTCAGTGCAGCACTGGATGAAAGATGCAAGGGTCTGTCAGGAGTCCAAAAACTCTTTGACCTTTTATACATACTAAATACAAGCAAACAGATCACAGGTGAAGATGGTTACCTTTAATAGCCGTTCAAACCCCTTTGTGTCAACTTATGTGCATGTTATCAGGCCAAAATCACCAGGTTATGTAAACTTATGATCAGGGTCAATTGGGTAGTTTCTGTTGTGATTATGATTTAAAAAGAGTAAACACAGTTGATTGATAATAAATGGCATCAGCCAAACACTAGCCATGAGCGAAAGAAATGTTTTGTGTTATCATTCATATTCTTTGAAAATGGCCAAGAAATCATAAATATATATATATAGGAACTGTGCTTTAAAACCAGTGTTTAACAACCCTTTTTCCATCAAGACAGCCTTTAAAACTCTGCACAATCTTCAGGCACCCTATTATAAATGTAACTAAACTAATGCCACGTACGCACGATCGGAATTCTCGTTGGAAAAAGTTCTGATGGTTTTCCAGATGGAATTCCAACGGAAGGCTCAAGCTGTCTTGTCTACACACAGTCACACCAAATTCCGATAGTTTATAACGCAGTGACGTACAACACGTACGACACGACTAGAAAAAGGAATTTCAATAGCCAGTAGCCAATAGCTGTCGGAATTGCATACACACAATCGGAATTACCAATAGAAAGTTTTTCCATCTGGAAAATTGAGAACATGCTATCAATTTTTGGCTGGCGGGAATTCGGACAGCTAAATTCTGATGGAGCATACACACGGTCGCATTTTCCGATGAAAAGCTCTCATCGGTCTTTTTCTGGCCGGAAATCCGGTCGTGTGTACGCGGCATAAGAGTTTTACATATCGCAGCATCATCCACACAGAGGTGATTTATCCTTACAAAGCAGATACATCTTCACTCACTGCTACTGACTGGAATACTAGTGCTTTTCTTCTTTCTCAGTTTCTCTTCCTCGCTCAGCTAATGTATTCCTAGTGCTGTGCAGGATAGTGGCATAGAAGGATGCTGTGCAGATGCCCAATGTCCTCCTTATTAACTAGTGACGTTAGAGGTTGTTAGGATGCCGGTGGCCAAGGTTGTAATGATGCACAATGAAAATCTGTGGCTTTGTGTAACAAAAAAGCAGGTTTGATCCACCTGTTGGCTTGTATACAGTTTTGGGGCAATGTTTAGGCATTTTGCCAAGGCACCCCTGAGGAACACAGAAGGTACTCCAGAGTGCCTCAGCAACCTGGTTGAAAAAGGCTGCTTTATACTAAGGCCTCATGCAAACTTGTAAAGGCTGTTTCTCCTGATCAGCTGACATGCTTCTATGTAGAGTGGGTTACGAGGCACGGTAGGTGCAATGCAAGGTAGATTAATGGACGCCAGAAACTTCTTGAATGCAAAGAGATTTATTTTCTCTTAGCAGAACTGTGGGAAATAGGGTTAGGGCCAGGACACACTTTAGTAATTGCAATGTTAATTAGCAGACTCTGAGACTTCTATAGGTAGACAGCCATGCAGGGAAAGGCGCCCAGGCCGACACCACATCTGCATGTGTAGACACGTTGTCTCCTATGGCAACAATCTTGAACAGTTTCTAACAAAGGTTGTAATGAACTCTTTAGCTTCCTCCACAATCTCTTTGTTTAGATCTTCACTCAACTGAGCTCCCAGTCTATCATAGTCTAGACCCGCTGATCCACTGCCACTGGATCTCCTGAGCACTTCCAATTTTCTCACTGAGTATCTTCCTCAAGCATCACCCTCATGTCCCTGCTGGGTCCCTAACTTGGCACTCACAGATACTACTCAAGCATCACCCCAGTGGCCTGCTCGGTCCCTGGCTTGTCAAACAAGACTGCTCTGCAAGCATCTCCTCCGCTGGCTGGGTCCCTGGCTTGACACCTGCTAAAGTTTCCCAATTATTCACCGTCCCCAGTTGGTAAGAATACTGCTCTGGTACTTGCTTCAGCTACTCATGGTGGTCCCTGGTAATAAGGTGGACGGCCCCTTAGTGACAACAGCTTCCCCTCTACCTCTGACCATGACAGGTTCTCCGGCTGGCAGAACTTCTGGCTGGACTGCAAGCCACAGTCCCAACCCTATGCTGTTCTCTTACTTTTGGATAGGCCCTCAGACAGCCTAGGAGCCAGATGTCCCTGGGATAGGCCTCAAGCTCTGGCCTAACAGCCCAGGGCAGCACAACACATGTCCACCCAGACAGCCATCCAGGTCGCACAGAACCCCAATCACCTGACCTCACCCAAATAAATAGACTCTCACAGCAGGCCAAGAGACCCAAGAAAATCCCTGCCAATTGGCTGAGACACCCCATCTATTCCTAATCTGTTCTTGCAATGCCCTTGTCTTATCTAACGCCATCAGATACCAGGCCATCTAGTCAGAAGAGAGAAGTGCAGAAATTCAAGAATTAGGGTGAAATCAATTGACCTCCTATAAATCGGCCAAGGCAACTATCACTTGGCAGGTAAATTTGCTAGCAACCCTACCTAAACATCAGGGTGCTACATACTAAAGGCAAATCCACTTTGCACTTCCAAGTGCACTTGGAAGTGCAGTCCCTGTAGATCTGAGGGGGGCATGCAAGAAAAATAAAAAACAGCATTTTTGCATGATTGGATGCTAAAGTCAGCAGAGCTTCCCCTCATTTTAGATTTTCCCCTCAGATCTGCAGCGACTGCACTTCTAAGTGCACTTTTAGTGCAAAGTGGATTCGCCTTTAGTAAACCAACCCCATAGTGTCTTTGTTTTTTTTTAAATTCTCCTGCTAAATACCTTATTCCACCTCACTGATCTGTGGTCACATTACCACCTGATGCTCTCCTTCTTTGATCTATGGACTACAGAGGAAGGGGCTGTGATCCCCCTATGACGTCTGCCGTACGGTCACGTGATCGCACATTGGCGAGGTGGAATAAGGTATTTAGCAGAAAAATTGAAATAAAAATAAGACACTGTGTAGTATATTTTGTGAGAGCCCAGGGGGTGACAGTAATTGTGAGCAGTAACTTTACTGCCACTCGGAACAGTGGTAGGAGGGGAGGAGCAGCTCACTGACTGACAGGCAGGAAGAGAGGAGAACAGTGGGCTGGCGAGGCAATCATGGATCAGCAGCCATGATTTACTGTGGTCAGCACACACAGGGGGACACAGGAACCGGCAGGATTAACCAGGTTATTTACAGCATAGAAAAGGAAAAATTACAGAGCACAAGCACTTTGTGGTTTTTCATGCTTTAAAGGAACAGGATCACTACCTTTTTTTTTTTTGTTAGGGTTACAACCTCTTTAACCACTTCAATACCGGGCACTTAAACACCTTTCTGCCCAGACCAATTTTGAGCTTTCAGCGCTGTCGCACTTTGAATGACAATTGCGCGGTCATGCTACACTGTACCCAAATGACATTTTTATCATTTTTTTCCCACAAATAGAGCTTTCTTTTGGTGGTATTTGATCACCTCTACGGTTTTTATTTTTTGCGCTACAAATAAAAAAATACCGAAAATTTTGAAAAAAAAAATGTTTTTTTTTGTTTCAGTTTCAAAACTTTGTAAATAAGTATGTTTTCTCCTTCACTGATGGGCACTGATGGGGCTACACTGATGGGCACTGATAAGGTGGCACTGATGGGCACCAATGTGGCACCAATGAAGTGGCACTGATAGGCGGCACTGATGGGCGACACGGATGGGCGACACGGATGGGCGACACGGATGGGTGACACGGACGGACACTGATAGGTGGCACAAATTGGCACTGATAGCTGGCACGGATGGGCGGCACAGATGGGCATGGATAGGCGGCACAGGTGGGCATGGATAGGCGGCACAGGTGGGCATGGATAGGCGGCACAGGTGGGCATAGATAGGCGGCACATGTGGGCATAGATAGGCGGCACAGGTGGGCATGGATAGGCGGCACAGGTGGGCACTCAGGCGGCACAGGTGGGCACTCAGGCGGCACAGGTGGGCACTCATAGGCGGCACAGGTGGGCACTTATAGGCGGCATCGGTGTTATAGTAATGGATGCCAATCAGTGCCAAACAATAATGCATGCCAATCAGTGATGCCCATTGTGGCCACTGATTGGCATCCATTATGGGCACTGATTGGCACCCATTGTGCTGACTGGCACCCTGGTGGTCTAGGGAGGATTATGTATTTTTATTACCTTTTCCCTGGTGGTCTAGTGGTGTCCCTGGTGGTCCAGTGTGGGCATCCTCGGGGGGGCTGTGCTGATAATCGATCAGCACAGACCCCCCCTGTCAGAGGAGCAGCCGATCGGCTCTCCTCTACTCGCGTCTGACAGACGCGAGTGAGGGAAAGCCGATCACCGGCTCTTCCCATTTACACTGTGATCAGCCGTGATTGGACACGGCTGATCACATGGTAAAGAGTCTCCGTCGGAGACTCTTTACCGAGATCGTAGTTGCCGGGTGTCAGACTGACACCCCGCAACAACGATCGCCGCGATGCGCGCCCCCGGGGGCGCGCAGCGGCTTATTATCCTAATCACGTCATATGACGTCGGGTTAGGATAATGAAACCACTTTGCCGCCGTCAATTTGTAATAGGGCGGGCGGCAAGTGGTTAATTTTTTCTGGCTATTGAAATGAATAAATGCTGAAGTGCTAAACGCTTTTAGTGCTTAGGCACATTTAGATGTATTTAGGCCTTATGTACACTGCTGCTGCTAAACTGACTTATGCCGTGTACACACGATCGGAATTCCGGCCAGAAAAAGACCGATGAGAGCTTTTCATCGGAAAATGCGACCGCGTGTATGCTCCATCGGAATTTAGCTGTCCGAATTTCCGCCAGCCAAAAATTGATAGCATGTTCTCAATTTTCCAGACGGAAAAACTTTCTATCGGTAATTCCGATCGTGTGTATGCAATTCCGACACGCCAAAAATCACGCATGCTCAGATTCAACTACGAGAGAGAAGCTATTTGCTACTGGCTATTGAACTTCCTTTTTCTAGTCCCGTCATACGTGTTGTACGTCACCGCGTTATAAATGATCGGAATTTGATGTGATCGTGTGTAGGCAAGACAGCTTGAGCCAAATTCTGTTGGAATTCCATCAGAAAACCATCAGAATTCCGATTGTTTGTACGCGGCATTAGAGTTCTTTTTATACTCAAAGCTTCTTTCCTGAGCGCAGTTCTTCCAAGGAGTTTTGACTGCCTCTAAACGTTGCTGCTTCTAAACTCTGGAAAATGGTTTATTGCGTGAGTTTAGGAGCAGCAGTGTGCATGAGACACTCCACTGCCCCTGGATACAAACATTTGGAAAAGGTATTAGGAGGCTGCCTTGTATTTGCAACAAAGCCCCAGAATGTGAAGGTACACTTCTGCATCAAGCCCTATCATTTTTATATTTCAGTGTTCAAAGGGGTCATTTGTTTAATTAAAACAGCTGTAAAGAAGCTTATTCATTTTGTTATATTATTTGTTATATATATATATATTTTTTTTATTATATTATTTGTTATATTTTGCTTTGCATTTAATATCCCTGTTGCTGCATCTTCTAGCTTGGTCCAATGTTGATTGAAGTGCCCAAGGAGGAAAGAACAAAGGTGTTGAAAGCTAGCCTTCATTAAGAGCACTGTTATCCCTCGTCTTTCTGTGATTAACTTTTGTACATTCCCATGTCTTTGGGCCAGCTTGTTGCTTGAGTGTCCCTGGAGTAACATAGTGACTGCATAAGAATGGAATCCACGTCTTGTTACCCAGGAAGCTACTGGTGCCTGCTGTCTACTCTGCGCACACCTGTTCAGCGCTAGCAGCTGTGAATCTGTTACAAGAAGATTGTTGAACCTCACTGAATGGGGAGCTCATTGTTAAGAGCGTAAGCAGCAAGTTGTATTAGTGGCATGGCTGTACACAGTCTATACACTTGTCTGGTTTGTCATTCCAGAAATTGTCCTTTGACTGCTGCACGGTTCCTTGTGTTTACATTTTGGGTGGAAGCTTTTAAATTCAGCCATAGAAATACCATTTTGGTTATAGGTAAGCCATTATCAATAATACTGGTACCCACATCAGAAGAAATATAGTTTGGATCTGTAAAAGCACATCTCTTTCCTGTCCATAGACAATACTGTTTTGGCTCACCTGTGCATGTGTGGCCTTTTGGAAGGTAACAGCTACATTAAGCAAAGGTGACAGCACATATCGTTCTTAGCTGCATGTAAATGTAGCACCTTGATGTTTAGGCAGGGTTGCTCCTAAATTTACCTGCCAGGTGTATTTGCCTTGGTCAATTGTGAGGGATCAGTTGTGTTCACCCTAAGTCTGGAATTGCTCCTCACTTCTCTCTTCTGCCGCCAGGTGGCCGGGTACCTGTTGACATTAGATAAGACAAGGGCAAAGCAAGGACAGATTAGGAGTATATGGGGTATATCCGTCAATGGGCAGGGATGTTCTTAACTTCCTTGGCCTGCTGGGATAACATATACATTTGGGTGAGGTCAGGTGATTGGGGTTCTGTGCCACTTGGATGGCTGTCTGGGTGGATGTGTGTTGTGCTGCTCGGGCTGCTAGGCCGGAGTTTGGGCTTAACCCGGGGACATCTGGCTGCTAGGCTGCCTGAGGGCCTATCCAGAAGCAAGAGAGCAGCATAGGGTTGGGATTGCAGCTTGCAGTCCAACCAGAAGTGACGGTTCTGCCGGCTGGAGAACCTGTTGTGGTCTGAGGTAGAAGGGAAGCTGTCGCCCACTAAGGGACCAACCACCTTGTTATCAGGGACCACAGGGAGTAGCTGAAGCCAGTACCCAAACAGTATTCTCACCAACCAGGGATAGTGAAGAATTGGGAAACTTCAGTAAGTGCTAAGCCAGGGACCCAGCCAGTGGGGTGACTCTTGAGGAGTATCTGGAGTGCCAAGCTAGGGACCCGGCAGGGAAGTGGGGGGTGACGCTTGAGGAAGATACTAAAGTAAGAAGAGCAGAAGAGCTCACGGGATTCAGTGGCAGTGAATCAGCAAGTCTAGTGAGAGAGACTGGGAGATCAGTGGGCAAAGAATCTACAAGAAGTGACTGTATAAAAGTAATGAGGTTTGTTACAACTTGTGTTAGGAACTGTTCTAAGGTTGTTGCCATAGGAGACAGCGCTCCTACACACGCAGATGTGGTGTCTTGCTGAATGCCTTTCCCTGCATGGCTCTCTTCCTGTAGAAGTCTCAGAGTCTGCTAATTGACTCTCTAGTGTGATTTAATCACATGCCTACTACTTGAGGGTGTCCTGGCCCTAAACCCTCTCTCCCACCGTTCTGTTCAAGAGAAAATAAATCTGTTTGCATTCAGGAAGTGTCTGGCGCACATGAATCTACCTTACATTACACCCACTATGCCTTGCAATCCTCTCTATACAGAAGGATGTCAGCTATCCTTGGCTCTGGAGGTTCTCATTAGACTAAAGGAGGCCTGGGACCTTGTTACATAAAATTGATATTGGTGCTAAAAAGCTACACTAGGACTCTGAACTCTCTGGTGTGCTTTAACCACTTGCCTACTGGGCATTTTCCCCCCTTCCTGCCCAGGCAATTTTCCACTTTCAGCACTGTCGCACTTTGAATGACAATTGCACTATCATGCAGTTCTGTACCCATATGACATTTTAATTATTTTTTCACAAAAATAGAGCTTTTTTTTTCATGGTATTTAATCACCACTGTTTTTTTTTTTACTAAACAAACAAAAAATTACCCACTGATTATCAGTGTAGATGTCCCCTTTCACACTTGCCAGTTACCGGAGGAGGGCTTTAACCCTTGTAAATTTCTTCACCATTTTTGTCCCACTGGGGAGATTTTTCCTTCACTTCCTGTTCCATAACCAAAACAGGAAGAGGAAATCCCTCCAAAGTGAGGGAATTCCTGGTTGTCACCAGAACTAGTTTCCCCATTGGAAGATTTCCCCAATATTCATGTTCTGGTGACAACCTAAAATTTGTGATTTTCTTTCACTTATAACAGTAAACAGAACAAATAGAGAGGGTGAATCTCCCTAACAAGAGCACAGACAGCAATAAAAACCGACATATCTACTAACCACTCTCCACTCCATGCAAAACTTAAAGCAGTATTAAGTACCCAAAAGCGAACATTTATCATATTGCAGCTTACCAGATTCTTAGATTTGATAGCTTCATTCATTTTCTTTTTTAGGCTTTCTTTTTTCTGTTTTCATCGTGTGATCTGGCCAGTAAATCTATTGTTTTAGAAAAGAACAAGCTCTGTTCCAGGTGTATCAGTTTACAGGGATGAGATAAACCATTTAACACTGTCAGGAGTGTTTACAATGATTAGCTTTTATTTATTCATGTAAAACCTTTATCCCAAAAGGGAAAAAGGTTTGTTGTAATAATCATGGTACGTGATTTTGTGCAGTGGGTCTGGGGTGCGCACCAGTGGCGACCCACAACCTATGTGATTGGACACAGCGGGAGCCACTCAGTGGGTCCAGCGGCCTCGATGGTGCCGACACCCCATGATCATTCATAGGAGAGGTGGAATGGCGGTCTGCCTATGTAAACAAGGCAGACCATTGTTCTATGAGGTAGGAAGATGGAGATCTTGTGCTAATTGGTAAGAGTGCTGGGAATTTTTTGGCTGTTTGTGACTGGCGTTGGTCCCAGAACTATGCAGGCATATCATATGGGAGGTCAATCAGCCAGACCTCAAAGAACACCTAGCAACTTCTAGAGGAACCCCAGGGTTCCGTGGTACTCTGGTTGAGAATGGTTTCTCTGTAGTATTCCCCTGCAACATAAAAGGTAATGGAGGTAATGTGACAAGGTGAGGGTTTGTGCGCAGGCAATAATTAGACAAAAACAGCAAACCCGCGCTGGTAATGCTAGACCCCCCTATCCTCCAGTCACCCCGTACTGGTACTACTTGACCACTCCATCTTCCAGCCACCCCCTCACTGGTACTGCTAGACTCCCCTCTGTCCTCCAGCCACCCCATGCTGTTACTACCGTACCCCTCCAGGCCAGCATGGTCTGGCTGTCCACCCGTATCCGCCTGGCTGTTTACTGCTACCCACCTCCCAATCTCAGGCTGGGGATTAGAATTTTGTATATTTTCATATAAGGCAGCTGCCTTATTCTAGCGCTTGCCCCTGGCAAAAGACTTAAGCATATGCAGTTAGTGGGACAAAGCGTGGCATTAGTAAAAGGAGTGCAATGATTATTAACTAAGTTAGCTTAAGGAAAAGAACATTTAGCCACTTAATTCATTCCACATAAAATGGCAATTTTGATAATACTTTTTCTTGCAAAACAGTAGATCGCAATTGTATGCTATATAAAACACTTTTAAGTTATACAAAGTGAAAGGTTTAATGGTCCCAATAATTTTTTTTTTTAATTTGCAGGAGGTTGGTTATCCAAAAGTCAAACATATTGAAAATATAGTATATAGGCAACAAAATGCTGATCCTTCTGTATATGGAGTCAAAATCGTGTTTGTGGCTAAGTGGTTAGCAGAACTGGGGTCGTTAGCTCAAACCCCAACCACAGCACTACCGGCCTGGAGTTTGCAAGTTCTCCCTGAATGTATTTTCTCTGGATACTCCGGAATTCCTCCCACACTCCAAAGACATGCTGGTAGGTTAATTGGCTCCTGTCTAAATGGACTCTAGAATATGTACTGTATATATGAATGTGAGTTAGGGACCTTAAATTGTAAGTGCCGTGAGGGCAGGGACTGATGTGAATGTACCATATGTATGTGTAAAGCACTGTGTAAATTGACAGCGCTATATAAGCGTGAGTACCTGTAATAAATAAATAAAATGTTTGGATATTGAGTGTTGAATAATGTAGTGATGAAGGCATCTGATGGTGTATGTAGTTACCATATAACTTATTTCCGGCACTGAATGTATGGCTCTTTAAGATTTAGGCATATGCTTTCAAATGCCCAGCCTCTTGACCAATATACAATACACTGCAATTTGTATCATAGGCTGTTGATAGTAGAAAATCTAATTAGAACAGCACCTCTAAAAAGCAGACCGCTCCAATCTTTAAAACCTCAGCAACCTCTGAAAAGTGGGTTTAGCTATATCCTCACCTCTCTTCTGTAGATTGACTCTGCCCCTCAGGGGCATTTTTATTTGCAACTTGGTCAAGTGTGAAGCCTTAATATATGAATGGTGGGTGTAACGGTAAGAAAAGGAAGGTTTTAACAGCCGTAGAAAACACTTGGAAGAGAAACATCTTAGTAGTAGTTAGAAGGAAGTTGGGTTAATTAGATTTGACTGTATGGTCATGGGTCATAGAAATGGTTTCACTTCCTGGCAAATGTGGAATGTAAACATGTTTGACTACCAAGCAACATCTGTTCATCTTCACTTGTAATGGCAGATAAAGCTGCTGCCTGAGTTTATTCTAACGTGTCAAGCTAGCTTAGTGAAACATATTAACCACATATTTTGAGGGGGAGGGAGTGCTCATAAAGATTAACATATATGTTCCTGACATTTAGCTGGAGGCAAATGCACAGAAAGCTGGACTTGGTAAGTGTAGGAAACAGATAGTAAAAGCAATGAAGCTTGACTGCTGGAGAGATCCATGGAAACAAATTTTAATATAAAGGTTTTTCCCTTTACATTTAAAAGAATTTGTAGATAGAATAATTTTCCCCACTTATGTATTTTGTCCATGTGATGGTTCGTTCAGGCTCTGGGCATGCCCTCATACTTATTCTGTGGCCCTGTGGCACGTATACAGCCCTCAGGTTCCCTGAAGACAGTAGTCTGTGTTTTGGTGCTTAGTAAAAGAAAAAGTATTCTTGTAGACACGTGGCTTGTTTTATTTCTTTCACACTATATTACTTTTTTCCTCCCTTTTCTCTTTTTATATTTTTTCCTAAGATTTCCCTAAAGGAACACACTGAAGGAAATAATAAATATACCACATAAGTATTTATTAAGAGAGCTGTAGGAAGAACCAATGTGGCGTCATTAATTTGTAGAGGGAGGCAATAATATCCGTAATCTCCAGCAGCCCGCTAGTTATACCCAAGTTGATTGATCAATAAACTTGGTACATTCAGCCTGCCCATACACGTTCCGAAACTCAGCAGTACTGTCAGTGGCCAGTTTAACTCACCTTTTTTTGATTGGAAGGGTCCCAACAGAATTGATACATATATTTTTGTCAAAGTATTCCCTTTTTTTTTCCTTTTTTTTTAAAGGGGTCTTCAGTGTTGGCACTCTTCCTTTCTTTTTTAGTTTGAGGTCTAAACTGAAAAAAGAGATGAGAAAACGTATTTAGTGCTTTCAAAATTCATCCTGTATCAGGCTGAATAGCCACAGTGGAGATTTCTAAGTCTGATCCTCCATTGTTTAATCTACTTTAAATTTTTTTGCAGTTTTTATTACACATTAAAGCAGAAAGTTCCAGACAAAAAGCTAATAACTCAAATGAAATATGATCAAATAATCACATAAATATGTTGATGGTAACATCAGCCAAAATTTTTAATGAATCCCAACAAAATACACAAAAAGATGTGCTTGTGGTGCCTTTTATGTTCATTCCATGTAGGCAAAGATGGCCCTTTGCATGAGATTATGGATAGGTACGCCATGTGAATGAAGTCTTAAATAGATAAACCATGTTGTAAATACCTTCTCTTTTAAGAAGTCAATGCTGCATCTGAAATTACTTTGGAGGTGGGCTGCTTGGTTCCTTTTGTACCACCCCATTACAAACCTAATGATTGTACTGTTGCCCTAGACTCACACTTTACTATTCCCCTCTATTATATTTTTATTTCAACGCAATTCCAGACACCTGCAATCTCAGACATATACCAACCCCTACAATCTGGAGTAGTTCAGGGTTGGCTTGTGTGATATTTTCTGGAAGCTACAGTGGATATAAAAAGTCTACACACCCATGTTAAAATGTCAGGTTTCTGTGATGTAAAAAAATGAGACAAAGATAAATCATTTCAGAATTTTTTCCACCCTTAATGTGACCTTTAAACTGTGCAAAAAAGTAAAAATAAAATAATACGGTTGCTTAAGTGTGCACCCCCTTACACTAATACTTTGTTGAAGCACCTTTTGATTTTATTACAGCGCTCAGTCTTTTTGGGTATCTTTTTTGGAGTCTATCAGCATGGCATATCTTGACTTGGCAATATTTGCACACTCTTCTTTGCAAAAACACTCCAAATCTGTCAGATTGCCAGGGCATCTCCTGTGCACAGCAGTCTTCAGATCACCCCACAGATTTTCACTTGGATTCAGGTCTGGGCTCTGGCTGGGTTATTCCAAAACTTTAATCTTCATCTGGTGAAGCTATTCCTTTGTTGATGTGGATGTATGTTTTGGGTCTTTCTAATGCCCTTCGTGTTCAGCTTTCTAGCAGAAGACTGAAGATTTTGTGCCAATATTGACTGGTATTTGAAACTGGTCATAATTGCCTCTACCATTGAATAAGGCCCCTGTTCCAGCTGAAGAAAAACAGCCCCAAAGCATGATGCTGCCACCACCATGCTTCAGAGTGGGTATGGTGTTCTGTTGGTGATGTTATCTTTTGGAATTATAGCCAAAAAAGTTCAACCTTGGTTTCATCAGACCATAACATATTTTCTCACATGCTTTTTGGAGACTTCTGATGTGTTTTTGCAAAATTTAGCCGGGCTTGGATGTTTTTCTTCATAGGAAAAGGCTTCCGTCTTGCCACTCTACCCCATAGCCCAGATATATGAAGAATACGGGAGATTGTTGTCACATGTACCACACAGCAAATACTTGACAGATATTCCTGTAGCTCCTTTAATGTTGCTGTAGGCCTGTTGGCAGCCTCCCTGACCAGTTTTTTTCTTGTTTTTTCATAAATTTTGGAGGGACGCCTAGTTCTTTGTAATGTCATTGTTGTGCCAAATTTTCTCCACTTGATGATGACTGTCTTCACTGTGTTCCATGGTATATCTAATGCCTTGGAAATTCTTTTGTACCCTTTTCTTGACTGATACCTTTTAACAATGAGATCCCTCTGATGCTTTGGAAGCTCTCTGTGGACCATGGCTCTTGCTGTAGGATGAAAAAAAAGTCAGGAAAGACCTACTAGAACAGCTGAACTTTATTTGGGGTTAATCGGAGACAATCTAAATTATGGCATGTGTGTGCTGACTCTTATTTAACATCAGTTTGAATGTGATTACTTAATTCTGAACACAGAAAAACTGAAGCTCAGCCCCGTTTTTGCCACCCACATTAAAAATTCATTAGACACTTGCCACCAGACCAGTGTACTTTGAGTTATATTTTCACTCTGTATACACATCTGTAAGTCTATAGTATGATAGTCATTACATACAAAATAGGACAGTAAAGAAATGCAGGATGTGAACAAAACAAACAAGGAAAAAAGTTTATTCCCAAAGCTCACATTTGTGCCAGACTTGCTAAATGATAGTGGTGAATTAGCATAATTCCTTCTTCTGCCTAGAGAATTTATGCCAAAGGCTGTAAAGAAAGTTCATAACAGTCTTATTTAAACAATTCAGTACCAGACACTTTCACCTGCTTCCTGCCCAGGCCAATTTTCAACACAGTGCTGTCACACTTTAAATGCCAATTACTCAGTTATGCAACTCTGTAAGCAAATTACACTTTTATTATTTTTTTACAGATAGAGCTTTCCTTTGGTGGTATTTCATCACCACTGAGTTTGTCATTTGTTAGTTTTTTTGCCATTGGCCATATAAATGAAAAGTTTGTAAAAAAATGTTTTTTCTTAAAGTGATTGTAGCTTTCATTTTCTTAAATTTAAAATAATAAACATGTCATACTTACCTCCACTGTGCAGCTCGTTTTGCACAGAGTGGCCCCGATCGTCCTCTTCTAGGGTCCCTCTGCAGCTCTCACGGCTCCTCCCTGCATCAGATAACCCCTTAGGAGAAGCGCTCTCCTGGGAGGTTACCGTCCGGCCACGTTCCTGAGTCCAGCATTCAACCGTTCGTCTGTATGCTAGTCCGACTGACCAAATACAACGCAAGGGCAGCTATTGGCTACTGGTTATTGAACTTCCTTTTCTAGTTCCGCCATACGTCATCATGTGCAAAACTAACGGACTTTTGTCCGTTCATGTGTGGGCAAGTCTCTTCAGTTGGAAGCCCGTCTGAACTCCGTTGAAAGTCCGTCGGAACTCCGCCGAGAAGAACGTTGGACCTTTTCTGACAGAAAGTCCAGTCATGTGTACGCGGTATAACAGTTACTCACCTTAAGAGTTACTTAAGCCTTATGAGTTACTCACCACCAGTTACTCCACCCAACCCCTACCCTACCCCACCCCTAATTCCACCCCTAATTCCACCCATAAACTCACCCTCATAAATGATCTCATGAAATTACACTGTTAAATGTTTCATGCAGAATTAAGTTACAAAAATAAATATTACCAACAACTTTATTAGTGCAGCCTATCAGTGCCCATCAATGCAGCCTCACCTGTGCCCATCACTGTAGCCTCATCAGTGCCCATCAGTGCAGCCTCAACAGTTCCCATCAATGCAGCCTCATTAATGCCCATCAATGCTGCCTCATCCGTGCCCATCAGTGCATCCTCACCAGTGACCATCAGCGCACCTTCACCAGTGCCCCTCAGCGCAGCCTCACCAGTGCTTATTAGCACAGGCTCACCAGTGCCCATCAGCACAGCCTCACCAGTGCCCATCAGCACAGCCTCACCGGTGCCCATCAATGCAGCCTCACCGGTGCCCATCAATGCATCTCACCAGTGCCCATTGATGCGTTCCACCAGTGCCCATCAGCACAGCCTCACCAGTGCCACTCAATGCAGCCTCACCAGTGTCCATCAATGTAGTCGGATCATTCCCATCAATACAGCCTCACCAGTACCTATCAATGTAGCCTCACCAGTGCCCATAAAGGCAGTCTCATTAGTGCCCTTCAATGCAGTTTCACCAGTGTCCATCAATGCAGCCTGATCAGTGCCCATCGATGCAGTCTCACCAGTGCCCATCAGTGCAGCCTCACCAGTTGCCATCAATGTAGCCTGATCAGTGAATATCAATGCAGCCTCACAAGTGCCCATCAATGCAGCCTCACCAATGCCCATCAGCGCAGCCTCAGTGCACAGGGATTACAGGGATGAGAGCCGGGCGGATCATTGACCAAGGGCTTCTGTCAGACAAAGTCCCCCCTCATAGACCGGCTCTTATGATAGACATCACACATCCTGACATTGGACCAGTGTTCTGTCTATCATAGAAGCCGGTCCAGGAGGCAAGACTTCATCTGACAGCGGCTGCCGGTCAATTCAAATCCATGCAGTGTCACAGCGGGAGATCCCTGGGGTAAGTATAGTAACAAGTCCTATTTGCAACCCCACAGCACCCAATAAGGAGATAGTATGCGACCGGTATAAATTAAGTGGCATGTTCACCAATGCCAGGAGTCTGCCGGACAAGATGGGAGAACTAGAGCTACTGTTGTACGAGGAGGATTTCGATTTTGTAGGAATTACAGAGACTTGGTTGGACAGCTCTCGTGATTGGCTTGCAACCATTCAAGGGTATTCCCTATATAGCAGGGATAGAGAGGGTAGAAAAAGGGGAGAGGTATGCCTGTATATCAGAAATGATGAACTGAATGTGAGAGATAACATCACTAAGGGAGCAAGGGAGGAGATTGAATCCTTATGGGTATAACCACAAAGGGAGGAAACTAAAGGTGAAGTAATACTGGGAGTATGCTATAGGCCCCCTAACCAGAAGGAGGAGGCGGAAGCGAACCTCCTATCACAATTTGGATTAGCAGCAAGAATCGGAAGTGTCATTATAATGGGGGATTTTAATTATCCAGACATGAACGGGGTGGAAGAAACCGCCCATTCATCTAAGGCTTGCCAGTTCCTAAGTGTCTTGCAGGACAATTTCATGGGTCAGATGGTAAATGCACCAACTAGAAACAAAGCATTAGTAGACCTACTGATTATCAACAATACTGACCTGATCACAGATGTGGAAATACGGGCAATTTAGGAAACAGCAATCATAGGTCAATTAGTTTTAGTATAAATCACACAAATAGGAAACATAAGGGGAATACAAAGACACTGAATTTCAAAAGAGCCAACTTCCCTAAACTACGATCCTTGCGAGAAGATAATAATTGGGATAAATTCTTAGAAACAAAGAACATGGCGGAAAAATGGATATGCTTGAAGAGCATATTAAATAAGGCGATTAGCCAGTGTATCCCATTGGGAAATAAATTTAAAAGAGCTAATAAAATTCCTGGGTGGCTTAACTCCAATGTAAAAATGCATATAAAAGCAAAGGAGAAGGCCTTCAAAAAATATAAGACTAAGGGATCATCATCAGCATTCCAACTTTAGAAAGAATTCAACAAGAAATGTAAGGGTGCAATCAGTGTGGCTAAGATAGAAATGAAAGGCACATAGCAGAGGAGAGTAAAACAAATACCAATAAATTCTTTAAGTACATAAATACCGTATTTATCGGTGTATAACACACATCGTATAACACGCACCACAATTTTAGGAGGGAAGTTTAAGGAAAAAACTTACATTTTAAATAATGAACTTTGAAGCAAAGTTAGGGTCACAGCTCATCAATGCATCCTGCTCAGTGCCCATCTACAGCCACTAAATTGCCCATCAATGCACCCTGCTCAGTGCCCATCTGCCGCCATTAAATTGCCCAACAATGCACCCTGCTCAGTGCTCATCTGCCGCCATTAAATTGCCCAACAACGCAGCTTGTTCAGTGCCCATCTGTAGCCTATAAATTGACCAACAATGCAGCCTGTTCAGTGCTCATCTGCAGCCTCACCTTTCCCATCATTGCAGCCTCGCCAGTGTTGGATTATCCCTGCTGTCTACAAGGGAAGAGGAGGAGCGAGCACTGCTGAATTACACAGAGCCGCAATCTCCTGTGTATCTGGTGCTCACTCGCAGCCATGCCTCCTAGCCCTGCTCATGCGATAGACAGAACAGTGGCCCAAAGCAGGGCCAGGAGGTGTGGCTGTGAGTGACAGAGCGCCCTATGTAATTCAGTGGCGCTCGCTCCTCTTCCCTCAGAGACAGCAGGGATCGGTGTACAACACGCACACACGATTTTCCCCTGGGGGAAAAAAGGAGTGTTATATACCGATAAATATGATAGTCTGAAAGGGAGGTCAGATCATATTGGTCCCTTAAAGAACGATGAAGGGAATCTGGTTACTAAGGATGGAGAGATGGCGAAGGTATTGAATTTATTCTTCTCCTAAAGTCTTCACGAGGGAATCGTGGGGCTTCAGTAACCAAAACTACAATGTTTATCCTCATGACATGTCACAGGGAGCACCCTCATGGCTAACAGAGGATAGAATTAGAAATAGACTTGAAAAACTTAACATTAATAAGTCACCAAGTCCAGGTGGCTTGCACCCGAAGGTCCTTAAGGAACTCAGTCAAGTAATTGCCAGACCATTGTTCCTAATTTTTACGAACAGTCTGCTGACTGGAATGGTACCAGCTGATTGGAGAAAAGCTAATGTAGCACCAATATTTAAAAAAGGGCCAAGATACATCTCTAGGAGTTACAGATCAGTTAGCCTAACATCAATAGTATGCAAGCTCTTCGCGGTGATGATAAGGGACTAGATACAAGATTTTAATAATGACAGCGGTAACATTAGCAGTAATCAGCATGGATTCATGAAGAATCGTTCCTGCCAAACCAATCTATTAACCTTCTATGAGGAGGTGAGCTGCCATCTAGAGGGAAGGCCAAAAGACGTGGTGTATCTGGATTTTGCAAAAGCATTTGATACAGTTCCCCATAAACATTTACTGTACAAAGTAAGGTCCATTGGCATTGACCATAGGTGAGTACATGGATTGAAAACTGGCTACAGGGGCGCATTCAGAGGGTAGTGATAAATAGAGAGTACATGGGATGGTCCAGGGTGTAAAGTGGTGTCCCCCAGGGTTCTGTCCTGGGACCAATCATATTTAATTTAATTCATAAATGACCTGGAGGATGAGATAAACAGTTTAATCTCTGTATTTGCAGAAGATACTAAGCTAAGCAGGGCAATAACTTCTCCGCAGGATGTGGAAACTTTGCAAGAAGAGCTGAACAAATTAATGGGGTTGGCAACTACATGGCAAATTAGGTTTAATTTAGAAAAATTTAAAATAATGCATTTGGGTGGCAAAAATATGAATGCAATCTACTCACTAAGGGGAGATCCTCTGGGGGAATCTAGGATAGAAAAGGACCTAGGGGTCCAAGTAGACAATAGGCTCAGCAATGGCATGCAATGCCAAGCTGCTTCAAGCAAAGCAAACATAATATTGGCATTAAAAAGGGGATTAACTACAGAGATAAAACAATAATTCTCCCACTCTACAAGACTCTGGTCTGGCTGCACCTGGAGTATACTGTCCAGTTATGGGCACCAGTCCTCAGGAAGGAAGGAAGAATGTGCTGAAACTGGAGAGAGTGCAGAGAAGGGCAACAAAAGTAATAAAGGGACTGGAGGACATTAGTTATGAGGAAAGGTTACGAGCACTGAACTTATTCTCTCTGGAAAAGAGATGCTTGAGAGGGGATATGATTTCAATGTACAAATATCGTACTGGTGACCTCACAATAAGGATAAAGCTTTTCCACGAAAGGGAATTTAATAAGACACGTGGCCATTCACTAAAATGAGAAGAAAAACGGTTTAACCTTAACCACTTGCCGACCGCTATTGGAATATATACGTCGGCAGAATGGGACGGCTGGGCAAAGTAACGTACCCGTACATTACTTTGACCCATGGACTCGATCGCCGATGAGATACCCGTGATCGTGTCACGGAGCTCAAGAATGGGGAGATGCCGATCACACGTCCGCGCAATTGTCAGTTAAAGTGACACAGTGCCGAATCGCAAAAAGGGCTCTGGTCGGGAAGGGGGTAAATCCTTCCGTGGGCTGAAGTGGTTAAACTGCGTAGAGGGTTCTTTACTGTAAGAGCGGTTAGGATGTGGGATTTTCTTCCACAGGCAGTGGTTTCAGCGGGGAGCAGTGAAAATTTAAAAAAACTATTAGATAGGCACCTGAATGACCGCAACATACAGGGATATACAATGTAATACTTACATAAAATCACACACAGGTTGGACTTGATGGACTTGTGTCTTTTCTCAACCTTGCCTACTATGTAACTATGTGTGATGATCTGTCTGACTCTCCTCTTCCTCTCCTCTCTCTTCCGTGAGGAGAATGGCAGCTCCCATTCAACCCCATCTGCCTGCAGCACCCGCCCACCCCGACACTGAATTCAAGGTCCCCAGCTCACATTCATATACCAGGGCCAAATTTGGACATAGCAAATTAACCTACCAGCATGTCTTTGGAGTGTGGGAGGAAACCAGAGTACTCAGAGGAAACCCATGCAGGCACAGGGAGAACATGCAAACTCCAGGCAAGTAGTGTCATGGTTGGGATTTGAACCAGCAACCCTATTAGCTGCTAGGCGAGAGTGCTACCCAATACACCACTGTGCTGCACTCGCCCTCAAGTTTTTTACACTCGCCAAATGCAAGCAGGTGAGTGGAAATTTTAAGAGGTGGTATAAGGTATTTAGAAAGAGGCATGAATTATTCCATTTTGGGAATCTAGTAGATCCTAGGTCTCGCAAACTGATGCCATTTGCTGAACTTCAGAATAAATTTGATCTGCCCCGTCAGGTGTTTTACAGGCATCTGCAAATTTGCCACTATACCCTAACTATAACCCCAAACTTACAATTCTAGAAATTTTCTCCATCCCCCTTAATTCTAGCAGGCTATGCCCAGAAGGGTTTCATTTCCAATATATACTGTATACATAATGCCTACTCCATAACTGCGCAGGGCAAACATGCTTACATGCTTCGTTGGGAGAAGGCACTCGATGAGGAACTCCCCATAGAAACCTGGCAGGTGATTTAGTCCCAGGCAGCCAAGAGTTCTTTTTGCACACTTTACAAGGAAAACGCCTATAAAAGCCTCTATTTTTGGTACTTGACTCCAGATGCGCTCCATGCCATCTACCCCACTAGCTCTGACTGCTGCTGGCATTGCCAGGGGGATAAGGGTACCCTCCTCCATATCTACTGGAACTGTCCACTGATTACTCCTTTTTGGCACTCGGTTCAAGGGCTGCTGAATCGCCTTTTTGAGGTACCTGTCCCCATGACACTGACATTTTTTTTACTAGGCCTTTCACCACTGAAAATTGTCCAACCCTATAAGAAGTTATTACATCACATCCTCACAGCCGCGCGTTGCCTCGTTGCCCTGAACTGGAAGCAGCATTCCCCACCTTCCCCTGATGCCCTATATGCTAGGGTCAAGGATGTGGAACTGATGGAGAAAATGACTGCCAGGATTCAGGACGGAATAGAGGTCCATGATAAAGTGTATGAGTTGTGGCACCTCTGGGAGGATCCACCTTGAGCATGTGGGTGAGTTCATATGATAACCTATTACTTTCTTTTTCTCCTCCCTCTCTTTCTTTTCCCTTCTTATTTCACTTTATGTGATTTTTATTGTATCATACTAGTTGATGCATATTGTTGTTTAGCGTTCTAATGCTTGAGCAGTGATATTGCTACACCAGAAGTCTTATTCCACGTACACACGACGGGCGGATTGTCTGCTGGACTACCAAGACTCTGGTCCGCCGGACAATCCGCCCGTGTGGGCTCTGGTGGACTTTTTCTTTCCAAAAGTCCGGCGGACTTAGAAAGAAGTTTTGACTCAAAATTGTCCACCGGACTCGGCAGTCCAGCAGACAATCCGCCCGTCTGTGTGCTAGTCCGCTGGACTTTTGAAATGAACGGACTTGCCCACACGGAGAAAAGTCCATTCATTTTGAACGTGGCTCCGGGTAGCCGAGACTAGCGAAGGAAGTGAATGTCGCCGCCGCCATCGGCGAGATTGACACCTCGCTAGCCCTGTCACCTGGTATGGATTTAAAGGGGAAGCCCTACGTTAAAAAAAATGTGTGGGGGTCCCCCCAAAGTCGATAGCAGACCCTTATCCAAGCACACAGCCCGGCCGGTCAGGAAAGGGGGTGGGGACAAGCGAGTGCCCCCCCTCCTGAGCCTGCGGTCCCCCCACCCCAAAGCACCTTTTCCCCATGTTGATGAGGACAAGTGCCTCTTCCCGAAACCATGGCCATTGGTTGTCGGGGTCTGCAGGCGAGGGGATTATCGGAATCCGGGAGCCCCCTTTAATAAGGGGGCCCCCTAGATACCGGCCCCCCCACCCTATGTGAATGAGTACGGGGTACACTGTACACCTACCCATTCACCTGGTGAAAAAAGTGTAAATTAAAAAAACAACACAAGTTTTAAAATAATTTATTAGACAGCTCCAGTGGTCTTCTCTTCTTCCGTCTTGGGGGTCTTCTCGCTGGACTCCTCTGCTATCTTCTGCTCTTTTGCTAGTTCTTTTACTAGTGGAGGAGCCCGGCTTTCTTCTTCGTCATCGCTGCCGCCGTCCGGGGGTCTTCTTCCGACTTCGGGGGGCTTATCCCGCTCTTCGGGGGTCTTGTCCCGCTCTTCGGTTCTTCTTGCTGGGCCTCTGCTATCTTCTTATAGCTCTTTTACTAGCGTTGGCCCGGTCTTCTGTCGCCGCCTCCTTCTTCTCTTCTCTTCTTCTTATTCATTGCAATGTTGACATGACGCTCTCTCTGGCCGCAATGGCAGGGACACGTTGTGTGGCGACTTATATAGGGACAAGGGGCGGGGTCCCTATATAAGTCGCCGCACAACGCGTCCCTGACAACGCTAGTAAAAGAGCTATAAGAAGATAGCGGAGGCCCAGCAAGAAGAACCGAAGAGCGGGACAAGACCCCCGAAGAGAGCGGGACAAGACCCCGGAGTCAGAAGAAGACCCCCGGATGGCGGCGCCGATGATGAAGAAGAAAGTCGGGCTCATCCGCTAGAAAAATATCTAGCAAAAGAGCAGAAGATAGTGGAGGAGTCCAGTGAGAAGACCCCCCAAGACGGAAGAAGAGAAGATTACCGGAGCTGTCTAATAAATTATTTAAAAAACTTGTGTTTTTTTTTTTTTTTTTTTTACTTTTTTCTCAGGGTGAATGGGTAGGGGTACAATGTACCCCATACTCATTCACATAGGGTAGGGAGGCCGGTATCTGGGGGCCCCCTTATTAAAAGGGGCTCCCGGATTCCAATAAGCCCCACGCCTGCAGACCCCGACAACCAACGGCCCTTGTCCTCATCAACATGGTGTGACAGTACAGTTCCCTGTCCTTGTAATTGTCGCCCAGGGTTCTCAAATAGGCAGGTTGAGGGGCTCCAGGAGTATTTTATGTGGAGGAATCTGTTTTATCAGTTTCCTCCAAAGTTTGTAAAATCCACTTGGGGACCTGGAGCCCGGAGATTCCATAGTGTTATGAGTGGGATGGAATCTCCAATCCTGGGACTGGGTTTTTGGAACAGCCAGGAGTCTGGCTGGTTGATTGAGCAGGGTGGGTCCTGGGCTTATAGCAAAGTTAGGATTAGGGTTCTGGGCTCCACCCAGAGAGACAGGAGGTCTCCAGGAGTCCAGAGAGTGAAGGTGTGCACTAGAGAAAACCAGAGACTCAAGTCTGAGTATCAGAGCAGTGAGGGGCTGCTTTCTAGATAGATGCTGTGTGGGTTGAAGCTGTGTGCATCTAAGGAGACAGATAAGAGCCTGAAGTAGAAGGCCTGAGCAGCAAGGAAGCTGAAAAGAGGTACAGTAGTTGTACGGGAACCCTGTTATATGGCCAAGAGGGCTGAAGTGTAAAGCTTAGGTGGCAGTACTGCTGAAGAGAGCCAGGTGGCTTGGCATTTTTCATGTATTGTTTTAGGGAGAAGAGCCCCTGTGTGGACAACCAAGTGCATGTATGAACTTTATTTTGTTCCTTTTAATAAAAGTGGGCTTCCTCTTTAAATCCATACCAGGCGACAGGGCTAGTGAGGTGTCAATCTCACTGATGGAGGCGGCGACATTCACTTCCTTCGCTAGTCCCAGCTACCTGGAGCCACGTTCAAAATGAACGGACGTTTTCCGCGTGTGGGCAAGTCCGTTTATTTCAAAAGTCCGGCAGAAAAGTCCGGTTGTGTGTGGGCAAGTCCGCTCGTTTTGGAAAGTCCGGCAGTCCTCAGCTGCAAAGTCCAGCGGTTTGTCGGCCGGATAGTCCGAACGTGTATACGCAGCATTACTGGTACTATCTTTATGCACATCATACAGTGCTATGGTTGATTATAAAACGGTTATGATGCATGATGCGTTTCCTTCTTTTGAATGCATGTATCTTCTGTTTTTTCTTTGTATTGATAAAAACCAATAAAATTGTTATTTGGAAAAAGAAAGAGGCATGGTGAGTATTTTTTTTTATTTTTTTTGCAGAAAATTAAGAAATTAAAAAAATGTGATCTATTTCTCTTTTTTTGTTTACATATTGTCACCAAAGCAGTACAGCATCATCATATGACTGGTGTGGTGGTGATAGGGGATACTGACTGGTGACAGTGACGATCATTCTTATAAGCAATCCTTTTTATGAATGCCATCCATTCATTGCCAGTGTGTACTATTGTGATAGCTGTGATGGGCCACAGCTATCACATGATACAGATGTGCTGTGATTGGTCCTGTATGTACCGTGTGATCACTGTGACCAATCACAGAGATCATTACAATAATACACAATGATTAGCTATGAATGAAAGCCATTCATTGTGTACAGCTGACATGTGATTTCTGTAATTGTTCACAGTGATCACATTGAAATTCTGAAGAAATTGTAATGATTTTAAAATGAAAACACTGAAATCAATACAGCAAGGTATAAAAGTGAAATACGCTGATGATTCCTACTTAGGTTGCTTTATAGAATAGAATAGAAAAGAATAACATAGGATAAAATAAAACAGAATAGAATAGAACAGAATGCAATAGAAAATAAAATAATAGAATAAAATAAAACAGAACAGACTAGAAAAAAATTGAATAGAAAATAAAAGAATAGAGTAGAAAATAATAGCGTTGAATAGAATGGAATAGAATAGAAAAAATAAAAAGACATTAGAATGGATTTTTTTCTATTCCAATACAATTTATTCTATTCCTTTATATTCCATTCTATTTTTGTTTATTCTATTTCATTTTCATTATTTTCTATTCTATTTTATTATTTTATTTTCTATTCTATAAAGCAGCCTAAGTAGGAATTAATCTTTTTTTTTTTCACTTTTATACCTTACTGTATTTATTGTAATATTTCCATTTTGAAATAAAATTAATTTTCAAATTTTAATTTATTTCAAATTGATTTGAAAATAACGAGTTTCTATTGCACAAACTATTACATTTTGGTCTTTGAGTGTCCTTCACATATGTACATACAATAGGTGCAAACAATAGTAAAAGTTAGTCGAATATTGCTCTTAAGTCGTTGCAAATTTGCATGTGTTCTACAGCTGTCATTTGAATTGTACGTACTTTACTATAAGTGACTCTCTGTCGTCGGTTTACTGATTACATATTTAATTTCTGAAAAATATGGTTCTTAAGTTGTACCATATGAGAATTCTTATACAATTGCTTGCTTCCTTTATGTTGATCTATATGCCTATTAAAACATTTGTAATATGTCACATGCAGAATGTATTGCCTGGATTTTTTTTTTTTTTGGTTGGAGGGGTTGGTGCAGGGGATGTTTTTGATAGAAAGACGCATCTCTTTCCGCCTTCCAATTTAGGCTGGCTATACTCTTTCTTACTGAAAAATGCAATCTTATGATAGAAAGCTATGGACATGTATTTATGAATTGGTTTCTTTTCTTCCAGGGCGCCCTTGATTCCTTAAAAATTCACATACATAAAAAGCTGAATTAAATGTTTAATTGTATTTTAATTGCCTTGACGTAGAGAGGGGAACTTGAGTGTGTATATTTGTATTGTTTTTGTGTTTATTAATAATTATTTTAGTTTTCAACAAATACTGCAAAAGCTAGAAATGCAACCATGCATGTGGTGTTCCAGGAATCTCCTGGATACATAATGTTCATTACTGATGTTTTCTAGTGATGCCATTTATATTTTTGATATAGATATATATATATATATATATAATGTTTATGCCGTATGTGTGTTTTCTGTAAATTGCATTTATACAGTAATGTACATAATTTCCTGCACTTATTTAAAAAAGGAAGCAGTTATTGCTCTCCTTGGAGTAGTCACCCTGTCCTAAGCAGATGTATCTATTTGAAGTATGTATGTAAACCCTCATCTTGTGATATAAGACCCAATAGACCCCAGATCTCCCAATAAAGAGGACCTTATTTCTATCACAAGGGATGTGTACATTCCTTGTAATAGGAATAAAAGTGATAAAAAAAAAATAATAATAATGAAAGGGACAGTGTAAAAAATAAAAATAAGATAAAATAAATAAGAAAAAAATAAATTAAAGAGCTCCATCCCTCCATGCTCGCATGCAGAAGCAAACTTGTATTTTATCCCCAAAACATTGGGTTTCAAAAACTGCTGTGCAAATACCATGTGACATAAAAATTTGCAACGATCACCATTTTATTTGCTAGGGTCTCTGCTAAAAAATATATAATGTTTGGGGGTTCTAAGTCATTTTCTAGCAAAAAATACTGATTTTTACTTGTAAACAAAAAGTGCCAGAAAAGGTCTGGTGGGCACAGCATACACAATTATTCAGTGTACATAAGTGTACAGTTTATTTACAAAGACTGTGTACACTATGTACAGAAGTAAAACAGAACAACAAAAGAAAAACAGAAAATAAAACCTTGCCACTTGGCGACTTACTACCATACTGTACAGGGTCCTTAAATACCAGACCTGGAGAAACCTTCTACAAACTGCCGGCACCTGAGACATACGTACTTCCCATTCTGAATAAAACCAAATGTTATTATTGGCCGCAGTCACATTACCATCCATCCTTCTTGTTTCAACCTTGGGGATAGAACACAGGATGCCAGGCAAGTGTGTACAAAGGACAAGGCATCTGCATTCCCAATTTTAACACAAGAGTAATACTTTACTAAAAACCTGATGCCTTGGAGGGCCAGGAACCATCTATTTATCCTCCTATTGTTATCTCAGTTTTGGGTCATTTCATTTAATAGATAGTGATCAGTTATTAGATCATAATGTCTACCCAATAGATAATATACAGGGGAATATAGAGCCCATTTTACAGCTAAAAATTATTATTGAATTATTTAACTTGTGGGTCTTAAGTTTCCTGCTGATGTAAATGATGGGTTATTCTTCCACATTCCAAAGCTGAGATAACACAGCTACCAAACCAATATCTGACTCATCGGCCTGTACTATAAACTTTCTATAGAAGTCAAGAGTAGGGATGGGTCAAACGAACCCCTGTGTGGTTCACACCAGAACTTTCGAACACTGTAAAAGTTCGGACCGGAATAACGAACCCCTTTAAAGTCAATGGGACCTGAATGTCAAAAACCAAAAGTGCCCTTTTTAAAGGCTTATATACAAGTAATTTGGAATACAGTGGTTATAGGGGACCGGGTCCTGCCCTGTGGAACATGTATCAATAAAAAAAAAAATTCACAAAAAAATTTTTTTTTTTGTGAAAAACTTCATTTTTAAATGAGCAGTGATTTTTGATTTTTCAAAGTGAAAGCATAAAAATGAAAAAAATCCTTCCAATATAGTGCCTGGGGGTCCCCTTAGTCTATCAGTAAAGTAGCAGATCTGTACTATGTCTAGAATCTGCTGCAGCAATAATTGCATTTATAAAGCCAAAAAAATGAATTTTTCCCTGCAAGCTGCCTTTATTTTGCTCTGCAGCAGCTGGGGAGCCAGTGTGTATGATGAGGCCACAATGGAGTGCACTGGGAACAATATTCAAGATTTTTTTAGATACATTCTGGTCTCACTTTGACTTTGGATAGTCAAAGTAAAAAAAAATTGGTCTTTGGGTGTCAGTGGTGCCTTCCCACTGTAAACCTATAGAGGTACTCTTGATGAAAGCAAGAATTGGCCTTGCTGTAAAAAATTGCAATGATATGCACCTGTCAAACAGGTGTAGAAAATTTGGTCTTTGGGTATTGTGCCCATGAAACCTATACCAAAAACATTCTTCCAGATGCAATGATTGAACACCCTCAAAGCTAGGCAGCCTCAAAGTCCTGCAACAAAGTCCCAAACAGACTTAACCTCCCTGGTGGTACGATTATTTCGGATTTTAGGTGCTAAAAGCGGTACCATTATTTTGCATGAAAATTTGGCGTTTTATATTGTAGTCCTGTAATTCTTAGGAATAACTCTTAAATCTGTCCAAACCAGAGTCTAGCAGACATCCCGGGTATAATAAAGTTTGAAAAATGAAATCATAAATTATAATATAATAAATAATTATAAATAATTGTACCAAATAATAATATAACAATAATAAAAATTATTCAATAATGTAATCAAATCAAAAACACTGAAATTTGCTCAGTTGCAGAATTGTCGCTGTCATTACTTTTCAGTATTTGATGACGGATCTCCCCTACAAATCGCTATCACTCAATTCTGCGAGTGATTCTAATTTATTATCGCTGTTTTCTAGCTGGTCTAAAACCATTTTTCATGTAAAGTGACAGTTTGGTTGCTATGGACAATCTCCAGTTTCCAGGCAGAAAGAACAGTTTTTATTATATAAAACTGCATGCAGGACACTGGGCAGACCACTAGGGACAAAGGGGATGTGAAATATTTACATACAGCAATGTAATCTGTAAGATTACATTATACTGTATGTATACTGTGTGTTTCACTTTTTGAATTTGGCGCCGATCTCCGTTCCCATGCGTCGCAACGCTCGCAGGGAACGGAGATCGGCGATGTGATAGATCGAGCGAGACATGGCTCGCTCGTACAGCGGGGAGACAACGCTGGATCCGAGGGAGAAGGTAAGTAAACATCCTCCTGGATCCAGCGATGCAGTCCCGAGTCTGGCTCGGGGTAACCGCTTTTGGTATAAAAATTCCACCCTGAGCCAGACTCGGGAATACCGTCAGGGGGGTTAATCAGTGACATTGGCATCAGGGGATTTATAGCTGGTAATCCAGGACTAATTCATTTTTATAAAAGTCAAACAGTCCATGGAGTCTGTGCACAGATGCGTTCTTTGATCAGTAACAAAACCTCCTGCAGCACTAAATGCCCGTTCTCACATGCAGGGCAGCCCAACAACTCAACAGCATACTGGGCAAGTTCTGGCCAGTGGTCTATTCTCATGACCCAGTAAGTCAGTGGATCGTCAACTGGAAAGCTCTCCATCTCTGTTTTGGCCTCAAGGTAATTGTACACCATGTGATGCAGACACTGCCGATGGGATGTCCCCTTATAACAGTGGTCAAGGAGGGTTGCCAACCAGTAATCATCCTTCTCCTTTATGCCACGTGTTCTTGGGTCCTTTCGCAGGCTTTGAAGCATGAGGTTGCCCATGCGCCTCAAATTTGCTGAGGCTTGAGAAACAGACTTCTCGAGGTCATTCAGGATGACAGCATCTGGAACTTCCTCCTCTCAGCCACGTACTACTCCCAAGGGTCCTGGGGTTGGAAAGCCTTCGCTTACAGATTCACACATGTCTTCCTCTTCTTCGAAGCCTATGAAAGTGCCAGAATCCTCTTCCCCCTCGCTTCCTGTGTGTTCTGTGACATAGGAAAGATGATGTCTGAATAAAGTGGGCCTTGAGAGGAAAGGAAGTCATCCTCTTCCTCCTGATGCTGTGCCTCCAGTGCCCTGTCCATAATGCCAAAAGTTGCCAACCAGTAATCATCCTTCTCCTTTATGCCACGTGTTCTTGGGTCCTTTCGCAGACTTTGAAGCATGAGGTTGCCCATGCGCCTCAAATTTGCTGAGGCTTGAGAAACAGACTCCTCGAGGTCATTCAGGATGACAGCATCTGGAACTTCCTCCTCTCAGCCACGTACTACTCCCAAGGGTCCTGGGGTTGGAAAGCCATCGCTTACAGATTCACACATGTCTTCCTCTTCTTCGAAGCCTATGAAAGTGCCAGAATCCTCTTCCCCCTCGCCTCCTGTGTGTTCTGTGACATAGGAAAGATGGTGTCTGAATAAAGTGGGCCTTGAGAGGAAAGGAAGTCATCCTCTTCCTCCTGATGCTGTGCCTCCAGTGCCCTGCCCATAATGCCATGCAGAGTCTGCTCCAGCAGGAACACAACAGGGATTGTGTCACTGATGCACGCACTGTCACTGCTCACCATCCTTGTGGTCTCCTGAAATGATGACAATACAGTGTGCGCATCCTTAATGATCAGCCGTTGGTGTGGGGAAAAAAAGCAAAGGTGGCCTGAGCCTGGCATCGTGCCATACTGGCACAGGTACTCGTTGACGGCCCTCTGCTGCATGTATAGCTGCTGTAGCATTCCCAAAGTTGGGTTCCACCTGGCGGGCATGTCACAAATCAGGCTGTTTATGGGCAGGTGGAATTTCCGCTGAATTTAAGCCAACCGAGCACTGGCTGTATATGACCGCCTGAAATGGCTACAGACTCTTCTGGCCTGCCCTGGGTACGTACTTAGGAAACGCTACACCACCAAATTATGGACATGGGTCAGACAGACAGGAGGTTTGAGCCATTATCGGACACCACCATTCCTGGCTCCAGCTGGCGTGGGGGGAACCACCTCTGGGCCTGTCCCTACAAAGCTGCAAGAATCTCTTCTCCGGCATGGTTCCTGGCCCATAAACACATCAGCTGAAGCACTGAATGGCACCTTTTAGCCCGACTCTGGGAATAGCTCTTTGAACGCTTAGGGGGTACCTGATGTTCATAGGACAGTTCTGCAGAGGAGGGCATGGAGGTGGCAGAGGAGGGGGTAGAGCTCACAGATCTGGCATCATCACCACCAGCTGTATGGAGATGTGGGGGCACAACAAGCTGCAGCACCGAGCTCTGTCCTGCATCCTTTTGAGTTGCAAGCAACGTTATCCAGTGTGCTGTGAACAAAATAAATCGTCCCTGCCCATGCTTGCTGGACCACATGTCAGCAGTAAGGTGGATTTTATGACTGACTGCCTTGCCAACGATGCCAGAACATTCCCTTCCATGTGATGGTAGAAAGATGGAATGGCCTTAGATGAAAAGTAGTAGCCACTGGGAACATGCCATTGTGGTACAGCACATTGTGGGAATTCACGGAAGGGGGCAGAATCCACCAGGCTAAAAGGCAGAAGTTGGAGAGCCAACAGCTTTCACAAGCTTTCATTCAGACACTGGGCATGTGGGTGGCAGGGACTGTATTTTTTTTCCACTGCAGTAGATGGGGCAGAGAAATTTGCTGGCTACAGTCTACAGCTGGTGGTGTGCTGCTTGGACATGGGACACCCTGTGCTAAATTATCATCTCTGTCTGTAGAGGCTTCTGAGAGGTGACTCTGTATCACGGGGCAGGGGAGGAGGGACAGATTTGTGCCCCTTTTGTGTGGCTTTTGGGTGCTCTTGCTAACAGGCTGAGTGGTTGGACGTTAAATGCCTTGTTAAGCATGTGGTACCCAAATAGTTGGTGTTTTTGCCACGTTTGATGTGCCTGAGACACAGTTTGTAGATAGCAACAGTGCGATCTGCTGCAGATCTGCTGAAAAAAGGCCCAGACAGCTGAGCTTTGGGGAGTGGGCCGGGAGATAACAGCTGCAGAATGTGATGGAATAGGGTGGCTGCTCTCTTTCTTGATGTCGTCCTCCTTGGGGTTGTGCCACCTCACCTTCAGTTTCCTCTTCTGCTCTATCTGGCACCCAAGTTGCATCAGTGACCTCATCATCATCTCCATCTTCATCATTACCACTGAAGACAACTTGGTAATACACTGCAGCTTTGGGAACGTGAATGCCAATTTGTCTACCAGTGTTCCTTCCTCTCTCTAGGCTCATGTTCCTGTGAGCCTCTACCTCAGAACCAACATCTGAATCCAGTAATGGTTGGGCATCATCAAGGAGCAAGTGGCTGATGCTGTGGTGAAATCACTCAACTGACTCCTCAATGGCTGATGTTGGGGCTATGGCAGGAATAGATGTGGACAAGGAGGCAGGTTTATCCACTCTGGCAACAGCAGGGGACTGCAAACTTATCTATGCTTGCATAACAGAGGATGAGGAGTATGAGGAAGGTTTAGTAAGCCAGTCCACCACCTCCTCTGCATGCTGTGGCTGGATAGCATGGGCAAACTCAATAAACGGAGGAAATTATGTCCTGCTTGAGGACTGACCACCATGTCCACCTTTGCCTGTGGACACATTTGTTGCAGGCCACCTTACAGTGCCAAGGGAACGTCTGCCTCTCCTTGTTGTCCTCCCAGACATTATTGGGAGGGAGGGGGCGGTGCTTATAAGCAAAAGAAGAAGTTGAAATCTGTACGTAGATGCACTTTAATGTAAAGAGGTGTTTGGTGCACTTTAAATTGAGTACTCACACTACACAGACACACTCCGTGGATACACTATAATATATTGCAATATAATGCGCCAAATGTACAGTGACACACAGAACTATATGGCGTTAAACTGGCAGTAACACACGTAAAACGATATGGCGTTAAACTGGCAGTAACGCACACAAAACGATATGGCGTTAAACTGGCAGTATCGCACACAAAACGATATGGCGTTAAACTGGTAGTAACGCACACAGAACTATATGGCATTAATGGGCTGTAACACATACAAAATGATATGACGTTAAACTGGCAGTAACACACACAAAACCATATGGCGTAAAACTGGCGGTAACACACACAGAAGTAAATGGAGTTAAACTGGCAGAAACGCACAAAACTACATGGTGTTAAACTGGCAGTAACACACGCAGAAGTAAATGGCATTAAACTGGCAGTAACGTACACAGAACTATATGTTGTTTAACCAGCAGTAACGCACACAGGACTATATAGTGTTAAAATGGCAGTAACACACGCAAAACGATATGGCGTTAAACTGACAGTAATGCACACATAAGTAAATGGCATTAAATTGGCAGTAACACCCCCAAACTATATGGCGTTAAACTGGCAGTAACACACACAGAACTATATGGCTTTAAACTGTCAGTAATGCATGCAAAACTATATGGCATTAAATTGGCAGTTACACACACAGAAGTAAATGGCGTTAAACTGCCAGTAACGCAAAAAACTATAAGGCATAAAACTGGTAGTAACGCACACAGAACTATATGGCGTTAAACTGGCAGAAAGGCACACAGAAATATATGGCGTTAAACTGGCAGTAACGCACACAGAAGTAAATGGCATTAAACAGGCAGTAACGCAATTCAATAGACAGTGTTCAACTGTCACTACACTGAGGCTATCTGAACTGTCCCTACTCTAGCTATATACTAATGTAAAGATTACTGACATGGTCACACTACACTACACTGAAACTATAGGAGCTGTCCCTACTCTACACTAATGTATGTATGAATGACACGGCCTCACTACACTATAGTGAAACTATCTGAGCTGTCCCTACTCTAGCTGCACACTATGCAAAGCTGAATGATGGTCCTCCTCACTACACTCACACTATCCCTAGACTGACACTAATATTCTATACTGATAATTGAAGCAAAAATAGTACAGTATAGCGCACTAACTAATAGCTCTGAACAAAGCCTTGTTCTATCTCTCTCCACGCTGAAATCACACTGAAAATGGCTGCCATTGAAAGAATACTTTCATACTGTGGGGCGGGAATGAGCCGCGATTGGATAAAGTCACGATGACAGTGTCCAGTCATGACTCTAAGGCCGCGTACACACGGGCGGATTGTCTGTCTGACTTTTTCAGCGGACAGTCTGACGAACAAAGTCTTACGGAATTTCCCTAAGACAGTCCGTTCAAACTTGGTTTTGTCCGTCCAAACTTGGTTTCAGCGGACAGTCCGCTCGTGTGTAGGCAAGTTGGACGGACTAAGTATGGCGCATGCTCAGAAAGGGTTTACACGCCCGAAGGTTGCATTGCAGTGTATAGGACGTCGTTTTTCTAGTCCCGTCGTACGTGCTGTACACGTCATCACGCACGCTTTCAGCGGACTGTCTGCTCATCGTGTGTGGTCAAGTCCGTTCATGCAAATTTTGAACGGACTGTCTGTCGGATTGTCTGCCGAACTTAGTTGGGCAGACAATCCGCCCGTGTGTACGCGGCCGGACAGTACTCTGTGCCCTGATTGGCTGAAGCTTTCACTGCTTCAGCCAATCAGGGCTTGTAATGCACTGTTCAGTGCCGCAATGCATTGTTGTTCGGTTCGGGGGCCAAACAAATGGTCAAACGTCCCGTTTGTTCAGCTGTATGCTAAACAACCGAACTTATGCTGCGGCCGAACCATTTGCTCATCCCTAGTCAAGAGAGTACAACACTGGCTGAATGCACAAGGCCTATTTTAAAGAATCAAAGGCTGCTTATGCTGCTTAGATTTTGGGGGGGGGGGGGGGGCACCTAATCATACCTGACTCCTTCTCTTTTGTCAAGTTGGCCATGGGAGCATTTTGCAAAACAAACCGGGGAATGGATTTCTGGCAATATCCAGCAATCCCTAGAAACGCTGTAACTTTCATTTTAAATGGGCTCAACTTTGTTTACCAGGGGTTTTATTATTATTGCTCTCCCAATAATATATCCAAAATTTTTGCCTCGTTCAAAGGCTCATTTTTTAGGATGGGCCTATAAACCCAGTTTCCTGTATAATGTTTAATATGGCCCGAACCACTGGCAAATAATGAGAGGCCCAATAGCCCTATCTGCACTCTGAATGATCATGTAATTTAGGTAAGCAGCAGCATACTTTTGATGGGGCCAAATCCATCAATTATTGAAATTCTGCTGAAGCATTTTGCAACCCAAAGGGGTTCCTCCGATACTAGAATCACCCATTGTCGATTGATAAGTGCTGTTTTTTTTTTTGGCTGACTTGGAAAAGAAGATCTGCCAATTAGGTGGCCAGGTCCAACGTGAACATGTACTGGACTGGTTTCAGTTAGTCAGTTGACTTGTGTATGTGGGTCATAGCATAGTTATCAAACTTAATGATCTTACTCAATTGACAAAAATCATTGCAAGATCATCGACTCCCATGTGGTTTGGGCAGTTTTTGGACTTTTTTTATGTATTGCCTCATCTAGCTTCTGATTTTAGTTTTTCCCTTTCCCTTGGTAGGGTAATAATGTCATGCTTGGTCTGTAATAGAGAGGTTCATCTCTCTATCACAGAGCAAATATTTTTCAGTTTCCTGGTTAATATCTGCTATCCAGACTACAGGAACTAGTCAGAATAAAGCTGGTCATAGATGGATCAAATCTTGGTCTGTTCAACAGGGACTGGTCAAGATTCAATCCATTCATGGGCAGACTGATCTGATTGTACACAAGTCGATCCATCAATGGACTTTGATACAAACAGCATGTCGGATTTTTAGCATGCGATTATTGCCAGCCACTTCACACAGTCAGTGTTGATGGGGAATTTGAGCAATTTTCTTTTCTGCAACCCATGGGTTGCAGGAAAGAAAATCGCATAATCTATGGCCTGCCTAAGCCAGATTGAACAGAAAGCAGTAAAGTCTCAGCTACTAGGGATTTCAATCCTGCCATGGTTGTAATAAATTCACACGGTATATCTGCTCTGTTTTCGGTCTCCCCGGTTGGAAACCTTTGTAATCTACTTCACCTGCTTTCTCCATCACGCCACAGGGGCCCTGCAATTTGGCTAGTTATTTACTTTCCACTGTGGAAACTAGTCACAAATACTATGGCCAGGTGAAAAGTTATTCTGGGCATGCACGAGGCACTCTGCGTGCTGTGAATGGCCAGGCAATCTTCCTCCCAGAAGATTGCAGGGAGGGAGGGGGGAGAGGTAATCTTCCTTCCAGTGCCACGGCGCCAGGGGAGGAAGTGGGAGCTGGGTGCCTGAAAAAATGACATGCAAAAATGTGACATGTCAGGGGGTCGTCAGCACTTAAAGCGGAAGTTCAATTTTTGGGTGGAACTCCGCTTTCACCACCTCTTCCGTAACATCTGTATTAAAGTTTTAATGAACATTTCAATAAAGGTGAAAACCTTAAACAGATATTATTGTTCTAGAAGACATACAGTACTTTAAAGAGGCATCCCTTCTGGATAAAAGATGGCATAGTCCATTATACCTAGAATATACTGATGCCCCCTAGTGGATTTCAACAAAGGGACGACCAAATCTATGACAATCCTTTAGAAAGGGACCTGCTAAACTGGTCACATTTCGATTTATGTATGACCAGCTTTGCTTGTCACTTATGTCAACATTGATTGCTTTTTTTCTTTCATAGCCACAGTAGGTCCCTCACATAGAAGACTGCAGCTGGTGACATGGAAGTGGCAGGTTTCCTCACCTTCCTCTGAGGGGGAAGAGCTAACACCGTGCAGCAGCTCTCCAGACAGGAAACCCCAGATACTGAAGGTAATCCCAAATTGACACTATATGGCCAACTCACCATTTCATGTTTGATCTAGTTCAAGCATGTCTTTAGACTATAAGGGTTTTTTATTTGGTTTTGTATATAGTGGGGAAGGGTTAGACCCCTTGTCAGGTTATCCTGCTGTCCAGGAATCTTTTAAAGTGCTTTTCTCTGACTCACTGTTCAGGGTACAACCTTTTCACAAACAGGAAGTTAGGGTAGCTCTCCAAAAGCAACTTAGACGGCTTTCAAAATAATTTTTTTGTATAATTTTTTTTTTAATTTTCAGTTTAGCTGGTGTGCAGACGTAGGATGCTTAGTACCTATGGTAACAAAGTTAAGAATATTGCATGTACAGTCAAATGCATGAGATTGAAAAAGAGTGTTTTAGGCAAGGTTCACATTGCTGCGATAAAATTTTGATTCAATTTTCAGTGTGATTATGTAGTGTAACTTGGATGTAATATTGCTTGCATATGGGGCCAAATTGCACCTAAGTAGTACAAGGACCTTTTCCAAAATTGCACTGAATTGCATTGGTGTGAACTGGAATAATTGAAAACAATGTGATTTCCATTGTTATGTGATTCTTTAAGACTCAAGTCACCTCTGGAATCACACTAGTGTGAAATGAAGCCTTAATGTTTGGTGGGGAATACTAGAATACCTGTCAGCTTTCTGTTGTCCATTTTGCTAATGCCCTGTACATGTGGTCAAACTTTCTGATGGAAAATGTGTGATCGGATCTTGTTGTCGGAAAATCCGATTGTGTGTGGGCTCCATCTGACTTTTTCCATCGGAATTTCCGACACACAAAGTTTGAGAGCAGGATCTAAAATATTCCGACAACAAAATCCAATTGTTTAAATTCCGATCGTGTGTAGACAATTCCGAGGGACAAAGTGCCACGCATGCTCAGAATAAATTACGAGAAGAAAGCTATTGGCTACTGCCCTCTTTATAGTTCCCTCTTACGTGTTCCACGTCACCTCATTCTGAACGATCTGATTTTCAGACAACTTTGTGCGATCGTGTGTATGCAAGACAAATTTATGCCAAAATCCGTCTGAAAAAATCAGACGGATTTTGTAGTCGGAACGTCTGAATGTGTGTACAGGGCATAATACAGATTTACCATTACTTTCTGTCTTGTAAAACTCTGACCCAGCAGAAAGTATGGGGAAACCTCTCTAACAGAGTCTGGAGCAGTTGCATACAAACTGGGTTATAACGTTTTCCTATTCTATCCAAAACGACAGTAATTAAGCTCTTCCCACTGGCCTATATGCATTAACTCAGCCTCTCAGCAGGTGGGCTGTACCAGATGTACCAGATCTGTGTCCCAGATGTACACATTTCAGTAGCGAGGGGGCGCATGCCCAGTATGTTTCTAGTACAATTACCGGTGGGTAGCTTTCCGATGTGACCTCTGTGACAGCCACAGCGGTCACATGCCTCAGAATGCCCCAGCTTTTGGAACCTCTTATAGGGCAGGGAGGCAGCTGTGGGAAGGGGTTAAAAAGTAATGGGAAATATTTAAAAGTTCTTGTTACTAACTTTTCATTTCTGTCCATCCCGTCTTAAGATTTACACAGCCTGCTACACAACACAGCCTGCTGGATAACACCATTTACAGTTAAGGGATACAGTGTTGTCCTATTTCCACCCCCAGACTGCTGAATGGACAGTGATCAAACAGTGAAAGATCATCCTGCTAACTCTGCCCTCTCCTATCAACAAATAATCCTCATTAACACATTTACCTGCAGCACACCTAACTGGCTCCTAGTCTCTCCCTTCCCTCTCCCAGTCAGAGTGCTGCTGTATAGGTGATTGCAAGATGCTAAAACATAAGCTGCATTCAAAAAAAGTTCAGCTTTAAAGCACCACTGCTACCCATAGCAAGTAGTGGTGAGATTTGTAAGCTGCTACCACTCTTAGCTAATAGTAAAGAGTCCACTGGACTGCTAACCCACTCATCCCTACGCAAGTTTTATTTATTTATTTCAGGTACTTATATAGCGCCGCCAATTTATGCAGCGCTTTACATATACATTGTACATTCACATCAGTCCCTACCTTTAAGGAGCTTACACTCTAAGGTTACAGTTTTTTATAATTATATTTTTTTTAAACTTTTGAAAAAAAAAAGTTTTTACCCATTTTATGAAAAAGAAATAAGAAATAATGTATTGGGTCTTCCTTCTTCGCATCTGTCCCATGCTCAGGCAAACTGCTGGTGCATTAAATTTTTACTTATTGACTCATCAAAATTTTTGGCAAAGTTGACATAGGCCTTTTCTTTTCATGCTTGAGCAGCTGGGGGACCCATCTGGCGGACCTCTGAGTAGTCCAGATGCCTTGAAGAATCCTCATATCCTGGCAGGTATGGTTTCTTCAGCTGAAGATCAGAGGTCTTTCCTCCCTAGGTTCATCATGCCTTGTTTCAAGCTGCGCTAGCCACTTGTGCATATTCTGGAGAATTCTAGCATGATCCCCAAGGCTAACTTTTAACAGATCATCTCCACCAGTGCAGAAGAATCAATGAGTAAACTATGTTTTGTTATCAAACATGATGTGAGTGCTGAACAACATATCAAAAATAAAAAAGACAAAATTATTTGAACTTTGAGACCTCCTTCTGCATACACTTCATGCAATCCCTAGTACAAAGACACAACTAAGAAAGCTACAGACCAATGGTCGTATTGTTGTACCGTAGAACAATATATACTTATACTATCATATGTATACTTAAGGTGTTTGCGATCAGTTTTGTTATAATAATTATTATTAAAAGTAGGGGATTTCAAAGCAAGTGTAAAGTGCTGTAGGAATATATAGTCAGAGCCCCAAGCTCAAAACAGGCTTGTTTGCTTACAGGGAATCCCAGCCCTAAAAATTGACAAGGAAACAGTAGAGAATGTAAGGAAATGGGCATTTAAGTGGTAATTCCCTGATGATATAGCATAAACATAAATTCGTAAAAACAATTGTTTATTGAAATATACATAGAAAATACATATCCAAATACATAAAGGGGGCTTACAAAGAGTCCTCTATATCTATAAAATTGTGACATGTGTAACAAAACATCAAATGGTATAATATAAAAACTTGTCACAGTATAATGTCAAATGGGTGTTGTATGGAGCTTTCCAACATGTTTCGCGGTGCAATGGCTGCTTGCAATGGCTGCTTCCTCATTCCATAGAGTAGAACTCCACACCTATGCTGTGTATAGACAAATATAAACATTAGCAACATACAGCGTTATACATTAAGCTATATAACTACCTATCCCTCAAAAAAAAAGAGGGAAAGAGAATACGGAACTGAAGAAATTAAAAAAGGTACATATCAGTACCTGGGATAAATCACTATCCACTCATTGTGGACTAGACCAGCAGAGAAACAGACATCCAGCCAACAATACTTACCAATATTGAGCTATATATCATCCACCAATGACACGAATAAATGGCAAAGATGTCTCACATCTCTGGAAGATGCATGGAAATACCTCCCATATGTGGAGGGGACAGAAATGATAAGTATCCAGGTCTCCCGTGGAACCCGCAGTCCAGCCCCTATATATATATATATATATATATATATATATATATATATATATATATATATATATATATATATATACACCCAAATGAGAGGCGGGGCAGGTCCTCTCTCCATTGAACAATTAAACCAAAGAATAGCCTATTACAGCCCATCCTCATGGATTAAAAAAAAAAGCGGTGCCAAAATCACCCAACGCAAACCGACTGTCCTACATACAGACGTTGACCTAATAGATGCCCAAAATTGCGTCCCCAATACGTACAAACATCCAGGGGGAAGGAGCAAGTGCGCCATCCAAGACGTCCATGCACAAATTTTAAAGCAAGTTTTACTTAAAGTGAAACTAAGCACACACTGTTTAATTGACACGGTCCCTTCTATTTCTGTATGTGGATGATGGCACTGTAATTATTTTAATAGAAAACATCTGAGTACCTTTTTCCTAAGGCTCGGTTCACACAGGGGCGACTTGTCCAGGCAACTTCGCCGCCTGACAAGTCGCGCTCCGTTCTGTACTATGGAACCGTTCTAATAGGAGCGACTCACGTCGCTCCGACTTAGAAAAAAGGTTCCTGTACTACTTTTGGGGCGACTTCAGGCGACTTGCATTGACTTCTATACAGAAGTCGTTTTGCAAGTCGCCGCTGAAGTCGTTTGCAGGTCGCGTCTGTGAGTCGCGCTGCAAGTCGTGCCGCCCCTGTGTGAACCGAGCCTAATTGTCATACAGCTGTCACATGACCCAGATTCTAAAAACATAGGCAGGAGGAGCTTCTAGTCCTCTGCTACTGGTCATATCTTCAAACTAAAAAAAAATAAAAAAACAGCCTTTTGAATACAAAGTAAAAAATAAATAAATAATATCAATAAACGGTTTTAAATAGGCATACAATATTTATTTGAAATTAAATCTTTCTTATTTTGTGGAAATAACATGGTATGGGCAGATTCCTGACAGTCGCAGTTTCACACCCCCATACCCCCCAACATTCTGAGATGGGAATGAAGGACACCTATTAGCAAATGTTTGTAGGCATAGGATACACCCCCTGCCACACCCTCTTAGAAGGAGAATTGTACAAAAAAATGACTAAACGCACAAATGCTTTTTTATAATTACTATTCCTTTATACTGGGTTTTGGAATTTACAGATGCAGCTATTTAGAAATTGGATAAAAGGTAACCACTGAAAAACACTTTTTGAAAGATGAATGGTGCATTTTTTATACAACTCTTTAGATCAGACCAAAATGAGGGACAAATGAGGGGAAAAGAGAGGCCGAGAGACTTTGTTCCAAATCAGGGACAGTCCCTCAAAATCAGGGACGGCTGGGAGCTATCTTAGAGTAAGGACAGGAATACATGATAAAATCGGCCAAAAGTTTCCGTTCTGCAAACGATCGACTGATTTTCTACTTGACGATGGCCAACAAGTAATACCTGATATCGATATTTTGAACGAAAAAGACAGATTGAAAATTTTTTTTAAAATTGTGTCCTATCGTTTGACAAGAAACTATATTCTATTCGTTGGTGTGACGGTCGTCAGTAAAAAATATCTTGAATATTAGCACACATGAGTGTAAATAGTTGACGACAGTGTTCAAGAACGATGTTTCCTAAAAACACAAATGAAAATTTCCAAATAAACACGAAAAAAGAATTGTGAGCAAAAGTATAGAATATAAAAAATAATTAAACTTAAAAAAAAACTTTAACAATTCTTGTATTGTGTATTATCTTCTTAAATCTTCTTAAATTATTAAAATTGCATTTGTTAAAAATATATAAATGTATATATACAGATAGAGAGAGTGTATTCTTTTGATGTATACAGACTCCCCTATTATGTGCATTATGATTTAATTAAATAAAATCATATACCATGTGTATGTTGTTCTTCTCATATTTTCCAACAAAAATAATATAATAAATAAAAAATATTTAATACCCATTGTCTTTTAGTAGCCAACAAGAGAGAAAAAGAGCCTTGATTCATTGTCGATACCACATTTCAGTATGTTTGTTCTGCAACTGGAACTGACCCATATACAGTGGTGTGAAAAAGTGTTTGCCCCCTTCCTCATTTCCTGTTCCTTTGCATGTTTGTCACACTTAAGTGTTTCGGAACATCAAACCAATTTAAACAATAGTCAAGGACAACACAAGTAAACACAAAATGCAATTTGTAAATGAAGGTGTTTATTATTAAAGGTGAAAAAAAATCCAAACCATCATGGCCCTGTGTGAAAAAGTGATTGCCCCCTAAACCTAATAACTGGTTGGGCCACCCTTAGCAGCAACAACTGCAACCAAGCGTTTGCGATAACATGCAATGAGGCTTTTACAGCGTCCTGGAGGAATTTTGGCCCACTCATCTTTGCAGAATTGTCCTAATTCAGTTACATTAGAGGGTTTTTTCGAGCATGAACAGCCTTTTTAAGGTCATACCACAACATCTCAATAGGATTCAGGTCAGGACTTTGGCTAGGCCACTCCAAAATCTTCATTTTGTTTTTCTTCAGCCATTCGGTGGTGGACTTGCTGGTGTGTTTAGGATCATTGTCCTGCTGCAGAACCCAAGTTCGTGTCAGCTTGAGTACACGAACAGATGGTCGGACATTCTCCTTCAGGATCTCTTGGTAGACAGCAGAATTCATAGTTCCTTTTATCACGGCAAGTCTTCCAGGTCCTGAAGCAGCAAAACAGCCCCAGACCATCACACTACCACCACCATATTTTACTGTTGGTATAATGTTCTTTTTATGAAATGCAGTGTTCCTTCTACGCCAGATATACTTGGACACACACCTTCCAAAGAGTTCCACTTTTGTCTCATCGGTCCACAGAATGTTGTCCCAAAAGTCTTGGGGATCATCAAGATGTGTTGTGGAGAAATTGAGACGAGCTTTGATGTTCTTTTTGCTCAGCAGTGGTTTTCTCCTTGGAACTCTGCCATGCAGGCCATTTTTGCCCAGTCTTTTCCTGATGGTGGAGGCATGAACGCTGACCTTAACTGAGGCAAGTGAGGCCTGCAGTTCCTTGGACGTTGTTGTGGGGTCTTTTGTGACCTCTTGGATGAGTCGTCGCTGCGCTCTTGGGGTAATTTTGGGCGGCCGGCCACTCCTGGGAAGGTTCACCACTGTTCCATGTCTTCGCCATTTGTGGACAATGGCTCTCACTGTGGTTCGCTGGATTCCCAAAGCTTTGGAAACTGATAGATCTCAATTACTTTCTTTCTCAATTGTTCCTGAATTTCTTTGGGTCTCGGCATGATGTGTAGCTTTTAAGGATCTTCTGGTGGACCTTACTGTGTCAAGCAGCTCCTATTTAAGTGATGCCTTGATTGTGAACAGGTGTGGCAATAATCAGGCCTGGGTGTGGCTAGAGAAATTGAACTCAGGTGTGGACAACCACAGTTATAGTATGTTTTAACAAGGGAGGCAATCACTTTTTCACACAGGGCCATGATGGTTTGGATTTTTTTTCACCTTTAATAATAAACACCTTCATTTACAAATTGCATTTTGTGTTTACTTGTGTTGTCCATGACTATTGTTTAAATTGGTTTGATGTTCCGAAACACTTAAGTGTGACAAACATGCAAAGGAACAGGAAATGAGGAAGGGGGCAAACACTTTTTCACACCACTGTACATATTTATACATTTTTTTAAATAAATAATCACACAGAAAGAAGACACCATAAATCCTGAAAACAAGTATTTATTATGTGGCTTTTTTCTTTAAAAGGGCCATAAAGGTAGCCCAAAATTACAGAAACATGAAATACAAAAACAAAATATAGAGAATAATATATATATATATATATATATATATATATATATATATATATATATATATATATATATATATATATATTCCAACGGTATGCATTGTAATGGAGATATAACACTCACAACAATTAACAAACAGTATAAATTTGTCATATTTAGAAGTGCTGCAGTGCTTTATAAAACACATTGATTAAACAAACCTGATCAATGGAAAATGGAGTCATGGTGTAGGTTGTTCTTATTTCTATCTACAAGTCCTTGCAGGTTAATTTTAGGACATCTGTATGCCATAGTGGCAACCTAAATTCTCTTAGCAACTCATACAATCCAGAGATGCAATGGGAAGTTAAAGCATATCCAACAAAAATATTTTTTTTAAATCCTTGCATTGTGCAAAGGTATGCATAACTGAGTCATAAGGCAACAATCACTAAGACCCCTTTCACACTGGGGCGTTTTTCGGGCGTTTTTCAGGCGCTTTAGCGTTAAAAAAAAGCACCTGTAAAGCGCTTGAAAGAAGCTGCAACTGCAATCCCAATGTAAAATCCTTTCACACTGAGATTCCTTTCACACTGGGGCGTTTTTCAGACGTTTAACTACAATCCCAATGTAAAAGCCCGAGTGCTTTCACACTGAGGCGCTGCGCTGGCAGGGCGTCAAAAAAAGTCCTGCGAGCAGCCTCTTTGCAGCGCTTTTGGAGCGGTGAATACACCGCTCCTAAAGCACCCCTTCCCATTGAAATCAATGGGAAGTGCCTGAAAAACGCCTGAAAATCGCTTGAAAGACGCTTTTGGCATCAGCATTTTGTGGGTGCTTTATTTGCCCACTAGCAGGGGTTAAAAGCGCTCCAATAGTGCTCGAAAAACGCTGGTAAAGCGCAGCTAGTTTAAGCGGCGCTTTTTACGAGCGTTTTTCGGGCGCTGACATTGTGAAAGGGCTCTTAAAGCACTTGGGCTTTCACATTGGGATTGCAGATGAGGCTTCTTTCAAGCGCTTCACAGTTTTACCGCTAAAGCGCTTGAAAAACGCCTGAAAAACGCCCCAGTGTGAAAGGGGTCTAATTAATTAACACAAGGTGCAAATAAAGCCATATTTTGAAGTGATTATTACTGCTTAAAACACAAAGATTGCACAATCATGATCAATGAGAAATGGAGTTTAATTATGTGTCCAAGTCCTTGCAGGTTAATTTTAGGACATCTGTATGGCATAGTGGAAACGTAACTTCACTTTTGCAACTCATAATACCCAGGGATGCAATGGGAGTTCAAGCTATATTCCCAAATGGAGAGGAATGAGGGCAGATTATTTTTTGCTTACCACCACTGTCACAGGATAAGTAAAAAGGTATGTCTCTTTTCCAAAGCTGTAGATGTATTATACCATAGATTGACCCGAAAGAGGATTAATGACAAATATTTTGCAATAGAACTAAATGCCAAAAGAAATAGCACTAGGCATATGTATCAATGTATAAACATGAGTGCAAAACCAAACATCAATTTGTACACAAATATACTGATGCAATGAAATATATGTAATGATAGGGTGATCAACCTAACATTACATATATCATCCAAATCAACTCGCTGAACATTAAAAGAAGTCCAGCCTGAGCTTTTTAGACAGGGCTTCTCCTACCGGTCACAGGAATGCAATTAGTTTTGTACTCCTGTGACCCATTTTCAGCAGAGATTGGTCTGAAGTCCGCTCTCCGCTGACGTCACTGCTATCAAATGAGGCACAGTGTCATCCCGACTTCCCAAGTCTGGATCCGCCAGCTGCCTTGACTGATGACAGTCTCAGCCTCTCAGTGAGCCGCTAAGATGGCCGCTCCCCACCCCTCCACAGCTCATCGCTCCAATGAGCGTGGAGGATCAGAGCAGGAGAGATGCTGACTGACAGGCAGCATCTCTCCACTCAGGGAGGTGAGAGAACAGAGCCATCAGCGATGTTCAGTGGCTCGGTGGTTCTCAGTGCAGAGACTCTGGGGGACAGCTGCAGCATCGGTCTGATGCTGCATCCACCTAGGTAGACTAGGAATATTTAAAAACAAAAACATAATTCTCTTTTAAGTAAAATTAGACAACAATTCTTTTCAATTTCTTTACACAATAACTATTATGTAAATCCTAATCAAGGGGGTAATGGAGACAAACACATAATGTAGAATCATTATCCATAAAACTGCTGTCCAAAAATACTTCCATAATAATAATTGTTATTTATAGGTTATAAAACATTAGGATAGTTTCTTTTTAATACCACACATTGCAAAACGCACAATATAAAACATCACGACCATGAAATTCTAACTAGACCTTGTTTAAGATATCAACACAGTCCTTCAGTCTTTGTTGCATAGCTGTGAGTGCATCTTGCATGTCTTCCATTAATGCGCAACATTTCAGCAGCTCAACAGTGAGCTTGGCTGCAGTAGCACATGAACTAATAAAAAAAATAAAAATGAAGACATTTGTGGTGGTATAGTATATAAAATATACATGTTGAAAAAAAACAAAATTGTTACCCCATCTCTACTGCCAATATACGAGTCCACGAACTGTGATTTGAAGCTCTAGCCAGGGTGTTCATTTCCCACAGGTAAAATTTTTAAATCAGGAGAGCTGGCAACCCAGATGTTCTTGAATAAAAGTACTTTATGTGTACTTGGGTACACAGGTACAGGCTATATGCTATATTAAAATAATATACTAAACTAGATATACATAATGTCATGGTTATGCAATAGTTTGTCTGCTTACCTGTTCCCATGTGTTCATCTAGAGACCAGCCGACCCTCACCTGTCTGCTTTTGTAATCCATCCTCTGGCATGGCTCCACCCTAGCTCCTATCAGGGAGCTCTATATTAACCTGTGCACTGCAGGCCAACGCTGCTGATCAACCTTTGTGTGTTAGCTTCCTGTTACCTGCCGTGTGCTCTGCTGTTGTTCTGTTACTGACTTTGGTGTGTCCTACTATCCCTGTTTGCCTGTGATCCTGACCTTTTAGCGTGTCCCTGACTATTCCTGTCTGCTTGTGGCCCCGACCTTGGCTTGTCCCTCACCATCCCTATCCTCCTGTTGCCTACTGTGGGTGTGAGCTGGGGGACCCTGGGGGTCGCGACCTGGAGCCAGTTGCAGCCAAGTCCATCCTCACCACTAGAGGCGCTGGTGAACACCTGCTGGCTCTTAGACTCCGCGCCCCAGGGAATCTTACGCTCTAACCCCGGTGGGATCCCCCATCCGCAGCAGTCAGCCATAGGGTCCACAACCTTACACATAATACACTTTAATTGGCAATTGTCAAGTATGCTCTCAGAGAGGCTCGGACATTACAAGAGGGCAGTAAAAAAAAAAAAAAGGTAATAAATATGTGTTTTTAATATAGTGCCAGTATGGGGAATAGTGCACCATCATTGGTGCCAGTTTGGGGAATATTACCCCATTGTTGTTGGAGGAGGAATCATCATCATCAGTAGTGTAGAAATAGTGCACCATGGTCCACATAAACACAAATTTCACATCCAGCTAAACCCGACAGACGTCAAGAGACTCCATGTTGACATAGACCCATCTGTGACAATGAGCAAACATTGAATAATAAAATAAGAAATTAGGTGTAATTGGAATTTACCTGCATCGTTACTAGCCTGTGCTTGAGAAGTTGAAATACCAGGCATCTGTTCGTAATGATGAAGACATACGTCTGTCAATTCCTCAACATTTTGGATCCCCTGTAGACTCCTCTGATATGGAACAACTGGATATCTTTTTCATGAAGTGTGCTCGCTTCTTGGCCTTATTACCTTTAAATATATATATAAAGACTATATCAATAGCACTTGGTACTCACTGATCTACTTCCATGTTGGAACCCCCTGGAGATGAGTCCCCTGCAAATACAGTATATATACCCTAGAACACAGGATATGGCATATCTGTAGAGGAAATGGTCACACAAGACCTGACCTTTGCAGCCTCAGCCAGAATTATTTAAAGTAGAAGTCCACCCTAAAACTAAAATCTATGCATCTACAGATATCCACGATCTAACACTAACCTATATAGCCCTGTAAAGAAGAAATCGCTATACATACCTTTCCTGAAGCCAGGCATGTACTGGCCATTGGGACTACAGGGAGTTTCCCGGTGGGCCGATGGCTCAGTGGGCCGGTTTCAGTGACAAAGTAATGTCTGCGTGGCTTGCCCTCAACTTCACGCAGTGATGTGAGAAAGATGATAAAAATACAGAGGAGAATAAGTGAAATAATAAAAGAGGTTAGTGAGGACTCCTTATGTTATGCTACTTATGTTTTTTTGCACAATTATGTATAGTTTTATATACTGTTTTTGTGCTTGTTTGCAAAATTAAAGTGGGCTGGTCTGGATGAAGTCCAGGGCCAAATTTTTGTCCCAGTCCAGCCCTGCCTGAAGCTGATCTGACCCAGTCCTCCTATGGTGGAGGCTCTGCTGAGCACACAGCCGACAACGGCTGGGTAATGAATGAGGAGTGACATCACCCATAGAGTTACTATGGGGCTTCTTTTGTCGGATGTGTCCTCTGCTCCCGCCTTCACAGCTGCCATCCCTACAAGGTGCAAATGTAAATAAACCCACTAAACTTAAAGGTATTGCACAATTTCAAGTTACAATGCATTAGTATAAATAACATATGCAACTATAGCAAAGCAGTAACATACAATGGGCACCTGCCTACACTCTTCTGTTTTTAATAAGCATTTTATTTAAAATAATTAGCGACTCAGTTTACATGATTTTTTGTAAGTTATTAAAAGTGCCATTTTCCTTTCCTAAAGATACCGGCCCAGCACATCAAGGCATGTTGGTTGCTCATCAACCAAGCAAGAAGGCCACCAGTGTGCATGTCCCTGTTATGTTGATCTAGCATTCCACAGGAAATTTAAGGAAGGCTGGCTATAACCAGGTAAATAGCAGATCCGAGACTCTCTGTCTTCATCAAGTGAACTTGTCAACTGCTCCAAATTACCTCATAGCCCTTTTGCGAATGTAATAAAGTTAGGTAAAAAAACCTGTTAAAAATAAGATATACAGTAATACTTTGGATTACGAGCATAATTAATTTCAAAAGCATGCTTGTAATCCAAAGCACTCTTATATCAATGCAAGTTTTCCCATAAGAAATAATGGAAACTCTGATTATTTGTTCCACAAACACTGCTGGTATATGCAAAAATGCAGAACTCGGGAACTGTTGACACTTTTGGGTGCTCCCACGCACGTTACGCCCGCCCCACCCAGCTGGGAATGTCTCAGAGTTCTCCAGCTCCCCCACATACGGTAATACATACACCAGTAGCTTGAGTCTTGCTCATCTTGTGAGACAGCGCTCGTGAATCAAGTCAGGATTTTTTAAAATAAACCTCTTCTTGCGAAACGCTAGTATACTGTGTTACTCTTAAACCGAGGTATCACGGTATAAAACAAAAATAAAAATAAAATATAATTAAATACATTTAAAAATATAATAGCGTGCACATTTTTTTAGACAGGTGAGAAGAAATGGTGTGAAGTAAGAATGCTTTCAAAAATATATAATATATAAATATATAATTTTTTGTTTATTTTTATCAATTTACAAAATGCAAAATGAGAAAACCTAAACCAAATCCATATTGGGTGTGACTACACTTTGGCTTTAAACCAGCATCAATTCTTATGCCGCGTACAGACGATCGGAACTTCTGACAACCAAAGCGTGTATTTTTTTCCGACAGATGTTGGCTCAGATGCTGGCTCAAATTCCAATCACCAAGAACGTGCTGACTTATAACGCGCATGACGAGCCGAGAAAAATTATATTCAATAGCCAGTGCGGCTCTTCTGCTTGATTCAGAGGATGCATGGAATTTTGTGAATTGTCTATGCACGCTCGGAATTTATGGATTTTGTTGTCGAAAAAATTGAGATCCAGCTCTCAAACATCTGTTGTCGGAAATTCCGACAGCAAATGTCCAATGGAGCCTACACACAGTCAGAATTTCTGACAACAAGCTCACATCGAGCATTTGTTGTCGGAAATTCCGATCGTGTATATGCGTCATTACACTTGCACGTAGTTAGGGGTTTTGTTGGTTTAGAACCAGGGGTATGATTAACCAATTATACCAAGCAGGTGCTAATGATCATCATTTTCATATGTAGGTTGAAAAACAATAACTAACCACTTCCCCAACCAGGCCAGTTTTCAGCTTTCTGTCCCCTCACATTTTGAATGACAATTACTCAGTCATGCAACACTGTACACATGAAACTTGTGTGTCTTTTTTTCACATGAATATAGCTTTCTTTGGGTTTGGGTCAAACTCAAGTTTGCCCCCGACCCTATTCCTAAGTCTCTCCTAAGCCCAAGAATATATTTGCATCTGCATACTACTGGTAAGTGTTCTTCAGGTAAAAAAAAATGTATTGGGTTATGAATATTAATTCTTTTCTGGCCAATCACTGAGGGGTTTATTGGCAGTGATGTGGGATGCGAAACAAGATAAATATTTGGAGATGTCTTCTAGAAAGGTCCTTCCACCCCAGGCTTTGCATGCTGCTTAGAGAAGGAAGCTAGTAAAAGCTAGGGTTTAGTGAGTGTTTGAGTGCAGTTACAGCAAATCACCATTATAAAAACTAGGAGGGCCCAGAAAAAAAAAATCCAGCAGCTTTTGAGGGAGTTATTGAGATATACTGTGCATACTGTATATATGTATAATTTTTTTACACCTTTAAAAATATAGATTTATGATTGGTATTGCAGATCTCTATAAAGCAGGACTGCAAGAAGAATGCTTGTCTTTTAAAAAGAGAACAGGAACAGTTGGAGCATTATCTAAAACTGGAAAAGCCAGAAGGACGTTCTGTAGAAACACATTTACTTGGCTATATATGTCTTCTGTATGTGAGTCACTGTGAGGAGGTGAAAGCAGCCTCATTAAATGCCCCCCCCCCCCCCTCTCTGAAAACAACCAGGCGCTCTGGGTACAAAAGTGCCTCACACGGCTACATCGGGACCTCCCTGTGTTCTACAGGGAGAAATTCATTTTTGTAACCAGCAAATTGCATGTTATGATTTTTATTGGACTATTTAAAACCTCATTTTTGAGCACTTTCCAAGAGGGGGGTTACTTCTACACATCAGAGAAACATGAGACCTTGGTAAAACTTTTCTCTAAAATACTTTTATTCAATTTAAAGGGCTTTCAATACTTATACTTGTCTGTGTCACAAGCATGTGGGGTTAATAAAGTTTATTAATTTATCAGCTCTAGTCCTGGCACTCACAACTTACTTAGGTTTCATAAACAAGTGTAATAGTTTTGTCTCCACCATTGCAGTGGTTTAAAGGCTAAGTTCACCCTATGTACCAATATATCATTAATGTACCTCGGTTCCAGAAAAATAAAAGCTCTCTTTGAACAAGGCCTTACCTTAGTACTTGCTGTATTTCTTAGAAAGCTTCATCACTTGCTGGCATGTAGATTTGGGACAGAGAAACCAGTAGGCCCTTGTACACACGGTCAGACAATCCGACAACAAAATCCGTCGGATTTTGTCCGAAACTGGTGTTGCATACTCACGGTCGGACAAAGTTGTTGGAAAATCCGATCGTTCGTAACGTGATGACATTATTTCATTACGACGGGACTAAGTTCAGGCTAGTAGCCAATAGCTTTGGTCTAGGAATTTGATGTGAGCATGGGTGGCACTTTGTCTGATCGGAATTCTCTACAAACGTTCTGACAAAGTCCGATCGGGTCATGTTGTCGGAAAATTTTATAGCCCAGCTCTAAAACTTTGTCGGTCGGATATTCCGACAGAAACAGTCCGATGGAGCACACACACGGTTGGATTATCCGACAACATGGTCCGATCTGACATTTTCCGTCGGAATGTCCGACCGTGTGTACAAGGGCTTAGACACAGGAAAGAGTTTACAAGCTGACCTCATTAGAACACACCCTTCACCCATCAACTATGTTTGCACAGCATTCCTGGCATCCCTCACCTCAACATGTGCATTTGCCTGGCTTCCCCAGCATCTCTCCAGACAAGCTCAGGCTGCATTCTAAACTCCCTGGAGCTGCATGCAGCCCACGGGTTGAACACCCCTGATGTAGTGCAATGTCCTGCCTGATTGGTTACAGAGTGAATGGATAAATAAGTGGGTCCTCCTATTCCATAGTTTTGGAAAATCTAAAAGGAAATTGTACACATAATGTCTTATAGGGGACTTTTTTTTTAAGTTTTAGTGAAAAGTCAAAAAATAAAGTTATACCCAAGCACATAAAAACCTTCCAAAAAATTTTTTTGCCCACCCCAACCCTGCATACGTGCACACATGAACCTAAACACACCCATCAGGGGCACCTATGTAGGAATATGTTGCTTACGATCAGGCCATAGGGCACAGCGGGCGTTTGCCTGGTGGGCTGCGGCACCTTGGCTGCATGTTCTAGGAAGAGGGGCCTCTTGATGACTGGGCCACATGGAAGGAGGTATGCAGTGATGGCGTTCTGGACTGGGCCAACACAGACCGGGGCCACTGCTCCCCTCTCGCTATATGGGAAATCCTAAAGCAGGGCCAGCACCAGCAAACTTGCGAGGTGCAGAAGAAGGCGGGAGAGAAGGCTCCTGTGACATGTAGGAAGCACCTGCAGGGGACAGACACCTAGCGAGCTGGCCGCACTGTAGGTATAGCTGCACTCCAGGACAATGATGGTCTCTCTCCTAACACTGGCTGGGACACTGTGAAAGCTGCACAGGGAGGAAGGTGAGAACAGTGAAAACTAACAAGTTTCCAGTGTGTGTTGGATTGGGTCTGTCGTTGTCTCTTTACTGGTATGGGGCTGTCTCTTTAATGGTCTAGAGATCTCTCTTTGCTGGTCTAGGGCTGTCTCTTTGCTGGTCTGAGGCTGTCTTTTTGCTGGTCTGGGGCTGTCTCTTTGCTGGTCTGAGGCTGTCTCTTCGCTGGTCTGGGGCTGTCTCTTTAGAGGTCTAAGGCTTTTCTCTTTGCTGGATTGGGGATATCTCTTTGCTGATCCAGGCTGTCTCTCTGCTGGTCTGGGGATGTCTCTTTGCTGGATTGGGAATGTCTCTTTGCTTGATGCAGTTGTCTTTTTTGCTATATGGGGATGTCTCTTTGCTGTATTGGGATGTCTCTTGGGATGATTATCTGGACACCAACCACCCCCGGGAACGCCCACATGAGTGCTTGCTATAGGGCATGCAAAAGGGTGGAGGAGCCAAGAGCGCTAGCAGGGGGCCCCAGAAGAGGAGGACTGGGGCTGCTCTGTTCAAAACCATAGCACAGAGCATTTAAGCATTACATGTTTGTTATAAATATAAAAAAAAAAATACATTTACAATCACTTTAACTAACCTTCAGGCCTAAAATATTTTTTTAAATGTGTGTAAGAACCCACAAAATGTATTTGGCAGTGAAAGTGTTAAAGAGTTTCTCACTGACAGCTCTGGTAAGAGGCAGAGATGACCGGAACGCGGTGGGAGGGGGCTCTCTCGAACCCCACCCCCCCATAAAAAATTGATCTCATGGCGAATCTGCCATGGAGACCACTTTTATCTGAAAGAGCGCAACTCGCCGTTGTTGAAAATACTGGGGTTATGGCAGATATCTGTTACACTAACCCCAATATTTAGCATCAAAGTACCGATGTACAATGATGGCGATTTGCGCTAAGTGGTTAAGACTCAGACAAACGTGAAATTTCAAACTCTTTTGTGGATGAGGTAAATGAGAGGTAAGAACATTGAGATTGCTAGGCCAGAAATTATATTACAAAAGGATTCTATGATTATGAAAAGTAAAATTCTGTCCGAAAAGGTAAACTTAGCCTTTGCTTTACCAACTCTGCAGCCACTCTTCAGATAATCATACATGGCTACCATCTCCCCGCCCCCCAAACAAATAGCACGTTTTTACACAGTTTAGCTCATTTCAGTGCAACATTAGGATTTCACAGACTCATTACTATTAAAGGGGTTGTAAAGGTAAATGTTTTTTCACCTAAATGCATTCTATGCATTAAGGTGAAAAAACATCTCACACTGCCGGCGCTCCCAGTCCCCCTGTTTTACTTACCTGATCCCTCGAAAGTCCCGCGCTCGCCCCCGCCGTCCTCTTCAGCCTGGCCGCTGATTGGCTGGAGTGGATATATTGAAAGCAGCGTAGCCATTGGCGTCATTGGATGTGATTGACAGCAGCGCGCCGGGGTGGGGCCGTGTGATACAGCGAGCGGCTCGCATGAACGAAAGAATTACCTGCAGGAGGAAGCAGAGACAGCCGCCGAGGGACCCCAGAAGATCAGGTTCGTGGCCACTCTGTGCAAAACGAGCTGCACAGTGGAGATAAGTATAACATGTTTGTTATTTAAAAAAATAAATAAAAATTTACTTTACAATCCCTTTAATGACTAGTTATTCAAAGGATATATATATATACAGGAGGCTTAGAATTTAAAGTGGATATATAGTACTCTGTATACTTTGCACTGAAAGTGTATCTAAATCCAATCAATGAATTATCATATTTGTTACTTTTTTTTCCTGGTAAATATGCCATTGAAATGATTTTGTGATATTTGATCAGCAAGTGCAAAATAATACCTCTTGATCGCATTAGATACTGAGAGCTGTCCTGCGCCCTGTGCATACTCGCTATATTGTCTAAATAAGTTCTTCCCATTTTCAGTAATGCAGTGCAGAACAAATGCTGTGGAGAACAGGAGAGGGGAAGGAATTCTGTAGTTGTCAAAAGACAAATGGACAAAGCTGACACCATTTCTTGCAATTACAGTCTAGAAGAAGTTATGTGTTGTCAGTCCAGGACACGGAATTTGGAGTTGAGTGTAGTTCTGGCAGATCAACAGGTATTTAGAGACATAGAAATATGGAAAAGTGACAGCAGAAAAAAGACCAAGTGGTCCATCAAGTCAGCCCTTATTTCTTTGAACTTATATTTAAAAGGAAAAAATTAGCAAATGTGCTCGTATTGCAGAAATGCATGTTTTTAAAGTTTGTCAGGGCAAAATAAAAATAAATTGCTGGGAACTAGAATTTTTTTGGCAGCAGAAACTTTGCATGTCTCTTCTGCTACAAAATCCTTTCTGCTTGAATTTTTTATTTTTTTTGTGTGCATTGCTGGTACACAGGTATTCATCTGACAAGTATATGAATAAGGCAGCTGGGGTACTGGTCCTCTGGTCCAGGAACAAAAGAGGTCCCTAAACTCTCCCTATAAAACAGGAGCCTTATCCAGAGAAGCCCGTAGCAAAATTATTATTATTATTATTATTCAGGATTTATATAGCGCCAGCAATTTACACAGCGCTTTACAATATAAAAGGGAGACAATACAGTTACAATACAATAAAATACAAGAGGATTAAGAGGGCCCTGCTCAGAAGAGCTTACAATCTAAAAGGGTGGGGCAGGTAGTACAAAAGGTTATAACTGTCAGCAATGAGCTGATGGAAGTGGTAGGAGATTAGTTTGAGACGTGATAGGCTTCCCTGAATAGATGAGTTTTCAGGGATCGCCTGAAGGTAGAAAGAGTAGGGGATAGCCGGACCAGTGGAGGTAGAGAGTTCCAGAGGATTGGAGAGGCTCTGGAGAAATCCTGGAGACGAGTGTGGGAGGAGGAGACGAGAGAGCTTGAGAGTAGGAGGTCTTGAGAAGAACGGAGGGGACGATTTGGGCGATATTTGGAGACAAGATTGGTGATGTAGCTCGGGGCAAAGTTGTGAATGGCTTTGTATGTTGTGGTTAGTATTTTGAATTTAATTCGCTGCGTGATTGGGAGCCAGTGTAGGGATTGGAGGAGAGGGTTGGCAGACACTGAGCGGTTGGTAAGGTAGATAAGTCTGGCAGCAGCATTCATGATAGACTGAAGAGGAGATAGCCTATGGAGAGGCAGGCCAATGAGAAGGGAGTTGCAATAGTCAAGGTGAGATATAACAAGGGAGTGAATGAGGAGCTTGGTAGTTTCATTTGTTAAAAAGGGGTAAATTTTAGAGATGTTACGGAGGTGAAATCTACAAACTTTTGACAATGATTGGACTTGGGGGTTAAAATCACAAGTCAGAGTCTAGGGTTACACCTAGTACCCTGGCGTGAGGGGAGGGCCTGATGGTTGCATTGTTGATTTTGATGGAAAAGTCTTGGAGGGGGGCATGTGCAGGGGGGATTATTAATAGCTCAGTTTTAGAGAGGTTTAGTTTAAGGAAATGGTGTGACATCCATGCTGATATGTCAGTTAGCAGGTTAGTAATGCGAGAGGAGACTGAAGGAGTGAGGTGAGGAGTAGACAGATAGATTTGGGTGTCATCGGCATATAAGTGGTATTGGAAGCCATGGGCGGTTATCAAGTGACCAAGGGAGGAGGTATAAATAGAGAAGAGAAGGGGTCCAAGAATAGAGCCTTGGGGGACCCCCACAGAAAGAGGCAATGGAGAGGAGGATACACAGTTGTAGGTGACACTGAAGGAGCACTGTGATAGATAGGCAGAGAACCAGAATAGAGCAGAATCTCGGAGGCCAAGGGAATGTAGTTTATTGAGGAGGAGCGGGTGGTCAACAGTGTCAAAGGCAGCAGAGAGGTCAAGTAGTAGGAGTATGGAGTACTGGCTGTTGGTTTTAGCAGTTAGTAGATCGTTAGTGAGTTTTAGTAAGGCAGTTTCCGTGGAGTGCTGAGAGCGAAAGCCAGACTGTAATGGTTCAAGAAGGTTATTTTCACTGAGGTAGGAGCTAAGGCGGTTGTAGACTAAGCGTTCTAGAAGTTTAGAGGTGAATGGGAGCAATGAGATAGGTCTTAAGTTGTTCAGGTTGGTGGGGTCCAGTGAGGGTTTTTTAAGTATGGGGGTGATCTGCGCATGTTTTAGAGGGGAGGGGAAGGTGCCACTTGAGAGGGAGAGATTGAAGATGTGAGTGAGGGAGCATAGGATAGAATTAGAGGGTGACCTTAATAGTTGTGAGGGAACAGGGTCCAAGGGACAATTGGTTAGGTGAGCATCTGAGAAAAGTTTTGCAACCTCTTCAGTAGTAGCCAATTCAAAAGAGGAGAGTGCTGAATGTGCTATTAGGCCAGGTATGTTGGGTGGGGAAGATGTACGCACAGCGGAGGTGTCCTCGCGAATTGCATCAATCTTGTCTTTGAAGTGATTGGCAATCTCTTGGGCAGTGAGTTAGTTAGTGGGTAGAGGGGGTGGGGGACGAAGCAGAGAGTTAAAAGTTGAGAAGAGCCAACGGGGATTGGATGACAAAGTATTAATAAGAGATACAAAGTAGGCTTGTTTGGCAGCATGGAGGCAGGAATTGTATTTTACAAGGGCAGATTTATATATGGTGAAGTCTTGGAGGCATTTGGTTTTACGCCACAGCCGTTCAAGAGTACGGCAAGGTCTCTTGAGATTTCTAGTGTTGTCAGTTTGCCAGGGTTGTAATGGTCGGGGCCTGATTCTGTGTGTGGTTAGAGGAGCAAGTGCATCTAGTGATGAAGAGAGTGAACTGTTGTAGACACAGATGGCAAGGTCAGGACAGGACAGGGGAGAGATTATTTCATATAGGTGGTCAGTAGCAGAATAGAGAAGAGAAGGCTTAAGGTGGCAAAGGTTTCTACAAGTGATTGTTTGCTGCTTGGAAGGATGGGTGGTTGGAGGCAAGGATACAGTGAAACTAATGAGGTTGTGATCAGAGAGAGGAAAGGGGGTGTTTGTGAGGTTGCCAGGGTTGCAGAGATGGGAGAATACAAGGTCAAGGGTATTACCATTGGAGTGAGTGGAAGTATGTGTCCATTGGGTTAGGTCAAAAGATGAGGTTAAGTCAAGAAGTTTAGCTGTAGTTGGGATGTTAAAGTTGATAGGAATGTTAAAGTCACCAAGAATGATGGTGGGTATTTCAGAGGAGAGAAAGTAGGGTAGCCAGGCAGCAAAGTCATCAAGAAAGCGCAACACCGGTCCAGGAGGCCGATAAATTGCTGCAATCCTCAGAGAAATAGGAGAAAACAGACGAATACAGACGAAAACAGACGCAGGAATAGGTGCAGGGCTGACATGGCAGGGTAGCAGGACCAGCTAGCCAATTAATGGTTAACTGGGTGTTTTAAGTTGGTCAGAGTAGAGGGGGTGAACAAAATAATATGCAGCATAGTTAGGGAAGGGCCAGTGGTCAATTGGTGGTCACTGGACAAAGAAACAGCTTCTCTGCTCCTGCCTGCTTCTACACACTTGCCTGTGAGTAACATGGCTGGGATGGATGGCTTCCTGGCCCAACTAAAAGCAGCTGCTGCTTCAAGGGCACTGCTTGGCTGCATCAGCAGATTACCTCTCTTGTTAGAAGGGAGTCTGGTAGAGACATTTTTTTCCTTGTTGCTGCTGGGGAAGTGGGGGTGAAACCGGACGAGTTGAAAAAGGAGGAGGACAAGTCTCTGCCGACGGCCGCGCTGGATGCAGAAGTGAAAGACCTTCGGGAGCAAATTGGAGAATTCTCTCTCTTTCAAGCGAAAAATAGACTTATGTGGGTACGTAGAATGTTCTATGAGTATGGGGACAAATGCAGTAGGTCTTTGGCGAACGCCCTACGAGCCCAACGGAACGCGTCTTTCATCCCGTCCAAATCCTCCCCCACGGGCGCCAAAATTCACGATTCCAGGGCCATAGCGGAATGCTTCAGATCTTTCTATGAGGCTGTCACGTACCTGGTGGTTGAGCCTGGAATGCAGGGAGCGGCCCCTCGTATCCCCTGGCTATTGAACCCCTGAAGGTGGAGACAGGTATTCAACAGTCCAGAGGGCACAAGTGCCTGGTAGACGGTATTGGTCCGGGAGGTCAGCTGGGCACAGATAACAGGCTGGTATAGCGGATGGTGCTTGACTGTCGCAGGCAGGCACAAGTGCGGGAACTGGCTGGTGAGCAGATGTTCCGTAATGCAGGAACTCAGGTAGGTAGCAGGAACAGCGGAGTCAGATACAGGCCGGGTCAGCAGGAGACGATCAGCAAGGTACAAGGGATGAGGCAGAAAACGTGGTCAAACAGGCAGAGGTCGTAGGCAGGCAGCAATCGATCAGAGTCAAGGAACAAGCCGGATGTCAGGAATCAGATAACAGGTTCGGATACAAACAGTACGGATCACGGACACGCTGTAGACTGGACAGCACAGATGGAAGGGAGCCAATGACTAAAGAAGGCTTCAGGGCGCCAAGCGAACGTACGACGGGTCAGCGCGCCCTCGTACGTAGACGTGCACCCGTTCGTGACCTACGTGTGCGCGCGTTCGTGTCGACGCGAGTACGTTCGTTAGCTTTGACGCGCGTTGACGGGAAACGACGGACTCTCCACGACAGGTTCCGACGGGTAAGGTTTCTATGTCTAGTCGAGACGTTAGGGCGATCGTGACATTGCCCCCCCCCAAGGGGCAGCCCCCGGATGCCCAACCGAGCCCACTTGTTCGGGTGAGAATTCTTGAAGGCGCGGATAAGTCTCTTGGCATGAATATTAGCCTCTGGCTCCCAGGAATTCTCCTCGGGTCCGTAGCCCTTCCACTTAACTAAGAATTGGACCTGGTTTCCTCTTTTCCTACAGTCCAGGATGGCCTCAACTTCGAACTCAATCTCTCCATCGACCAACACAGGTTCCGGAGGGCAGGAGGTCCTGTCAGAGAAAGGATCCTCAACTGCAGGCTTGAGGAGCGATACGTGGAACACCGGGTGAATTCGGAAAGACTCAGGGAGTTCCAACTCAAATGCCACGTCATTTAGTTTCCTTTTGATCGGGAAGGGACCCAGGAATTTTGGACCCAATTTCTTGGAGGGACAGGATAACTTGAGATTTAAGGTGGACAGCCAGACCCTATCCCCGGTCTTGAGATCCAGCTCCCCTCTTCTTCTTCTGTCGAAGACTTTCTTATTATGTTCCTGCGACTTAGTCAAGGTTTCCTGTAAGAGTTTATTATTCTCTTCAAAGAAAGCAAGTCTCTTCTGAAGCACTGGTACCGGACATTCAGGAAGATCGCCAGACAAGAACAACGGATGGTATCCGAAATTTGCATAAAAAGGGGACTGTTTGGTGGCTGAATGGACTGAATTATTGTAGGCGAACTCGGCCATAGGTAGCAGGGAGACCCAATCGTCTTGTGAGAAGGACGAGAAGCAACGCAGGTACTGCTCTAAGGTCTGATTCGTCCTCTCGGTCTGACCATTGGTCTGCGGATGGTAGGCTGAGGACATGCAGAGGTCAATCTTCAGAGTTGCACAGAGTGCCTTCCAAAATCTAGATGTGAACTGCACCCCCCTGTCAGACGTGATATTGGCGGGGATGCCATGAAGTCTTATGACTTCCTTTATGAAGACGTTAGCTGTCTCCGCGGCAGAGGGAGTGCCCTTCATGGGCAAGAAATGAGCCATCTTCGTGAGCCTGTCGACTACGACGAAGATCGCTGTATGGTTCTCCGAAGGGGGGAGTTCGACGATAAAATCCATGGAGATCATTCTCCATGGTCTATCAGGAACAGGTAGAGGTTTTAGTAAGCCCCAGGCTCTGGACTTGTTGCCCTTACTCTGAATGCAGGTCGTGCAGGCCTGTACGTAACTCTTGCAGTCGTTCTTCATCCGCGGCCACCAGAAGTTACGCCTGAGTAATTCTAATGTTTTGAATGTTCCAAAGTGGCCAGCCATGGGATGGTCATGACAAGAAGCCAGAACCAAGGTCCGAACTGTCTGGGGGACGAAGATCCTGTTCCCATGCCACATAAGATCATCGCTGGAGGACAGCGGGATACCGGATGGAGGTGAGGCGCCTCTGGAAGCCTGTTTAACTTGAGAGACCACATCTCCTTGGAGTAAGAGGAAGTTTCCAGCAGAAAGGATGGTGTCACTGAGAGGTGGATCTTCCGGCTGGCTAAACATACGAGATAAGGCATCTGGCTTCGTGTTCTTGGATCCGGGGCGGAAGGTTATGTGGAATACGAACCTTGAGAAAAAGAGTGCCCACCTGGCTTGACGAGGCTTCAACCTTTTAGCTGTCTTCAGATATTCGAGGTTTTTGTGATCTGTATAAATCAGGATTGGGTGGATAGCCCCTTCTAGCAGATAGCGCCACTCCTCCAGTGCCGACTTAATTGCCAGTAGCTCATGGTCGCCCACGTCGTAGTTTCTCTCGGCTTCGGATAGTTTGCGGGAGAAGAACGCAACTGGGTGGAGTAAGGACTTAGGTCCCTGCCTCTGGGACAGCACAGCTCCGACTGCCACCTCCGAAGCGTCAACCTCAAGAGTGTATGGCAGGGTAGGATCAGGATGTTTCAGAATCGAAGCTGAAACGAATAGCCTTTTCAGGGTTTCGAAGGCCTCTTGTGCCTCAGGTGTCCAGCGGAACTTGGTGCCCAGCTTGGTTAGCCCGGTAATGGGGGCGATGATGGAGGAGAATCCCTTTATAAATTTGCGATAGAAATTCGCGAAGCCCACAAACCGCTGAACTCCTTTTCTATCGGATGGGGCAGGCCAGTCCTGGATTGCAGTTATCTTCTGGGGATCCATCTCGACCCCTCGAATCGAGATAATCAGACCAAGGAACTGGATACTCTCCTTCTCGAAAACGCATTTTTCAGGCTTGGCATACAGGCCGTGAGAGCGGAGGCGAGTCAGGACCTTCTTGACATGTTCTCTGTGGGTGGCTAAAGTGGAGGAAAAGATTAGTATATCATCCAAGTAAATGATAACAAACAAATCTAAATAGTCTCTGAAAATGTCGTTCACAAAATGCTGGAACGTAGCCGGGGCGTTACATAACCCGAAAGGCATCACTAAATATTCATAGTGTCCGAAGCGGGTACGAAAAGCTGTTTTCCACTCATCGCCTTTTCCGATACGGACGAGGTTGTAAGCCCCCCGAAGATCCAGCTTTGTAAATAGTTTAGCGGAACCCAGTCTCTGGAAAAGTTCAGGTACTAATGGCAGAGGGTAGCGATTTTTAACTGTGATTTTATTTAGTGCCCGATAGTCCACACACGGACGTAAGGATTGGTCCTTCTTCTCTACAAAGAAGATCCCAGCGCCGGCTGGGGAGGTGGAAGGTCGGATGAACCCTTTTTTAAGATTATCGTCCAGGTAGGTCTTTAGAGTACTCAATTCGGATTCGGACAGTGGGAAGATCCTTCCGAACGGAATTTCTGCCCCCGGGAGCAGTTCAATAGGGCAATCGTAAGGCCTATGAGGAGGGAGAGTTTCTGCGCCCTTCTTGCTGAAAACATCGAGAAACGCATGGTATTGCTCAGGTACAGCTTGTCGGGTTTCTTCATCCGTATCCAGACAGAGAAGGACTGACGAGTTCCCATTGGGAGTCGGACAACAATGCTGGTGGCAGTAGTCAGAGGGGAACTTGATTACTCCGGTGGCCCAGTTGATGTGTGGATTGTGTGCCTTCAGCCAAGGCATGCCTAGGATGATGGGGAACAGGGGAGACTGGATGACATCTAGGCAAAGGAGTTCTTGGTGAGACCCGGCGATGATGGCGGGTAGAGGACTGGTCTCCTGAATTACTGGTCCTGATTCCAAGGTAGACCCATCAGCCAGGTATACCGAGAGCCCCTTCCCTCGTGGTCTAAGAGGGATCCTGTTCATTCGGGCGAAAGACGAGTCAATAAAGCCACTGCATGCCCCGGAATCAATTACCGCGTGGGTTGAGATAGTCCTTCCTGGAAGCTGCAAGAGAACAGGAACAGCTAGATGGGAGATGTTATCTGGCAACATAGGAGACGAGACAGGTGGAACACGGAGGCACTTACGCATCTTCGCCGGGCAGGAACGAACAAAGTGCCCTGGTTCCCCGCAGTATAGGCATAGGTTATTGACCCGACGACGCTGGCGTTCTTCCGGGGTCAGGGATGGGCGAAGTAGCCCCAGCTGCATAGGCTCCGGAGCATCCGATGTGGATGCAACTGGAACAGGCGGAGGTGGGTGACTAGGCACCCGTGGTAACATCCAAACCGGACGGGGAGTTGTGGTGGATCGTTCTTGGCGGCGCTCCCTCAAACGCCTGTCAATCTGGATAGCAATGTCAATCAGGGCCTCCAGGGTTTCAGGAACACCCACTCGTGCCAGCTCGTCTTTCAGGGCCTCGGAAAGCCCCATGCGGAACTGGTACCGCAGGGCCGCATTGTTCCAGTCCGTGTCTGCACTCCAACGTTGGAATTCAGAGACGTAGTCTTCTACGGGTCTGCGACCTTGTTGTAGGGCATGTAGGGCTGCTTCGGCAGTGGCGGCTAGCTGGGGATCCTCATAAAGCCTGGACATTGCCCGGAAGAAGGTGTCCATGGAGTCTAGGGACGGATCCTTCTGTTCCAACAGTCGGTGTGCCCAGGCCTGGGGTTCATTGCTTAACAGGGAGATGACGAACCCCACCTTCGTTGCCTCAAGGGAGAAAGTTCTGGGCTGTAGGGCGAAGTAGAGTTCGCAGGAGTTGCGGAATGCCCTGAACTTGCTCCGGTCCCCTGTGAACCGTTCCGGGGTTGGGACCCTGGGTTCAGGTGGCAGCATCACGACTGACGGCGGGGCATGGGCCCCAGGAGCCGCTGGTGCAGAGGCGGATAGCGCCTGGATTTGTTCCTCCAGTCTGCCGTAGCCCTCTTGTAGGTTCTTAACTGCCTGTGTAAGGCCGGCCAGATGGTGGCAGAGTTCGTCCATGGGGGAGGCTCCCTGCGCAGGCTCGGACATGGCTGTCCAGTACTGTCACGTACCTGGTGGTTGAGCCTGGAATGCAGGGAGCGGCCCCTCGTATCCCCTGGCTATTGAACCCCTGAAGGTGGAGACAGGTATTCAACAGTCCAGAGGGCACAAGTGCCTGGTAGACGGTATTGGTCCGGGAGGTCAGCTGGGCACAGATAACAGGCTGGTATAGCGGATGGTGCTTGACTGTCGCAGGCAGGCACAAGTGCGGGAACTGGCTGGTGAGCAGATGTTCCGTAATGCAGGAACTCAGGTAGGTAGCAGGAACAGCGGAGTCAGATACAGGCCGGGTCAGCAGGAGACGATCAGCAAGGTACAAGGGATGAGGCAGAAAACGTGGTCAAACAGGCAGAGGTCGTAGGCAGGCAGCCATCGATCAGAGTCAAGGAACAAGCCGGATGTCAGGAATCAGATAACAGGTTCGGATACAAACAGTACGGATCACGGACACGCTGTAGACTGGACAGCACAGATGGAAGGGAGCCAATGACTAAAGAAGGCTTCAGGGCGCCAAGCGAACGTACGACGGGTCAGCGCGCCCTCGTACGTAGACGTGCACCCGTTCGTGACCTACGTGTGCGCGTGTGCGCGTTCGTGTCGACGCGAGTACGTTCGTTAGCTTTGACGCGCGTTGACGGGAAACGACGGACTCTCCACGACAGGTTCCGACGGGTAAGGTTTCTATGTCTGGTCGAGACGTTAGGGCGATCGTGACAGAGGCCCTTTACAACTTACACCCCCAGGCGTCAGCGAACGCCACACAGGCCCGATCCGTAGCCATAGACGCATATCTGACCTCAGCGAACCTCCCTACCCTTACACCGGAAGAGATGGAGACACTCTCTCAACCAATCTCACCGGAGGAACTGGTGGCTGCACTGAAGGACTCTCCCAAGGGCAAGGCGCCTGGCCCGGATGGGTTCACAATCCCTTACTATAAGACATTTCTCCCCTTGTTGAATGCACCCTTTGTCTCGGCCTTTAATGCCATATTGGAGGGCCGGCCTATCCCACTGGAGCTTTTGCAGGCCAGCATTTCAGTCATACCTAAGCCAGAGAAAGGCACTCTTCTCTGTGCTAGTTACAGACCTATCTCCCTCCTGAATTGTGACCTGAAGTTGTTCACAAAGATTCTGGCGGAAAGACTGGCACCTATTCTTCAACGCCTGATACCACTAGACCAGGTGGGGTTTATTCGTAACAGGGAGGCCAGGGACAGCACCACCAGGACTGTGAATGTTGTGGAACGGGCCAGGCGCCTTAAAGTTCCACTTATGCTACTATCGGTTGACGCCGAAAAGGCGTTTGATAGGGTGAGCTGGCCCTTTTTGCTGGCCACCCTACAACGCCTGGGGGTCCCTCCCCCTATGATCTCCTGGATAACGGCTCTGTATTCCTCTCCGACAGCAGTAGTCAGGATTAATGGGATTGCTTTGTCTCGCTTTTCTATTGGCAATGGGACGAGGCAGGGATGTCCCTTGTCCCCCCTCCTATTTATACTCTCCCTTGAGCCCCTACTCCATCACGTCAGACTTAACTCTGATATCAAGGGGTTAGACACCCCGACATATCACCATAAGGTCGCTGCCTTTGCTGATGATCTCCTGTTTTATGTCTCAGAGCCGCACACCACCTTACCGAATCTGCTCTCAGAGATAAGGCGGTATGGAACCCTCTCAGACTTCAAAATCAACTTGCAGAAATCAGAGGCACTTAACGTCTCCATACCCCACACCGTTCAGACGTCTATGAGCAAAAACGTCCCCTATCGCTGGGCATCTAAGGCCATACAATACTTTGGGACTAAGATACCCCCAGACCCGCAGCTTGTTTTCCAACTGAATTTCCAGCCCCTCCTGAAAACCATTACCTTGGACCTGGAGAGATGGTCACATTTGGCAACCTCCTGGTTCAGAAGGTGTAATGTGCTCAAAATGAATATAATGCCACGAATTCTGTACCTTATGCAGGCCCTGCCAGTACGAATTCCCCAGTCATTCTTCAAGACTCTACGATCCTTCTTTATCAGATACGTTTGGCAAGGCAAACCCCCAAGGCTCAGTCGAACTTTACTACTTAGACCGAAACACAGGGGGGGGGATTGGACTTCCTGACCCAGCTTGGTACTATACAGCAGTCCATATGAACCGGACGGTTGACTGGTGCAGGCACTTGGAGGATAAGCTGTGGGTTCGTCTTGAACGAGAGTCCATGCCCTTCCCGATTGAAGGACTACCCTGGGGTGGGCCTATCTCTTCGGGGGTGCCGCTGGCGCACCCCCTTGTTGAGCCCACGCTACGAGAGATGGCCAGATATTTCTCACTGACTTTGCAGACCATCAACTCCGTTCCAAGACCTGTGCATGGGTGAGGGGCCGATCCGTGGGTCTCTTTCCCAATCGTATGGGATCCTAATGGACCTTCTATCTCGGGGAGACCCGACGTTTATAGGAAAGTGGGAGAGGGACCTTGATGTCAGGTTCTCGATGGAACAAAAGACTCGAGTGCTTCTGTTTGCACACAAGTCTTCCTTGTGCAGCAAATACCAGGAAATCACATATAAGATCTTGACTCGCTGGTACAGGACTCCCACAGTCCTAGCAGTCATGTTCCCTGGACATAGCCCTGGGTGTTGGAGATGCGGTGCACATGCAGGTACACTGCTCCATATATTTTGGGAATGCCCGCAATTGTCCCATTTCTGGGGGCAAGTTCTCAAGATTATACTTGATCTCACAGCTATAGATCTTAGGAATAACCCAGCGGCAATCTTTCTTAACCTGACTCCACTTTCTGGTAAGAGCTAAGTCACTTTTAAAACACCTTCTGAACGCAGCCAGGGCATGCATACCTAGTATGTGGAAGCAGCAGGCCGCCCCGACGGTGTCTCAATGGTTTGCGAGAGTTTGCGACATCTATCGAATGGAACAGCTTACAGCGTCCCTGCATGATAGAGAGGAGGAACACACCGCTCGATGGATGCCTTGGAGCCTGTTTAGGTATTCTGATGCATACAGAACTTACTTGTGATACTTGGCATGGGAATAGAATGGCGGTTCCGGTCTGGGCTCACCACTGGGGTCCCCACAGTCTTTACCTCCACCTGAGGACCGTTCTGGTCCACACCACCCCCCTTTATTCCCCTTCTACCTTTTGACCCAATTTACCCCCCCTTCTTTTCTTCCTGTTCTTTAGCCTCCCCGCCCCCCGCCCCCCTTCCATTCCCTCTTCCACTCCCCACAATCCTGATAAAAATAACTAGTGATTGCAAGGGCCTTATCAAACTATTTACCCAGTTTTCTTTCTAATGGCTGTTGGCCGTGAGAGTGGCCCCGACTGGGCTTCCCATTCTGCGAGTGATCCCAAGCCATTAACGAAGACCCCTCGGGGTCGGCCTAGGAGGGACCACCCCATGTGCCGCATTACTATAAAAGGGAGTACCGAGCGGGAGAACCAAAGAACCCAGTAAGTGTTAGGGCCTTGGCTACTCTAGGTCTGATACAGCTGCACTGTGATAAACTACCAAATGCTCCCCACCATGGGCTGAATGTATTATGTAATGTAATGAGAAGACTGGGTGTCTATTATTTCTTTTACAGTTTGCTTCTGTATTACCTGCAATCCATAAATAAAGAATAAAAAAAAAAAAGAAAGAAAAAGGAGGAGGAAGAAAAGCGTTGTTATCGCCTTATTCCTCGCTCCTTTAACTGGCTAGAGGCGTTTGCTATTCTAGCAAGCGTGATTGGTGAAAAACAGCCCGGGAGTTGCTCGGCGCTCTTTTGTTACCTGGATGCCATTGGGGAGGCTCAGAGGGTTATGGGGGGTCAGGCGTGGCTCCGGTGTGATGAGCAATTTCTCCAGCGAAAAGCCGTCCGCCCCCGCCCCCCCGTGGCTCCGTGGATCCACAAGGACATCAGCTTATGGGCCTCTACATCGTTTTTTTCCCAGCAGGGCCGGAAGTTCGGATACCCCGGGACAGCCGGTCCCCAAAATAAAAGAAGTGTGTTGGCAGTACAATGAAGGGGTTTGCAGGTTTGGAAACGGTTGCCGTTTCAAACACGAGTGCTCCGGCTGCGGGGGCAGCCACATTTTGTGCCGATGTTTTAAGCTGGAAAAGGCCATTCCGGAAACACTTCGGGAAAAAGGACGACTCCGGTGAGGGTGGAAAGGATGCTTCTTTTTCTAAATAGGTACCCGGACCGGGCCTCTTCCCCACTCCTGGAACCTGGTTTTATGGGGGTTTTAGGATTCCGTGCTTGTTCTCAGCATACCCCCAGTGTCAAAAAATCTGCGTTCAACCCTGCAACAATCGGATGTGGTTTCTGAGAAACTATCCAAGGATGTGACGTTTGGGCGCATGAGTAGCCCTTTCCCATTTGCCCCATTGCCAGATTTATTGGTTTCACCATTGGGGGTGGTTCCCAAAAAAGAGCTCCACAAAGTTCGATTGATTCATCACCTGTCCTATCCGAAAGGGGGGTCGGTTAATAACGTGATCGACCAAGGTGCTTGTTCTGTAACGTATACATTCTTCGATGCCGCAGTGTTCTGGGTCCTGCATTATGGACAGGGTACGCTCATGACAAAAACTGATGTGGAAGCTGCTTTTCGGCTGTTGTCGGTCCACCTGCAGAGTTTCTACCTCCTGGGGTGTCAGTGGCAAGATGCCTTTTATGTGGACCAATGTCTGCCCATGGGCTGTTCGGTCTCATGCTCCCTGTTTGAGACCTTCAGTTCATTAGTGGAATGGGTGGTGTGCGACATGTCGAGTATCAATTCCATCATCCCTTATTTGGACTATTTTTTATGGGTGGGCCCTCCTTCCTCTAGGTTGTGTGGTATCTTGCTGGCCACTCTACAGCATATTTCAGAACACTTTTGTATACCACTGGCACCTGACAAGACTGGCGGCCCAGCGGTTGAGCTTCAGTTGCCGGATGACAAGTTGCTTGCCCTCCAGGCTGAGATCCGCATGGTGGTGGGTAAGAGCAAGATTCAACTGCGACAGCTACCGTTCCTGTTAGGAAAGTTGAACTTTGTGTGTAGGATCGTGCCCATGGGGAGAGTGTTTTGCCGCCGATTATCGGCTGTGACAGTGGGTGTCTCTTCACCGACATATTTCATTACGTTGACTAGGGATCACAGGGAGGACTTGCGCGTGTGCCATGTTTTCCTAGATTCCTTTAATGGCTGGCCACTGTTGATGAATAGGACGGTAATTTCAAACTGGAATTTTACACCGATGCAGCAGGGTCGTTGCGTTACGGGGCCTTTTTTGGGAGACGATGGATTGCAAAGAGCTGGGTAAAGGATTGGCGGGGGTCAGGGTTTCTCAAAAACCTGGTCCTGCTAGAACTATTTCTGGTGATTGTCGCAGTGGAGATCTGGGGTGAGTTCATTCGAGACCAGAAGATCTGCCTGCATTGTGACAATCTGGGGCTGGTTCAGGTCATTAAACAAGTGTCGGCTTCCTCTGCTCCGTTGGTATGCCTGTTGCGGCACTTGGTGTTAGGCTGTCTGCAATTAAATGTTTTATGTATGCAGTGCATATTCCAGGAATGGTTAACACAGTAGCTAATGCTTTGTCTCGGTTTCAGTGGGACAGATTCTGGGAGTTGGCACCTGGAGCAGAGCAACACGGGTATCCATGTCCCCAGGAGTTGTGGCAAATTGCATTGGAGTCACCGCAGGATTGATCCGGAATTCGGTGTGCAGCAGTACATGGGTGGCCTATGCTAAGGTTTGGCAGAAGTGGTTCAGGCTACTGGGTTAGTTACGGTCTTGCTGTATTTTATCGGATTGAATTATGTAAAAAGGAATGTTGATTCAGCGATAGACCGCAAAATAGCGGGTTTAGCTTTTTGGTTTAAACTAACATGGGGTTATGATTTTACTAAAGCCTTTATGGTTAGGCAGGCCTTGAAGGGGTATAGAAGGGATAACAAGAAAAAGGACAGTTGGCCCCCTGTCACTTTCTCTATGTTACAGCAGGTGATTATTCAGGTAAGTTTGGTATGTGATTCTAGATACGAAGCATGTTTGTTTTAGGTGGCATTCACACTGGCATTCTATGGGGCTTTTAGGGTGGGCAAATTGGTTAGCCCCTCTAGAGTGGCTCAAGGGGGACTTTGTGTAGGTGATGTGCACTGTGGAAGTACTTTGGTAGAGCTGTTTCTTCGCCGGTTTCCAGACGGAGCTGTTGGGGAGGGGTAAGTATGTTTATGTTTACAAGGTCCCTGGGTCTGCCATTTGCCCGGTAGTTGCAGTTCGGGAGTATCTGCCCAGCGGTTGGGGGATCCTTTTTAGTGCACCAGGATGGGTTGTCTTTATCTGTGTTCCAGTTTGGCTCTGTGTTTCGCAGATGTTTGGGGGAGGCGGGTCATGACCCCTGGTCCTATTCTTCACATTCCTTCCATATTGGGGCTGCCACTGAGGAGATTGGAGACTTCAGCGATAAAGCGCATTGGGTGTTGGAAATCCGACCGGTTCAAGCTTTATACACGCCCCCATTTGGTGTAAGCCATGTAGGTTTACAGTTGCTGTGTTATGTGCTGGTCTTTACATGTTGGTTATGTTACTTCTGTGTTCTGCATTTTTCTTTTCAGGTGATGTGCATTCGCACATATTTTCCCCATACCCTCGTTGTGTGGTCAGACATGGTAGGCCACACTGCTAGGTGCTGGGCTAGGTCGGTGGACAAGGTTAACAAAGCTCGCATAAAGGTTAATAAGGAGGTGGGCAGGTTCATTGGTCACAATGGTGGATTCAAAGTTAGGCACGGGAGTTGGAGGTTGAGACCAGTCAGTACTTAAAGAGGGAGTCCACACGAAAAAAATTATTAAAAGCCAGCAGCTATAAATACTACAGCTGCTGACTTTTAATAAATGGACACTTACCTTTCCTGGGGTCCAGCGATGTCGGCAGCCGAGGCCGATTGATCGCTCGGCTCTCAGCTGCTGCTGCTCTCGGTGAGGGAATCAGGAAGCGAAGCGTTGCAGCTTCACTTCCTGGTTCCCTACTGCACATGCGCGAGTCGCGCAACACAATGGGAATGGTCCAAGCTGTCTCTGGGACCCGTGTGTGTCCCAGCAGCCGGCACGGTGGGACAGGAAGAGGCATAGACTCCCGTGGGAGTCTATGCCTGGAAGTGGGTGAAAATACCTGTCTTAGACAGGTATCTGCCCCCCCCTCCCCCCTGAAAGGTGCCAACCAGAGGGGGGGAGGGTTCCCATGAGCAGAAGTTCCACTTTAGGGTGGAACTCTGCTTTAATAGGGGACGGCGTACACCTTAACGCAGTGGGTATTGATTTCTGGTGCTTGGGCTTGCAGGATGGAATCCAAAGAGCCTTGCATTTTTTGGGGCATCCACGGGTGTATGGTTTCACACCTGCGGGCTGCGGTGGTTGGGTTGGGATCTTTGGAGGCCTTCTAAATTAAGACCAGTATGGCATAATGGGGAACCATCTTGGTATGGGATGCTTGGGAAGATGCCAGTTAACCGAGGTTTAACTAGGCATTTGGATATGGGTATCAGCGTTGGAAGTTGAAGAGTTGGTATTGTCCCCATGTCAGCGTGCTGTGACTGGGGACCTAGTGCGTCACACTGATTATAAATTTGGGGTCTTTTCAGTGCCTTCAAAGATCTACAACATGGTTACAATTGATTTGAAAAAGTACTGTTTGTAAATAATATGTTTATGGTTTATTGTTAATAAAATGGCCACGTTTACTCCAAAAGGGTGTCATCTGGTTATTTAAGATGGAAAACATAACATTAGCGTATGTGCAAAGCTATCAGACCAGCTTGCATCTGTCTTACCATAGAAAAGAGAAGCCCGTAGCAAAAGCCGCAGGAATAGGAGCAGGGCTGGCATGACAGGGTAGCAGGGCCAGCTAGCCACTTAAGGGTTAACTGGGTGTTTTGAGTTGGTCAGAGTAGAGGGGGTGGCCAGAATAGTATACAGCATAGTTAGGGAGGGGCCAGTGTCCGGTGGTCAGTTGGAGGTTACAGGATGAAAAAACAGCTCCCACCTTCCCGCCCTGTTGTCTATATTATATCTGTAATGTTGGGTATTTATGGTTGTAAGTTATAGCGGTTGAAATCTTTGGAGGCCTTCTAAATTAAGACCAGTATGGCATAGTGGGGAATCATCTTGGTATGGGATCCATGGGGAGATGCCAGTTAACCGAGGTTTAACTGGGCATTTGGATATGGGTATCAGCGTTGGAAGTTTGGTATTGTCCCCTAGTTGGTGTGCTGTGACTGGGCACCTGGTGTGTCACACTGATACAATATAAATTTGGGGTCTTTTCAGTGCCTTCAAAGATCTACAAATGGTTACAATTGATCTGAAAAAGTACTGTTTGTAATATGTGATATGTTATGGTTTATTGTTAATAAAATGGCCAGTACGGCCAAGTTTACTCCAAAAGGGTGTGTCTGGTTATTTAAGATGGTAAACATAATAGTCGGGTATGTGCAAAGGTATCAGGCCAGCTTGCATCTGTCTTACCATAGTCATACACTAAACCTAACTGTCTCTGATAAGACAGATGCTTCTCTCTTCCTATTTCCAAACTACAGGGCTTCGAGACTGACCCAGCAAGGGCCTTATAATGTCTCCCTGTGTCAAAGATGACCACCTAAATCCCAGGAGAACAGAGTTTCCAATCAGGACATAAGGCTCCCCCAAAATGGCCACTGGGAGTCCTGTACAGGGGACAAACCAGTCCACTGACAGGCTTCCCTAGCAACAGAAGTAAACAGCAATCACCTGACTGCTTTGTTTACTTCCCAAATAAATGAGTGAGTGATCTTACAATCACTGTCTCACTCTTCTGCCCTGCTAACCTGATAGAGCAACAGCATTTCTCTTTAGCTTAGCAGTGACATCTAAACAAGCAGCACCTGCCTACATGCTGGGGTTTCTGACTTCCCATCCAAGATGGCAGCACCCAGCAAGAGCCTCAGGGCTTTTGGATAGGGTGATCAGATGTCCTTGTTTTCCAGGGACAATCCCTGGACTGAGGACATTGTCCCCGGGCCAAGACTGTTCCCAGTTTTATCCCCGGCAGGGCCACTGATTATCTAGTGCAGCCGGCTGTGTTGTACCGAGTCCAGCATCCTGAGCTCAATAGACATGTGCATTCGTTTTCGTCCGAATGCATTTTCGTCCGAATTTCAGCTATTTTCGTTTTCGTTTTGACAAACGATAACGAAAGCACAAAATCCGAAAAACGAAAGATCCGACATAAATAAATGCTTTATTTTCGTTTTCATTGTTACAACAGTTCGATATAGAATAGGAGATTCGACATGACTCTGACGATAACAATCTGTCTATAGAACCTGTGGTCGAATGTGCTTAACCTTACCTCTATTAGTCCAAGATTATATAGAGAAAATATTCGACAGAGAAAAAAGATTTGACAGAGAGAAAAGATTCTGCAAGTTACTGTCCTAAAAAGTGTTTGGGGACCCGGGTCCTGCCCCAGGGGACATGTATCAATGCAAAAAAAAGTTTTAAAAACGGCCGTTTTTTCGGGAGCAGTGATTTTAATAATGATTAAAGTGAAACAATAAAAGTGTAATATTCCTTTAAATTTCGTAGGGGGGGGTTGTCTATAGTATGCCTGTGAAGGGGCGCATGTTTCCCGTGCTTAGAATTGTCCCTGCACAAAGTGTCATTTATGCAGGAAAAAAAGTCCTTTAAAATCACTCGCAGCTATAATGAATTGTCGGCTCCCGTAATACAGAGAACACTCATTGAAAGTCATTGATAAAAAAATAAATAAATAAATTTAAAAAAAAGCGTGGGGGTCCCCCAAATTCAATTTCCAGGCCCTTCAGGTCTGGTATGGATATTAAGGGGAACCCTGCCTCAAATTTAAGAAAAAATTTGACGTGGGGTTCCCCCTAAATATCCATAACCAGACCCTTCAGGTCTGGTATGGATATTAAGGGGAACCCCGCATCAAATTTAAAAAAAATTTGACATGGGGTTCCCCCTAAAAATCCATACCAGACCCTTTATCCGAGCACGCAACCTGGCAGGCCGCAGGAAAAGAGGGGGGGACGAGAGAGCGGCCCCCCCTCCCTCCTGAACCGTACCAGGCCACATGCCCTCAACATTGGGAGGATGCTTTGGGGGTCCGTGACCCCTCAAAGCACCTTGTCCCCATGTTGATGAGGACAAGGGCCTCATCTCCACAACCCTGGCCGGTGGTTGTGGAGGTCTGCGGGCGGGGGGCTTATCAGAATCTGGAAGCCCCCTTTAACAAGGGGACCCCCAGATCCCGGCCCCCCCCCTGTTTGAAATGGTAAGGGGGTACAAAAGTACCCCTACCATTTCACAAAGAAAGTGTAAAAAATGGTTAAATAAAACAAACACACTTTTGAAAAATTCCTTTATTAAAAATAAAAAAAAGATTCCAGCGGCGGTAATCCACTCTTGCTATCCAGCGACGGACGGTCAGCTCTCCATCGATGTCTAATGTCATCCAGCACAGCGCAGCATCCTTCTTCTGTCTCCGTGGAGGAGACACTACAGACATTCCGGCGGCTTGACGTTTCTTATATAGGGTGGGCGGGGCCACCCGTCACCTGACCCCGCCCCCCTCTGACGCAAGGGGAAACCCGGGGTTCCCTGTGACGTAGGGGTGACCCGCACCCCTCTGATGTAACACAGGCAGGTTTCCGTTACATCAGAGGGGGGCGGGGTCACCCATACGTCACGGGGAACCCCGGGTTTCCCCTTGCGTCAGAGGGGGGCGGGGTCAGGTGACGGGTGGCCCCGCCCTCCGTATATAAGAAACGTCAGCGCCGGAATGCCTCCAGTGTCTCCGTGGAGGAGACAGAAGAAGGATGCTGCGCTGCGCTGGATGACATTAGACATCGATGGAGAGATGACCGTCCGTCGCTGGATAGCAAGAGTGGATTACCGCCGCTGGAATCTTTTTTTATTTTTAATAAAGGAATTTTTAAAAAGTGTGTTTGTTTTATTTAAACATTTTTTACACTTTCTTTGTGAAATGGTAGGGGTACTTTTGTACCCCCTTACCATTTCAAACAGGGGGGGGGGCGGGATCTGGGGGTCCCCTTGTTAAAGGGGGCTTCCAGATTCTGATAAGCCCCCCGCCCGCAGACCTCCACAACCACCGGCCAGGGTTGTGGGGATGAGGCCCTTGTCCTCATCAACATGGGGACAAGGTGCTTTGAGGGGTCACGGACCCCCAAAGCATCCTCCCAATGTTGAGGGCATGTGGCCTGGTACGGTTCAGGAGGGAGGGGGGGCCGCTTTCTCGTCCCCCCCTCTTTTCCTGCGGCCTGCCAGGTTGCGTGCTCGGATAAAGGGTCTGGTATGGATTTTTAGGGGGAACCCCACGTCAATTTTTTTTTTAATTTGACGCGGGGTTCCCCTTAATATCCATACCAGACCTGAAGGGTCTGGTTATGGATATTTAGGGGGAACCCCACGTCAAATTTTTTCTTAAATTTGAGGCAGGGTTCTCCTTAATATCCATACCAGACCTGAAGGGCCTGGTAATTGAATTTGGGGGACCCCCACGCTTTTTTTTTTTATTATTTATTTATTTATTTATTTTTTTATCAATGACTTTCAATGAGTGTTCTCTGTATTACGGGAGCCGACAATTCATTATAGCTGCGAGTGATTTTAAAGGACTTTTTTTCCTGCATAAATGACACTTTGTGCAGGGACAATTCTAAGCACGGGAAACATGCGCCCCTTCACAGGCATACTATAGACAACCCCCCCCTACGAAATTTAAAGGAATATTACACTTTTATTGTTTCACTTTAATCATTATTAAAATCACTGCTCCCGAAAAAACGGCCGTTTTTAAAACTTTTTTTTGCATTGATACATGTCCCCTGGGACAGGACCCGGGTCCCCAAACACTTTTTAGGACAGTAACTTGCAAATTAGCCTTTAAAATTAGCACTTTAGATTTTGAACGTTGGAGTCCCATAGACTTTAATAGGGTTCTAAAGTATGCTATATAGTTAGCTCCGTCGAATCTTCTTTATACATTCGACAGACACCATAAGCCTTCCAAGACAGATTCGACCGTAATTCATGTGGATTTTCGGACGAATGCAATTTTTGAACGAAAAACGAAATAAATAAAAACGAATTTCGGGAGTAACTAAATAAATTAAGTTTTCAGACGAAAACGAAATTCCGAAACGAAATATTTTACTCTGCACATGTCTAGAGCTCAACAGGGGGAGCCCGGGCAGCCTCACAGATAATCAGTGCGGCAGTGGGGGGAATTATAAGCACCGATCTCCCTGCGTGGCTTTTAATGAAGCAGCTGACAGCCACTTCTCCTCCTCTCCCTCCCGTGGCTGTCAGCTGCTTCATTGAAACCCACACAGGGAAATTGGTGCTTATAACTTCCTCCACAGCCTCACCGATCATTGCCCACTGTCCATCAAATGTCCCTTAATCTCTGGGCCTCTGTGTCCTCTTCCAGCTCCCGGTGTCCTCGTCCGACTTCCCGCCTCCTCCTGCGGCTCCTGTTGTTCTCCTCCGGCTCCCTGGGTCCTCCTCTGGTTCCCCTCTGTGATCCTCTGGCTCCCCAGGTCCTCTTCTGTGCTCCTCCTGCCCCCCCCCCCCCCCACCCCTGTTCTGGATCTGTCAGGATGAGGAGTGGAGGAAGGAGCCGGTAAATATGTAATTTACCGGTCCTTCCTTTTCTGAATGAACAGAGTTAGTGATCACTGACTGTTTATTCATAACTGAGCATGGTAAACCATGTTTACGAAGCTTCAGTATATGAATGGAGAGGAGCCTCTGTCTCCTGTCTATTCATCTTCAGTGCAGCTGAGTCTGTAGAGAGACGGACTGGGGAATCTCTGTCCTCAGTCCCTTTCCCTGTTTCAAAAGGGAGATGTCAGGGGTCTGTTTAGACCCATGATATCTCACCAAAGCCCCCACCAACAGGGCTGATAAACAAAAAAATTTATTTTAACAAATAAATATTTAAAAATATATTTGTACAAATAATAAAAAATAAAATAAAAAACACTGCCCCTTTCCACCCCCCCCCCCCCCAAAAAAAAGAAGAAAGCATTGTAAAAAAAATAAAAAAATAACAAAAATATATACTTTTTAAAAATAATGAAAAAAATGTAAGCGTAAAAAAGAACATAAAAAATTGTAAAAAATATAAATAGAAAACTACTGACACCTTCTACTCCTCATCTGACACCATCCACTGCCCTACTGATACGATCCACTGCAAACCTCCTCCCCCCCCCCAAAAAAAATTCAATTGTAAAAAAAAAAAAACATTTGTAAAAAATGTATAAATAAATAAAAAAAAAACTACTGACACTGCCCACTGCTCTACTAACACCATTCATTCACCGTCGAGAGGCCGCATATATGCAGTCCAATGTAAACATCTTTCTGTGCTGAGAGAACGTGTCCTGCGTGCTCCCAGCACAGTTACCGGCAAGCTCCCCATGCATACTTGCGTTCGGGAGTTTTCCAATCATGTGACCACTGTGACAGGCAATCACAGCGGTCATGTGATCTGGCATTTAGAACCTCTTAAATTGCCAGGAGGTAGCAGCCAGGAGGGGTTAAAGAATTGAAGTTGATGTCAATAATCTGATTCATTGGTAGATGGCTTCCACACCTCTCAGGACCTCCACCATATCCTTGGCTTGTAGTGTAATGTGACAAAAATGGAAATTGAAATGACACACCACTAAGAGGTCAAGATACAACTTCATTCCGATAAAATTAAGACAATCCAAAATGTATCCACTGCATTTCAAGGGCCCAAAGATGCCCCGTTCCTCAGGACTTGATTAAAAACAATGTGAATGGACTAGGCCTAAACTGAAATTGTTATGTAATTTTTTCCAGTGTGATTACAAGCCCAGGCCTTGTCAGCAGCTCTTTTGGCAGCACCTGTTTCAGTAATCAGAAATAATATTAAAATCCAGTTCACTTCTTGTCTAGTCACATTGTTTTTAATCAAGCCCTAATGAAGGGGGTGTTGTGGGCCCCCAAAATGTGTTGGATACTTTTTGGATTGTCCCCCCTGCCTTTTCTTGGATTAAAGTTGTATCTGGACCTCTTTGCAGTGGTGTGACACTACATTTTAATTTTTTTGTTCTCAATTAGGGCTTATTGGCATCAGTGTGTTTTGGATGCATTGCAATTTACATGTGCTTTAGGTGAATTACCGCTAAACTCTCAAAGATGCAGCAAGTGGGATTTTCTTAATGCACCACAAACAGAAAAAACATACTGTACATATACATGAAATGCCTAATGGAGAAGAGCGGAAAAAAAGAAAAAATGTTTTAAAATATTAATGGCAAAAAGGCAAAGTCAGAGCATATTGGCACCATAAAGAATAACCACAGGAAATTGGTTACAAATGACAAGAAGGCAACTGTATTAAATACATTCTTCTCCTCAGTTTTTACAAAGGAAAAAGAGGGGTGTAATAAACAGGAATGTATTGATAGTAGCACAGCACTGAATTTACCTTTTTGATCAACATAAATCAGCATTCAAAAAAAGACTTGAAACATCTAATATGAATAAATCACCGGGGTTTGAAGGCTTGCACCCGAAAGTCTTCAAATGTTATAGCCGGGCCAATATTTCTAGTCTTTAAGGACAGCTTAGTGACTAGAATGGTACAGTACCAGCTGATTGGTGAAAGGCCAAACGTTATACCAATATTCAAAAAATGGCCGAGATATATACCTGGAAATTACAGACTAGTCAGTATAACATCAATAGTATGTAAACTATTGGAGAGGAATATAAGGGACTATATCCAAGAATTTGCGAACAAAAATAATATCATCTATAGTAAGCAGCATGGATTTATGAAAGATCATTCTTTCTAAACCGACCTGTTGACATTCTATGAGGAGACAAGCTGTAATCTGGATAGAGGACGACCCATTAATGTTGTATATCTGGATTTCACCAAAGCATTTGATGTAGCTCCCAATAAATGCTTCATTTACAAATTGATATCTGTTGACACAAATTATCGTGTATATACCTGGTTTCCTGTCCAGAGGGTGGTGATAAATAGCATATTTTCTGAATGGTCTAGATTTGTAAATGGGGTACCCAAAGTATCAGTCCTGGGACCAATTCTTTTTAATTTGTTCATAAATAATAGAGGTTGGTATAAATAATTCAATAATACAGTTTTTGTAATCTACTCGTTACTTGTCTCTCCCGTCTCTAAAATGTCCTTCATGGAAGCCTGGGAAATGGACTTTAATTTTCTCTGGAACAAGGAGAAATGGTATTCAGTGTGCGCTAAATCTTTCTGGGGCATCCTTAATACCACACTGATGGAAACCAGCCTAAAAGTGATAACCAGATGGTACTATATGCATTCCGGAATAGCCTCAATGTTCCCTGCCGCTAGCCCTCTATGCTTCAGAGGTTGCCAACTCACAGGCACAATGTCACATATCTGGTAGGAGTACCCGAAGATTTGTACTTTCTGGAAAAAAATCTTCAATATAATTGATAAGTTAGTGGGCTCCCGTATTCCCAGGACTCTAATGGTAGCCCTTCTAAATTAATCGATCTCACACATTTCTAAACCCTCTGGTAAACTGGCAAAGTTCGTGTTCTTGGGAGCTAAACTCACGATTGGTAGGGCCTGGAAAAATCCATCTGTTTCCCTCTCAATGGCAAAAAGGAAAATATTGTGGGTAATCTAAGGAGAAGCTCACCAGTTACAGGACACATACAGTGTAGCAAATTTGAAGCCACCTGGGAACCGTGGACTCGACTGATGGGTATTTCTACCTTTCCCTTCATACCCTCCACATAATATCAACCTCGACTGGGTAGTGGTGCTCCTTCCCCCCCTCTATTCTTCTTCCTTTTTCTAACTGTTTTTCTTTCCTCTCTTTCTATTTATGTTAGTCCTTCAAGGACTTAGTTCAGTCTCATTTATCCCAATGTTTGAATTGATCTAAAGGTGTATCTGATTAGCTCAGGAACGAACGGCCAGACCTCAAGTAGATGACATTACAGCAGTTTGCTTGGTTCCCGGTGCCCGGAAATAGTTTCAACTCTTGGTTTTAGAGGAGATGCTCATTGTCAGTTATGATCGTCACTGGTGCCCTCTGACACAGCTTGATCCCCATGGGGGTGTCGGGGGGTGCGGGTGCCGATAATGAACAGATCGGTTACCTTTCTATGTTTCCTGACAATTAGCCGAGAACTTGGCCTGGGCTGGGATTGACATCCCTGGTATAAAGCACCTCCGCTCCTATACTAGCCTAGTAAATGTTTCACCTTTTTTGTTACCTCACTATTGATTTATGTCTGGGATATTGTTTCTCTGTATCCAAATGTATTGCCACTTATTATAAATAAAACATTTTTGAAGTAAAAATCTCCATAGGCGACGCTATAAAAGTGTTTCACAGGTAACATGTTTAGAGTTACAGAGGAGGTCTAGTGCTAAAATTATTGCTCTCGCTCTAACGTCCACGACGTATGTAACCCTGTGTGTATCTGGCTCTGATACTAACCGATGCCTCACCAGTAGGGATGAGCTTCATGTTCGAGTCGAACCCATGTTTGACTCGAACATCGGCTGTTCGACCGTTTGGCGAATTCTGAACATTATGGGCCAGTCGCGCCAAATTCGAGTGATGATTGGCCAAGCATGCACTATGACCCGCATGCTTGGCCAATCACAGCGCCGTCTGTCTAGTGAGCTGTAATTGGCCAAAGCCAGAGTGGCTTTGGCCAATTATGGCACAGGGGGTTTATTACATGCCCCACACTATATAAGACCGCCTGCGCGGCGGCCTTGTGTAGTATGTTGCGGCGGCGGAGAGAGATAGACGGAGAGATAATGTCTTTGAATTTCATTTGAAGCTGTTGCAATTACAGTCGGTATATTGGGCCACCTGCACAGTGTACACCTAAAGCTATCCCAATTGCTGGTGTTCTGCTGATCCTATACCACAGGCAGGCAGCTTCTGCAGCAATTACAGTCGTTGTATTGTGCCACCTGCACAGTGTACACCTAAAGCTACCCCAATTGCTGGTGTTCTGCTGGTCCTATACCACAGGCAGCTGTAGCAATTACAGTCAATGTATTGTGCCACCTGCACAGTGTACACCTAAAGCTACCAGAATTGCTGGTGTTCTGCTGGTCCTATACCACAGGCAGCTGTAGCAATTACAGTCAATGTATTGTGCCACCTGCACAGTGTACACCTAAAGCTACCCCAATTTCCGATGTTCTGCTGATCCTATACTGCAGGCAGCTGCAGTATTACAGTCGGTGTACTGTGTCATTTGCACAGTGTGCACATAAAGCTGCCCCAATTGCTGGTGTTCTGATGGTCCTATACCACAAGCAGCTGTAGCAATTACAGTCTGTGTATTGTGCCACCTGCACAGTGTACACCTAAAGCTACCCCAATTGCTGGTGTTATTCATATCCTATACCACAGACAGGCAGCTGCAGTAATTACATTCGGTGTATTGTGTCATCTGCACAGTGTACGCCTAAAGCTACCCCAATTGCTGGTGTTCTGCTGATCCTATACCTCAGGCAGCTGCAGTAATTACAGTCAGTGTACTGTGTCATCTGCACAGTGTGCACTTAAAGCTACCCCAATTGCTGGTGTTCTTCAGATCCTATACCAAAGGCAGGCAGCTGCAGTAATTACAGTCGGTGTATTGTGTGATCAGCACAGTGTGCACCTAAAGCTACTCCAATTGCTGGTGTTCACATAGTAATGATACTACAGGCAGGCAGTTGATTCTGCTAGCTGCAGTATAATTAGTATATATGTCCCAGCTTTGTGCAGCTACATCTCCCTGTAGGCCATTAGTATGTCTGGAAGGCCAACAAGGAGAGGCAGATAGTCACGAGCTAATAAAAGAGGGCAAGCAGGCTCTGTGTTTAGAGGCAATCGTGCTGGTCATGGACACGGTGAGCCCAGAGAGAGGGGATGCTCAAGAAGGACAGCAATCTGACAGTCATGTTCCCCCAGCTGCAGCATACTGCCGGGTTTACTCCAGTGATGAGGAGGGAGGGGATGATGGGGTCACTGACTCCATGTGGGTGCCTGATAGGAGAGAGGAGGCACATCTCCAATGAGGCAGGATGCCCTCCAGGTGCCAGCTTAAGGGCAGCACACAGACTGCATCCCACCGCAGAGCTTCACATGTGCAGGGCGCTGCCTCTGCACGTTATTCCAAAAGTTCTTTGGTGTGGGCCTTTTTTGAGATGAGTGCATCAGATCGCATCGCTGCTATTTGCAACATATGTCTCAAGCGTATCTCGCGTGGTCAAAACATCAGCCGCTTGGGCACCATATGCTTGACCAGACATATGTCGACCTGCCATGCAGTTCGTTGGCAAGCGTACCTAAAAGACCCACACCAAGGAACAAGGCGGACGTCTCCTTGCTCCTCATCAGCTGGGATCTCCAACCCCACTATACCTTCAGTCCTCTCTGAAACCTGCACTGAGGGGAATGAAGGTGTAGAATTAGGTGTGTCCCAGCCAAGTACTTGCGGGCACTCTGCTATTGGTACACCGATGTCCGATTGTACCAGGCAAATTTCCCTGCCCCAGCTGCTGCCCCATTCAAAGAAGTTCACTTCCAGCCATCCACATGCCCAGTGGTTGAATACAAGCTTGGCTAAATTGCAAGCACTTCAACTGCTGCCTTTTCTGTTGGTAGACTCTGCCCTCTTCCGTGAGTTTGTGCAATGTGCAGTTCCGCAGTGGCAGGTTCCCAAGCTCCACTTTTTCTCATGGAAGGCGATTCCGGCTCTCTACCGGCATGTGGAAGGCAATGTCTTGGCCTCGGTGGACAGGGCGTTCAGTGGTAAGGTGCATATTACCGCTGACTCATGGTCCAGCAGGCATAGACAGGGACGTTACCTATCTTTCACGGCACATTGGGTGAATATTCTGGCAGCTGGGAAGGATGCAGGACAAGGTGCAGTAGTGTTGGAGGTTGTTCACCATGCCTCCAAAATGCTAATGCTGGTGATTGTGGCACAAATCTCTCCCCCACCCGCTCCTCTTCTTCTTCCTCCATGGAATCTTCCTGTGCTTTGTCCTCGGAACCAGCGGTGCTCCATAGGCATTCAAGGGGCTACGCAAGTACGCAGGGAAAAAGATGCCATACCGTGCTTGCGCTGGTGTGCTTGGGGGACAGGAGCCACACTGGGGCAGAGATTCTGTGAAGGGGCAGGCTGAGAGGTGGTTGATGCTATGCAAGCTTAAGCCAGGAATGGTGGTTTGCGACAATGGCACCAACCTCTTCTCCGCCCTCCGACAGGGACAACTGACCCATGTGCCCTGTCTGGCTCACATCCATAACTTGGTGGTGCAGCGGTTCTTGGGCGGGTATCTGGGCTTACAGGATGTCCTGAAGCAAGCCAGAAAAGTCTGTGTGCATTTCCGCCGGTCATATAATGCCAGTGCTCGGCTGGCTGACCTCCAAAAGGAATTTAACCTGCCCAAGAACCGCCTAATCTGTGACATGCCCACCAGGTGGAACTCAACGTTGGCCATGCTGCAGTGGCTGCACACACAGCAGAGGTCCATCAATGAGTACCTGTGCGACTACGGCACCAGGACAGGGTCAGGGGAGCTAGGTTTTTTTTTTCCCATGCCAGTGGGCCATGATCAGGGATGCATGCACTGTCCTGTCACCATTTGAGGAGGCCACGAGGATGGTGAGCAGTGACAGTGCATGCATCAGTGACACTGTCCGTCTTGTCCACCTGTTGGAGCACACGCTGCATGGAATAATGGACAGGGCACTGGAGGCAGCACAGAGGCAGGAAGAGGAGGACTTCCTTGCCTCTCAAGGCCCCCTTTATCCAGACAGTGTTCCTGCTGGCCTGCCAATCACACAGGAAGAGGATGAGGAGGAGGAGGATTGTGTCAGAATGGAGGTGGAGCCTGGCACTCAGCATCAGCAGCAGTCTTTTAGGGATCATTTACAGTCCCAAGAAGCCTGTGGACTTGTACGTGGCTGAGAGGAGGTGGCTGTGGATCATGCCGTCCTTAGTGACCCAGAGGACTCCGGACCAAATGCCTCAGCTAACCTATGCTGCATGGCCTCCCTGATCCTGCAAAGCCTGTGGAAGGATCCTTGTATTCATCGGATCAAGGAGAGGGACCATTACTGGCTGGCAACTCTCCTTGATCCACGTTAGAAGGGTAAGGTTGCGGACCTTATCTTGCCATCACAGAGGTAGCAGAGGATTAAACATCTTCGGGAGGCCTTGCAGAAAGGTTGGTGCAATGCGTTCCCAGAGACTGGGAGGTTACAAATTCCTGGTCCTAGACAACGTGTTGCTGAGGCTTTGGTCGGTCACAGAAGGAGCAGTGGAGAAAGTGCCCGTCTGACCGATGCGTTCAGACAATTTTTTAGTCCGCAGCCCCAAGGTATAATTGGTTCCAACAACCATCGCCAGTGTCTGATTTACATGGTGCAGGAATACCTAGGGGCAAGATCAGACTTGGACACCTTTCCCACTGATAATCCTCTGGATTACTGGGTCTTGAGGATGGATCACTGGCCAGAGCTTGCACAGTATGCAATTGAGCAACTGGCCTGTCCTGCCCTGCATCCAGCGTTCTTTCGGAACGCACATTCAGTGCTGCTGGAGGCTCTGTAACCGATCACATGGAGCGCTTGTCCACCGACTCGGTTGATCGACTGACCTTCATAAAAATGAATCAGTCTTGGATCACCACCAGCTACCAAGCACCTGATGCTGATGTAACCAAATATTTTTTTTTGAAATGTCAGATCCCTTCAAGACTGCCTATGCTGATGCTGAGTGACTATCCTGTTATGCTGAGTGACTATCCTCTTCCTCAATGATCATGCTGATAGCTTGTAATTTTTCAACCCCTGTTTAACAGGGGCAGGTAATTAAAATTTTTGATGCAATATTTTGCAGGAGGGTTCATTGCTGCACTCAACTACAATATTTGTGAGTGGTTGCAGTGTTGTGGCTCCAGCACCAGTGCCTAAGGCCCAATTTTTCAGCCCCTGTTTAACAGGGGCGTGTAATTACGATTTCTGATCCAATACTTTGCAGCAGGGCTCCTTCATGCTCTCCAACTGTTTCTGTGAGGTGTTGTAGTGTTGTGACACCAGTGCCTAAGGCCCAATTTTTATGTAATTGCAATTCTTGATAAAATATTTCACAGCAGGGCCCGTTCCAGCGCCCACCAAAATTAACTGTGAGGACTTACAGTGTTATGGCATCAGCACCACCACCACCACCCCCACCAAAGGCCCAATTTTTCTACCACTGTTCAACAATGTAATTACAATTCTTGATATAATAGTTCACAGCAGATCCTTACAGCGCCCTCCAAGAGTCACTTTGAGGGCTTACAGTGTTGTGGCAACACCAACACCTTAGGCCCAAATTTCTGCAGAGCATATCGGGCAGCCCCTTACTTTCAAACATCCAACTTACAAACGTCTCCTACTTGCAAACGAAAGGAGACAACAGGAAGTGAGATGAAATCTACCCCTAGGAAGGGAAATTCTCTCCTGTAAGAGTTGATATGGGAAAAATTTGTCTCCTCTCCACTGATGGTTATCCCAATCCCTGTTTTATTAAAAACCCCAAATTTTCAAAAAACATTTGTCATTGGGACAGAAAGTGAGGTGAAATCTTCTGAAGAGGTGCACAGACAGCAACAAAAATGTTACAGGGGTGATAAGTCTTCTCTATGTTTTCCAAAAAGCTTAAAAATAGATTTTTTGACTGGAGCTACACTTTAAAAATTTACCAGTTTAAAATTACAAACAGATTCTACTTAACAACAAACCTACAAAGTCCTTGTCTTGTTTGCATCGCCTGTATTCTGAGTATACAGGGCTAGGGGCCCCACGCCTTTCCTTTTTTTAATTTGGGTACGGGGTTCCCCTTAATATCCGTACAAGACCCAAAGGGGCTGGTAATGGGAAGGGGAGCTACCCATGCCATTTTTCTCAATGATTTTCATCCATATTGCCGGAACCAGACATTACATTAAAACCGCAAGCAGTTTTAAATGACTTTTTTTCTGTTAGAAATGTAATTTTGTGTAGGGACTGTTCTAAACACAGGAAACATGTGCCACTTCATAGGCATACCATAGAAACCCCCCAGGCACACTATTTAAAGGAATATTTCACTTTTTTTTCACTTTAAGCATCATTAAAATCAGTTATCCCGAAAAAACATTAAATTTAAAACTTTTTTTTGCATTGATACATGTCCCCTGGGGCAGGAGCTGGGTTCCCAAACCCTTTTTAGGACAATAACTTGCATATTAGCCTTTTAAATTAGCACTTTTGATTTTGAACGTTTGAGTCCCATAGACTTTAACGGGGTTCTAAAGTCCGCGCAAATTTGGTGCGAACCAAACCGGGGGGTGTTCGGTTCATCCCCCCCTCACCAGCCACTGACCTCACCGCACATCCCTGTGTTGTACATCACATTGCCATCAGATGAGAAGCAGGAATCTTTGGCTTCCTAATCTGCACAAGGGCCGCTTAATATCTATGATCTGCTTAAAAAAACAGCATATAGATCCAAGAAAAATCTGATTGCTTTTTGGAGACAGGAGGATTTGCTTTTCTTCTATTAAGACTATTGGTTATTTTCTTTGTCTGCCTCCACTAAACTAACATTGATTATCTGTTCAAGGCTGAACTGGACTAACCAGTGTATTTAACTACCAGCTGCAGACAGATATTGTGAGTATTTTAAGTATGAGATGTAGAATATGATATAGTAAAAGTACTTAGAGGGTTTAAAGATCTTTGTATTTTCATGTTGAAAAAGCATAAAATGATTCATTGCATATGCAGCAATGCAGTCTTGTCAGTTTTGGATATCTGCACTTCTACTAATGAACCATCTTGCTATTTGTCATGTATAATTGCATCCCTGTACATAGGTGACTGGAAGCATCTCAACAGACACACTAACACCCAATGCAGCATGATGTTGTGATGCATAAAAGCTGCATGACTGTGCACACTGGGGTACAATGTACACTTAACTTCATAATTTCTGCTTTTTTAAAGTGTTTGTTACCCCAGCATTTCATATACTGGATATGTGCCTGCTGTATCATGCACTTGTATGGAAAAGTATCCTTCTTTCTTTGTATTGCTTCCTATGTGAGAAATCCTTGGTGTTCCTGCCAGTCCTTCTGCTTTCCTATTAAAAACTGACCACACTAAGCAGTAGAGCACAGTGTGGTCAGTTCCCTAGCTATGATGGGAACTCAGCCTGCTCTCCTCCAGTGATCAGACTTGTCCTGACAGGCCCCCTCTGCACAACCATTCACTGGAAAGTTCAGTGTGCTATTGCTTCTCCTTCCCCTAGCTCTAAGCCACAAACAGAGGGAATGTGATCAGTTCTAAAAAAAGGGGAAAAAAGGTATTTATAATTTTTTTTTATATCTATACAAAAATGTTTTACCTTTCAATTCAATTTTGAACTGAATGAGTTGTTTTACAAGGTGATTGTTTACAATCACTTTAAAGTGGTTGTAAACTCCTATTGATTAATTGTACCTATAGGCAGGGCCGCTGATAAGCCAGTACAACTGGCCCTGTTATACCGGGCCCGGCCACTAGGGGGCCCAAACAATCTGAATAGATTGCAGAAGAAAAAAAAAAAAGTCTTTCTCCAACTCCCCGTCCACTCCTCCCTCAGCAGCTGTTCAGCTGCTATCAATGAGCACTCACTCAAGCTACACATCTCAGAGGCAGAAAGGTGGAGCCTGACTGTGAGATCTTGTAGTTTGAGTGGGCGGGAGGGGGTGTGGCCGGCTTGGAGGATAATCGTTCCTGGCTTCTTCATGTGTGCACACATGAGCTGCATTATGGTGGCAGTGGATCTGGATTCTCAGGGGACTGCAGGTTAGCCCAGTCACATTAACTGCAATGTAAAGTGTAATGTCTGCTTTTCATATAGCACAGCTGTCCTGACCGTGAGAAATTGGGTTTTATACTGCACTGCCATATTTCAAACAGAAGTGCTGCATGAAAAAGGAGATGCCATCAATGTCAGCAAACCCCACTTTTTTTCTATTTAAATCACTGGATCACACCATGCCTGGAGCTGAATCACACAGGAACGCACTGTGCATTCCTGTGCAATTCACATGCAGGTCTGTGCAGTGCAATTTCAAGCTCATTTATTTTGAATGGGCTAAAATTGCAATGCACCAAAAGTAGTGCAAAATTTACTGTAGTGTATGTACTACTTTTTAAAATGCAATGCAACCAGATCACATGATCCAGGGCTGGCAGGGGCAGGGCAAACACATTACGTTTGGAAACCTGCGTTTGAGGTTTCATTGACTTTTTATTGACACCTGGTGCAGATCACAAAAACAGTGCATTTTGCATGCAGGTTGAATTTTAAGGGAATCCACAGCACATTTCTTCGCAAATTCAGATGCAGCCATGGTGTGAACCGCTCCCTTAGACATTACTTCTCATTAAAAGTTTAGAATTTTTTTTTTTTTTTTTAAAGGGCTTAGCTGACATGACATCTTCTTCTTTTTCATGTAGAACTGTTTGACTGTGACAAATTGGACAGTGCAGTTATGAACGCAGCACAGTATCATCTGCATTCTGCACACAGTCATCTTACACTAACCACACCTAATAATTAAGCGTAATTGAAACCATGTCCATTTTCCAGCTCCGCGTAGCACATATTTTTAAAATAGCCACGCCCACAATTTAGCCTTTATGTATACCCTAGCCTCTCTGTATAGTGGCGGGGCCAGAGGTGGGGCTGTAGAAGGGACCAGGGGTGAAGCTGAAGGGGGCCATGTCAGGTAGGCTGTACGGGGCCCCATAATTTCTATCAGCGGCCCTGCCTATAGGTGTCCGCTGATGAAGTCCCGCCCATAGGGACGTAACGTACGGACGGAGATCACGTGACGTCACCCGCGGTCATTGATCATTTTAAAGATCGTATGAAGCTTCGTTATTGTAAGTGTGTTTTTTATGTATATTCATCATTAAAACGTTTTTCTATGGAGAGCACTATGGCCTGTCTTTCTATCCACATGGTCTGAGGAATTGTGAATACTGCTATATACCGATCCAGTGTGGGTATTCCACGAACGTGTCAGTTCATTTGACTCTGAATAGGAGAAAGCTGTGTTCTCGTTTGTGAATTGGTCGGATATTGTCGGAGAGGAGTACAGCGATTGGATTAGTTGATATTTAAGTGCATATGACCCTCTGTAATTTAAAGGGTCCATACGATGAGGTGAGCAGCCAATTTTACCATTGGTGGTGGTCCCCCCCTTGGCACTAAGTCACTTTATGCATGAACTGACTGTATACCACTGAAGATTCCTCACGTGGACTTTTTGACTCAAAAGCTATCTTTGGACTTTTTATTAATTTTAATATGTTAGTAATAATTTTATTTTAGTTAGAGCGCTGTACCATCTGTTTGATCTATAATAAGGCTTACCTATAGGTACTGTAAATATCTCCTAAACGTGCACCGTCTAGAAGATATTTACTGTATATGCAGTCGATGACTGTGCTCTGAAGGAACGGCCATCTATGCGATTCCTTCAGAGCCCTGTCCTGTGATCGGTGGCTCCCGTGCAAGTAAGTTTCACATAATGTGCTAGTATGCAGTGCTTGGCTTCGACGTGTTCATGTTTATGCTATCCAGAAATAAGGAGAAAACAGGAATGAGTGTCCACAGGCTGCTTGCATTGGCTTATTTTTTTTTGGGTGGGGGGCAATTACAATTAGGAAAGGTTTTGTAACCTGTTTCTGGGCATCTGCCAACATCACATGAACTATATGAGAACGGACAGATTGCATGACTGTCATCTCATGTCTGTTAGATCAAATTTTCAACCAGCTGACAATGTTATGTTTCAAAGTCTTCTGTGCCCCTGGACAGCCAAATTATCTAATGTCTAATAATGGATGTCTGTGTTTCAGTTACATAAAGTTTGAATATATATTTCCAGCAACAGTTGACACGGAATACTCAAGATTTCTCATTTTATCATACTATTAAAGCAATCATCGTGATGTTATAATAACATGATGTGCTGAAAATGATGATAAAGTATATTGTTTTCACTAAAGAAGGAAAGCCTGCTTATAGTAAGTCTAAGTATCGCATTCAGAAGCATGAAACAATGTATAAATAAAATGGTTGTTTTATTCCATCTATTGTGTTCTTCAAGCTTTATGTCCATCTACATGAAGGAAAAAGTTGTAGCCAAGAAGAGGAGCCTGACAAAGCATGCAAGGCCAAAGCTGCCTCTGCGGGAGACACTCTGGCTGGAATGAGCCATCGAAAGGATTAGAGTAATTAGTTTGAATGGCCCTGTTATTGTGCTGGCATGTGGAAGAGGAACAGATACACCGCTCAGCAAAACGTCGCCAAACTGATTAGCCTGATTAGACGCTCTTCTAATTGTCACATGTCCTTCCCACACAACCTCACACTTGTACTTCTAGGCTAACTTTCCCTGTTGCCTATATATAGGTTTCTAACTCATGTTCCAGCATAAAATATGGAATATTTAGATCTGCACAAAAGCTAAGGAGTGTAATACAACGTGCCCAAAAACAAGGCTTAATTAATATTCTTTTTTTTTTTTGTACCTGATGTCAGGTCCTGAGAACAAACATCCCACCTACAGCTGAAATCATATGTTTTGATAGGCTGAAACATTCCCTTGATTTGTACATTGTGTGGGAATCATAGCAGATCTGCCAATAGCTGCAGCCATTGAAAGTTGGTCTTCAAGCTCCATGTTGAACTTTTATTCTACTTTGAATGGTGGCTGCCTCAGCATCCAAGTTCAGAATTGTTTTAAACCCTTGTTAGGGGAGGTGGGAGTGTTGTTGGATATAAAGTGCAGACACTTACAGTGTGTATAGGATACAATCTGCCTGGATTTGGTTTTTGGAAGCTTGGCAAATCCTGATTGAAATTTGTAAAACTTGAACTTGGCATTGAATCCAATTGAAGTTAATGGAGAAAAATCTGCTGTTAAATATCTGCCAATTTTGAGGCTAATTGGCAAGCTATTGTCAAAACAGTATGTAGTGCTAGGCATTGTCATAGGGAACATTAAACAAAGCAAAAACGTATTTTCTTAAATAATATTGTACAGTGAGGTGAGGGTTCTTTTAATGCACCATTGAGGGCCCTTGAAGTGTTACTAAACCCACAAGAGTAAAATCAGTCTGTATATACAGTAAAGCATGTTTGTTATACTATGGAACCTAAGGGGTTAAGCCTGCAAATTGTGTAAAAAGGTTGTTTGGTCTTTTCTAATCCCCCCCCCCTTTCTTCCACAGTCCCCAATCCATCTCCTGATAGTACATTTATCCCAGTGTTTAACTAATGCCTGGAAAGCTTTGGAATAGAAAGATTTGTCAGTATGCCTGAACCATCCTAGGATAGCCTGCTTCACTTCCTCATCAGTGCTGAAATGCTGACCTCCGAGGAACTCTTTTAGGGGTCCAAACAGGTGGAAATCACTCAAAACAAGGTCCAGGCTGTAAGGGGGATGTGGCAATACCTCCCAACTGAGTTGCTGTAATGTGCACATAGTGGGGTGAGCAGTATGAGATGGTGCAATGACCTGGAGAAAAAAAGACGCCCTAAATGATCAAACCAGGAAGTTTTTTGTGCAGACCCATATGCACATTACTTAGAACATGAGATAAATAATAGTAATATTCACTGTTGATGGTGGCACCACAAGGTAGAAAATCCACATGTATAACACCACGTTTGTCCCAGAAAACACTTGGCATCACTTTACCTACAGATGCAATTGTTTGAACTTTTTAGTTCACAAGAAACGTCATCACCACACGCTGTTCCATGCACACATTAACACTGTGCCATCTTGATTAACGGTCTCTGGACTGGCCTGTGACATGTGCGCCGCCTATCAGTAATAGAACACACTTGCCATTTAGTACTGTGTGTAGTACCACCGTGCTAGCTTTCCTTTTTATACCTGTAAAAGTCTTGGTTTGACTTGAATGCCCTTCGTACATCCAGGGTCCAGGGCTGATGTGGACACTCTGCGAATTGATGACCCTATGGACTATTGGATGTCCAGGCAGGGCTACTGGCCAGAGCTTGTGCAGTATGTGCTGTAGTTTTTAGTATGCCCAGTAGCCAGTGTGCTACCCAAAGAGGCTACCTTAGGGCCCCAGAAAGCTCTAGTTAAACCACCCCAAATCCTGTGGTCTGAGCTCATTGCATAATCCAGTGGAAAGTCCCAGCTCTGGGTTGCCCCAGAGTTGTAGGTTCCCCGACACAATTTGTTTATTTTTTTGTTTGTATTTACATTTTCTTCATTTTTATTTTAGTATTTTTGCATAAATAAATATGCAGTGGTTGGGCTGTACACAATGGAGGCCAAGCATGTCTGCAATACTTTTACTTCCAGAGTCATCTTTCTCCTCCTAGGCACTCACTCACTCAAATCCCAAACTAATTTTCTTTCGAAAATCAGAAATTTTGTACATTTTGTGATCTGATGGTGCCACCATTGATTTTGAAATTCGACCAACCAAGCTTTCAAATTCGCCGTAGGTTGCTTCAGAAAATAATTTTGTGGCTACGAATCTTATTTTCTGTCCTGGTCACAGTTCATGCACATTTCTTTATCGATTCTATTTCTTTTTTTTTGTTCGCATAAATATTTTATTGAATGTTTTAACCACTTGGGTACCGCGCTATTGCAAAATGACGGCAATAGCGCGGACCCACATTTCCGGGACTACGTCTATTGACGTCATCCCGGATACGAGCGGCCTGCGCGCCCCCTGAGGGGCGCGCGCGGCGCGCTCTGTGATCGGCGAGTCCGTGAGACTCGCCTGATCACCGATCCGTGTAAGGGGTCGATCCCGACCCCTTATCACGTGATCAGCTGTCAGCCAATGACAGCTGATCATGTGATAAAACGGAGCCGGTAATCGGCTAGTATTCCTCCTCGCGCTGACAGCGCGAGGAGAAAAAAAAAAGCCGATCGCCGGCGGCCGCGTTCGGGACATCAGTCCCGATCACGGCCAGCAATTTAAACGGAAACCTGCCCCCTGCCAGTGCCCACCTGCCACCCGCAGTGCCATCCTGAAATAAAGTAAGTGCCCCCCTGTCAGTGCCACCCAGCAGTGCCCATAGTGCCCACAGTGCCACCCAGCAGTGCCCACAGTGCCACCCAGCAGTGCCCACAGTGCCACCCACAGTGCCACCCAGCAGTGCCACCCACAGTGCCACCCAAAATCTGCCTCAAAGGTGCTGCACCCCAGTGCCGCCCATCAGTGCCCAGCAGTGCCGCCCATCAGTGCCCAGCAGTGCCACCTATCAGAGCCACCTATCAGTGCCACCTATCAGTGCCCATCAGTCCCATCTATCTGTGGTACCTATCAGTGCCCATCCGTGCCACCCATCCGTGCCACTTATCCGTGCCACCCATCCGTGCCATCTTATCTGTGCCCATCTTTGCCCATCAGTGCCGCCTTATCTGTGCCCATCGGTGCCGCCTTATCTGTGCCTATTAGTGCCGCCTTAACTATGCCTATCAGTGCCCACCAGTGCAGCCTATCAGTGCCCACCAATGCAGCCCATCAGTGCCCACCAATGCAGCCCATCAGTGCCCACCAATGCAGCCCATCAGTGCCCACCAATGCAGCCTATCAGTGCCGCCTAATCAGCGCACTTCAATGAAGGAGAAAAATGACCCGTTTGCAAAATTTTATAACAAACTATTAAAACATGATTTTTTTTTTTTTTTTTTTTGCATCTTTTTTTGTTTGTTTAGCAAAAAATAAAACTCCGAGCTGTAACTAAATACCACCAAAAGAAAGCTCTATTTGTGGGAAAAAAATGATAAAAATTTAATTTGGGTACAGTGTTGTATGCCCGCGCAATTGTCATTCAAAGTGCATCAGCGCTGAAAGCTGAAAATTGGTCTGGGACTGAGGGGGGTTTAAGTGCCCAGTAAGCAAGTGGTTAAAAGATAAACAACAAACAGAATTAAAAAATGTCATATACATGGCACAGTTATGTAAATGGGTATTGATAAGCCGATAAAGTAAGAAAATTAACCACTTTCAGACCGGACCATTTTGCTGGTCAATCACCAGAGGTCTTTTTACAATTTGGCACTGCGCTGCTTTAACTGGTAATTGCGTGGTCATGCAATGTTGTACCCAAACAAAATTTGCGTCCTTTTTTTCCCACAAATAGAGCTTTCTTTTAAAGGTATTTGACTGACTTTTATTTTTTGCGATATAAACGTAAAAAGACCGCAAAGTTTGAAAAAAAATGATATTTTCTACTTTTTGTTATTAGAAAAATCCAATAAACTCAATTTTAGTCATACATTTAGGCCAAAATGTATTCAGCCACATGTCTTTGGTAAAAAAAAAAGTCAATAACTGTATATTTATTGGTTTGCGCAAAAGTTGTCACATCTACAAACTAAGGCAAGTTTTCTGGAATTTACGCAGCTTTTAGTTTACGACTGCCTATCTCATTTCTTGAGGTGCTAAAATGGCAGGGCAGTACAAAACCCCCCCAAATGACCCCATTTTGGAAAGTAGACACCCTAAGGAAATTGATAAGAGGCATGTTGAGCCCATTGAATAATTTATTTTTTTGCCTCAAGCGATTGAATAATGACACATTTTTTTACACAAAGTTGTCACTAAATGATATATTGCTCACACATGCCATGGTTATATGTGGAATTGTACCCCAAAATACATTCTGCTGCTTCTCCTGAGTACGGGGATACCATATGTGGTCGACTTTTTAGAAGCCTAGCCGCGTACGGGGCCCCGAAATCCAAGCACCGCCTTCAGGATTTCTAAGGGCATACATTTGTAATTTCACTCCTCACTACCTATCACAGTTTTGAAGGCCATAAAATGCCAAGATGGCACAAAACACCCACAAATGACCCAATTTTAGAAAGTAGACACCCCAAGCTATTTGCTGAGAGGCATGTTGAGTCCATGGAATATTTTATATTTTGCCACAAGTTGCGGGAAAATTACAAACTTTTATTTATTTATTTATTTTTTTTCACAAAGTTGTCACTAAATGATATATTGCTCACACATGCCATGGGCATATGTGAAATGACACCCCAAAATAAATTCTGCTGCTTCTCCTGAGTACGGGGATACCACGTGTGGGATTTTTTGGCAGCCTAGCCGCGTACGGGGCCCCGAAAACCCAGCACTGCCTTCAGGATTTCTAAAGCCGCGTACACACGGGCGGACTGTCTGGCCAACTTAGTCCGTCAGACAATCCGACGGACAGTCCGTCATACTTTCGAATGAACGGACTTGACCACACACACCACTTTTTGAGCGGACTAATACGGCGTACTAAGTCCGCCATACTATCCGCCCTACTTTTGAAATGAACGGACTCGCCCACACACGCGGAGGAAAGTCCGCTCATTTCGAGCGCGTCTCCAGGTAGGCGGGGCCCGCGAAGGAGACGTCGCTGACCCCGCCGCCTGGTATGGACTTAAAGGGGAACCCCAACGCCGAAAAAAATTGGCGTGGGGGTCCCCCCCAAGTCCACAACAGACCCTTTTCCGAGCACGCTACCCGGCCGGCCAGGAAAGGGGGGCGAGCGAGCGCCCCCCCTCCTAAACCGTACCAGGCCGCGTGCCCTCAACATGGGGGGGTGCCTTGGGGAAGGGGGGGCCGCGCGCCCCCCCACCCCAAAGCACCTTGTCCCCATGTTGATGAGGACAAGGGCCTCTTCCCGACAACCCTGGCCGTTGGTTGTCGGGGTCTGCGGGCGGGGGGCTTATCGGAATCCGGGGGGCCCCTTTAATAAGGGGGCCTCCGGATACCGGCCCCCCACCCTATGTGAATGAGTATGGGGTACAATGTACCCCTACCCATTCACCTGTAAAATAAAAGTACCAAAAAAAACACAACACACGAGATAAAATACTTTATTGCACAGCTCCGGGGGTCTTCCGTCTTCGGGGGTCTTCTCGCCGGACTCCTCCGCTATCTTCTTGTAGCTCTTTTGCTAGCGGAGGAGTCCGGCTTTCTTCGAGGCAACATCTCCTGGAGAAGAAGAAGAAGAAGAAGAACGGAAGGCGGCGGCCGCCTGTAAAAGAGCTATAAGAAGGCGCGGTGGCCCGGCAGAAGAACCGAAGAGGGGGACAAGACCCCCGAAGTCGGGAGAAGAGGCCGGCGGCGAGGAAGGAAGCCGGACTCCTCCGCTAGCAAAAGAGCTACAAGAAGATAGCGGAGGAGTCCGGCGAGAAGACCCCCGAAGACGGAAGACCCCCGGAGCTGTGCAATAAAGTATTTTATCTCGTGTGTTGTGTTTTTTTTGGTACTTTTATTTTACAGGTGAATGGGTAGGGGTACATTGTACCCCATACTCATTTACATAGGGTGGGGGGCCGGTATCCGGGGGCCCCCTTATTATGGTACGGTTTAGGAGGGGGGGGCTCGCTCGCCCCCCTTTCCTGGCCGGCCGGGTAGCGTGCTCGGACAAGCGTCTGTTGTGGACTTGGGGGGGACCCCCACGCCGATTTTTTTCGGCGTTGGGGTTCCCCTTTAAGTCCATACCAGGCGGCGGGGCCAGCGACGTCTCCTTCGCGGGCCCCGCCTACCTGGATACCCGCTCGAAATGAGCGGACTTTTCTCCGGGTGGGAAAAGTCCGCTCATTTCAAAAGTACGGCGGACTGGCATACACACGGGCGGATTGTCCGCCGAAATGCGAGTACGACGGACAGTATTTCGAACATTCCGAAATACTTAGTCCGCCGTACTGCACGCTGAAAAAGTCAGCTGAAGCCCACACACGAGCGGACTGTCCGCTGAAATGTGTTTTGGCGGACTAAGTAGGCCATACAGTCCGCCCGTGTGTACGCGGCATAAGGGTGTACATTTTTGATTTTACTCCTCACTACCTATCGCAGTTTTGAAGGCCATAAAATGCCAAGATGGCACAAACCCCCCCCCCCCCCCCCGCCAAATGACCCCATTTTGGAAAGTAGACACCCCTAAATTTAGGGGTACACCATCTGTATGGCTGAACTCGAATCGCACAGAGATCGGATGTGATTTGCACTGCAGTGCGGTGCGAATCACATCCGTTCTCATAAACCGCTGCAATGTGAACCCAGCCTTAGTGACACTGGCGACGGGGGGTAATCACGGGGTTAAACCTTTATTGGGGGGGTTAGGGGGGTACCTTAGAACTAAAGGGGGCTAACCCTAACTGCCCTAACAGTTATTACAGTCACAAATGACACCAATGCAAAAAAAAAATGCAATTGGTGTCACTGTGACTGGGGGTGCAGGGGTGAATGGGGGGGTGATCGGGGGGGTGAAGGGGGGGTGAGAGTGTGCCTGGCATGTTCTACTGTGTAGTGTCGTGTTGGTGCAACTCACCGATCCTCTCTCCTCGGTGCCGGAACGAAAAATACTGACACGGAGGAGAGATCACATCACTTCCTCTGCCTGTGTTTACATTACAGGAGAGGAAGTGATGTCATGCTGCACTTCCATTTGTCAGGAGCGATCGTGAGGGGGTGGCCATGAATGAATGGCCGCCCCCTCATCCCAGGTCGCTCCTGAACGGATTCCGACCGCCGCTGGCACCGGGGGGGGGGCCCGATCGGGCCCCCCACCCGCGGGAAGGCAGGGACGTACAGGTACGCCCATATGCCTGCCCGTGCCATTCTGTCGACGTACATCGTCGTGCGGCGGTCGGCAACTGGTTAACAATGCCTATCGTAATATGAGAAATGGGTCTTATATAGACCCCACCGTAAGAGTAAATCAAAATATACAAAACAAATGATCCTTTGGTCCGTATTTTTGAGAATCATACCAAAACTAACGAGAGCCAATGCAAAGAATGTGAAGAACCTGACTATTAGGCCGCGTACACACGGGCGGACTGTTCGCCCAACCTTGTTCGGCAAACAGTTTCATCAAACAGTCCGCTCAAAATTTGCATGAGCGGACTTGCCCACACACGAGCGGACTGTTTGACGAACAAGGTTGGGCAAACAGTTCGCTCAACTTTTGAAATGAACGGACTCGCCCACGTAAGGCGGAGGCAAATCCGCCCATTTCGAGCGCGTGTACAGGTAGGCGGGGCCCGCGAAGGAGACGTCGCGGGCTCCGCCGCCTGGAATGGGCTTAAAGGGGAACCCCAACGCCGAAAAAAATCGGCGTGGGGGTTCCCCCCAAGTCCACACCAGACCCTTGTCCGAGCACGCTACCCGGCCGGCCAGGAAAGGGGGGCGAGCGAGCGCGCCCCCCCTCCTGAGCCGTACCAGGCCGCGTGCCCTCAACATGGGGGGTGCCTTGGGGAAGGGGGGGCCGCGCGGCCCCCCCACCCCAAAGCACCTTGTCCCCATGTTGATGAGGACAAGGGCCTCTTCCCGACAACCCTGGCCGTTGGTTGTCGGGGTCTGCGGGCGGGGGGCTTATCGGAATCCGGGAGCCCCCTTTAAGAAGGGGGCCCCCGGATACCGGCCCCCCACCCTATGTGAATGAGTATGGGGTACAATGTACCCCTACCCATTCACCTGTGAAATAAAGTACAATAAAAAACACAACACAGAGAAAAAATATTTTATTGCACAGCTCCGGGGGTCTTCCGTCTTCGGGGGTCTTCTCGCCGGACTCCTCCGCTATGTGTGTGTAGCTCTTTTGCTAGCGGAGGAGTCCGGCTTTCTTCCTCCCCGCCGCCGGCCTCTTCTCCCGACTTCGGGGGTCTTGTCCCCCTCTTCGGTTCTTCTGCCGGGCCACCGCGCCTGGTCCGGTGGCCCGGTCTTCTGTCGCCGTCTTCCGTTCTTCTGTCGCCGCCTTCGGTTCTTCTGCCGGGCCACCGCGCCTTCTTGTAGCTCTTTTACAGGCGGTGGCCCGGTCTTCTGTCGCCGCCGCCGCCTTCCGTTCTTGTTCTTCTTCTTGTTCTTCTTCTTCTCCTGGAGATGTTGACTCGACGAGCTCTCCGGCCGGAATGCCAGGGACACGCTCCGCTGCCACTTATATAGTGACAATGGGGCGGTGTCACATGGTATATGTCACATGGGTTGGTCACATGGGTTGATGTCACATGGGGACTATGACATCGTAAGGGGGCGGGGTCACCATGTGACCAACCCATGTGACATATACCATGTGACACCGCCCCATTGTCACTATATAAGTGACCGCACAGCGCGGCTCTGGCATTCCGGCCGGAGAGCTCGTCGAGTCAACATCTCCAGGAGAAGAAGAAGAACAAGAAGAAGAACAAGAACGGAAGGCGGCGGCGGCGACAGAAGACCGGGCCACCGCCTGTAAAAGAGCTACAAGAAGGCGCGGTGGCCCGACAGAAGAACCGAAGGCGGCGACAGAAGAACGGAAGACGGCGACAGAAGACCGGGCCACCGGACCAGGCGCGGTGGCCCGGCAGAAGAACCGAAGAGGGGGACAAGACCCCCGAAGTCGGGAGAAGAGGCCGGCGGCGGGGAGGAAGAAAGCCGGACTCCTCCGCTAGCAAAAGAGCTACACACACATAGCGGAGGAGTCCGGCGAGAAGACCCCCGAAGACGGAAGACCCCCGGAGCTGTGCAATAAAATATTTTTTCTCTGTGTTGTGTTTTTTATTGTACTTTATTTCACAGGTGAATGGGTAGGGGTACATTGTACCCCATACTCATTCACATAGGGTGGGGGGCCGGTATCCGGGGGCCCCCTTCTTAAAGGGGGCTCCCGGATTCCGATAAGCCCCCCGCCCGCAGACCCCGACAACCAACGGCCAGGGTTGTCGGGAAGAGGCCCTTGTCCTCATCAACATGGGGACAAGGTGCTTTGGGGTGGGGGGGCCGCGCGGCCCCCCCTTCCCCAAGGCACCCCCCATGTTGAGGGCACGCGGCCTGGTACGGCTCAGGAGGGGGGGCGCGCTCGCTCGCCCCCCTTTCCTGGCCGGCCGGGTAGCGTGCTCGGACAAGGGTCTGGTGTGGACTTGGGGGGAACCCCCACGCCGATTTTTTTCGGCGTTGGGGTTCCCCTTTAAGCCCATTCCAGGCGGCGGAGCCCGCGACGTCTCCTTCGCGGGCCCCGCCTACCTGTACACGCGCTCGAAATGGGCGGACTTTCCGAGCGGGAACAGTCCGCTCATTTCGAAAGTACAGCGGACAAGCCCACACACGGGCGGACTGTTCGCTCAAACACAGTTTCAGCGGACAGTTTTTCGGAATTTCCGAAAGACTTTGTCCGTCCAACTGTCCGCTGAAACTGTCCGCTGAAAGCCCACACACGAGCGGACTGTCCGCCCAAACACTGTTCAGCGGACAAGGTTGGGCGAACAGTCCGCCCGTGTGTACGCGGCCTTATGAATAGCCAGCTCAGGTCCTTCTCAGTTCTGCTATTTATCTATTGATTATATTTCTCGCACAATTCTCCCATCATTGATTAGAAATTCGTTAATTTAGTTCCAACATGCCCAATCACTCAAATTCTATGGCCGCACAAAAATTGACCGTTGTTGCAGCCCACTAATGGTGTGAAATTTAAAAGGAAAATTCTTGGTTATGACTTTCGAAAGAAGATTTGTATAGAATTCGACCCATGTATGGCTGGCTTTACTGGCCAGCCGAACTGCGTGAGCAATCAAGAACTGGCATCAGTTACACCTGCTCCACCTTCTTCTTCCTTTCCCTTCCTTTGCCAAAAAGATTGATTGACCCACTCAAATCCAAAATTTGGAAGAACGCTCTGTGTGCCTTCCGTTTCAACATTTGGCCCCTCCTTGCTTTGTGTTTAACTACATTTAAACCTGTAGTTGTTGTTTTAAAAATGTGGTGACAGTGGCCAATTTTGTCAAGACTTGAGATTAGGGTTGCCACCCGTCCGGGATTCACCCGGACAGTACGGGTTTTGAATCCTATGTCCGGGGATCAGTCCACCTGAGCCCCGGACACATTGCTGAGGAGTCTCCTATTATTACTCTATAATGGGATTCCCCTTGCAGGTGTCTCCCTCCCTGCCTGCACTGCCCGGCGCTCTGGCCGAGTCTCCGGCGCTGTGTTTGTGACACATTGCACGGAGTGGACACTGGCACGTCTCTCCCCCCTCACAGCCGCCCTGCAGACACACAGCCTCGGCTCTTCCCCTCTGACAGCCGATCATGTGACCTGTCCAGAAAACGAGAGGAACAGACACAGAGAGCCTGCCGAGCGAGATAAGGGGACACAGACAGAATGCTGGGTGAGTGCAGAGCTGAGGGTCTTCACTTTCCTGCAGTTCAGTCTGGTCTTTCCAGGGACATTCCAGGGCTGCTGGTTGAAGATTGCAGTCTAGTTCTTCCTGCAGTACCATCTCATCCTGGCATAAGTACTTAATTGTGCAGTGCCCACTCAGTAGCCATTGTCTAATATCTTTTCTTCTCTATTTGTGCATATGTTTGATTTTTTATTTTTTTTTGGTAAGTCCACTGCCCCACTGACACCGCACTCTGCCCCACTGACACCATCCACTGACACCGCACTCGGCCCCACTGACACCGCACTCTGCCCCACTGACACATCCATTGCCACCACACTCTGCCCCACTGACACCATCCAGTGACACCGCACTCTGCCCCACTGACACCATCCACTGACACCGCACTCTGCCCCACTGACACCGTCCACTGCCACCACACTCTGCCCCACTGACACCATCCAGTGACACCGCACTCTGCCCCACTGACACCGTCCACTGACACCACACTTTGCCCCACTGACACCGCACTCTGCCCCACTGACACCATCCACTGACACCGCACTTTGCCCCACTGACACCGCACTCTGCCCACTGACACTGCACTCGGCCCCACTCACACCGCACTCGGCCCCACTGACATGGCCCCACTGACACCGCACTCTACCCCACTGACACATCCACTCACACCGCACTCTGCCCCACTGACATCGCACTCGGCCCCACTGACACGGCCCCACTGACACCGCACTCTGCCCCACTGACACATCCACTGACACCGCACTCTGCCCCACTGACACATCCACTGACACCGCACTCTCCCCCACTGACACATCCACTGACACCGCACTCGGCCACACTGACAGGGCCCCACTGACACCACACTCGGCCCCATTGACATGGCCCCACTGACACCGCACTCTGCTCCACTGACACATCCACTGCCACCGCACTGTGCCCCACTGACACCGCACTTGGCCCCACTGACACCGCACTCGGCCCCACTGACACCGCACTCGGCCCCACTGACACTGCACTTGGCACCACTGACATGGCCCCACTGACACCGCACTCTGCCCCACTGACACATCCACTGCCACCACACTCTGCCCCACTGACACCGCACTCGGCCCCACTGATACTGCACTCGGCCCCACTGACACCGTCCACTGACACCACACTCGGCCCCACTGACACCTCACTCGGCCCCACTGACACGGCCCCACTGACACTGCACTCGGCCCCACTGACACTGCACTCGGCCCCACTGACACGGCCCCACTCACACTGCACTCTGCCCCACTGACACAACCACTGCCACCGCACTCTGCCCCACTGACACCATCCACTGACACCGCACTCTGCCCCACTGACACATCCACTGCCACGCACTCTGCCCCGCTGACACCATCCACTGAGACTGAACTCTGCCCCACTGACACATCCACTGCCACCACACTCTGCCCCACTGACACCATCCAGTGACATCGCACTCTGCCCCACTGACACCATCCAGTGACACCGCACTCTGCCCACTGACACCGTTCACTGACACCGCACTCTGCCCACTGACACCACACTCTGCCCACTGACACCGCAGTCTGCCCACTGACACCATCCTCTGCCCTACTGACTGACAGTGTCCACTTTTAAGGTAGGCTAGGTTCATATTTTAACTGTGACATCTCTTTTATTAATCTAATCATATTTTATAGTCACACAAATGAGTTTGTTTTATTTAACCATACCCCTTTAAGTCCACCCCCCTCCACTGTTAACACAATTTGGCCACAGCCACTGTTCGCAGCAGCTATGCGCGCCTCCTTACTACTCCTTACTACTCCTTACTACTCCTTACTACTCTCCTAGGGTAACTCAAAGGTATCCCAAGTCTACTACAATCCTATAGCATGTACTACAAAACAAATTGCAGTGCGCCGCTAAAGTGTTCGGGTTTGGCTTGGCGAAAAGGTGGCAACCCTACTTGAGATGCAGAGTCTAAGAAGCTGCCTGGTATTCACCAGTGCACCCTGAAAGGAGTGATGGACTTTGCTGTAGAATGGGTACAGGGTTGCGGCTCCCGTGAACACTCAGGATGGCATCTTTTCTACAAGTTTAAAAAAAAAAGAAATTGCTGACATAAAAAGCTGACTTGTGTTTCAAGCAGCTTGCGCACAGCCATACCTTTATATTTTTTTTACAAGTGTATTTGATATATTTTGTAGTGTTGCTTTTACGTTTAATGTAACAAAACACCTGCTTATGTCTAAGCTTTTTCCATCTTTAGTCTGCACACATAATTGCCATGCTGCTGGTAATTTTTTTTCTTAAAGTGAAATGTAACTGTATCTGAGTTTCATAAACAGAAAATGCTATTTAATTCATTTTCAATATTCATAGAAAATCCATCTATCCTTTCATCCATGTCTACATGCTTTATTTTGTTGCGAAATCACTTTGAAAAACACCCCCTAGCATTTCTAGCTGTGGCCATTTTGAGTAAGGGCAAATGATTCATGTAGCATTTACTTTCTGGAATCCATCTACCCTTAAGCCACTGGCTGAACAAAACAAGAAAAAATGTGCATGTATACTATGCTTTAGGTCAGGCATGCAGGCAGGGAAGGGCACGCTTACCTGAGAAAAGCCCTGCTCTTCTCCTTCATATGAGGGTGAAAAAATGCCCATTATGTATGGTATATATGACATCATTTTGGCCTAGGCCAAAAACCAGGAAGCAGCTGAAGAAATGTAAAAATTATATATATAAAACAAGTAAATGTAATTATACCTTTTATTTACCAAGGATAGCAGCATACAGATTAAAAATTGTTAATGTTGATCGAGAAAGTAAAGTTCCACTTTAAGCGTCTCTGAGATTATACTGTACACTTGTAACAAAACATCTGCCTGGTGGTTTAGACATTAATGGCTGTGTGTTGAGTAGGGATGAGCTTCGTGTTCGAGTCGAACATACGTTCGACTCGAACATTGGCTGTTCGCCCGTTCGGCGAATTCCGAACGTTAAGGGCCGTTCGCACCAAATTCGTGTGGCGCTCACGGCCCAAAATGCACTGCGATGGCGCAGTGCATTGCTGGCTCATGATTGGCCAAGCATGCACTGTGACCCCGCATGCTTGGCCAATCACAGCGCCGGCAGCGAGGAGAGCCATGATTGGCCACAGGCAGGATGCCTGTGGCCAATCATAGCTCAGGCTGTGTAGTACACGCCCCACACTATATAAGGCCGCCAGCGCGGCGGCCTTGTGTAGTGTGTTGGCATCTGTAGCAGTTAATGGGTGTTCTGTGTACCTTCAACACAGTATACACCGATCGTTATCGGCCGATTTTTCGTTCTTGCTCTTCTGTAGTGGTTGTTGTCTGCGTGCCCTGACCACAGTATACACCGCTATATTCACCTATATATCTAGTGATATATCTATCTTTTATAATAGAGCTGTCAGTCAGTGTTAGGAGATTGTGCGTGCTGTCTGCGCGCTCTGAACGCAGTATACACCGCTATATCCACCTATCTAGCTAAATATCTTGCTCGTTTTAACTAGAGCTCTCAGTCAGTGTTAGGAGATTGTGCATGCTGTCTGCGTGCTCTGAACGCAGTATACACCGCTATATCCACCTACCTAGCTAAATATCTTGCTCGTTTTAAATAGAGCTCTCAGTCAGTGTTAGGAGATTGTGCATGCTGTCTGCGTGCTCTGAACGCAGTATACACCGCTATATCCACCTATCTAGCTAAATATCTTGCTCGTTTTAAATAGAGCTCTCAGTCAGTGTTAGGAGATTGTGCATGCTGTCTGCGTGCTCTGAACGCAGTATACACCGCTATATCCACCTATCTAGCTAAATATCTTGCTCGTTTTAAATAGAGTCCTCAGTCAGTGTTAGGAGATTGTGCGTGCTGTCTGCGTGCTCTGAAAAAGACGGACGGCAAAACAAATTATACAGGGGTGATAACCCTTCCCTATGTTTTCCAAAAAGCTTAAAAATAGTTTTTTTGACTGGAGCTACACTTTAAAAATGTACCAGTTGAAAATTACAAACCGATTCAACTTAACACAACAAACCTACACAGTCCCTGTCTTGTTTGCACCACCTGTATACTGCTGTTCTGAGTATATAGGGCCTGGGGGCCACACGTATTTCCTTTTTTTAATATGGGTACGGGGTTCCCCTTAATATGTGTACAAGACCCAAAGGGGCTGGTAATGGGCAGGGAGGGCTACCCATGCCATTTTTCTCAATGATTTTCAACCATATTGCCGGAACCAGATATAACATTAAAACCGCAAGCAGCTTTAAATGACGTTATTTCCATTAAATGTCATTTTGTGCAGGGACTGTTCTAAACACCGGAAACACGTGGCACTTCACAGGCATACTACAGACACCCCCCAGGCACCATATTTAAAGGAATATTTCACTTTTTTTTTCATTTTAATCGTCATTAAAATCAGTGCTCCCGCCAAAACGGCCGTTTTTAAAAGTTTTTTTTGCAGTGACCCATGTCCCCTGGGGCAGGAGTCAGGTCCCCAAACCCTTTTTAGGACAGTATCTTGCATATTAGCCGTTAAAATTAACACTTTTAATTTTGAACGTTCGAATCCCATAGACTTCAATGGGGTTCTAACGTTCGTACGAATTTGGGGTCCGTTCGAAAGTTCTGGTGCGAACTGAACCGGGGGGTGTTCGGCTCATCCCTAGTGTTGAGTTATTTTGAGGGAACAGCAAATTTACACTGTTATACAAGCTGTACACTCACTACCTTACATTGTAGCAAAGTGTAATTTCTTCAGTTTTGTCACATGAACAGATATAATAAAATATTTACAAAAATGTGAGGGGTGTACTCACTTTTGTGAGATACTGTACATGTTAAGAGTAAAGACTGGGCATCCATCATGTAAATCCATTTTATTAAATTAAAAACAAATGACAAGTAGCTAGTCACGTATAAAATTATCATTCCTGAGTTACAAGCACTTCAATTCAAACAATATGATATGATACAGAACCACCAGGATGGAAGTGACATCAGCAAGCTCTGGCGTAATCAGGAGCAGTACCATGTTGACCATAGCATGTAGGAAGAGCCATGCGGCGGCTCTAATCTAGATGCAGGGAAGACCAAGAATGTAGCTCATCTTTTTGTAGCAAAAGCAGGAAACAAACTGTAGCCCCCAGTGGCGTAACTAGAACCTTCAGGGCCCCGATGCAAGAAACCATGAAGGGCCCCCCTGAACCCCAGCCAGGGCCCTTCCTTCCGAGTCCGGCGGTGGAACTCCAGGGTGTGGTCACAGGTATGACCTTTGTGAGCCCTGTAGTTCCACCACTGGTATCAGTAGTTTTTTTTTATTATTTTATTTTTTTTATTTTTAGGTGCCCCATTGGGGGACTGTCCCTAAGCAGGATGGGGTCCCCGTCCCCAGAAGAGATAAGGTCCTTTTCTCCAGGGCAGATGAAGTTACTGCCCCCAGGTAAGAAGGAGTCCCTGTCCCCAGGGGAGGTGGGGTCCCTGTCCCCACGTGAGAAGGGGTCCCTGTCCCCAGGGGGAGATGGAGGGGGTATGTAATGGTGTGTGGGGGATGGGGTCCTCTCACTCACCATGACAAAGCTGTAGGCCGCACACTCATCCATGTTGGCCTGGGCTCCATCCAGTGTGCTGGACGGGCGATCAGCATATCTCCCAGAAAGACCTTTCAACATCTGTGTATGACGGGGGAGGAGGAGGGCTGGCAGACAAGCCTGCAGTTTCCCCCCGGTGAGCCAGCTCTCATAGGGCTGCACTGCATCTGTGTGCTTAAAGTTTGTTTACCCGGGAGAAGTATGCAGTGCAGAGTGGGGTGGACTCGGGGGGGGGGGGGGACTATGGCTGGGGAGCCGGCTGAGGACACAGGTCATGCGGGGAATGCACAACTAAAGAGCAGCCAGTGCGATAGTCAAGCATGGAGCTCTGCTAGTCACCCTCCACCTCCAGCCACCCGTGTGCATGGTGCACTGGTACCCCTAGCTGCCTATGCTGCTGCCGGCCATATGTAGAGGGGGCTGCATGGGCCCCCTGCATCACAGGGCCCGGTTGCGGTCGCGACTGCTGCACCCCCTATAGTTACGCCCCTGGTAGCCCCCATGGAATATATGTTGTATCAATAAAGCTATATAATTTTTATTAGAAAACTGCATTTTGTGGTACCTTAAGTCCTGCCTCCAAAAAAATCTTTATCTATATTCAGTGTTAATCAAGATTACAAACATTCCAGACCTTTCCAGAGATTTCACTGATTTTGGTAATGACCTGCAACTGCATTAAATATCCAGCAATGCTGGGTCATTGCCGACAAGTTAACACAGCAATCCTCACATGCAGTGCACAGTTTTGCATATGCGTTTACATAAAGTGTAATTCATTTGTGACACATTTGCAGTGGGTATTTTTCTTTGTGCATTTGCAGGACGTTTTAGGCATTATTTATTTATTTATTTACTGCGCTGTCTTGCGTATGCGTTTGACTAGATCAAATACTTTTTTTTAGGTGAAAAGGCCAATGTATTGTCAGATAGAAATCTTTAAATATCCAGTTTACATAAATTTCTTATAATGCTGCAGTTACACTAAGGACTTTTGAAAGGCTTCTTGAATGTTGTCATTCAGGAAAACTGCTACAAATGGTGGTCATGGTGGTACAGGACACCAACATTTTTTTTTTAAATTGTAATTTTTATTGAGAGAATTTTTTACAGAGAATGAAAAGATACAGAACTGACAATATTCAAAGAAAATCTGGAGCATACCTTATTGGAGAGACTGATATAACCTCATGGTGACTACAGATATACAGTAGCAATGGAAGGATAAAAAATAAAAATAAAAAAAATAACTAAAAGAAAACAAAGCAAAATAAAATGCAGAAAGGAAATAAACAACAGAAAAGTATTACGTAAAACCTTATGAAAATAAAAAGGCTGAGAGACAACACATATCGTAAAGCAGAGGTTGGGGTCTTGAGCAGGTGCTTCAATAACGTGACTAATATCTGACAAAAGAGGGCTACATACCACTATAAATTTCCTCAGGAGGTAAGGTAAGCTTCAAATGGCCGTTGGGCCAGCAGAAACAGACTTGAAGTACCGACAAAATACAAAACATCAGGGAGCCAGAAGGTCAGGGAACACTAGGGGACGGGCACCAACCGGGTGGCTAGGGGTACCAAGGGCTCCCGTGGGAGCCCAAAAATCGAGGCATCCCATGGGGCCCAGATCACGCCAAACCGGTCAATCCCATCTTCCACCATAGCCGTCAAATGTTCCATCCTGCGTATGTCCCCGACGGTTTGTATCAGCTGAGTCTGGGTTGGGGGCTGAGTAGACAACCAATTAGAGGGGATAGCTCTTTTAGCAGCAAGCAGCACATAGGAAGCTAATTTATTAGCTGCCTTCCCCAACTCCGGGAAGGGAAGGCCTAGGAGAAGGTGGACAGGATCCAATGGAATGGGGGTGTCAAAAATTTGCTGGAGCATGTGAGATACCATGGACCAGAAAGGAGTAATTAAAGCGCATTGCCAAAAGATATGATAATGCGTACCCTTGGTCCTCCCACACCTCCAGCACATGGGAGAAAGAGAGGCGTCATACCGATGAATAACCTCGGGGGTCCTATACCAGAACAGTAGGACTTTATATGCTGTCTCTCTCTGTGCCACACATCTGGAAATTTTAGAGGTGGAGGACCAAATTCTGGACCATTGTGGGAGAGTGATTTGTTGATTAAGGAGCTGCGTCCATTTGCCCATGTAGGAGTGGGATAGGGCAGTGGGAGAGGACCTCTGCTGGAGTATATGGTAAATACTAGAGATAAGCTTTGCTTGGTAGGGGCCCTGGGAGCAGAGCAGCTCAAAAGGCGTCGGTGTGGAGAGGGAGAGAGAGGGGGAAAGAGTTGAAAAGTCAGGACACCAACATTACTGCACAAAATCTCCCAGACAAACTCCAACCTGTGTTGCGGCTGTGAAAAAAAAAGGAGGGATCTTTATTCCACATATGGTGCTCATTATCGGCAATTCAACCTTTCTAGGAAAAAGGTATATGACACAGTGGTGGTGGTCTCCACACTCTCAATGAAGTTCTCAAAATATCTCCTCCAATTCTCTATCATAAATCCCTAGCAAAGTATTTGGTCTATGAGGCTAGGGTGTGTATCCCAGTCCATTGGCAGTCTAAAAGTACTCCCACAATGAAAGAATGGTTAACAAGGGTCATCCACATTACAGGGATGGAAGAACTAATATGCATCTCACAGGACAGTGTCTAATTACTTAAAAGCATGGGCCTGTTGAAAGAACCGACTTATGACCCCTACATCAAAAAGCCTCCTATCAGATATTGAGTGACTAAAATACTGCAGACCCAAGATGGTAAGGGGTCTCAGATAGGCACATCCCGCAGGACTGTATGGCCCTTTGAGATAAGCTTAAGCAGAGGAAGAATTATTGAAACGCATCCTGTTGTGATCTGGATCCTTTGTTGGTTTCATCAGGGTGGTCAACCTTTTTGGCACTGGGGCATTAGGTGGCAGCTCAGTGCCTAGGAAGAGCTGGCACATTCTCTGCAATCTGGATGCTGGGTTATGAACTGATTCCCTGTGTGGCTCAGGACATTGCACAGGCAGCAATGCATAGTTTTACTCTTAATTGCTCCCGATGCATCTACCTTTCTGACTAGGATCTTTTTACATTGTTTTAATAAAGCCTTTCATTGACATACTACACCAGAGTAGTGGCATTGTCTGTCCCTTCTCCATCTTTTGAGGTGGAAATCTTCCTCCATGGTTGACAGCAACATGCTTTAATGTCAGTTTGTTAGGCCTCATGTACACTGCTGCTGCTAAACAGACATTTAGAAGCAATTGGGCATTTTTTTCAACTGCTCCTGAACTCTCCGCTGTGTTATCTTATCAGTACATATACACAGACTCATTTATAGTCATTTCTAGGTAGTTGAGTTTAGAGGCTTTTTTTGGAACCCAAAAAAATATGTTCAGAAGCTGAGTTTAGAGGCATTTCAAGCGCCAAGCTAAACGCGGTAACTCATGTTTTGGCCGCATTTCATTTACAGGAGTTTTTCATTTTTGACTATTTAAAAAAAAAAAAAAAAAACTATTTACAAAAATAAAAATAAAAATTCTAAACGCAAATGTGGCAAAACCCCACTAAACGCGGCATGTAAATGCAGAAAACGGACGTTTTAAATGCGGATTACTATCTGTCAAGTTAAGAGAGAAGAGGTTGTAAAAACATCCTGTTTACATGAAGCCTTAGACTCCATTCACACAGGGGCAACTTTGGATCCGACTTCAAGTCACCCCATGTCGCCCCTAGTCGCCTCAAGTCACGCTACATGTAAAAATCAATGTAAGTGAATGAGAGCCGTCTTAATGCACACTACTGAAGTCGCTCCGACTTCAGAAAAGGTTCCTGTACTACTTCAATCCGACTTCTAGGTGACTTGTACCCATTGATTTTAATAGAAGTCACCTCCAAGTCGGATCTCCATCTATATTGAAGCGGCAATGTCGCCTCTAACACAGAATAATCAGCTCAGAGGGGGAACTCCATGCCAAATTTTAAATAAAAAACCGGCATGAGTTCCCCCTCCAGGAGCATACCAGGCCTTTAGCTATGGTATGGATTTTAAGCGAATCCCTCACGCCAAAAAAACGGCGTGGGGGTCCTCCCAAAATCTACACCAGACCCTTATCCAAACACACACCCTGGCCGGTCAGGAAAGGGGGCGTGGGCGAGCGAGCGTCCCCCCTCCTGAACCGTACCAGGCCGCATGCCCTCAATATGGGGGAGTGGGTGCTTTGGGGAAGGGGGCACCCTGTGCCCCCCCCCCACCCTAAAGCACCTTGTCCCCATGTTGCTGAGGACAAGGGCCTCTTCCCAACAACCCTGGTCGTTGGTTGTCGGGGGCTGCGGGCGGAGGGCTTATCGGAATCCGGGAGCCCCCTTTAATAAGGGGTCCCCCAGATCCCGGCCCCCCACCCTATGTGAATGAGTATGGGGTACATCGTACCCCTACCCATTCACCTGGGGAAAAATTGTCAATAAAAAAAACACAACACAGGTTTTTAAAGTAATTTATTAATCAGCTTCTTCCAACTTCAGAGGTCTTCTTCTGACTTCTCCGCTCTGTTCGGCCTCTTCTCCCGGTGTCCGGCCTCTTCTCCCGCGTCGTCTCCCACTCTTCTGCCGGCTCCTCCGCTATCTTCTTGCAGCTCTTTTACTAGCGGAGGTCTCCTCTGTCCTTCTTCCTTCTTCTCTCTTCTGTCTTCTTCCGATGTTGACACAACGCTCTCTTCCTCTGTGATGGCTTGGGCGACGTGCGCGGCAACTTATATAGGTATGGGGCATGGTCACCGGGTGATGTCACACGGTGACCCCGCCCCTTATGACGTCACAGTCCCAGCATTTGTTTTGATTTTTTGGGATATTTTGTTTCTCTCTTTTTTCCTTTTCTAGTGAAACACATACATTGATCTTTTTCCCATTTCTTTTACTGTCTTTAGAGAAAGCATTGCTGAGAGTCGAGTGATGTGCACTGAACAAAAAAGCCCATTCCAGACGTTGAGGTCTATGATATGCAGACAGAAGGAACCCAAGAAAAACTGTGGAGCCTACCCAGTAAACTCCTCAAACCCATCAAGACCCACTGGGGTTTTTTTTTTCTGAAGAACTTGTCCGGGCTTGTCAGCTACAAATATCTCTGTCACCAGAGGTTTATTAGTGTTTGCCTCCTGATCTTTCACTATTATCCAAGACTCCCAGGAGAAGCCATGGCTCCTAACAAATCTACACAGCCCAATTTTCACCCAGCTCAGGTTCATGCTCCTGCTGCAGAGGCTCCTGAACAGCCATCCACCGATACGCTTAAAAACAAAGATGCCTTGCTTTTTACCCTGGTAGATGGACCCAAAAGGTGCTCACAGAGACTACTTTTCAGGATAAATTTGAATGGTCTGCAGGCTTGCCAGTGGAAGCGAGTTCAAGTGGGGTGGAGTGTAGTGGAGTGCCCGTTTACTCATCATGTCCAGATGCAGGTGCAGGCCTCTTTAACTCACTTAACCACAACTCGCTGGTCTTGGGGACACACCCAGAGAAGATAAGTTCCTCAGCTTTCTTCCTTCAGCAGCCCAGAATGACCACCTGATGAGGCAGATGTAGCTGAACAAGGGATCTTCGGCTAGATTAGCATACCTTCACTGTCATAACTGGCATGCAAGCAATTGGGTAAGGGTTTAATAGGATGCCACTTCTCCAGATACTCAGCCACCGTGGGAAACCCCTCCACATATGCTACCAGAGTGCTACAGATGCAGCTACATGTTAAACCAGTGGTTTCCAAACTGGGGCCTGATAGCTGGATGCAGCCCTCTGCTTGCCTTTATCTAGCCCTTGGGGCACTTTTTCCTTTCACTGATACTGCTTTAGTGGGGCACTATTTCTTTTCACTGACACCAACGATGGGGCACTATTTCTTTCCACTGACACCAATGATGGGACACTATGCCTCCCACTGAGACCATCGATGGGGCACTATTCCTCCCACTGACACAAACGATGGAGCACTATTCTTCCCACTGACACTAATGATGGGGCACTAGTCCTCCTCCTAATACCAATGATGGGGCACTATTACTCCCCCTAATACCGAAGATGCATTGTTTACTTCCACTGACACCAAATTTTCTACTCCCAATAACCACAGTCTGGCCTCACTAAGGTCTGAAGGACAGTAAACTGGTCCTTTGTTCAGAAAGTTTGGAGACCCCCCTGTGGTACATTAACTGAGCCACAGAGACATTGCTTTGTAGAAACCATGTTTGTGCAGTTTCATGATCTGTTTTGTATTAATCTTCAGTGTATGCATGCTCTTTGACATCCTGAATCTGTTTTTCATTATTGCTTCTAACTTTGCACATGTTTAGTAAACTGCAAGTTACAGTTACTCCCTGCCTGATCGTTTAGTTTATTACTTATTTTGTTAAAGTGGTTGTAAACTTCAGACATGAAATACGAACAATGTACAATCTTCTATACTGTGTACTTGCCTCTTTTTAAAGCACTGAGTGTGATTTCTCTCTGCTGCCTTGTTCCTCTATTATCTGCATGAGCCACTTTTGACAGCTTTTCCTGACTCCAAGAAATAATTGATGATGGGGGAGGAGAGCTCCAGCATACTGCCTGTGATTGGCAGCCACAGCTGTGCATGTTCCTGTAATGTGAGGCGAGGGTGTGCCCCTCTCTCCAGTCTGGGCTCTGAGCTCTCCTCACTGGACTCTGCAGTGTGAGACTTCAGATCTCTGCCCCCTGCTTTTCAAAGCTGAGAAATACTGTGTAAAATGCATGTTTTGGAAGGTTGTAGAGTAAAGAGGGCCGCAGATAAACAGTTACAGCATATGTAGGAGGATTTGTTTAATATCTGTGTATCATCTAAGGTCAGTCATTTCACTAGGTATATGTAAGAGTATTAAACTGCTTTAATCACTTGTGGACCACCCAACTGCAATGTACCGTGAATGGACGACCTACACAGGCAAAGCAACATACCCAAGAAAAACAGAAATGGAAGGCGCGCACACTTAGTTCATTACCAGAGATAATGATGATAAAAAAAAAAAATTTTTTTGGCTCGTGAAAATCATTTACATCCCAGGCAAGCTTCCTTCATTGTGCATTCCATCGAATACACCCTCACACACTTTGTGTTTCAGGATGTGTATTACAGACAAACCAAGGGCACAGCCATGGGGGCCAGGTTCGCTCCAAGTTATGCCAATCTCTTTATGGGGTATTGGGAGCAGTTTCACATCTGGTCTAATAATCCCTTTGGGCTTGGTATATTGAGGATATCCTGATCATGATCTTGGAATGGCGATGATAGCCAGTTGGAAGCATTTTTGGCCCATTGTCCAAATAATCTCTTTGGAATTGAGTACACCTATGTGCTGGATAGCCAGAAGTTGGTATTTTTTGACCTTGAACTGATGGTGGATGATGAATCATATATTTTTTCTCGTACCCATTTCAAACCATCAGAAGGTAATTCATACCTTCATGCCCGGCCACCATTGAAGATGCACACACCAAATCTAGGCTGAAATACCTTGAGTTCGCTGGGAAGGTTAATTCCCAGCATGAAGTGGGGTGTACCAAATATGATGGGAATGGCTCAGTCAAAGAAAATACTGGTACTTGCAGCCATTCTTATGTGACTTTTAACACTCGGTACACAAACAAGGCCTTCCCTATTAAGCGGATCATATAAAAATATTGGGGTATTCTCCACCGAGATCCTTGTTTGACCAATGTTATTCCAGAACGCCCGAATGTAATTTTCCGTAGACCCAAGAACTTAAGGAAAAATATTTCTCCAAGCAGAGTCCGTAAACCCAAAACTGTGGCCAACCAATGTTGGAGCAGTTTATTTGACCAAAAGGGTAGCTTTAAGTGTGGTATCCCCAACTGTGGAGCATGTCAATACATGTGGCATAGGAAGAAGCAGGTTACAGGGAGTGATGGCCAAACATATGCCATTCGACAATTAATCAATTGTGGTTCACAATTTGTAGTATATTGTATGATATGGCCCCTGTGGCCTTCTTTACGTGGGCCTTACCATCCAGGGGTTTACGCACACGGTTTGGGGAGCTTAAAAGGAATATACTCAAAAGTGTGGACAACCATTCACTACCATTGCAATTTTTGCATCAACATGATCATAATCCACCTTGTCTTCGGTTACTTGGTTTGGAAGTTATGGGTCAGGAGGATGCCGATACTGGCAGGCGCTTTAGGAGACTTTGTAGAAGAGAATTCTTTTGTATACATCACTTAGGAGCCTTATCGCCTAGGGGCCTGAATGTGGGGTTGAATGTTCAGACTTTTGTGTGACCCCCCCGGTCCCCTTCCCCCTTCTGTTTTTATTCTGTTTTTGCCTTCATGTGGGTGTCCTTCCAGGAGCTCATTATACCAACATGTCCTGTTTCTTTGGCTTCTTATTTCTCCCTTTTCATCCAAGTATTTGTGTACCTTTTTATCTTTAGCTTTATTTAAAATTTTCTTTATTTTCATATTTATATTTATATATTATTGTATTAACAAACTTAAATAACTTTAATATTTTTTTTGTAGGGTTGGCTTTCAAGTACTCCAGGGCCCAGCGCTTTTCATGAATTGTTAAACATTGGGAAAAAATAAATAAAATAAAATGTTAAAAAGTTTTTTTTTCTTTCCATCTATCTTTGTCCATTCATGTCCATGGGGACACAGTGGTACTGCTACCACCCCGGAAGTGATGTCACTTGTTGTCATAAGGCGTCTTTCTGAGTTTCCAGCAAGTGGGCAAGTGGATTCCCCCTGGCACTGAACTGGTTCTCTGGGGTCAGGTAAGGTGCCTGTGAGACATAGGGTGTTCCCCGATTGGCACACTAAAGCGGAGATGATCCTGCTGGTGTCTGTTGGGGTTTTCCTCCCGTTCCTGGCAATTCTGAAGCTTCCGGTCGGGTGATCCTAGTGTGTGTTTTTTGGACACCTCTAAGTGTCCAACCCCCCCCCACAGCTACTTTAGGCATGTAGAGGTGAGACATGGATTTACACATATATTAATCCGGCATCCTTTTTTTGCTCATGTGTTCCTACACCTGTATTCATATAATATAAATGAATGTGCAATATATAATGGATTTGAATGAATTATCATTATTTATTTGTTTATTTATGACTGACCTTTTTGTTTTGGATATAGGTTTTTGGTATGGATTCTGTCATTTTTACATCAGTGCAACTATTACATATATATATTTCTTCTTTTCTTTCTTCTTTTTTTTCTGCCCCTTTCAGGGCATGGCTCGTTTTGACACACAATTTTCAATTCCACCTTTCCCTATAAAAGCGATTGTCCATGGTGTACGAGAATAGCCTAGCTATGAGGAAGGGGGTGTGCCCTGTACGCACACTGTACCCGTGATCTGTGCATGTCAGTGCACTGTGTTTATGGCCTTTTGTCAGTTGCATTTTGTGATTACCCCCTTTTATACAAACATTTCTTATTAAATTATCTCTGGTAATGCACTAGGTGTACGTGCCTTCCATTTCTGTTTTTCTTGTAGTTCTTACCCCATCTGAGGAAGGCAGCATCCACCTAGTTTTGGGATATCATAGATACCTTTCACACCACCATTTTATCTGACATCTGTTACTCCACACTTTGAAAGACCTATTAGCGCTGGAAGTGACTGTGTTTTTTGTAAATCAACATACCCATACGCTGCTGCCTGCTTCCGGGTTTAGGCTGCAAGCAAGCACGTTCCCCTGCTGGCACCCACTGTGATTGTACACAGTGAGAGCCTTTCAGCATGTCCTGCCCAATTATTCATGGCCAAGACTTGCTGATCGACTGTGTACAATCACAGCCCAGAGCTCTATATCGACAATCAACACAAAGCTCTGGACAGAGAGAACGATCTCTCTGTTTCTCATCCCTGAAAAGTAGAATGAGAAATGTAGAGATATAGTAGTAAAATAACCACCCTTTACATGCATTACACATAGTTATGCACATACTTAACCCCTTAATTACCCTAGATGTTAAGACCTTCCCCGCCAGTGTCATTAGTACAGTGACATAGTATAATATTATTGCTGATCACTAGGGATGAACCAAATGCGAACGCGCAAACACTGTTAAAGTCTGTGGGACACAAACGTGAAAAATCAAAAGTGCTAATTTTGTAGGTTTATATGCAAGTTATTGCCATCAAAAGTGTTTGGGGACCGGGGTCCTGCCCCAGGGTACATGTATCAATGCTAAAAGAAGTTTTAAAAAGGGCCATTTTTTCAGGAGCAGTGATTTTAATAAAGTGAAACAATAAAAATTAAATATTCCTTTAACTATCGTGCCTGGGGGTGTCCTTGGTATGCCTGTAAAGTAGCGCATCTTTCCCATGTTTATAACAGTGCCACAGCAAAATTACATTTCTAAAGGAAAAAATTTCATCAAAAACTGCTTGCGGCTATTATGTATTATGGGATCCTGGCAATAAAAAATATAAAAATACCAAAAATACCCAAAAAATGGCAGGGATGCCCCCCAAAATCCATACCAGGCCCTTCAGGTCTGGTATGGATATTAAGGTGAACCCCGCACCCAAATGTTTTAAATGACGTGGGGTTCCCCGAGGCACTATATACCCTGAACAACAGTAAATATACTATACAGCCTACCCTATATAATCTGCAGAAAATTGGACCTGGTGGTACCAAAACATTGTAAGCCCTCACAGTTACTCTTGTTGGGTGCAGGAACAGGCCCTGCTGTGAAATATTATATCAATAATTGTAATTATATGCCCCTGTTAAAAATTGGGCCTTGGGTGGTGGTGGTAACCCCTCACAGATACTAGTGTTGGGCACTGGAAGGGGCCCTGCTGTGAAATATTATATCAAAAGTTGTAATTACACGCCCCTGTTAAACAGGGGCAGAAAAAATGGGCCTTGGGTGGTGATGCCACAACACTGTGACCCCTCACAGATACTCTTGTTGGGCACAGGAATGGGCCCTGCAATGAAACATGACTGCCAGTTTCTTGTCCTTCTGTGGCACCCCCTCTCTCTAGACTCACGTTACTCCCTTCCTCAACCTGGGATCCAACATCTGAGCCTTCAAATCACTGCGCATCTTCCAGCAGTATATAACCGACACTGTGGTAAATAATACTGGGGACTCCTCCGGGCATGATGGTGGGGTTACAGAAGGAGTGACTGTGGACAAGGAGTCGGTGAAATAGGCTGCTTTGGCAGCTGCGTTGGAAGGCAAAGTTATCCACTCCACCACCTCTTGTGCATGTTGTGGCTCAATAACACAGCCAGCAGCAGCAAAAAAGGACACGCGTGCCCCATGGCCACCTGCAGAGGGTGCACCATGTCCACGACTACCATTGTGCACTGTAGACACAGAGGCTGCTTGCCTTTTAGTGGCCTATGAGCATCTGCCTTTCCTTGATGGCCTTCTGGACATGATGTATGTTTTGTTTTGAACACCACACTACACTGTATTTGATACTGTGTACACCACCAGAAGTGTATTAGAAAGTGTACCATGGCTGCACTGTATTGTATACTGTGTACACTGCCTGAAATGTATTAGAAACAGTACACCCCAAAATGCACTGTAGATATAGGCTACACTGAATGCAGAGCATATGTATATATATCTATATAGATATATATCTATATAGATATATATATATATATATACACACCGTATATATATATATTATTTATAGATAGATAGATATATATTATTTTTTTAATACACCGCCTGAAGTGTATTAGGAACAGTACACCACAGAATACACTGTAGATACAGGCTCCACTGGATGCAGAGTATATATATATATATATATATATATATATATATACATACACACATATACACAAGACTGTATGTATGTATGTATATATATTTCTTTTTTAATACACTGCCTGCACTGACTGAATATCGAGTAAACACAGAAGAATATATAGTCTATGCTAAATGTAGAGTGTGTATATATATATATATATATATATATATATATATATATATATATATATCAAATACACTGCCACTAACTGAATAACCTGACTGCTTAATCTAACTCAAGCTATCTCTCTGTCCATGCCAACAACACTACACACAGCTGCTATGTAAGCAGCCTTATATAGTGTTGGGCGTGGACTTAGTCCTCCTGAGCCATGATTGGCCAAAGGCTTGACCCTGCCTTTGGCCAATTATGGCTTTCTCAGCAGAACGTGCTGTGATTGGCCAAATCATGCCGGTCAGATGCATGCTTTGGCCAATCATCGTACAGCAATGGACTGCGATCTCGCAGTGCATTATGGGGCGTTCCGCAGCGCTCAAATTCTCCACAAATGCCCCATATGTTCGGTTCATTTTAGAACAAATGAACACCTTATGTTTGACTCGAACTGTGGGTTCATCCCTACTGATCACTTACACTGTATTAATGTCGCTGGTGATGTCAGTGGCAGTAACTCAGTCAGTCTCCCCCCCCCTAGCGTTAGTGTCATATTGCCTGCTGCACTATCACAGTTTGTAAGTTCACCACCATTAGTAGTATAAAAAAAATTCCAGTACATATACCATAGTTTATAGGCACCATAACTTTAAAGCAAACCAATCAATTTTTTTTTTTTACCAAAGACATGTAGCAGAATAAACTTTGGCCAAAATTTATGAAGAAATTAATTATTTTTTTTGGATATGTGTTTTTTAGGAGAAAATAGAAAATCATTTTTGTTTTTCTTTTTCAAGATTTTCGCAGTTTTTTTATTTATATTGCAAAAAAAATGTAAAACCCAGTGGTTATCAAATACCACCAAAGAAAGCTCTTTTTGTGTGAAAAAAAATTATATTCATTTTGTTTGGGTAAAACGTTGCATGACCACACAATCACCAGTTAAAATAGTGCAGTGCCAAACTGCAAAAAAATGGCCTGGTCATGAAGGGGGTTAAATCTTTCAAAGCTCAAGTGGTTAACATAATAGAAGCAGCTGAAGCAACAGTATTAGTAACAGCATTGCAGTTGGCTCCGTTCACACCTAGGTGTTTTTGGACGATTTTCTGCTCTAAGCCCCTGTACACACGGTCGGACATTCTGCCAACCAAATCCGTTGGATTTTGTCCGACGGATTGTGTCCGAAACTGTTGCATACACACGGTCGGACCAAGTTGTTGGAAAATCCGATCATTCAGAACTTGATGACGTTATTTCGTTACGACGGGACTACGTTCAGGCTAGTAGCCAATAGCTTTGGTGTAGGAATTTGATCTGAGCATGCGTGGCACTTTGTCCGAATTCTCTACACATGATCGGAGTATGTCCGATCGGACCAGTTTGTCGGAAAATATTTCCAACAAGTTGGAAAATTGGGTCAGACGGATATTCCGACGGAATCAGTCCAATGCATACCACACACAGTCAGATTATCTAACAACACGGTCCGATAGGACACATTCCGACGGATTCTCAGACCGTGTGTACAAGGGCTAAGCCTCAGCTCTAACAACGCCCAGCAAGACAGTCCATTCATTTCAATGGCCTCTGTTCACATCTGAGCGTTCTGTAGCCTTAAGCAAAATGCCTGTCTCTCAAAAAAGTACATGAGCTTCTTGGCAGATTACAGGCGGTTTACTGTTTTTCATTGATCACTTGTCAACTCAAAACGCCCGCACAAAAATACTCCACAGACGCTGCAAAAACGCCAGAAAAAAGACCTAAAAACACCTGTAAAAATAGCAACGCCTAGATGTGAACGGCACCTAATGCGTTTTCTATTTTAGTTTAACTTTTGATCACGCTTTTGTTAGCAGCAAACAAAAGTTTTAGGCCTCTGCAGGAAACCTGTCACTGAAGCCAGCCATACACGATTCAAATCTCGACAGGTTCACCGGCTGAAATTAGAATCGTTAATGGGCAGGCTGAATGTACCAATGTACCAAGTTGATCGATCAATCAACTTGGGTACAACCAGTCTGCTGGATTCTCTTGCGATTATCGCTAGCAGCTCCTATAGCCACTAGCAATAATAACTATCTTCATTACCCGCTCCCAACCAGGAGAAGACAATTACTGATTCCCCTGTCAGCACTGTCTGTGTTGATGGGGGGGATCATGCAACTTTGTTTCCATGGTTGCAGGAAAGAAGTTCGCACCGTGTATGGCCCGTCTAAGACCCCTTTCACACTGGGGCGTTTTTCATGCGTTTTTCAGATGCTTTAGCGTTAAAAAAAGCGCATGTAAAGCGCTTGAAAGAAGCCTCATCTGCAGTCCCAATGTGAAAGCCCAAGTGCTTTAAGAACCCTTTCACAATGTCAGCGCCCGAAAAACGCTCGTAAAGCGCCGCTTAAACTAGCAGCGCTTTACCAGCGTTTTTCGAGCGTTATTGGGGCGCTTTTAACCCCTGCTAGTGGCCAAATAAAGGGTTAAAAGCGCCCACAAAACGCTGCTGCCAATAGCGTTTTTCAGGCGTTTTTCAGGCGCTTCCCATTGATTTCAATGGGAAGGGGCGCTTTATTCACCGCTCCAAAAGCGCTGCAAAGAAGCTGCTTGCAGGACTTTTTTTGACGCCCTGCCAGCGCAGCGCCTTGGTGTGAAAGCACTCGGGCGTTTACATTGGGATTGCAGTTGCAGCTTCTTTCAGGCGTATTTTTTTAACGCTGAAGCGCCTGAAAAACGCCTCAGTATGAAAGGGATCTCGGTGTGAAAGCACTCGGGCTTTTACATTGGGATTGCAGTTGCGGCTTCTTTCAGGCGTATTTTTTAACGCTAAAGCGCATGAAAAACGCCTGAAAAACGCCCCAGTGTGAAAGGGGTCTAAGAATGCAAGCATTCGAACGTGCAAACACACAAACCACCATAACTTGGACCATAAGGATGAGCTCAGGCTTGCCCGCGCCTGCCAGGAAGCTGACACTGCACATCGCTAATCACAGGTATTGAGACATTTCTTGATCTGCACAGATTGGAAAATGTCTCACTACCTGTGATTAGCGCTGCAGAGTGTCAGCTTCTTGGTGGATGTGGGCACATAGAGTTGCAAACATGCCTGAGCTCATCTTTAATGGACAGTGGGCTTGTGATTTGAGACTATACAAGCCATGGCTAGGGTTGCCACCTCATCCCTTTAAAACTGAACACATATGAATTACACAGGTTCTGAGGCCAATTTAATGCAGATAAGGCACCAAGTGAGTTTAATTATCACCTCAGTTACCCACAAAACCTGTGTAATTCATATGTGTTCGGTTTTAAAGGGATGCGGTGGCAACCCTAGTCATGGCACTGGAACTTTGCACAAAATATGACCACGGGGAAGTATGGTACACATCTACCCCCCATTAAAGCCTCATACACACAATCCAATTGTTGGCCAACAAAGAGTCAGTCTTTTGTCCAAAGGGCTTGTGCCAGGAACTTGTCTTGCATTCTAACGGTACACAATTGTCAGCCAACAAACGTAGTGACGTACTACGAGGAATATCAGCTCTTGAGCGCCACCCTTTGGGCGCCTTCTGCTAATGTCATGTTTGGTGAGCATTGATTCCGAGCATGCATGTTTGTACTTTAAACTTTTGTGTGACGGACTTCTGTACAGACAATAGGAAAATCTGACAACAAAATGTACTAGCCTGCCATCCAACATTTGTTGGCAGAAATTTGGACAACAATTCTGTGATGGACCGTATTAATGGTCAGATTTTAGGCCAGCAGTCTGTCATCACACAATTCACTGCCGAAAATCTGATCGTGTGTACGAGGCTTGAGTCATCAGTATGATTTCTTTTTTTCTTTGAGAGAAAACAAGAGTACACAGACATGAAAACACGCATGCACTGCGGCACAATATACCAGTGTGTCATGATTAGACTTAAACCCAATGCAAGACATGCTTATTTTGGGGCGGTTAGCACTTTGTTTATACTAACACAACAGGAGGAAGTACTGGAAGACAAGAGGGGGGAAAAGGCACATCTGCCAGTGAAAGTTTCAGTTCACCTGACTGAAGTAAATGAAGCATGATATTATCTCCCTTCCCAAACAACCCACCAGGTGCAGCTGTCTGTGAGAGATTTGGTGAGAGAGGCGGGGGAGGGACGGGGGTCCCCCCTGTGAACTGTCCACACAGAGCCTTTATTCTCGGCCGAGCAGTGATGCAGTGAGAAGTGCCCTTTTCCCATAAATACTGAAGCTGTTGTTATTGCAAATCCGATATTGCCAACAAAAATCAGCAGATGATCTGAAGATGTGAACACAAGACAAGGAGGGGCGAGAGAACTGAGAGCATATTTATATATTTATATACACATACACACATCTCCGCTGTTCTGTTGTTCAAAATAAGCATTAAAGTAGTTTCTAAACTCAAAAAAAAAAAAAAAAAAAAAAAAAAAAAGACAAAGGCATAATGAGTTAATATGCATTGCATACTAGCTCATTATGAAATACTTACCTTAGATCTAAGCTTTTGCAGTGGTCCCTGCACACCCCTGTGACCGATGACATGTCTCCTGGAGTTTTTTCTGGGTTCACGGGCTTCGGGGTGATTGGCCGAAGCGACGATGACGTCACTCCCGTGCAAGCGGAAGCCACCGGTCATGGCACGGCCACTGAAATGGCTTGAGCGGGGTGTTTCTTCTATCTGCCCAGAACTTACCCCATCGCGGTGGCCGGTTTGGCAGCAGGTTAGGCAGCGAGCTGTGGACCAGGTAGCATGGCGATGGCTCCTGTGTCTTCTGTGCGTGTCTTCTTTCTGTTCTGTTTGCCGGCCAATGGGATCGCCCCTGCAATCAGCCAATTAGGTGACATATTTTACATTTTGCAGTATTACATCTGCACCTCCTGATTGGCTGAGAGGCGGTTCTGTGTTAGCAAAGCAAATATTCATTGGTTCAATGATATGCGCTCGCAGTTCACCTTTTTTGAAGCCTATTACACCCTATAACTTACATTACACCTACCTTGCCTCGTAACCCACTCTACACAGAAGGATGTCAGCTGTCCCTAACTCTGGAGGTCACCATTAGGCCTGGAGAGGACCAGGACTTGACTACGTTTGGCACCCAACGTGGGGAAAAGGCGTTATCCTCACAGCAGTCGCCCATAGCAACCGGCAACAGCTCCATCGGAATTTCATCTGACTCCATGGGAAAGTGGAAAGTAACATCTCTACTTCTTATGGACTGTGCTATTATGCATCCTAACAACAGGGGGAAGAACCAAAAAATATCATTGCTCATGGGAGAGTACCAGCCTGGTCTTTTGACACTTCCCGCAAGTGCTGTTAGGGTTAAAACAGACTTTATTACAGATTTGGCATGCTGCAGAAGCAAAAGGGAGGTCGCCAAAGTTTCCAGAAAGTATCTGGACCAATTCATGGCAGGGGAAGGAGTCCCCGCTCTGCAGAGGAGGATAAGGAAGTGCTGCCACAGGTGCCTGGTTGTGGGTTGGAGAAGATGGAGCAGTTTGGAAGTGCAATGGCGGATTGGAAGATGTATGCTCCAGATATTGGCTTTGGTCTGAGCGAGTCAAAAAAGTGTTCCGGTCTGGCCATGCATCTGAGGCCTTGGATCATCTGTGGATGCTGCGGGGAACCCCTGCTTGAGGTAGTCTCACCAGCCCAACCTCTGTAGATACTACAAGCAGATTGGGACAAGAATGTAGCTATCCTGCCTGGGAGAGATATCAAGAGCCCACCTGCCATCACCTGAGTCATGCGTGAAGCTGCTTCTCCTGTCTTGGCGGCTGTCCCAGGACCCAGCGCTTCGGTCGCTCCTTGAGGCCACTGTCGGGCCTACCTGCTCGGTTTGATGTCGAAGGCACCGAGGAAAAGGGTACCATAGTCGGGTAAGCCTGCAATGGGTGAAAGCAGTGTGTCAGTGGGGAAGGTGATACTTGTGGCCATTAAGGGAGACAACACGGTTGTGCCGGTTAAAGCCAGTGTCAATTGCAACTATCTCCCAGCCGAAGAATGCTCCATGATAACCAATTCAGATATCCCTTCTGATGGATTATCTGAACTGTTTTCGGAAACACTTTGTCTTGGACTGGAAAGTGGAGTGACAGTGATGAGGAGCAAGTGCGTGACATGGAGGAGGATGAAGTTCCTCCTGCCACTGCCGCAGAAGTTGTCAGCTGCCACTTCACCCCTGCACAGAAGTTGTTGCTAGTGGAGAACATTCCTGTTGGCTGTACTGCTGAGATTGTGCTGGACTGAATGCTACTGGCAGATACAGGGGGTGCCCACTTGAGTCGAACTGGTCAGTACTGTGGAATTACCAGTGCGGTTTCCTCTGAAAAGTGACCTGTGATGTTCAGCAGGTTGTTCCTTCAATTAATGCAGGACCGTCTTTAATATTGATTGGACCCTGAGCAAACATTTTCTTGGGCTCCCTCTTCCATGCAATTTTGCTCTCCACCTGCTCTGAAATTTACAATAAATAGCAAAATCAGTTTACTGAATCAGATCAGGCAGTGATTGCGATTAGTTTCCAGAGGTTAATGTATATCATTACCACTTAATGACTGGTTGCTAGAGGTTACCACAACATTATGACTCACTGGTTAGTTGCTAAAGGTTACAGCACATGATTTCTGCTTGTTGATTGGTTGCTAGAGATTACTGCACATCATTACTGCTCACTGATTGGTTGATAGAGGTCACAGCACCTCATCTCCTCACTGCCTGCACACCATGGACTAAGGTGGTGAGGGGACAGAATAATAGACAGAAAACTCCTAGGGATTCTACAACTCCTGGGATCAGTGACAGTGCTGGGGGGAACGGAGGGTGTGATCAATGGCAATGCTGATTTTTTTACCGACTACCAATATAAAGAGGAGTTTCAACACTGGCCACCAACGTAATAGGAGTTTATATTGACCACCAATGTAACTGAGACATTTAGCCTGCGTTCACATGTATGTGTCGGGAATGCATGCAAAATTGCTTTCCTGACACCAGAGAAACGTGCTGCCCTTTAGCAAATACACAGCAGTGCCATTAATTGTTAATGACACCCCATGCATCTGCTGTGAAACCATGTGATTTTTAAAACGTGTTAGGGACTTTCTTCTGCATTTCTAGGGCATAGAGCAGCCCTACATGCAACCTACATCTTATAAGTGTGGTCCCTTGCACCATGACCTGGCTGCTTGTTGCCTAATCACAGCTGTGCCACCCATCCCCAGAGTTATCCCTAAGAAGAAGGGAAACTGCTGTGAAATGTGATTCAGCCAATTGACGATATTGATGTACTCTGGAAGATTCAAAGACACTGGGGTGTTAGTTAGCTAGATAGGATAGGCTATGGTAAGAAAGGGGGTAAAAGTTCTTACTGTCTTACCTCCACCTTACTACCAGGGGCCACTGTGAGTAGCTGAAGCAAGTACTAGAGCTGTATTCTCACCAACCATGGACGGTGAAGAATTGGAAACTTCAGCAGATGTCAAGCCAGGAACCCAGCCAGTGGAGGCGACACTTGCAGGGCAATATTGTGTGCCAAGCCAGTGATCAAACAGACTAGTGGGGTGATGCTTGTGGGGTATCTGTGAGTGCCAAGCTAGGGACCCAGCAGGGACGTGGGGGTGACACTTGAGGAAGATACTGAATGAGAAGATTGGAAGAGCTCAGGGGATCCAGTGGCAGTGGATCAGCAAGTCTAGTGAAAGACTGGGAGCAGTTAAGAGAAGATTGTAGAAGAAGTGAATAAGTTCATTATAACCTTTGTTAGAAACTGTTTCAAGATTGTTGCCATAGGAGACAGCTATCCTACCCAGGCAGATGTGGTATCTTGCTGGATGCTTTTCCCTGCATGGCTTTCACCTATAGAAGTCTCAGAGTCTGCTAAATTAACATTGCAACTACTAAAGGGTGTCCTGGCCCCAAAGCTCTCTCCCACGGTTCTGTTTAAGAGACAATAAATTTCTTTGATTTCAAAGAAGTATCTGGCGCCTATGAATCTATCTTACATTACACCCACCATGCCTTGTAACCCACTCTACACAGAAGGATGTCAGCTATCCCTAACTCTGGAGGTCACCATTAAGCCTGGAGAGGTCAGGGACTTGGCTACACTGGATAAAGCCAACTCAGTTATTTAATTATAAAAAGAACATAGATAGCAATTACAACATAACGGAAGACCTAAGAAGCATCTTCGGGCTCCTGTTATGTTGTGATTGCTGTCGATGTTCTTATGATGATAGAATAATGGAGTTGGCCTTGAGCAATCGGATGATTCTTGGTTGCGCTCTGACAGTACAGCATTACCACTGCAAGAAAAAAAAAAAGCACACATTTATAAAGTAAGGCGACCATTCATTACAATTAATAAGTAAAAAAAAAGCTTTGAAAATGACTGCCTAGTCAAATGACCTGTCAGACAAAGTCCATAGCCAATCATTGTAATCTGCACACAGGTCTTATAAGAATAAAATAACCCCTAAAAAAATGTGAAGCATGGTGGCAGAATAAAAATCTCCTACCAGTGATGCTTTAGGACCCTGTTTGGTCTTTCTCTAGCTGGGACTATAGGGTTGCCTGTCTATTGCCAACCACAGACATGAGAATGATTTTTCCTTCAAAACACTATCCCAGAAACAACAAAGTTTTATGTTTTTGCATGTACATGCTTGTGCCTTTGGAGAGGGGTGATTATCAGGCAACCCCATCCACAGCCTCTATCGGTGAAAATGATTGCATTCAGGTGGAAAAATTCAAAACCTGGCCAGTCATTGCTCTCCTTGAAAAAGCTCAGGTAGGGGGGGGGGGGGGGGGGTGGCTGCAGTGTTTAGAAGGGGCCTGTATACATATGAACACTTCCTGACCATAAATGCCTAGATCAGGTCGATGTTCTCTGAAATCTGTAGCCTAAATCTGCATATAATTCAATGAGACCAGAGACTGGTTGTCCAATATAAAAGACTAGACACGACAGATTTTTATCAAGGTGCCCAGACATTTGGCAGCCTTGGTTCCCAAGCTGTGATTTGTGACACCTTTTTTGCAAAGATTTTAACATTCATGCTAGCTAACTAAACTTCATGCTAGCTAACTAAACTCCTTTAAGAATAGTTGAGTGTTCCTTTCAGGGCCTAGTAGAAAGCAATAATTATTTTAAAAGTGTGCAGGATTCCAGGTTTGTATTACATGCTTACAGTATATGTCTAAAATAAGTTGAGCATAAGCACTACAGATTGGTTAGCTTGACCATCAATGTGCTGCCACATGCAGGCTAAATTAATGTTGCCCTTTGTATGTTTTGTGCCTTGGTACATTCTGCATTTTCCCTTGAGTGTAGCCCAGATGTCCCCAACCTTCTTGATATTTGTCCAACCACTCATAAAACCACACGTGGAATTGGAGTACAAATGGCCATAGCAGCCTTATATTAACAAAATTATTAAAATTTCACAACCTTTAACACATAAACATCTGTAAACGAAACTCAGTCACTCAGTACCCCAAAAACTTAACACATATTCCACCTCTACACTGCAGTACCTTTTTCCATGATAGGCCTCCAGCCATACCACACCAGCTCGGCGACAACCCACTATCCACAGTGCAACTAATACCGTATTCCAGATAATCGTTATAACTGGAATACACCAGGGGGGCACATACTACCGACCTTACCCTTAAGATCCCCTCCACACCCGCAGAGCACACTGAATCCCATCCTGTAACCCCAGGGCCCATAAATTGATACCCACCACAAACAAGTGTACACCATCCCCCCGAAGGTACAGTCTGGGTTCGGATTCAAATTTCAGATGGCGGATGACCATGCCCCCATTATGAATAATGAATCGGCCCACTACCTTATTCATCTTTATGCAGGCCTTATTGAGCCTCGCCACAGACCTCGCCAGGCGCCAAGTTGTCAGAGTCACAATGTCAGATCACAACACCTGCATGTCAGGAAAGGCGTGCGGAGCCGCAGGAAATCAGATTTGACATCCATAACGAGTTCCCTAATAGAACGAACCCCAAATCGTTCCCGCCAACATGGAGTACCAAAATATAAGGCAGCCAGTTGAGACGTGCAAAACGATGCACCTCTGGCGCGACCCTGCTCCACAACATCCCGGGTACCTCCAACCAGCGAGTACACGCCTCCCGCCTAGAAATACCCAGCCTTCCGACTGCACTTCAGGAGTTTGTTGGTCTGCCATCTGCAGCATCCCAGGCAAGGAGGGCCTGGATGGTGTGGATACTTGACGTTTTTGGCCCCAGCCACCAGCACTGGATCCGCCCACAGATGCTCCACTGCACTTGTCCCCTCGACTCAGCCCCCAATCGTCTGTCGCTTCTCTTCCCCCCCTTCCATCCCCATAGGAGGACCTGTCACCATAATGGAGCCGCCGGCCGTGGCTGCATTTCTCCTTTGCCGAGACTCCCCACGCGCAGGCCCTGCTAAGAGGGAGGAATCCTCTGGCTTCCGATATTTTCGGTAAGCGGGTGGGGGAGAGGAGCGTGCGCGTCCTGTAGCCCCACCCACGAGCTCCGCCGATTGTGAGTACTCTGTCCAGGCACACCAATTGCGGAACCTGGAAACTGCTTCCTAATCTTCTCTCCCTACCACTGCTGCCTGGGAGCCCACCTCCCCCTTAAATAAACATAACCCCTCCCAACTCTGATCTTTTACCAATCCTTTCCTCCCCTTCCTTGCAAAAACTTCCCTGCTTTTAAACCTATGTTGCCTCCCCTTTTAACATTTTAACATCTATTTGTCTCTTCTTTATTTCGCTTCCGGCCTCATTTTCCGGTTATGTTTTAGTTAGACCAGTCCTTAGCTGCCACTCCTTGCTTTGCCATGTTTTTACTTTTGTTTTCACCCTCATGTAGTAAAAAGTTCCTACCATAGAGTTAGAAGGCATATTGTTCTGTCATGCTCCTTGTCTTCAATCTTCAATATCTCTTTCTGAGATATCTGTATCTGTTCCTGTTGCAGTGCCCCAAAAAATTATGTTTAGCCCATAGAGATAGGTAATGAAGGCAAGCTGCAGAAATGATCATGGGGAAGACAATAATGACAGGGCAAGGTTTTTTTTTTTTTCCGTTTAATCCAGTGGTTGAAAACTCATAGTGTGTACCACGCTTTAGAGATTTATTAAAGAGTCACAGCAATAGGTTCCCCCATGCTAGTGGACAAAGCCACCCAAACAAATTTCTGTTGAACAGAAACAGCCACACATGGATCGAAATTTGGCCAATCTCTGCTGAATCTGGTCAAATTTTGATCTATGGCCAGCTTTAGTGTTCACTTTTTCGACTTGACATGGTATTTCTAAGTATCTTCTGTTTCAAGACGTCAGTGCTGTACTTCCCCTGCATTCACACAGGCTTCTGTTAGAGAATAGTGGACATTTCAGAACATACAAGCCTGGTATACTCTTCTCACTATCAGATAAACTGCCTTGAGAAATGCCATGCAACCATTGCTATAGCTTATGCATGTAGGAAGGAAGCAACTGCAAAGAGGCTGCAGAAGGTCAGCAGTACTGAGATCCAACTAATAATTAACAACAATTGTAATTGTTTATTATACATCATTAAAGTGTTTGTAAAGGGTGAATGTTATTTATCTTCTTGCATTATATGCATGAGGGTTAAAAAACCTTCAGTGTGCAGCTCCCCAAGCAACCCCCCTAATACTTACTCAGCCCCATCTCAGTCCAGCGATGTACACGCGAGCAGCGGCTCTCCCGGGTCTCTTCCTCGTCATTGGCTCCCGCTGCTGTCAATCACAGCCAGTAAGGAGGGAGCGGGTGGTGGGATTGAGAGAGGCTCCTTGTGTCCCATAGACACATAGAGGTGGCTTGGGAGTGAGCATGCACTTGGCAAAGGGGGAGGGGCCAGAAGTGTCGATGTAGGATCCAAGAAGAGGAGAATCGAGGCTGCTCTGTGCAAAAGCATTGTGCAGAGCAGGTATGGATTATGTGTTTTGTTTTTTTAAAAGAAAAAATATGTAACCTTTAGAACCACTTTAAAGGTAGACAGTAGGATTTATGACGGATAGAGATGACTTTATAACTTTTCTTATAGAAGTTTCTTCTTAAACCATTCAGATTTTGTAAAACCTTATGGAGATATGCAAAGAAGCTATATGGGCTGCAGACCTGGAGATTTCCAACTGCAATCAGTACCGAATTTATAAGGGGGCAAAAGGGCAAAGTGCCCTCTGGCAGAGGGCCCCAGACTTCCTTTATAAAAAATGTAACTTTTTTTCCCTCGAGACTTCAGTATTGTGCAGGGGCAGCCCATCCATTAAGGGCGCACGGGCACCGCCTCCCCTATCCTTGCCACCGCCACCCCCTATCCATGGGTCCAGCCCTTTTCAGGATGCCGGGCGCATTAATTACAGTGGTGGGGGTGTTTTTTCAAAGCACCGATTAGAACCAGAGGCTCTAATAGGCTTCAAAATAGGGTGGACTCTGGGTCCACTCAGGAGTGTTAGAATAGCGAATGAATATTCACTATTCTCACAATGCAAATCTGCCAATTAGGAAGCGGGTCTGAAACACGTTTCCCAATTGGCCGAAAGGAGAAGAATTCCAATTGGCCTAGGAGGAGGAGTAAGGAGACACATGGCGGAAGTCGCCGTGAAACCAAGAAGGAGAGCAGAGGAAGGGGAAGACACCACAGGTCACGAAGCATGCTTCTTGCCATAGAGGGTAAGGAGAGGCTGCAGTGATGCAGAGGAGGAGAGCAGGGGAAGGGAAACCCGCTGCCCATTGGGAAGTGCTGCCTGCCATAGATGGGGTAAGTGCCAGGCTCCTAACTGACCGGACCGGGGAGGGGGTGCGAGCTGCCCGATCGATGCTGCTGGTTTTCCAGCATGCGCGTCCGACAAAAGCCAATTTCTATTGGACAGGGTACTATACACACTGGCTGAGTGTCTGCGTTTTTTTTTAACCGGCTGATGTCTCCCGACATTTAGCCCATGTGTATGGGCCTTATGTGCTCTGTGCCTACTGGCTGTGAAGAATAGTGTCCTCAAGATGATACAGTATGATGAGTTAGTTAAAGATTTTCACAGATGCTAAGTGCAGGAAAAAATACTTTTTGTAAATATTGTAGTGTGAAGCATAAATGTCATGTATGTGTAGCACTAACCCCCGAAGGAGCTGCTAATTTGTGTGTAACTCTGTCCCCTTGGCACAGCCGTGGTGCAACAATAATACAGTACAATATAAACAGTATAAGGTACCTGTATCAATCCCTCAGGATCCTCTGGCTCCACCTGGTGGGGAAAGACAGTAGACCACACACTTGTACTCTTAACCAGAAATACTTTTACTGAAAGTATAACAAATAAGTGATTACAGGGATTGCACTGTCATCCCAACGTAGAACGTCAGTACAGCATGAATCAACAGTCAGATACAATAAACAATATTCAAGTATGTTATTATCTAGACCTGGGAGCTCCCCTTATTTAAAGTCTACATGAGGCCTCACTTAAAGTATTTCCTCCTTTTATCTTCTTTCTTCGCTAGCTTAAATGGTTCCTCGGGTAATTGTAATCCAAAGGGTTAAGTGGAGAAAGTTAACTCAGAATACTCCAGGTATAACTCAAAGAATTTGTAATCACACTTGGGTGCTAAAGTGAACCGGTCCTCAAGCCTACTAAATGTCAATTTCTCCTGTGGACCAATTTCTTCTGTGGAACAACAGGTTCCAGCAAGGCCTGTGAGTAAGTCTAACTGTGTGCAATAGTATTAAACGGTGGGCCGTAACCCGCTCACCAACTGGATCAGAGTTTGGGGTGATGGCTTTGGTCCGATAACTGCAGTTTGCTCCCGCTTAGGCTGGGCCAGATGCTCTGTGTTGCTCCGCTGACTGGATCTGGTCCTCCGCTACTCCGACAAGCATCTCCAAACCTCGTCAATCCAATCACCAGCTCTCAGGCTCCGTCAAGTCACCTCACACAACGGTCCGATTTTGCACTCCGCGGTGACTGTCTGCCAATGTGTCCGAGAACCTTCCACACAGTTCAGTACAGGCAGGCAGCGTGGTCCCAAGAGGCCAAATATGGTCGTTGCAGCTCCTTTTATCCCCTACCCAGCATGCACTGCATATCAGAGTGTTCATGGGTAGGTCACACAGACTCCTGGGTAACAAAGGTCAAACCTCTTATCAAAACAAACATCACTTCCTATGAAAGTCTCTTGTGTTTTAAAATCACCATATCTGTGCATTACCAGATTGTGTCAGTAGATGGCTCCAAACACTGAGCCATCGCAATGTCCACAGATTTAACACTGATATAAACATAACTACATTAATACACAATTATGTCCCCGCTACATATGATTTGCCAAAGTTTAAATTACATGTGTAGTGTGCATTCTTAAAGTCAAACAAGTGTCTTCAGAACCTAACTTATATGTGGTTTATCATTAATTTCAGTTCACCTTTTTATTTGTCATATAATTCATTTTCTATGTTGAGGGGCCCTCAAGGGCTAAATCCGGCACTGACTGCCATTCAAGAAGAGTGTCCGGTCTACATGGCAAAACCCTATAGTCACGTCCCAATAACTGGTATATTACATATTTTCCCCAAAATGTACAGCACACTGTGACTCAGCACTGTGGGACCACATTCAGAGACGTGACTGTAGGTATTGGTTCTCCCTTTCCAGCCTTCTGTGCCCACAAAGATTAATTGCCATCTCCAATTTCTCTGTGATGGTTCATGAGCCTGGGAAAGTTCTTTGATGGTTTTTAATGAGACAAGCAAGCCAAGGTGGATTTTATGAAATGGAAAACTGTTAACCAACATGGAAAGAAAGCTGTTCTACAAAATCTATGGAACCAAACTGACCAATGTATTCCTAATTATGTGTTACATGCAAATGAAAAGATATATTAAATCAGGGAGAATGGAACTTTTGGAATAATGGTCTAATGTGTTCATTTAACTAGATGCAATACAGAAGTGCATTTTGACAAATCCACATTATTACTTACCTTAGGAACATTCCTGTTTTCTAGAGAAGACAAATAATTCACAGTATCTTAAAGTACACTTATACTATAGCGGTTAGTAAATACTTTTATTACTGGAGGCACCATTACAAAGAAACAAAAATGTATTATATTCAAGCGTGCAAGCCCTTGCATACTTTTTTTCGTATAGCCTTAAAGAAAGATTGTTGTTGAAATGAATGGTCTGGTGACAGGGACTCTTTAGATAGGTATGTCATTTTAGTATCCTATGTTCACTACACAGAGATTTGTAGTAATATTTTACAAATGTAACTTTTTTTTTTTGCTGGAGAAAAAAAAAAATCACATTTATGACTATCCTGCAGGAGGAGGCTCAAACACACCGCTTGCCTCTGTATTCTTTCCCATAATCAGTCTTGAAGTGTGTCTAGTCTTGTGGCTAAGCTAATGTGAATAAGCACAACTGAAAGTTCTTTATTATCATCTATAATCCTCTGGTATCATATAGTGTATTTGGAACTGGCGCTGCTTTAGTATGGACCACAGAACTCTGCACCCTGGGCAATAAGCAGCCAGGCTTTCCACTCTTGGCAATGCCACACTATAACATAATTCTGTGAACTTGTGAATACTGTGTTCAGGTGTTTCCATTAGTAACTGGTTCTAAATTGCCATAGCTACTAAAGGTAACGGTGCATGTGGAATATTTAGAGGTCATGGTGCCCCTTGGATCTTACATTGTTCTATTTACAAGGCATTCTGGATGGCACAATATGTCTGCAGATACAAGGCCTTTAAAGGTGTTTTGATGAAAGAAGACAATGGCACATCAGACAGTGAGGTTTCTCTTGGCTGTCATTTGCTGCTCCCTGCATGCAGGGCCCCAGATGCACACATTACCTCTTGTCTTGATATTGTGTGTGAAGATCTGGGGGAAGGGGAGCAGTAATCCATGACTAATGGGCTTCCCTTTACATTGAAAAGCACAGAGGAGCTGAAGGTCACCCTGTGCCCCCCAGAAACAAAGATGGGAATAGGAAGAAAAGGGCAGCTCTCATTGAGATGTCAAGGCAGAAAACCCATCCAGCAGGCCTTGGCCTGCTCTCACGCAGGGACGGGGCACAGTGCAACTTCATTTAGTCTTTGGGAAAGGCTGAGAGAAGAGAAGACATTCACTGTAATATAAAAGGGGCTTAGCGGACGTGGTCACACCGCTCTAAGGCTTGTATTTACCTCTGTTGCACTCCACGTTCTTCTGTTTTGGTCTCTCATTACATTTTTTACACTCTTCATCTTTTGTCATCTCAATGCATAATTCAAGACATCTCTGCTCAGCCTCCCATTAGTTTTAGTATACAGTCATGTTTTTGCACAATCTTTACTTCAAAGCTACCACAAGTTTTTGTAAGCCTAAAACATGCATAGCTTTATTTAATTAATAAAATATGTATTAGAACATGTGACATTAATTAGGAACTCTTGCATAGTCAGTCCGGAGAAAGTAAATCATTAATCTTAATGTAACCGTGGGTATGTCTTTAGCTACCCAATGTGTGTAAGAAAACAAACAAAAAAAACATGAAAGGGAATATAAACCAAGTGGGGATATAAACTGATTGAATAATGTGGCCTTGCACAAAGGTTTGAATGTGTGCATTCTCACAGGTTTTTCTACATTCATTAGGTTTGGCTTTGACAATGACATTCACTTTTGTACTGAAACTACAGCCCAATTCAGTAAAGTGTTTTAATTCAAGTGTAGAAATCCACATGAGCTAATAAGAATTGTTTCACTGACTTCAGCAAAATATATTCTGCTTGGTTGCTGTGGGTTACTGCACTAAGGCATAACTCCTCTCTATTGAATAGCTACCCGTGATGAGCAACAGTGGTGAAGAAATATGCAAGTAATATACATTATGAAATGTTTAAGTGCTATCTACGTTGATGTGTGTATACAGATGAGGCACAATTTTGCAACAGAGCAATTGAGTAATTTGAGTGTTCTTACATCAGTCCGTTTGCATTTTATCTTTTTGCTAAAGTGTCAGTCCACCCACAGTTATAATTAAGTTGAGCCCCAACCACTGTCTTCATATATTTGTTAGGGCTTTTATCAATAGCATCGTTTGGCTTCCTTTAAAGGCGCAGCTAACATAATTCAGAACTCATTGACATGTGCATTTAACCTGTAGTTGACCTGCTTCAAGTGGGTTTTGCATTTCCAAAGATTTTTTTGGGAATGCAAAGCCCATTTGAAGTAGTGGTACATTGAAATTTCGCCCACCGAAACATGTTTTCGACATTGGGCAGAAAGAGAAATGGTGCAGATAATGGAGCCGAAAAGGGGTGTGCTCCTCCCCGGTGCTGCCCATTGCGGGGGTGTCATCCTGGCGGCTCAGAGTCCTCTCCTTCCTCCTCCTCCCCTCCCGCCTCTCTCTCACAGAGCCTTAATCTCCGTGTGTCACGGAGCTGAATTGCCCGGGCAGCAGTAACAATGTCCTGCCTCCTGTGATAGACAGCACACTGATCCAATGCTGGGACACTGAATCAGTAAGATGTGATCACAGGAGGCGGGACATTGTTACTGCAGCCCGGGCAATTCAAATCCAGCAAGAGATCCCCGTTCTGATCCAGACACTGGCGAGGCTGCATCTGACAGGCACTGGCAAGCCTGCATCCCACAGGCACTGGCTAGGCTGCATCAACAGGCACTGGTGAGGCTGCATCAACAGGCACTGGTGAGGCTGCATCCACATGCACTGGGGAGGCTGCATCCACAGGCACTGGTGAGGCTGCATCCAAAGGCACTGGGGAGGCTGCATCTTACAGGCACTGGTAGACTGTATCTGACAGGCACTGGCAGGCTGCATTTGACATGCACTGGCAGGCTGCATCCCACAGGCCCTGGGAATTCTGCATCCCACAGGCACTGGCAAGGCTGCATCCCACAGGCACTGGCAAGGCTGCATCCCACAGGCACTGGCAAGGCTGCATCCACAGGCACTGGCAAGGCTGTATCTGACAGTCATCTGACAGGCACTGGCAGGCTGCATCTGACAGGCACTGGCAGACTGCATTTGACAGGCACTTGCAGGCTGCATTTGACAGGCACTGGCAGGCTGCATAAGCAGAAGAGGAGTCATGATTGAGCCAGCATGGGTGCCTCCATGAAAAGCGGCTTTCCATGGAGGCACCCGATGAAGAGAAGGAGTCTGGAGCGCTGGTGGAGGACCCCAGAAGAATAGGATCGAGGCTGCTCTGTGCAAAAGCATTGCACAGAGTGGGTAAGTATAGGCATGTTTGTTATTTTTATTTTAAAAAAAAAGGATTTACAACCTCTTCTGAATACTGTTGACAGTACTTATATGGCAATTGATGAGTATCATGGGTATAAGCTACTTGGCGTGGAGATTTCTGTGCTAAAATAAAAAAAAGGCTTCCTTTGTCCCTAACCCCAACATAAATATATCTGTAAAATCAAGACTTAAACTACTAAAATATAACCTTAACCTTTTTAACCTTACTATAATACCTTCAATTTAGCCCTTAATCCCTGTCAGTGTGACTGAATTCTTATAAAGAAGAGTACTATGTGTGCCTGGTGAATACAGTGCCTTATAAATATTATTGTCTGCAGGGGCCTTTAGTGCTGAGGGGAAATATACGGGGGTTCCAGCTTATATTTACGTTTATCACAAAGGCAATACAAAGTGTAAACATGATGTTCAAAGTGCCAAATCAATCAGATTTCAGTTTGTTGAAGTTAATTGAATCTAAATAAAGTTTACCTGTGGTCTAACTTAAAGAAAAATTCTAGTTATGGCATTTTTACATAGTTATGTTGGTCCAGTTTGGACCAAGGTAACTATGCAATGTAAATATCTAAAACAAATATGACATACCTGGAATTCTTCTTTAAAGTCCCCATTTACAAATGTGTGTAAAGAAAAAAAAGAAACAAACTTACCTATCCTGCCAAGTAACCTAGCCACTCCATTGAACTGGATTCGCTTGGTGAAATTTCTTCTTAAATTGACACTTCTGGGAGTACTGATCCCAATGTTTCATGTAGCCATAAGGTGTCTGGACTTTGCTGCAGCTCATGGTGCCAATACATTTTTGATAAATGCTTCTAAATACAATATGTGTTATTCAGGTCTGGCTACCTCCCATGTTACCTGCTGCCAGGAAAACCTAAACATAGCTTTCAAATTCATAACTGTCACCTGAAACATTTTAACTGCAGTACCAACAAGACAGTGTTTCCCTGCTAACTCTTCACTAACACTGCAGGGAAAGGACTGAAAGCCAACTGTCATTGACTGGCTGACGCTCACTATTACTCTATTTTGGGTCCAACACTTATTTTTTTGGGATGACCCAGGTTGACAGTGGATTAAACTTTCCAATACCCATACTGATAGCAAAGGAGGCATATAGGGGACTACAGAAACCCAAGTCTAAAGGGAAAAAAAGCACTGTTGAGCTGATAAATATTGGTCTATTAAAGAAGGTGAGCACGGTATTACACTGGTGGTGGACATATATGCAGTGTATGCACAAGTACTATTCAAAAGCATTGGAAGGTGATTATCCACTGGTGGAGAGGACTACTTAAACTTCAGAGAAAAGGAAAGAGCTATAACAGAGCATATGTGTATTGAATAGACACTTACCACAAGAGTTATATACTGTATATATGTGTAGCAGGTGCTCTGCATATCCCGTGGCCTGGCCAAGCTGGCTGAGATTCTTCTGTAAGGGAAAAAGTGCCTGGCAGCAGCTGTGTTGAAATTTCCCCCCTCCTCTCTCTGTTGGGAGACACACACACACAGGCACACAGAGCAGGAGGAGGAGAGCCAATGACCGGAGCAATAACAGGAGCAAATCAGAAGGACTTTAACAAGCAGCAGCTACAAAAGATTCTGGGATATGTAGTTACCCATCCAAAATGGCCCATAGCTTTCTATGGAGACAGAACTACAAGAGCCAGCCTGCTCTGGGGAAAAAGGAACTAGAGACTCCATCTTGCTGTTCTTAGGAGATCTCCCAGACACCACAAGGCAAGAGAAAAGACTGTACCTAGGGGAGAGGTACAGACATCATTGCTCTTAGTCACCTTGCTGACACGTGTAATGCCACAGGACACAAGGCCATTCAGATGCATGGACACTGTATACAGACACCATTGTCCTTTCACCTTGCTGAGGAATATCCTGCATTCTTTACTTGATAATCTGGACCAGTTGTGTTGTTTGACCCTGCTATGAAGATACAAAGCCTCACCATTCTTCAAATGGACTAAAGTTAATAATGCCATATGGGCCCCCACACATGCTCAGGGTTCTGTATATGCAGTGGGCATGCGGGACAGTTTATCTGGGAGGCTAAGCTATTAAATATTGATTTGAATGCAGTGTTGTCGTTGGGCTTGTGGTGTCAGCAGTCAGAAGGGATAGGTCTGACATAGAGGGTCAGTCTTCTGCTCTCCCCCTGTCTAAACTCATAGAGTCAAATTTGAGTAGAGGTAACACAAAGGCAACACAGTGGTGTAGTGGTTAGCACTCTCACCTAGCAGCAATGGGGTTGCCGGTTCAAATCCTGACCATGACACCACCTGCCTGGAGTTTACATGTTCTCCCTGTGCCATGGGTTTCCTCTGGGTACTCCAGTTTCCTCCCACACTCCAAAGAGTTAATCAGATCCTGTGTATAAATTGGCCCCAGTATCTGTGTATGTGTTTGTAAGCACGTGGGGACCCTTTGGGGTAAGACCGCCCTATAGCAAGATTCAACTCAAACATATTTAAAGTGTCATATTGTGGTTCATTTGCCATTTAAGTGTGCCTCCGCTCTTTAGGACATTCTCAGGTTTGGAATCCCCTGAAAGAAGCCTGAATATAGTATTGAACTATATTGCTCTTAATCTCAGTTAGTGCTCTCTAGTTGATTACTTGGATATATATACCGTTTCTGTCTGTTACTTTTCCACAGAACTATTGCAGTAAAGACAATTTCTGTGTTTTATCATACCGTGTGTATTTCTTATTGGTCCTTGCACTATTGCTAGGTGTGCCAGAGGGGGCTGAGACTGTTACTGGGGTTGAGATGCAGAGTACGGAATCAATTATACTTGGATCCACCAGGAGTAGCACTACATATATATATACACTGAGAAAAATTATAAAAGCAACACTTTTGTGTTTGCCCCTATTTATCATGAGCTGAATTTAGAGATTTATGACTTTTTCTATGTACACAAAAGGCCTACTTCTCTCAAATATTGTTCACAAATCTGTCTAAATCTTTGTTAGAGAGCACTTCTCCTCTGCTGAGATAATCCATCCACCTCACAGGTGTTGCATATCAACAGGCATGAACTGGCCATCAGGACTACTGGGAGTTTCCCGGTGGGCCAAATGGCTCAGTGGGCCAGTCAGGTGCAGTCCTGGAGCTGCTCCTCTCTGACAGAGAGTGATCGCGATTTAAATCCTGTCAGGAGGAGCTGCTTCCGTCACTTGCTGGAGAGAGCATTAGGCGTTATGCTCCCTCCAGTCTACAGAGGGAGATAGACAGCCATCAGACTTTCCTTCCTCTCTCCCCTTATCCCTTGCTATCACATGACTGGAGAAAGGAACGAAAAGCTGCCTTCAAAACTGTGAGTACATGTGGGAGGGGGAGGAGAGGGGGGACACACTGATGTGAAGAAGGGTGCTGGTGGGGACTCTGATGTGAAGGGGCTGCTGTTGGGGACTCTGATGTGAAGGGACTGCTGATGGGGACTCTGATGTGAAGGGGCTGCTGATGGGGACTCTGATGTGAAGGGGCTGCTGATGGGGACTCTGATGTGAAGGGGCTTCTGATGGGGACTCTGATGTGAAGGGGCTTCTGGTGGGGACTCTGATGTGAAGGAGCTTTGGGTGGGGACTCTGATGTGAAGGGGACTGCTGGTAGGGACTCCGATGTGAAGGGGCTGATGATGGGGACTCCGATGTGAAGGGGCTGATGATGGGGACTCCGATGTGAAGGAGCTGATGATGGGGACTCTGATGTGAAAAGGCTTCTGGTGGAAACTCTGATGTGAAGGGGGATGCTGATGGGGACTCTCTGATGTGAAGGGGGCTGCTGATGTAGACTCTCTCATGTGAAGGTGGCTGCTGATGGGGACTCTAATGGGAAGGGGGCAGAAGGGGGCTGCTGGTGGGGACTCTGATCTGAAGGGGCTGCTGATGGGAACTCTCTGATGTGAAGGGAATGCTGATGGGGACTCTTTGATGTGAAGAGCGCTGCTGATTGGGACTTTCTGATGTAAGGGGGACGCTGTTGGGGACACTCAAAATTAAAGTGGGTGGGTCATGATGAAGTCCAGGGCCAAATTTTTGTCCCAGTCCAGCCCTGCATATCAAGATGCTGATTAGACAGCTGCACATGTGGGATTTAGGCTGGCCACAATAAAAGGCTACTCTAAAATGTGCAGTTTTATCACACAGGACAATGGCACAGATGTCGCAAGTTTTGAGGGAGCGTGCAATTGCCATGCTGACTGCAGGAATGTCCACCAGAGCTGTTGCCCTTGAATTGAATGTTTATTTCTATACCATAAGCCGTCTCCAAAGGCATTTCAGAGAATTTGGCAGTATATCCAGCCGGCCTCACAGCCATAGACCACGTGTAACCCTACCAGCCCAGGACCTCCACATCCAGCATCTTCACCTCCAAGATCGTTTTAGACCAGCCACCCGGATAGCTGCTGCAACAATCGGTTTGCATAACCAAATAATTTCTGCACAAACTGTCAGAAACCATGACAGGGAAGCTCATTTGCATGCTCATCGTCCTCATCGGGGTCTCGACCTGACTGCAGTTCGTCATCGTAACCGACTTGAGTGGGCAAATGCTCACTTTCGATGGCCCTTTGGAGAGGTGTGCAGGGCAGATGGCAGACAGAGGGTATGGCGTTGTGTAGGTAGATAGATAATATCATATATGTTTGACTACTTCATTCAATACAGGGCACTTTTACCTCCTTCTTGTCAAGTTAATTTCTTAGCTTTCAGCGATGTCGCACTTTGAAAGATAATTGTGCAACACTGTAGCCAAATTCATTTTTTAATAATTTTCTTTACACACGTAGAGCTTTCTTTTGGTGGTATTTAATCACCACTGGGTTTGTTTTATTTTTTGGTAAAAAAAACTAAAAAATAGCAAATATTTTGAAAAATAAAAAAGTTTTTCTTAGCTTCTGTCAGAAAATTTTGTAAATAAGTAATTTTTCTCCTTCACTGATATGCGCTGATGAGGCTGCACATGATGGGGTGGCACTGATGAGGAGGCACTAAAATGCAGCACTGAATTGGCCTCACTGATGGGCACAGAGTGGCATCTGTAATGGGCACTGCTGGGGCTGCATTGTAATTGGCACACTGATCAGTGCCCCAATTACCTTTAGAAATCTTCCCTGTGAGGAGGTGCCACTGATCTGCTCTCCTCACCTCACACTCTGTGTGAGGTGAGAAGAGTGGGTAAATGGCACTTTCTTGTTTTCATGTGATCAGCTGTGATTGGATGGGCAAATCACGGCGCATGCCTGCGATCCCAGCTAAACTGGGTGCCGTCATATGACGGTGTCCCAGAGCTGCACTGCTTCGCCGTCATTTGACGGTGGGCGGGCAGCAAGGGGTTAAATATTGGTTTGCACGGAATGCATTTTATTGATGGTATGATATTTTTACACACGCTAAAATGAACAGTTGGTATATTGAATTGATGCACGATTTTTACTGTTCATGTCATTTATGTTAGAGTGAACAGTAGTAATTGGTAATCTTTTTTATATTTATTTATTGCTCTGCACTGTTTCTTTATATAACTCCAAAGAAACTGCCCTGCTAAAGCTCATTAATGATTTACTAACTGCCAAAACCAATGGCTCTTATGCTATACTTTTACTACTCTCTACTCTTACTACTAGACCTTTCTGTGATCTTTAATACTGTTGACTACCCGGGACTCCTGAATAAACTCTTCTCCCTTGGCCTCTAAGACTCTGCTCTTTCCTAGTACTTTTATTCTCTATCACAGCATTCCTCCAGTGTTACCTACAACGCTGCCTCCTCTTCTCCACTTAGTCTTTCTGCAGGCTCGGTCCTTGGACTCCTTCTCTTTTCTGTCTACACCCCCTCTCTTGGTCACCTAATAACCTTCCATGGCTTCCAATGTCATCGAATTACTAACTGACATATCAGCATGGATGCCACACCATTTCCTCAAACTAAATCTTTCTAAAACTGACCTCATAATATTACACAACCCCCACCCCCCACCCCTACACACACACACACACACACACACACACACACACACACACACACACACACACACACACACACACACACACACACACACACACACACACACGTGCCCTCCTTCCTGACTTTTCCATCAAGATCAATACTATGACTATCAGTCCCTCCCCTCATGCCAGGGTACTCGGTGTGATCCCAGAATCTGACCTGTCCTTTCAGCCTCAAATCCGATCGCTGTCAACAGCAGTGCTGCTATGGGGGTGCATCCTGCACCCGGATGACACTTGTAGAGGGGTGACACCATTTGGAGGGTGGCATCTAGGCAAGGGTCCTGGGCTTTTTTCAGCCAGAACATGCTGAGACTGTGCTAGTCTTGAGTGAGACTCCTCAGTCTCACTCTCACTGCTGCTACAGCTGCCTCCTGTCACTAATACAGAAGCCTGCTGCCCAGAGAGTGACAGTCTGAGCAAGCAACTCTCTGGGCGGTGTGGCTGCACAATAAATCCTCCCCTGCCCATCCCCCAGGTACATAAGGAGGGAGGGGCCTGGGGAGGGTGCCCTATGACATAATCACTCATTGAGTGCTGGTGTCTATTGGGGCCTCGGACCCGGGTTTATACTGATGGAGGAGTTTGTACTGAGGGGGGTCTTTACTGATGGAGGGGGGTCTATACTGAGGAAGAGGGGTCTGTACTCAAGGGGGATCTATACTGAGGGAGAGGGGGTCTTTACTGAGGGAGGGGGTCTATACTGATGGACAGGATTTGTACTGAGGGGGGTCTATACTGAGGGAGGGGGTCTATACCTAGTAGAGGGAGGTCTGTACTGAGGGAGGGGGGTCTGTAGTCAGGGAGGACAAAATTTGGTTGAGGGGGGTCTGTACTGACCGAGGGGAGTTTGTACTGAGGGAGGGGGTCTGTACTGGGGGAGCACTATAATTTGTAGATGGGTCTGTACTTAGTGATGAAGGGGGTCTGTACTGAGGAAGGGGGTTTTATACTTAGTGGTGAGGGGGGTCTGTACCAAGGGAGTGGGTTCTGTAATGAGGGTGGACTATGCTTGGTGAAGGGGGGCCTTACTGAGGGAGGGGGGTCTATACTTAGTGTAGAGGGGGGATCTGTACTGAGGTAGGGGGCCTGTACTGACGGAGGGGATCAATACTTAGTGGAGAGTGGGTTCTGTACTGAGGGAGGGGGTCCTGTACTGAGAGGAGACAATAGTTGTTGGAAGGGGAGGTGACACCGTGTTTTACCGCATCGGATGACACCAACCCTAGTTACGCCACTAGCTGTCAAAAGCTTGTAGACTTAATCTCCATAACATCTCTAAAATGAAACTACTCAGCTACTCATTTACTCCCTTCTTTTCTCTCGCCTTGACTATTGCAATTCTTTTCTCATGGGCTACCTCTCCACAGGCTATCCCCCCTTTCAGTCTACCATGAATGCTTCTGCCACACTCATCTACCTTACTAATCACTCGTTGCTTGCCACTCCTCTATTTCTACTGTCTACTGATTTCACAACAAATTAAACTCAAAATAAAAAACATACATACCCATTCACAACTCTGCACAAGCTACATCACTAATATTGTCTCAAAATATCACCAAAACCGTCCTCTCTGCTCCTCCCAAGACCTCCTCCTCTCAAGCCCCCTAGTCTTCTCCTCACATGCTCAACGTCAGGACTTCTCCAGATCCTCTCTTATCTTTTTGGAACTCACCTCAATCTGGCTGCCTATGTCCTACTCTTTAGGACCTTAAGACGATCCCTGAAAGCTCATCTCTTCAGGGAAGCCCTTCCCATCTCCACCTAACAATTTTAACTTAAAGTGGAGTTCCACCCAAAAATGGAACTTCCACTCAGCTGGTCCCCCCCCCCTCCAGTGTCACATTTGGCACCTTTCAGGGGTAACAGATATCAGGTATTAACTCCCACTTCTGGCGAAAAATATCGGCACAGAATCCATGGCAATCTACACCATGTCAGGCTCCTCCTCCGCCCCCCCCCCCCCCCCCCACTGTCTTCTGGGAGACACACAGGTCCCAGAAGACAGCAGGGACCAGTCAGAACACGCAGCGCAACTCGCGCATGAGCAGTAGGAAAACGGGCGTAAAATGCCGGCGCCTCCACCCGGAGCCGAGGGATGGGTTGGCTTCAGGCGTCCTGGACAGGTAAGTGTCCTTATTTTAAAAATCAGCAGCTGCAGTATTTGTAGCTGCTGATTTATTTTTTTTTTGCAGGTGGAACTCCACTTTAATTCTTCTATCAGCTCATCCCTCACAGTTACTAGCTTAGTACCACTTGCCTCACCCTCTTAGATTGTAAGCTCTTATGAGCAAGGCCCTCCTAACCCTCCTGTATTGTATTATGTAAAATGTAGCTCCGTAACTGTAATGTCTCCCTTTAGTGTTTTCAGGGCACACCAAGAAGAGGAAGAGACAGGGAGGCTCTGTGCAGTTCCATTGCACAGTGTAGCGAAGTATAAATCTATTTGTTAAAAAAAAAGTGCTTATAGTCATCAAGATAATTAATCTGTGTTGGTTGAATACCATATGCCTAAAAACTATGATCATTGACTATTCAGTCCTCTAAACAAATTAATGGTACTTTTTTGCACTTTGTACAGAGCGAACTAAACAAAGTGTGCTCCTTTTGTCCTGTTGCTCAAGTGTAGCTATGTCATACACACTGATAAGAGATAAGACTGTTAAACATGCAAACATTTCCTATCAGCTCTGGACAGTGATATCACTGTGTTCTGGATGCTGATATCATGGCATTGTGAGAGCTGCATCCTGAAAAGACAGTCCTGCTAGACAGACAATCACAGACCAGAGGGGGTGATTTATAGGGTCCTGTTTTCTTTAACCCACCTTTGATCTTTTAACTGTGTAGGGAGGTCTGGGACATAAATCATTTAAGAATGATGCAGCTGGATCCCAGCATTTGCAGAGATATGGGGCTTTGGGATTGTGCATGGTAAATACTTGAGGTGATTGTAGCTGTATTAGTGCAATTGTGACAGAGAAAATTGAGTACTGTCCATTGCACCGTTATTCGTTGCACGGTGAATAAAATTCTTAAAATTCCAATAAGAGATGATTATGAAGACTAATTATTGCCTGTAGCAGTAAATGAGATGATAGCTTGCATATTACAAACCAAGAATGTTATAGGAGCAATTTCTTTAGCCAGCAGCAAAATGATGCAGCATTGGGGTACTGACTGCAGTCCTTACCAGAAACCCATAGGATTGTTCTACTTTATCAGGCTGTCCACAAGCCATTGTCTGCAAACACCACTTGGCTTGAGAAAGGCGGTTTCAAAAATCGATTAAGCCAGGTGGAAAGCTATCGCCCTATCGCCCTCACGCTCAGATTTTCCATAGACAAAACCTCCGATGCCCTGTACACAGGACCAGTTTTCCCGTCTGAATAAACTCTGAAGGTTTTTCCGACAGAATTCCACTGAAGCTGTCTTGCGTACACACAATCACACCAAATTCCGACCGTCGAGAACGAGGTGACGTACAACACGTACGACGGGACTAGAAAAAGGAAGTTCAATAGCCAGTAGCCAATAGCTTCCATCTCATACTTGCTTCAGAGCACGTGTCGTTTTTGGTACGTCGGAACAGCATACAGACAAGCAGTTTTCCCAATAGGAATTTGTTCTGTTGGAAAAATTTAGAACATGTTCTCTTTCTAGGTCCCTCAGAATTTGACGTAGAAAGGGCCACACATGGATACACACAGATGGAATATACGATGAAAAGCTCCCGTCTGACTTTTTCTGTCGGAAATTCCGACCGTGTGTATGGGGCATGACTTTTATACGAAGGGCATTAGCTCCAAACTTGTCTTGGCACACAATTGTTGGCCAACAAACAAGAACAAACAAGAACTACATGGTTTTTCAGTTCTTTAGTGCCACCCTTTGGGCTCCTTCTGCTAATTTTGAGTTAGTAGAAGTTTGGTGAGTGTTGATTCGCGCTTTTCATTTTGCACTTTTCAGTTATTTTCTGAATGGCTGTTCGTCAACCAGCCATGTTGCGAAATCTGAGAAGATAATGTGTTATTTATTATTGGCCTTGGAGTTATTGCTTTGACCCAAGTCCAGTCCAGGAACAGGAGATGGATTTCTTGGACCAAAAATTGGTTGCTTTATTAATCGTGGCCAATTATGTCATATGCCTTTGCTGCCGGAGCTCCAGGAGAATAATCCAGATGATTTTCGGAATTATCTTCGGATGACGGACCCCTGTCTTCACCAACTCTTGGCATTGTTGACCCCCTATATTAAGAAGCAGGACACATGCATGAGGATGTTATTTTATTTTTTGTTTGAATAATGATTTTATTTGGTATATTTTCTATAATTTTTGGATGCATAGAATGTACTTTTTGATTAAGTTCTTTTGGCAGATAGCATGTCTAATTTTATTTGTTTTCTTTTTTTAATGCGCAATAAAAAAAATTGTGGAGAATAATACTTGGCTATGTGTTTTACTTCAAATTACAGTTTGGGAGTAGGCAGTTACATTTTAAAAAATGCAATGTAAAATTAACAAGGGGCACCAACATAGTTGTATCTTTGATCTTAAAAACTACAGGATAATGGTGTTGTGGTAACTTGCACCAAAAAAATAAATAACAAGCATAATAATATTATTCTTGCTATCACTAGAAAAAAAATGCCTTTGAAAATTTGTTTTCCATAACTCCATCAGTATCACCAGCAAAGCAGCTTCATTATTATCCCATTAAAGAAGAAGAGAATGTGCGCTGCATTACGAGATTACATAATTCGCCACGTCGCAAATGTGAATTCTCCGTTACGAAGTTTACAAGACGGACTGCTTCCAGCTCATCCTTGCTTCTGAGCATGCATGTTTGTAGTTTGGACTTTTGTCTGACAGACTTGTGTACACACGCTCGGAAAATCCGACAACAGACCTATGTCTGCAGAATTTTTTTAAAGCCTACCATCCAGAATTTGTCTGCGTAAAATCCGACAAAAGTTGTCTGATGGGGCATACACACGGTCGGAATTTCCGCCAACAGCCTGTCATCACACATTTCCCATCAGAAAATCCGATCGTGTGTACGAGGCTTTACAGTGAGTGCATCCCATCCAGGGCCGCTGATAGGGCAGTACAACCAGCCCTGTTGTACCGGGCCCGGCCAGCAGGGGGGGCCCGAGCAGCTTTTAACTTCTAGCTAAAAAAAAAAAAAAAAAAAAAAAAAACGAAATAACTATATTAATCTGCACCCACTTGATTACTAACATATATAAGGAATATATATTCATTTCCTGGGCCCCATCAGGTTACCAGAGGGGCCCAGGAGGTGAAAGCAGAAGAGGGACTTTTTTTCCATTTTCGGGTGCAGGGATACAATTCCATGCCGCATGCTGCTCTCAGTATACCTGCACAAACTAAAGTTCTTCCTGCTCACTGTATGCCTCTCCGGCAGATGGATATTACTGTTATACGGCTCCCTTCATCCAGTAAGTGCTGCAGCTTGAGGGACTTATCACTGGGACGGCTGAGACAGACAGAGCAGCAGGAGTAATCTGGACAACACACACACACACACACACACACACACACACACACACACACACACACACACACACACACACACACTGACAGGTCACACTATTGTAGCATGTGCAGTCCCTAGACTCCGTGTGCTCATGGTTATTATCATTATGATGATCAGGGCACAGTAGGTGCTGTATGGCTCTGTCAGTGTAACATGGCTGTGTGGTGCTGACTTTCCTGATATATGACTGTACTGTGTGTTACAGACTATAACTCAGCACAGCCATAACAAAGTCAGCATCACACAGTCATGTTACACTGACAGAGCCACACAGCACCTGCTGTGCACTGATCATCATAATGATAATGACCATGAGCACATAGTGAGATGCTACTTTTACACATGTGATGGGGGAAGGGACAGTAAAAATACATAGCCAAGCTGCATTTTTACCACCCCCAAACCAATCTCCTTTCATAACCTTTCACCCAAGCTTTGCAATTAGGTCCTTTTTCATGCAGACCTGATTGAAAGCTCCGTATGAAGACACAAACTGAATGGGCACAGATGTCAAAACACTGACATCTCTCCCATTCAGATGCAGTTATGATTGGTGGGGCGCTGTAAATGTTAAATGTTCCAGCTCCTGCCTCCTGCCCTGACAGCGTGGAGGCAGGGGTGGGGTTATGGGCGGAGCCAGGATGGGTTGTGGGCAGGGTCAATGGGGCCCCGTCAGGTAGGCTGTATGGGGCCCCATGATTTCTATCAGCGGCCCTGATCCCATCAGTCACCACTGCTGAATATAATAGATAGCAGTGAAGATTGCTCCATCCATGCTGTTTAGTGTGGCTGGGGGAATCAAATGATTTTCTCTTGTTCAGCCTGCAGGCTGAAAAGAGAAAACCAAGTCGCACGTGGCTAGCTTCTGTGTGTTCCAAGCTCTTTCGTTTTTATTGAAAATTTTAAAAATATAGCTGTAGGTTAGCTAGTCAACACTGGACTCCTACTTGCATGTATGTGTTTTTATGATTGTGTTAGGAGCATTGAATTTTAACCCCCTTTAAGATGTAATATGGTTCTAAGTAAAAATGTCTGCTGTGATTATTGGAACGTGACATTTTTTAATTAATTGACTGAAGAATGTTGGGTTGTATGACAGATGCGTACAATAAAGAAACAGTGCAAGGCCTCAGTAGGACAGAATGGTAACATCATTAAATAAGGCAGTATAATTTCATAATGTAATTCTGGCTGAAGTTAATTATTGTGGATGATCTTCTTTTTCCACAGCATTTCCTCTAAGTTAATTTGCTATCCTGACACTGTACAGCTTTTCAGTGAATCTCAGTTTCAGATGAATACTTTTTTTTTATGTATGGCCAACTTAGCAGGCCATCTGTCCATGTGTGGTCATACTGGAGAGCAACTACATTTCTTACTATCTGTGTTGGTATTTATTATTTATTACAGATACTTATATAGAACCATCAATTTACACAGCCCTTAAACAGTATATTGTACATTCACGTCAGTCCCTGCCCTCAAGAAGCTTACAATCGTAAGCCAGCCATAGATGGTTTGAATCTTGTCTGGTTCAGCAGGAATCATCCGAGATTCAATCCATGCATATGCAGGCTGTTGGTAGCCAAGTTGATCGACTTAGGTACAACCAGCATGCCTAGCATGCAAATATTGCCAGTGGCTTTAGCCGTCAGCAATAATCATTGTGTTCTCCTGGAAGGGACAGCTCCCGTGGTTGCAGGAAAGAAAATCACATCATCTATGGCCTGCCTAAGGTCTCTAACTTACATTCATATATACACAAACTAGTTGTAAATATTAAAGTAAATATACATTGCACAGGATGCTTTCGTAACTATATCAGATAATTAAACAAGAACAATCCTGAGAACAGATGCCAAGAACATTGTTGTCAATCAGTAACAAATTTGTACTGAGTTAATCTCAGATCAGTTTTGAGAGCAAACATCTCCCCTGCAGACACATATACTGCTCCTATAGGTATACAATACCAGTGCTTTAACATGTTCTCAGAAACATCCATAACAATCGGTCTACAGAAAAATCAGTGATTGTCATTAGTTGCACAAAAGCCTAAAAGCCTTGATTGTAATTGTGTATATATATATATATATATATATATATATATATATATATATTTATTTATATGTATTTCTTATTTGTTTAACAGGCAATGCTGGTGACACACACAGAAGAATTCTCTGAATAGTTCAAGCAGCAGAAATCATCTGTGAGTTCTTACTGTAATACCATGTACACACGAGCGGAATGTCCGACAGAAAAAGTCCGTAAGCTTTTCATCGTATATTCTGATTGTGTGTATGCCTCATTGGAATTTTATTTACGAAAATTCTGACCGATCTAGAAATAGAACATGTTTTAAATATTTCCGACTGAACCAATTCCTAACGGGAAATCCGCTCGTCTGTATGCTGTACGGACCAAAAACGACGCATGCTCTGAAGCAAGTACGAGACGGAGGCTATTGGCTACTGGCTATTGAACTTCCCTTTTCTAGTCCCACCGTATGTGTTGTACGTCACCACGTTCTTGACGATCAGACTTTGGTGTGATCGTGTGAACGCAAGATAGTTTCAGCAGAACTCGGTCGGAAAAACCTTCAGAGTTTATTCCAACAGCAAAACCGGTCATGTGTACGCGTCATTAAGCTAGCCAAATATCAATAAAATGTCATTTGAAAATGTTAGTATTCACAATGTTCATTTGATTTTCTAATGGTTATTGGTGAAGGATAGAATTTTTTTTTCTAATTTTCTGTCTGAATGAACAAAATTCTAACTGCTAATGTGGTCCTCAGTGAAGAAAAATCATACCTAATGTGATGAGCTTATGTAAGGAATAGTTTCATCCTGAATTAGAACTTTCATGGTCATGAACATTCCTTCTTTTAAACGATTATGTATGGTATAGAGATGAAAAAGAACAATATTAACAAAGGTTTCTTTATAGCGTATGCAAAGTTGGTTTTATAAAATGTTATGATATTTATTACAGCTTCATGGACGGATTAACATATAATGCATATTAAAAAATACTTCTAAATTTGCAATTAACTTATAAATTGAAATACATTTTACTTTACATTATTATTTCCTAGATTTCATAACTAATAAATAAAATCTGTTTCATATGTCTGGAATCCATTTAAGTAGCAGGTCTGGAAGAAACTTTTAGGGCTTTTGAAAAAAATTAGTTGACCCAATAATTAAATCAAATGCTCTGATGAAGGGTTTTCAGAATTTCATGCAGACGTTCAAATGAAAAATTAACCGTGTATGTGCTAATTCTTAAGTGCAGGAAAACAGCGCAACCAAACAGAATCTATTTTGTGCTAGTCTGACTTCAGTAGAAGGAATTTCATTTGTTAGTACCAGCTGTGTCTGGATTTGAGAAATTCTTTCCCAATCTTGTGACCATTGTCGCTGAGACAAAAAGTGAAGGGAAACCTAAAATGTTACAATCCCTGGAACAGGAGTAGAGAGGAATTCTCCCAATGAAGACTTGTGCTCTGGTGATGACTGTCAAATGTGGGAGTATCCTTCAGTAATGCTCCCGTATGCTTTGCATCTGACCATCCTTATATTCTTGAAAAAAATTGGAAGAAAGAAAAATTTTTATTTTTATTTTTTTTTGACCAAGACTATAACAATCAACCACTGCTGTTGACAATAACATACCACTGTGCCAGTGCGTAATTCTCATAAGTATAATTGAAAGTTTCACAATGCAAAGATAATGGTAAATTCGAAATGCTTCTATGGTGGCAACCATACCTTTGTTATTTCAAGCCCCGGATTTAGTTCAGCTTTTTTTTTTTTTCTGTTTATGTATCTTTGAGTAAAGAAGCAATAAAAAAATAAACACTGAAGATTGTCAATGTGGTAACCAGTGCAAACATCACGCTCTCCCAGTTAACTGACCATCTGTACTTTCTCCTTTTAGCTCCACAGGATAATTACCAAAGTAAACAAGCCACAGATTGGACAAAAAGATATTTTTCATTTAGGAAAAAAGCCATTTATTATTCCAGTCTGAAACAAAATGAAAGCTTTTAGCTTAGGCAGTAGTTATTTAAAGTGGCTCTACTGCATAATTAGAATATGCAAACATTGGACCCTTCTTGTATCATACCTGATATTTGCGGAGGATTGCATAAGTGACCAAGCTGTTGAATAAACGACCAAGCTAACCTCAGTAAGTATCAAATAGGCCAGCATAGCATTTTTGCAAGAGTGGAACTTTGGCCAATTACTCTTTTTCAATTATCGTTTCAAACCATTCTATTCTGAGTAATGCAGCTGCCTGCAATAGAACATTCATATGTGCCCACAAACACCAGATGGCAGTCAAGAGATCCTGCTATTGCCTCCCTATTTCTAATTCTGGTTGTATTAGCTAAGAACATGTGTTTATGCAAGCAATGATCTTGAACAAATGAGAACATGCACAAAAAAAAACATTTATGGCCAATGGAATCTTCCACCAAATCTTACTGGTAAAAAGGTGTATGCAGAGATTGCAGAGTTTCTAAATACAGTATATGTGGTTTTTTGTAATCTTATCTCTTGCCTTGACTACAACAATTTACTTCTGGTTGACCTACCTGTAGATGAACTATCCACTTTTCAGTTATCATGAATGCTGCTACAGACTTATTTACCAGACCAAACACTAGGTGGCGGCCTTCCACTCTACCAATCCCTTCACTGGCTTTCGCTAGCCCAAAGTATAAAATTCTGATACTGACAACACCAACATACACAGCCATCCACAAATTTGCCCTGAGTTACATCACCAACTCCATTTCAGAATATCACCCAACCATCCTCTTCAGACTTCCCAAGACCTCCTGCCCTCTAACTTCATCATTACCTCCTTTCATGCTCAAGTCCAGGATTCCTTCAGAGCCTCTCCCCTTTACTGGAAGTCCCTACCCAAGCTGCTTCTTGTGGGGGCACTCGGCAGGAGGGAGGGGCCAGAAACTCCAGCGAGGGACCCGAAAAGAGGAGGATCTGGGCTGTTCTGTGCCAAACCACTGCACAGAGCAAGTAAGTATGACACGTTTGTTATTTTTAAACAAAACTCTCATGAGCAGGGTCCTCCTAGCCCTCTTGTCTTGAATTGTATTGTATTGTATCTATACCTTCTCTCTTTATATTGTGAAGCGCTACACAATCTGTTGGTGCTATATAAATGCTGTAAGATAATAATCTGACTGTAATTGAGGTGCTGATCATCTCATACAAATATAGGCAGTTTTTTGGGGTTTATGAATTTTTAGTTTATCAAAACCCTTTTGTTTCGGAGCCCCAGACATTTGAATAGGCTTCAGTGACTAAACTTTCTCATCGTGACAGTCTAAATAGGTACCAAATCCAGTTACTGTGTGATACACAAGCCATACTGCTGCAACTTCTTACTGCACTGTAGTACAAAAGGCACAGCCTACATGAGCGTGAAAACACTGCTCTACACTCAGGAGCAGTGCAGCAGAGTGGTCCCCTATCACAGGAAACTGAACAAGGTGGACTTCCCTGGCAGGTTACTAAAGTGACGAAAATTGTTGTACGACAGAATAAAAAATATAATAATAATAAAAAAAAATAGAAGTGATGTGTTGTAGTGTATTTCTATTGTATTTTTGGACGACAATTGTACTGATTAAAACAAAAATCGTACAATCTGTTATCGTTCGAGAAAATTTTTCGTGTTTGCCCCATCAGATAATATCCAATGAACTGTCGTGATCTGCTCTCGAAAGCTCTGTACTAACGTTCCGATTATCAAATCATCACTTCAAAATCTGTATTTTTTATCATATTTTTGGATCGTGTGTACGGGTCATAAGTGCAGTTGCACTTACAATTATTTTTAGCGGCACATTTTTTATTTATTTATTTGGAGTCCATAGATCTACTTAACAGTACACGTTTCATGAGATACATACAGTAGATAGGCTACGATTCTACTATTGGTGTCTTCTTTCATAAAATGAAAGTCAAAGAAAGACAGAATTTATTTTCACTTGAACTCTTTATGGGTGTACTTCATGGGGTTCCAAATCAAACTACAGTGTCCAAATTTTACAATTCGCTAAATCTCTGATCAGTTCTGCAGGTCCTTTCCTGTTCTCACTAAGGAAGGAACTAGAGACCGGCATTGGTTTCGTTTGTTGGGTGACATGTATGAGTGCAATCATGGGTCCAATCAGGGATAGGAGGTTATTGCCTCAGTTGTTGCTTACAGGCAGATATCTACCTGATCTTAACCCTCGTACACACGGCCAGTATGAAAACTGACAGCTCAGGTTGGAGCCACTTACTAACAATCCCTTGTTAGTAGAGCAATTTCCTACTGCTGTGCTTTTGTGTACTGACAGGGGGGCAGCCCCCCTGCCAGAACACTCCAGTCAGTGCTCGCAGCCATTGGCTGAGAGTGCTGATCAGGTGCCAGTTGGCAGACCTTTTTACAATCATGACCCTGCAACAGAAGCTGGCCAAACGGAATGTTGGCCATTTTCTATTGAACTGGTCGATGCCGTTCAATATTCGGCCCGTGTGTACTTGGCTTTACTTTCTCAGACCTGACAATTCAGTTTAAACTGGATTTGAAGTTTTATTATGACTGATACATTGGAAACAAAGAGAAAGTTATATAGCAAAATGTTTCAAGACCCATTCATTGCATGTGTGATGAGGTTTATGAAAGCTGCCACTGTAAGTGCATATTAGGGTAAAACTGATGTTTGTAGAATTGGCATTATGAAGAACTACCTGAATCTGCTGCATGTTTTGGTAAAAGTACTTAAACTGGTGGCAGGGCTTTTTGAATCTGGAGCAGGACCATTTAAAGGGTCATACTACCAAGGTCTTACTACCAGAAAAGTGTCGCTAATGCTGTATTGAATTCCCCTGTTTTGATTATGAACAATTGCCATTATCTTTTTTATTACCTATTATTTTTCCCCTTTTAAAAAGAAAACTTTTTTTATTGAATTTTCATAATGAAAAATGTAATTATGCACATTGAAACCTAACTGCTCCTCAACACAGTAATAGACCAGTGTTAGTCACAAGACAAAAGTTTGCTTATAAATCTGGTAATAGTGTAGGTGTCAATGGTACTTTCCCCAGACAAGGAGATACCCAATAAGCATTAGTCATACATAAATTATGCCAATCAATTTAAGCCACTGAATACAACCGAATCGGTGCAGCATTTTATAATGGTAACTATAGTAGAGATAGCCTTATCCATTGGTGGAAGGCATGGATGGCCACATTTTGTCAAATTTATTAGGACAGCCCCTTTTGAGATATGTGGCTTTATAGAAACATGGAATCATGGTATGGACCACGGCCTTCCAAGAGGCTAAGGAAGGTGCAGTAGAGTCTTCCAATGTAAAATGATCACCTAGCAGGTGTAGAATAAGAGAATAGTAATTATAGTAGGGACCACTCCCTCCACCATTCCCAACAAACATGCAGAAATTGGTAAAGGTGGGACCAGAAAATCATTAAATTATTATTATTATTATTATTATCCACTTCCTGACCGCCGCACGAACATTTACGTCGGCAGAATGGCACAGACAGGCAAATGGGCATACAGGTACGTTCTTTTAAAATTTGCTGCTATGGCGGCACAAGCCTGACCCTGCCGCAAGCTCCACGAGTGTGATCGTTGGTCCCGCGGACACGATGTCCACGAGGATACCCGCGATCATCTCACGGAGAGGAAGATGTTGCTGATGCAAACAAGCATTTCCCCATTCTGCCTAGTGACACTGATCACAGCTCCCTGTCATGTCACATATAGCCTCCCCGCCACAGAGATAGAATCACTCCCTTGAACACACTTAACCCCTGCAGCGCCCCCTCCTGGCTAACCCCTTCAATGCCAGTCACATTTACATAGTAATCAATGCATTTTTAATCACACTGATTGCTGTATAAATGTGAATGGTCCCAAAATAGCGCCATAATGTCTCAGTCAAAATAAAAAAACGCTGCTCACCGCCATTACTAGTAAAACAAAATTAATAAAAATGCCATAAAGCTATCCCCTATTTTGTAGAAGCTATAAATTTTGCGCAAACCAATCAATAAACTTTTTTTTTTTACCAAAAATATGTAGAAGAATACATATCGGCCTAAGCTAAGGAAAAATATTTTTTTTCAATATCTTTAGTAAAAATATTGCGTTTTTTAAAAATTGTTGCTCTTTTTTTTGTTTATAGCACAAAAAATAAATACCGCAGAGGTGATCAACTACCACCAAAAGAAAGCTCTATTTCTGGGGGGGGGGAAAGAATGTTTTGTTTGGCAGCCATGTTGCACAGCTGCGCAGTTGTCAGTTAAATTGACAGTGCCGAATGGTTTTTGGCCAGCCAAATGGTCCGGGGCTTAAAGGGGTTGTAAAGGTTATTTTTTATTTTCTAAATAGGTTCCTTTAAGCTAGTGCATTGTTGGTTCACTTACCTTTTCCTTCTATTTCCTTTCTAAATGTTTTTTTTCTTTTATTTATTTGTCTGAATTTCTCACTCCCTGTTCCTCCTCAGTAAGCTGTTCAGTAAGCTGTTCTGGCTGACTAAAGACCGCTAGGATAATGGTGTGAAGTTTACTGAGGAGAAACAGGAAGTGAGAAATTCAGACAAAGAAAAAAAAACATTTAGAAGGGAAATCAAAGGAAAAGGTAAGTGACCCAACAATGCACTAGCTTAACCACTTCAGCCCCAGACCATTTTGCTGGTCAAAGACCAGACCACTTTTTGCGATTCGGCACTGCGTCGCTTTAACTGACAATTGCGCGGTCATGCGACGTGGCTCCCAAACAAAATTGATGTCCTTTTTTTCCCACAAATAGAGCTTTCTTCTGGTGGTATTTGATCACTTCTGCGGTTTTTATTTTTTTCGCTATAAACAAAAATAGAGCGACAATTTTGAAAAAAACGCATTATTTTTTACTTTTTGTTATAATAAATATCCCCCAAAAATATATAAAAAAACTTTTTTTTCCCTCAGTTTAGGCCGATACGTATTCTTCTACATATTTTTGGTTAAAAAAAAAATCACAATAAGCGGTTATTGATTGGTTTGCGCAAAAGTTATAGCATTTACAAAATAGGGCATAGTTTTATGGCATTTTTAGAAAAAAATTGTTTTTACTAGTAATGGCGGCGATTAGCGATTTTTATTGTGACTGCGACATTATGGCAGACACATCGGACATTTTTGACACATTTTGGAGGATTTGGACCAATTTATAGTGAATACAGAGTAGCTAGTGAATTCATCTAAGGTGTGGAAAACAGCTTGCAGGGAGGGGCCTGGATCTTTAAAGAGGAAGTAAACCCTTCCAAACAACTTGGACCTATAGGTAAGCCTAGATTAAGGCTTACCTGTAGGTCCAAGCAATATCTCCTAAACCTATATGGTTTAGGAGATATTTGCCCGAAAATGGGCACCGCTGTCTACGGCGCATGCGCCGTAGACAGCGGCGCGCAGGCGCACTAAATGCGGCAAATCCAAGAATGGATTTGCCTAATTTGTCGACTCCCGTGCGCATGCGCGGGAGTGACGTCATCGCGGCTTCGCCGTATGGCAGCGGCGGAGCTGCGAGACGTGACTCCCGTGCGCATGCGCGGGAGTGACATCATCGCGGCTGCGCCGCTGTGATTCGTCGGAGCTGCGAGACGCCACCAGCAACATGGATGCGGCGGACTACAGGGGACAGCGGCGACTTCGCTGGCTCCTGTGTCAGGTAAGTGACACATAATGAGCTACTATGCGATGCATAGTAGTCCATTATGCTTTACCTTTGCAGGGAAAAAAAGAGGAAGTAAACCCATCAGGGTTTACTTCCTCTTTAAAGGAACAACAGTAGGTAGTCTGTGTAAAGTGCCAGACATTCTCTGATGCCCCCCACCTCCTAGGCTCCAACCAGAAGAGGATCAGAGGGCTATTGCTAGAGGCTCAATGACAAGCGAAAATAAAAATGGGGATAAATGGCTTTTTTTAGGGTGGGTGTCTTGGAGAAAGGGTGTGTCTACATTATGTCTACTATTAATCACACTCCATTGACTACACATTATTGCTCTGGACTGGCTTTCAGATAGTAACAATGATGCACCATGCACCATGTGTTGGCATTGCCACTAGTACTTTCCATCAAGGTTGCATGTGACAGGGTGACAATGCAGGGGCATAGTTGGGAGACAGTTGTCACCCCTTTACAAGAAGCTTGTAATTATGGCAGGATCACCAGGGTTTAAGTAAATTAAATCTGAAAATGTAAAAATATTGAAAATGACTTTTAGAAGTAATATATTAAAGCTCATATAAGATTTTAGTAATTAGGTTTACATGTACTCTTCCGAAATGTGTTATATTCCTTGGCTTATAAACTAGGCTTGCAAACATATTAATAATAATAATAAAAATTAATAGCAATTTCCCTTTAACAAAATCAAATAATTCTCAGCATGTTTTATACACTTTCCAGGAAGGCAATCTTTACTGAAGGTTTTCTTTGAGTCAATATTAGAATATGCAAATGGTGTCTCATCTTGAGTTTACTTGTTTCGCACAGTTTGGCTGGTATCTATGGTGTTGGTTGGACCCCTGTCAACACCGAGAATACTGATGCAACACGATCTTTTTTTTATAGCCCCAGTATCTATAATATAGTCTTTTTCTATGAGTCCAAAGTATCTGTGGCTTCTGGCTAGCAGTGTGTGCGGGAACATGTAGATGGTGTATGGTTAGAAGGCACAAGGTTGTCCAAGATTGATATAGACAGATAAAATATTTGCATGGGAATTAACTCTTTCACCTTCTACCAATCTATTATCAGTGACATGGTGTGACTGTGCACACACAATTAATTCAGATACAATAATAGAGTTGAAAAATTCTCAGATTTCACTTAGCTGACAATTTTGTTAGTTGGTGCGTCTTGCCCAGCCACATTGCTTTTTTTCGCTGTCTTATTGAATGAACTCTTTTGATTCGTAACACTAAAATCATTTAATATAATGCATGCATGTAAAATGATGAGAGCAGGAAATGTTTCATAAATACAAAACTAGTTTGGATGGAACTGAGCTGTCAGCAGCTGGAAGCGACCAAGGACAGACTACTTTTTTATTTTAGCTGCTGAATTGGATCACTTAAAAGTATGTCTGTTTACGCTTCAAAAACCAACAACAATATTGGGCTAAAAACACCAGATAATCTAATAATGAATTTGTTTGTATGAAGTAAGTGGTAGGGGAGGCAAGGAGAGATCATGAAAACAGGAGGCCAGTCATAACGTGGAAGGAAAGGGAGAGGGGAGATATGACTTGTATAGGGGCTGGGGTGGGCATGGGTTAGGAGGGACAAGGCATGCAGTGTTCCCTACTCCCGGCCAGCTTCCAAAAGAAACATAGTTGACTCCGGCCAGGCTCCAGGCTGCTGTGCTGTACACATGGCACCTTCTTCCCGCCAGGAACACATTCCCACTGTGCCTTTTAATAGGCTTTTAATTCCCATAAGCTTGGAAGGGGGAGGGCTGAAGGATCATTACATTAATATGTGCTCAGTTTAAACACAGACCACAGCATTCTCCTGCTGCTGAGTGTTCTGCTGCACATGAGAAGCTGCGTGCTGGTGACCTGTCCTCGTATAGTCTCCGGGTGACAGTGGGCAGTAAATGAAATGCTTGTTACATTTATAAAGAGCATATGACATTTATTTGTCCATATTTACAGGCCTGCATGAAAAAAAAAAAAGGAGATTTATTAAAAATAATGGGGGTTGATCTATCAGAGTCAAATAAACTGTTCACGTTGCAATGAAATTTACATTTTTCAAGAGAATTTTCTCTTAGCTTAGTGAACAAGTTGAAGCTCGGCCGACTTCCATCATCTAATCATGTGCATGCAAAACTACTTTTTTTTTCTCGTTGCTTGTGATTGGATATAGTTTGCAAAGTGATTTCTTTTTTTACTACATTCAATAAGCTAAGGGAAATTTCCCTTGCAAAATAAACAAGCTCTTTACCTTTAGTAAATCAACCACAGTTTGTCCAGTCTGTGTATAATTTGAAATGACTGCAGTAGTAATGATGGTTTGCACCTGCATGATAGTGAGAAAATACTTAAAATGCATTTACTGCACTTGCGACACATTTTAATGTCATCCAAGTTTGGTGGGAAAGTCCCAGCAGATCTAGAAGGTGTCTATGGGAAAAACAAACAAGGAACACTGCTCAAGAGGGTGAATCCACATAAATGAATAAGTGGAGTGAACTGAAGGACTCGTCTTAGAAGTTGCATCATCCCAGTGCGACTCCATACACTCCACCAGCTGACGTCCGTGACGCTGTGCTGACCCGAGCCCAAGACGCTGGAAACCACCGGCGACATCGGATGAGATTGTGTAGCGCAAGAGGATCACCTCTCCCTTGGAATCCTGTGTCGCTTACCCATCGGAACAATTTTAAATATGATGTGCCTGCTTACTTACTATAAAAAGTGAGTGTATTACTTTTGAAATAAACAAATGTGGATTATATTGCTGCACTTAGGTTGGCGCTGTTTTGTTTCTGCTTGTGTCTTAGAAGGGGTGCTGTCCTAAGGTGGACACCCGTGTCGACGCACTCCCGAGTCCTGCTTCTGTGTACATTCACACAGAATGCAGGACTCGGCCCCCTGCTCCCCGGCGCCCATGAAATTTGGATTTGATTGACAGCAGCGGGAGCCAATGGCTGCGCTGCTATCAATTTATCCGATCAAGAGTCGAGACAACGGGCAAAGAGGTAGAGCACATCTCTGCCAAGGGAACGAACGGGCTCAGAGGAGTAAAACAGAGGGCAGGGGGGCCGGTCAGTGAGAGAAGTTTTTTCACCCTAATGCATAGGATGCATTAAGGTGAAAAAACATGAGGGTTTACAACCCCTTTAAGGGTGCTTCCCGCTGGTCGCCCATCGTACAAACTGCAAAAAAGAAGAAATGGCTGCACATTGTCGGCATGATTAAGCACATAATACTGTGTGAAACGTGTTTGCCTTAATGCCTTGATTGTTGTTTTTTCCTGTGGTGTGTCACTTGGATGGATTAATAAAGGACTAATATTCATCATCTTGGCATGCAGCTGTTTCTTCCTTTTTCTAAACGGTGACTACCTAGCTGTAATAGGGAGATCTCTAACCAGTGGCGGACTGACAACTCATGGGGCCTCCGGGCAATAGAAGATTATGGGACCCCCAGGCAATCAGAGATTATGGGGCCACACAGTATACAATCACACAGTATACACATACATGTACACACAGTATACACAGACATGTTTTTATTGGCTGAGAAGGTACTGGAGAGGTGGGGCAGCTATAATCTCAGAATTTTTAGACCAAAAGTATGTCGGTAAGGGACATTTTTTTGGGCGCAGAGCACTGCTACAGCAGTTGTACAGGGGGTCTACGACTGTCCAAACACCAGACACCAGAGATTGACTTTTCCCCCTTTTTTCTGGAATACGAGTTTGTATGAGGATAATTATGCTGAGGGGTGTAGCTATTACTCAGCTATACCAACACAAACTACTGCAATCAGAGGGCAGAAATACACATTTTACAGGTTCCAGCTAGCTGCAGACACCACAAGGCAGCTGAAGATGGCAGGAGCTGCAGTATTACACCTTGAACCTGCTCAAAATGACTTTGTGTACTGCAGCTGCGGAGAACCCAGATTGCCGGAGAGGGCTAGGGATCATTTCCCAAAGGCGGAAAGGTGTTATGGCCTAGCGACCCCTCCATGAAGATAAAGGACATATGTGGCAAAGAGGATGCTGCTGCTACCTGTGGTCTGGCCAATGGCCTAAAGAATTACCCAGGTTCTCTTGCTTCCAGAGGGAGATACAGAGAAGGGTTGCTCTGAAATGGGGTCTGGACTACTCATATGTCCTCTCCCAGATAATCACATCATGGAGACCTCTCGGGGAGAGTGGAAGGATGACTTCGTCTGGGATTTTCTGCACGTCCCAAAGCCTTTGCGGGTGCCAGAGAGTGATGCTTTGGCCCGGTTTGTGGACATTCGGAAAGGAATGGAAGCTGGGACGTGCCATTTACAGAGATCAAGTCCTGGTTGTAAAGGCGGGTCAGCCTACCAGGAGCCATTCGGTCTCTGTCAGAGAGGAAGGGGATAGCAGGAGGAGATTGCTGGATCCCCGCTTCTATGTGTGAGAAGGACTGTTGTCCTGTACAGCCAGCATAGAAGCAGCCGCAAGGACTGCAGGAAAGTGGCAGAGTTGTGTGTAGTTTTTCCTTTCTGACATTTTCTTGCAGAAACAGCCTATGCCTGCCACCCAGTGTGCCTGATAGAGGGGCTGTCTAATCATGAACACTTTGGGTGTACTGTTCCTGCCTACCTCTTTTGGGGCCTGTTGTCAGAGCAGGGGCCCCTCCTATCAGGAACAAAAGAAGGACTGTTCACAAGTTTGTACATATATCTTTTGTTGTTGTTCTATTTTAGTAGTTCCCTTCTGACAGAACAAAACAAGCAGGAAATATATGTGGTAGTGTTGATTTGATTTTCCCTGATGGAGGACTCATAACCACCTTTCAGTGGTGATGTACAGTGTACAGATAGCATGTAAGTGTAGGATGATTTGAGTTACTGTATGTCAGCTGTCCATCTCCATCGTTCCAGAGGACAAGAATTCTGTGAACAGAGTATTTTTCCTTCGGGAGAAATGTTCTGGCTCAAAAGTGTTTCATGTGTCTAGCTGCAGGGACTTGTAGCTAGGGTTGTATATTGGTAAAGTACAGAGTATATTCTTGACATATTTATTTTTGTAACTTATTTGTACCATAGCCCTGTCCATGTTGTTTCCCTTCCCCCATCCAACTAATTCATGGGATGCCCTTGCTCCTGGGCCCAGGAGCAATTTGTCAATTTTTTTTCTCAGCTGGGGATGAGTTGTATTTTGGTGGAGGGTGAGTGTAGCACCCTCTACCTTAGTAGTGTTTGTTTTTTTACTGCCAGTACAGGTAAATTTAGGCAGGCTTAACTGTGAACTAGGCCTGTTTGTTTTTGATCTGGGGTCAGGGGTTTAGTCTAGCAATAGGTCACTGACATGTGCTTCAGCTCTCTGGCGCCTCCTCTGTTTCCAGTGAGAAGGTTCTGGAAAAGAGGGCAGGGGGTTGGAGTGACATGGGGTGTATTTGAGAGCCCTGACCAATCCCCAACTAGGACTGGCAGGGGGCTATATATACCCATGGTCAGCCTGTTGTGGGAGGAGTTGTCGGGTGGAAGAACTGAATGGCTGTGGTGGCCCTTGAGGGACCCCCTTTCTGGAGAAGTGACCTCAGGCCTGGAGCTCGGGAGCTGGGAGGGAGCCTCTCTTTACACGGTCATTGAGAGGTGTCCTGGAACAGGAGCAGAAACAAGACAGCAGGGAGGATGGCCAGGAAAGTAATTCAGGAGGGAACCATGCCAGGGTCGGTGAGTGAGAAGCACAGTGAGAATCTCCGGGGGAGACATGCCAGGATTTGGATATGAAGCCAGAGGGAGAGACTGTGGTGGTGTTGAAGCCAAGTTTCTGCAGTCAGGAGGGTTGGCAGGATTTGCACTGGACTTTCTGGGATCAGTAGTTCACCAAGTATCAGTTAGCACAACTATCCTTTTCATCTAAAATGGTTTCTACCACAGAGGGGACTGCAGACCTCTGCCTTCAAATGGCTACTAGGAAAATGTTAGGACTTATTCAGCGTGAGGCCTAGTCATGTGCTAATGGTGACAGGAATCTAGAATTGGACAGTAGAGTGTGTGGACGTAGTGTGCTGGAGGAGATGTGAAGTAGCAGAGACTGTCAATTTGGATTCAACTACCTTTGGATTCATCATTTGGGCATCCCATGTCCCTTTTCTCCATCCAAGTTGAATTCCCTAACAAAAAAAACCCGAAAACAAGCAAGAAACTGTTCATTGACTGGAGAAAGTGTGCCTAAAATGACCAAGCAGGGTGATGTATGGATGCTGAAACACGCAGTGACCCCACGGGGGGCACCGCTACGCCTTAGACTAGCAGTAAAATATATGGGTGTCTGCAAATAGGGGCAAGGGGGGGGGGGCAATTGACCCCCCCGGAATCATTAGTGCTGTTGCACTGTGTCTGTGTGTTGTGTTGAGATGTCCGCCGCGGCCAAAATTGCGGCCACCGCAGACTTTTTTTCCTAGGTCTGCTACTCTGCTGGTTGCTCTCTCTGCTCTATCCTGACACTGACACTATCCAGTGTCCTCCGCTCCGCAGCTCAGCCTTTCTATGCTCCTCCTCAGTGATTGGCTGCCTGTGTAGTGTGTAGGCTTGTCTCATGTTGTGTAGATGGATCGCCCACTCAAGTGCGAGCCGCCGAGTGATATGCTGGCAGTTTGCCACTATGTAGATCTGGGCCAACACTGCCACCGCCCACTCAAGTGCAAGCTGCCCATTGATATGTTACCCACCTGTGCCTAGGCAACATAAGAACCACGAGGAACCACAGATAACAGCAGTTAGGAGCAGCCAGGACTCCCAGGAGGAAGAGCATTTTGATTTAATAATTGCTAATTTGCTGGAAAGATATATCTCTTTACTTTAGTGTATTATGTTAATGAGATAATTCATGTCTTCTTCACTTTGTATTAGAGGTTACTACTCAGGCCAGGTGAACCAGACCAGTCCATGCCCATATAATTTATATAGTCTAGAGAATTCAATGTACATCTTTTTTTATTGCAATACATCTGTTGTGGCCATATTTTGATCTTGATGAAAACAGCTATACAGACTGTATAGCTGTTTTCATCAAGCTCAAAATATGACCAGAACACAATGGCGGCCCGTGAATTAAGGGTGCACGGGAGCGTCGCCTCCTCTCTCCTGCCACCCCTCTATCACCTATAGATAGATTCATGCATTGCGCTATTCAGGTGTCGGGACCCTTTTCAGGCGCAGGCCGTCTGAATTATAGCAGCGGGGAGTTGTTTTTTAAGCACCTGATTAGAGCCATAGGCATGGGGGTTCATAAAATGATGCCCCCCCACGAAAAAAGTTCTGCGGACGTCCATGATAAAATATGTATAGAACACCGATCTTGTATACATACATATCTAATAATATGAAAACACACTATGCAACACCTTTTAAGACTCTTAAACACCAAAAGAAAAGTAATAGATGGAAACTAAAAAAATTGTTGAAGTATAATTATAATATTCGGACAACTCCAAGGTAACTCCTAATGTATCGCAATCTTCATTGAACTAACCACATTTTCCCAATAAATGTAAACTTTCTCCACCGTATATTATTTTAGATATTACAACAACTACGTTTATGTCTGCAATCTACAGCTGAAGATCAGTCCTTTCATATAGGATATAAACAGATGTAATATACATCCCTTCTCTTTGTGGGATTTGGCCATACAAGCTGATTACCAAATGTGGTTGATGCAAGTTTTGCATGCTTGAGAAAAATCCTCAGACTTTGTACACAATAAGAAGTTACACAATCACATGTATGAACAGATGACCACATATACCATTATACTGGTTCACTATCAGCTAAGGGTGTCTCCTTTCATTTTTGACTCTGTACATGAAGGGATTAGGTGAAAGTATTGTGCAAAAAGGTCAAACTGGCTAATTTAATTGCCCTAAGTGAGGACATCTCAATTGGACAGCTGCTTTAGGTATTGCTTACGCAGAATTAAAAAAAATGAAATAATCCATAGAGAGATTGCCTGGTGAAGCACACCAAATTTTTGGCCAGTACAAGTTAAAGTCATGTATTTATAAAAATGAATGTACATTGTCGGCAGATGATTCAATGTCACTCAGCTATGATAAAAAAACAAAAAACATAAAAAAAACATTGCCCCATCACTGTTCTTTCTTGTGGTTTCCTAGCTAAAATATCTGGCACCGCAGTGTCTACATGTATCTCCACCACCCCTATTCATAGGTATAAACACAAACACTCAGCCAAACCCAGCATGCATATTTATGGCAGAGCCACAAGACACAGGTGCCCAAGGGGGAGACGGATCATTCTTGCACATTCAAGTACCCTCATGGGTCTATGGGCACCTTCAGAGGGAGAACGACACTGATTTTAATCCTTTGGATTGAAGGATTCATACTTTATCTTCTTATCAAAACAGAGTCCTGCTGCTTCTGAGATGGCATTTTTTTTTGAGTTCAGAAGAAAGCCTGTGATGAACTCTTTAATTAGCACCAGCGATCTTTTGTTGGTTAATGAGTGAGCAGAGCCCCTTTGATAGAGTCCATGCACAGAGAGAGATAAGAGAGCATTGGGGTCTTTGTATCCATTGTGTGCCTGTTGTGCTATCACTTATCAGAAACTCTAGCTCTTTGTAGCTCAGCAGCATGAATAACACTACTTTTGTCTTAACAGGATTGAAAAGCATAACCTGCAGGCAAAAATCAGCAAACCTCAATTAGCCTCATAGCTGGTGGGGAGATTTGTGGCCACCTGGATAGAGATTACTAAAACAAAATCAACATGCCTCAGTTCTCTTGCAAACTAACTAGTGGTTCCTTCAAAATGGCCCTCTTATTTTGATACCATGATAGTTCCATATCAGTTTGATAGCTCCAGTGTACATATGACCTTTTATGACCCATGTTATCTACAACCTTTTCCTCTGTGCCTGTTACTGCACTTATGTCTTCATTCCAGTAATTGTGAAGCTGGTACTACGGTAGGAGAAATATGTAGGCTACCATTGCTGACCTCTTGACAATGCTAGTTATGGCTAGGTGCCCCTCGCTTCAATGCCTTCAGACCAGGACAAGAATGTAGACCAGTGTTTCTCAACTCCAGTCCTCGAGGCGCACCAACAGGTCATGGTTAAGAGCCGGTTCACACAGGGGCGACTCGTCAGGCGACTTAGCCGCCTGACAAGTCACGTCCCGCTCTGTGCAATGGAACCGTTCGAATCGGAGCGACTCAAGTCGCTCCAACTTAGAAAAAGGTTGCGGTACGACTTTTGGGGCGACTTGCATTGACTTCTATACAGAAGTCATTTTGCAAGTTGCCGCTAAAGTCGGATCCCGGTCGCCTGAGGCAGTGTAAGTCGTGCCGCCTCAGTGTGAACCGGGTCTTAAGGATTTCCCTCAGAATAAACAGCTGTGGTAATTACTAATGCCGCGTACACACGATCAAATTGTCCGGCGTACTTAGTCCGGCAAACAATCCAGCGGATAGTCTGGCGGACTTTCTACCGAACGGACTTGGCCACACACGGACACACAGAAAGTCCGGCGTTTGCTAGCGCGATGACGTACAGCACGTACGACGGGACTAGAAAAAGGAAGTTCAATAGCCAGTAGCCAATAGCTTCCTTTTTGTACTTGCTTCTGAGCATGCGTCATTCTTAGTCCGCCGGACTAGCATACTGACGAACATATTGTCCGCTGAAACCCAAGTCCGGCTTTACGCTGAGAAAGTCCGCTGAAGCCCACACACGATCGAATTGTCCGGTGAAATGCGTTTCGTGTGTACGCGGCATTTGGCAGTGAAACTGATCAAATCACCTGTGCAAAATTGTGGAAATCCTGAAAACATGACCTGTTGGTGGGACTTGAGGACTGGAGTTGAGAAACACTGATGTAGACAGTGAAGTCAGAGGAAATTAAGACTTGTATGCTAAAGCCAGCAATACAAAAGTAGATATTTGAACAAACGTTTGTATGAATATTCTTTGCACATTTGATGACTGGACAAATGTCTTTCAAAAGCACTTCAAAATTGAATTTGTTTTTAACATTTGTTTTGGAATGAATGTAATTTCAGAAAATCACATACACTGTTAAGAAATTCATTCCAGAAATTTTTGCCATCCTGCTCTTTAGAATTTTTCTCATCACTGTTGGTTGAAAACGAATGTCAATTTGATCCCACTAACGATTAGGAAATCAAACAAACATTCTTAACCGCTTGTCGACCGCCACACACAGATGTACGTCGGCACAATGGCACAGGCAGGCAAATGGGCGTACAGGCACGTCCCTTTGAATTTGCCGCCTTTCAAGCGCGCGCCCACGGGTCCCTGGAACACGATGTTCTCTGGCGGCCTGCGATTGCGGTGTGGAGAGGAACGAGGAAATGCCTATGTAAACAAGGCATTTCCCCGTTCTGCCTTGTGTAAAATGACAGAGATTCACTGCTCCCTGTGATAAGGAGCAGTGATCGCTATCATATCCTAGGTAACCCCCCCCCCCCCCACAGTTAGAATCACTCCCTAGGACACACTTAATCATCGCTCCCTAGTGGTTAACCCCTTCCCAGTGTCATTTACACAGTAAACAGTGCCTTTTTATAGCAGTGATCGCTGTATAAATAACATTGGTCCCAAAATAGTGTCAAAAGTGTCTGATGTGTCCGCCATAATGTCGCAGTCACAATAAAAATTGCAGATCGCTGCCATTACTAATTAAAAAAAATGAATAAGAAAAATGCCATAAAACTATCCCATATTTTGTAGACGCTATAACTTTTGCGCAAACCAATCAATATACACTTATTGTGATTTTTATTTTATTTTTTACCAAAAAGAATACATATTGGCCTAAAATGAGGAAAACAATTGTTTTTTATATTTTTTGGGGGATATTTATTACAGCAAAATGTAAAAAATATTGCCTTTTTTTCAAAATCGTCTCTCTTTTTTTGTTTATAGCACAGAAAATAAAAACCGCAGAGGTGATCAAATGCCACCAAAAGAAAGCTCTATTTGTGGGAAAAAAAGGACGTTAATTTTGTTTGGGTACAACATCGATTGACTGCGCAAACAAAAAACAAAAAATATCAAACAAAATTCTACTAGTGTATGCCCAGTTTAAAGTGAATGTAAACCCGATTCATGAAATTTTAGCTGGCACATATATCTGCAGTGTTTTCTTATCTGTCTTCAAAGCACTAAGTCCTGTGGCTTTCTCCTGCTCCATTCTTCTGTTATCAGCATGAAAACTTCTGACAAGTTCTATCTCAACGGAGATAAAACCAGCCTGAATTTTGTTTGGAGGGAGATTGCTATTAATAGATAAGCAGAGAGCTTGCCATGTCACAGAACAGCTCTGAAAGCCTCTGCCTATAAGGAGGGAGGTGTGTGCGCCTTTGCTCCAATCAGCTGCCTTGGCTGTATGCCCAGACTTCATTTTCACTACTGAACAGGAAGAGAACATCTTTAACACAATCTGAACAGCAGATATACTGTACATGTAAAACTTATGTGGGGAGATTTGTTTAATCTCTGTGTATAATCTGAGGCTATTTAATTCACTGGGTATATGTGAGGGTTTACATCCACTTAAAGCAAATTACCTAATTTGCTCCAAAAGGAGAAAAAATATTTTCTGATCCACAAAAGACAGTCGGGATACTCCCTGCATCAACATGCTACAATGTTATTTTTAAAAAACAATTTTCAGCCATTTATATTCTGAGCAGCCCATATTTAAAGCATTCTGCTTAGTCACTTAGAATCCGTTCCTGGGAAAAAATATTCTGCACGTTTACAGCTTTTACAGAAAAGAACCCAAATGCTATGCAGAAGTTAAACTTCCACCATTTGCAGAGAATTCCTGGGTGTCTTTTACAGTGACCTAAAAGTAAAAACTATTCATAGAGTTTACTGTGTGGATAATTTTTTAATGTATAATCCTCTTTTCATTTCCTCTCCTAAAGGAAAGTGAAACATTTCAGATCAGTTAATTTTACCTTTTAGTAAAAGGTCCTACATTTCTTTTATTCATTTTACTATCCCTCGCTTCACTTTATCCAGTTTTACAATATGCTTTTTGTGAATTGGTGGCCAAAACTGAACTGGTCATTAAATGCAGGTAGTGCCCTGGTCAGGGTTCCTATCAAGAACCCTAGTGCTGCAAGGTGGAAGTGCTAACCATTAAGCCACTGTGTAGTGTGGTAGGGTGACATGACATAAATGTACCCCCCAGTATGTGCTACCATTAGTTTTCTTTGTTCCAATAGCAAGAAACATTTTATTACTCCTTGTGACATCCTCACCAGGCTTTTAAAATTAGTGGCTGGGCAGCTTCTGGAATGGATCAGCTAGGGCCCTAGGTCAGTTGTTATTGACAGTGGCAAGCCCCCAAGAAACACATCTCCCTGAAGCCCGTAGCCCTGCACACAGTGTCACTGATTTATCATGGGCACGTCTTATTCAAAGTTGGGGACAGCAGTATCAAAAGCTCCCAGCTGCATGGATCTCCCCTCCCTTTTCCCTGTGATTTGGAGCAATGTCCCTCTGTCCCTCATTCCTCCTCATTTGTCCCTCATTTTGGTCTGATCTATATAGATGTATATAAAATGCACTTTTTATCTATCAAAAAGTATTTTCCAGCGCTAAACTATTCATCTGATTTCTAAATTGCTGCATTTGTAAATTCCAAAAGACAATATACAGAAATGATAGTGGTAAAAAAAAAGCACTTGTGGGTTTAACCAATCTTGTTTTTTTGTACAATTCTCCTTTAACCGCTTAAGGACCGCCTCACGCCGATATACGTGGGCAGAATGGCACGGCTGGGAACAAGCACATACAGGTACGTTGCCCTTTAAGTGCCCAGCCTTGGGTTGCGCGTGCGCTGCCGGCGGCGCGCGCGTGACCCGGTCCTGAGCGCCGTGACTGCACTGATCACTGTATTAATGCCAATGGTCCCAAAAATGTGTCAAAATTGTCCGACGTGTCTGCCATAATGTCGCAGTCACAATAAAAATCGCTGATCACCTCCATTATTAATAAAAATGCCATAAAACTATCCCCTATTTTGTAGACGCTATAACTTTTGCGCAAACCAATCAATAAACGCTTATTGTAATTTTTTTTACCAAAAATATGTAGAAGAATACGTATCGGCCTAAACTGAGAGAAAATAATTTTTTTTAATATATTTTTGGGGGATATTTATTATAGCAAAAAGTTAAAAATAATGCGTTTTTTTTAAAATTGTCGCTCTATTTAACCACTTGCCGACCGCCGCACGACGATGTACGTCGACAGAATGGCACGGGCAGGCATAAGGGCTTACATGTACGTCCTTGCCTGCCCGACGGTCGGGGGCCCGATCGGGCCCCCGCCCGGTGCCTGCGGCGGTCTGTATTCGTTCGGGAGCGATCCCGGACGAGGGGACGGGCATTCATTCATGGCCACCCCCTCGCGATCGCTCCCGACGAATGAAAATGTCCCGTGACATCATTTCCTCTCCTGTAATGTAAACACAGGAGAGGAAGTGATGTAATCTCTCCTCCGTGTCGGTATTTTTCGTTCCGGCACCGAGGAGAGAGCATCGGTGAGTTGCACAAGCACTACACTACACAGTAGAACATGCCAGGCACACTCACACCCCCCCTTTACCCCCCGATCACCCCCCAATTACCCCTGCCCCCCCAGTCACAGTGACACCAATTGCTTTTTTTTTTTGCATTGGTGTCATTTGTGACTGTAATAACTGTTAGGGCAGTTAGGGTTAGCCCCCTTTAGTTCTAATGTGCCCCCCTAACCCCCCCAATAAAGGTTTAACCCCGTGATCACCCCCCATCGCCAGTGTCACTAAGGCTGGGTTCACATTGCAGCGGTTTATGAGAACGAATGTGATTCGCACCGCACTGCAGTGCAAATCACATCCGATCTCTGTGCAATTCGAGTTCAGCCATACAGATAGTATGGCTGAATTTGTGTCGCACCCGCCGCACCCGCCGCAAATTCGCACGGGACCCTTTTTTTGGCCCGCAGCAGAATCAGATCGCATGGGTGTTCACACCATGCGATCCGAGTTTGCAGATCGCACTGCGATATGCGAACTGATCTGGGGGTGTCATTAACATTTCACTGACACTCCGAGCAGTTCGCATAGGGCAGTGTGAACTGCCGCCGGGAGGCATGCGATGCGGGAACCCGCCGCGGATTCATGGCGTTCCCGCATCGCTCCAGTGTGAACCCAGCCTAATAAGCGATAGTTTTTCTGATCGCTGTATTAGTGTCACAGGTGACGCTAGTTAGGCAGGTAGGTATTTAGGTTCACCGCAGCTTTTTATAGCGCCAGGGACCCCCATATACTACCGCATAAAGCCCCCTGATTGCCCCCTAGTTAACCCTTTCACCAGTGATCACCATATAACTGTTACAGGTGACGCTGGTTGGTTAGTTATTTTTTTATAGTTTCAGGGCACCCGCCATTTATTACCTAATAAAGGTTTAACCCCCTGATCACCCGGCGGGTGTCATTTGTGACTGTAATAACTGTTAGGGCAGTTAGGGTTAGCCCCCTTTAGTTCTAAGGTACCCCCCTAACCCCCCCAATAAAGGTTTAACCCCGTGATCACCCCCCGTCGCCAATGTCACTAAGGCTGGGTTCACATTGCAGCGGTTTATGAGAACGGATGTGATTCGCACCGCACTGCAGTGCAAATCACATCCGATCTCTGTGCGATTCGAGTTCAGCCATACAGATAGTATGGCTGAATTTGTGTCGCACCCGCCGCACCCGCCGTAAACTCGCACGGGACCCTTTTTTTGGTCCGCAGCAGAATCGGATCGCATGGGTGTTCACACCATGCGATCCGAGTTTGCAGATCGCACTGCGATATGCAAACTGATCTGGGGGTGTCATTAACATTTCACTGACACTCCCAGCAGTTCGCATAGGGCAGTGTGAACTGCCGCCGGGAGGCATGCGATGCGGGAACCCGCCGCGGATTCATGGCGTTCCCGCATCGCTCCAGTGTGAACCCAGCCTAATAAGCGATAGTTTTTCTGATCGCTGTATTAGTGTCACAGGTGACGCTAGTTAGGCAGGTAGGTATTTAGGTTCACCGCAGCTTTTTATAGCGCCAGGGACCCCCATATACTACCGCATAAAGCCCCCTGATTGCCCCCTAGTTAACCCTTTCACCAGTGATCACCATATAACTGTTACAGGTGACGCTGGTTGGTTAGTTATTTTTTTATAGTTTCAGGGCACCCGCCATTTATTACCTAATAAAGGTTTAACCCCCTGATCACCCGGCGGGTGTCATTTGTGACTGTAATAACTGTTAGGGCAGTTAGGGTTAGCCCCCTTTAGTTCTAAGGTACCCCCCTAACCCCCCCAATAAAGGTTTAACCCCGTGATCACCCCCCGTCGCCAATGTCACTAAGGCTGGGTTCACATTGCAGCGGTTTATGAGAACGGATGTGATTCGCACCGCACTGCAGTGCAAATCACATCCGATCTCTGTGCGATTCGAGTTCAGCCATACAGATAGTATGGCTGAATTTGTGTCGCACCCGCCGCACCCGCCGTAAACTCGCACGGGACCCTTTTTTTGGTCCGCAGCAGAATCGGATCGCATGGGTGTTCACACCATGCGATCCGAGTTTGCAGATCGCACTGCGATATGCAAACTGATCTGGGGGTGTCATTAACATTTCACTGACACTCCCAGCAGTTCGCATAGGGCAGTGTGAACTGCCGCCGGGAGGCATGTGATGTGGGAACCCGCCGCGGATTCGTGGCGTTCCCGCATCGCTCCAGTGTGAACCCAGCCTAATAAGCGATCGTTTTTCTGATCACTGTATTAGTGTCACAGGTGACGCTAGTTAGGCAGGTAGGTATTTAGGTTCGCCGCAGCTTTTTATAGCGCCAGGGACCCCCATATACTACCGCATAAAGCCCCCTGATTGCCCCCTAGTTAACCCTTTCACCAGTGATCACCATATAACTGTTACAGGTGACGCTGGTTGGTTAGTTATTTTTTTTATAGTTTCAGGGCACCAGCCATTTATTACCTAGTCTCACTAGTGTACCCCTAAATTTAGGGGTGTCTACTTTCCAAAATGGGGTCATTTGGGGGGGTTTGTGCCATCTTGGCATTTTATGGCCTTCAAAACTGTAACGCCCTTAGAAAGCCTGAAGGCGGTGCTTGGGTTTCGGGGCCCCGTACGCGGCTAGGCTCCCAAAAAGTCCCACATATGTGGTATCCCCGTACTCAGGAGAAGCAGCAGAATTTATTTTGGGGTGTCATTTCACATATGCCCATGGCATGCGTGAGCAATATATCATTTAGTGACAACTTTGTGAAAAAAAAAAAAAAAAAAGTTTGTAATTTTCCCGCAACTTGTGGCAAAATATAAAATATTCCATGGACTCAACATGCCTCTCAGCAAATAGCTTGGGGTGTCTACTTTCTAAAATGGGGTCATTTGTGGGGGTTTTGTGCCATCTTGGCATTTTATGGCCTTCAAAACTGTAATAGGTAGTGAGGAGTGAAGTCAAATATTTACGCCCTTAGAAAACCTGAAGGCGGTTCTTGGTTTTCGGGGCCCCGTACGTGGCTAGGCTCCCAAAAAGTCCCACATATGTGGTATCCCCGTACTCAGGAGAAGCAGCAGAATTTATTTTGGGGTGTCATTTCACATATGCCCATAGCATGTGTGAGCAATATATCATTTAGTGACAACTTTGTGAAAAAAAAATAAAAAAAAATTAAAGTTTGTAATTTTCCCGCAACTTGTGGCAAAATATAAAATATTCCATGGACTCAAAATGCCTCTCAGCAAATAGCTTGGGGTGTCTACTTTCTAAAATGGGGTCATTTGTGGGGGTTTTGTGCCATCTTGGCATTTTATGGCCTTCAAAACTGTAATAGGTAGTGAGAAGTGAAATCAAAAATTTACGCCCTTAGAAAGCCTGAAGGCGGTGCTTGGTTTTCGGGGCCCCGTACGCGGCTAGGCTCCCAAAAAGTCCCACATATGTGGTATCCCCGTACTCAGGAGAAGCAGCAGAATTTATTTTGGGGTGTCATTTCACATATGCCCATAGCATGTGTGAGCAATATATCATTTAGTGACAACTTTGTGTAAAAAAAAATAAATAATAATTTTTTGTCATTATTCAATCGCTTGAGGCAAAAAAATAAAATATTCAATGGACTCAACACGCCACTTATCAATTTCCTTAGGGTGTCTACTTTCCAAAATGGGGTCATTTGGGGGGGTTTTGTACTGCCCTGCCATTTTAGCACCTCAAGAAATGAGATAGGCAGTCGTAAACTAAAAGCTGCGTAAATTTCAGAAAACGTACCTTAGTTTGTAGATGTGACAACTTTTGCGCAAACCAATAAATATACAATTATTGACTTTTTTTTTTACCAAAGACATGTGGCTGAATACATTTTGGCCTAAATGTATGACTAAAATTGAGTTTATTGGATTTTTCTAATAACAAAAAGTAGAAAATATCATTTTTTTTCAAAATTTGCGGTCTTTTTACGTTTATATCGCAAAAAATAAAAATCGCAGAGGCAATCAAATACCATCAAAAGAAAGCTCTATTTGTGGGAAGAAAAGGACGCAAATTTTGTTTGGGTACAACATTGCATGACCGCGCAATTACCAGTTAAAGCAGCGCAGTGCCAAATTGTAAAAAGACCTCTGGTCATTTACCAGCAAAATGGTCCGGTCTGAAGGTGGTTAAAAACCACAGAGGTGATCAAATACCACCAAAAGAAAGCTCTATTTGTGGGAAAAAAAGGATGCCAATTTTGTTTGGGAGCCACATCGTACGACCGCGATGGTACGACAGCATACTTTTGCTGATCAGAACATGTAGATAGGAAAAAAAGGAGAAAACCCATGCATCCTTCACTCTGCTATTTTTTTTTTTTTTATTGCTGTTGTGTCTTTGTTGGAGAGATTTCTCCTTACTTTTACATTAGGGATAGTGGGTCTTGCCATTCGGGACACAGCAACAGAAGTTCTAAACCATCTCTACTCCTTCTAAAACTAAAAACAATTGTTTTAACTGGAGTTGGGCCTTGACTGGAAGCACACCTTCCAGTCCCCAACCCCTTTATACAAGTTTTTAAAAAAAAGCCAAACAAAAATAAAGAGTTTGATCAAAAAATAAAATGAACGCTCCCAGAAAGCATAGGTAACATCACTGCTCATCCTGGGACCACTGGGAGCTCGATTGTACTCCTACAATAGGTTGGACTGCACTCTTGCAGTTTTTGGAGCACCCTGCTTTCCTGATAGGGAGCAATGAGGCATGGTGAGGTCCCTAGGAAGCATCAGAGGCCAAGGTCAGGGTAAGTATTTTTTATTTTTGGTAAATTATTATTATCACTTTATCATTATTATTAAATTATTTTCCTGTATGGCTTTTTAATACTATTTGTATTTCGGAGATGGAGGACACAGCACGAACATTACTCAACAAAGCTGAGTATTATTATACATTTTTATTATTATTAATAATAATGTAGCTAAGTCCCAAGCCTCTCCAGGCCTAATGGTGACCTCCAGAGTTAGGGACAGCTGACATCCTTCTGTGTAGTGTGGGTTAAGAGGCATGGTGGGTGGAATGTAAGGTAGATTAATGGGCACCAGACACTTCTTGAAAGCAAAGAGATTTATCATCTCTTAAACAGAACTGTGGGAGAGAGGTTTTAGGGCCAGGACACCCTTTAGTTTTTAACAAAGGTTACAATGAATGTTTAACTTCCTCCTCCTTCTCCTTTTTCGAACTTCTCTCAACTGAGCTCCCAGTATATCACCTAGACCCACTGATCCACTGCCACTGGATCTCATGAGCTCTTCCAATCTTCTTCACTGAGTATCTTCCTCAAGCGTCACCCCTGCATCTCTGCTGGGTCCCTAGCTTGGCACTCACAGATACTCCTCAAGCGTCAGCCCACTAGCCTGCTCGGTCCCTGGTTTGGCACATAAGACTGCTCTGCAAGTATCACCTCCCCTGGCTGGATCCCTGGCTTGACACTTGCTGAAGTTTCCCAATTCTTCACCATCCCCGGTTGATGAGAACACTGTTCTGGTACTTGCTTCAGCTACTTACGGTTGTCCCTGGTAACAAGGTGGATGGGCCCTTAGTGGCGACAGCTTTTCTTCTACCCCCGACCATGACAGGTTCTCCGGCCAGCAGAACTGTCGCTTCTGGTTGGACTGCAAACTGCAATCCCAACCCTACACTGCTCTTGCTTCTGGATAGGCCCTCAGACAGCCTAGCAGCCAGATGTGCCTGGGATAGGCCTCAGGCTCTTGCCTAACAGCCCGGGGTAGCACAACACACATCCACCCAGACAGCTGTCCAGGTGGCACAGAACCTTGATCACCTGACCTCACCCACATAAATAGGCTCTCCCAGCAGGCCAAGGGACCCAAGAAGATCCTGGCCCATTGGCTGATATGCCCCATCTATTCCTAATCTGTTCTTGCAATACCCTTATCTTATCTAATGCCACCAGATACCTGGCCATCTAGTGAAAGAAGAGAGAAGTGCAGCAATTCCATAATTAGGGTGTAATCAATTGATCTCCTATCAATTGGCCAAGGCAACTATACCTGGCAGGTAAATTTACTAGCAACAATACCTACACATATGGGTGCTACAATAATAATAATGATTTTGATTTCTATTTCTATTTAGCACACAAAATCACACAACAGAATACAACCATTTCCAGCACAGTGAACATTAGTCTATTGTCTCCCTATGCTAGGGAAAATGCCAGATTTCCCTGCTGTTGGCATCATTACAGCTTTTCATTCTCTGCTGACAAATATTCTTTGTCTCTTTACCTTCTTCAGGTGTCTAAATGCAGGAATTATTACATAATATTAACCTAATGCATGATGTTTTATTTCACAGCTATTTTATTACCTTTTACTGATACTGTCACTTAAGCCCCATACACACTATCATTTTTTTCTGCTGAGTTTTTCCTTCAGATTTACCAAAATCATATAATATGAGGTCAGACCTTAGGAGTTTCAATTTGTATGCAATCAGGCAGGCCCTTGCACTACATGGTTTTGGTAAATCTGAAGTAAAAAATCAGCAGAAAGTCTTAGCCCTTGTACAGACAGTCGGACATTCCGACAACAAAATCCATCAGATTTTGTCCGACGGATTTTGTCCGAAACTGGTGTTGCATACACACGGTCGGACAAAGTTGTCGGAAAATCTGATCGTTCGTAACGTGATGACGTTATTTAGTTACGACGGGACTACGTTCAGGCTAGTAGCCAATAGCTTCGGTCTAGGAATTTGACCTGAGCATGTGTGGAACTTTGTCCGATCGGAATTCTCTACAAATGATCGGACAAAGTCTGATCGGATCATGTTGTCGGAAAATTTTATAGCCCAGCTCTAAAACTTTGTCGGTTGGATATTCCAATGGAGACAGTCCGATGTAGCCCACACATGGTCGGATTATCCGACAACATGGTCCGATCGGACATTTTCCGTCGGAATGTCTGACCGTGTGTACAAGGGCTTATAGTGTGCATTGGGCTTAACTGTTGCACCTAGAAAAGTGATTTAACAAAAGCATACTGAAAGGCATGAGTCTAGATGAGTCTTTTTTTTTTTTTATTTCAACCAGTATACATGCTTTTTCCCAGTGAATGACTAACCAGGTTGTACAGTAAGGATAGGCATAGCAGCATCAAGCCTGCACCTTAAAAAACAAGTCAGCAAAGGCAGCTGTTAAAAGCTTCATGTACGCTCCCCCCTCCCTGCACATATACCTATAGGTGCCAGATCTTTCTTTTAGATAAAAAGTAGGGTTGCCACCTTTTGATCCATGGAAAACCACAGGATAGTTACAAAGATAGTGAAGTGATAAGATAGTGAAAAGCATGTGTCACTAAACGGCATGGCTCAATAGTAGTGGCTATTTGTGATTGAATCATAACGACCATGTGAGCAAGGAAAAACACAGATGGGCTTTACTATTTTTCTTCAGTCTTTTTAAGCCAGTCCCACATGGATCTGAATTTGGCCAGTTCAGCAGGGACTGGCTGCATTTCAATCCATGTACAGTATCTCAGAATGTGAGTACACCCCTCACCTTCTTCTATCTTTTCATGTGACAACACTGAAGAAATTACACTTTGCTACAATGTAAAGTAGTGAGTGTACAACTTGTATAACAGTGTAAATTTGCTGTCCCCTCAAAATAACTCAACACACAGCCATTAATGTCTAAACTACTGGCAACAAAAGTGAGTACACCCCTAAGTGAAAATGTCCAAATTGGGCCCAAGATGTCAGTATCTTGTGTGGCCACTATTATTATCCAGCACTGCCTTAACCCTCTTGGGCATGGAATTCACCAGAGCTTCATAGGTTGCCACTGGAGTCCTCTTCCACTCCTCCATGATGACATCACGGAACTGGTGGATGTTAGAGACCTTACGCTCCTCCACCTTCCGTTTAAGGATGCCCCACAGATGCTCAATAAGGTTTAGGTCTGGAGACATGCTTGGTCAGTCCATCACCTTTACCCTCAGCTTCTTTAGCAAGGCAAGGGTCATCTTGGAGGTCTGTTTGGTGTTGTTATCATGTTGGAATACTGCCCTGCGGCCCAGTCTCTGAAGGGAGGGGATTATGCTCTGCTTCAGTATGTCACAGTACATGTTGGCATTCATGGTTCCCTCAATGAACTGTAGCTCCCCGGTACCAGTGTTCTGCCAAAAACTGTCCCCCCATCGGATAGTGTCCACCCCGTACTGCGCAAGATGAACGCCGTCTGCGCACTGAGTCCAGGTTCAAGCCCCACCATCCAAGTGGACATATGGTAGCACTTAGTAACAGGGCCCTGCGTGGGCATGGCCTTGCTTCACTCTGCAATTTTTTATTCTGACTCTATGTCCACCTGGATGGTGGGGCTTGAACCTGGACTCTTCGGAGACTTTTGGCATCTCCTTGTCCTCCGTACTGAGCAAGCGCAGTACAGGGAGGACACTATCCGACAGGGGACAGTATTCAACACAACACCGGCAGCACTCATGCAGCCCCACACCATGACACTCCCACCACCATGCTTGATTGTAGGCAAGACACACTTGTCTTTGTACTCCTCACCTGGTTACCACCACACATGCTTAACACGATCTGAACCAAATAAGTTTATCTTGGTCTCAGTAGACCACAGAACATGGTTCCAGTAATCCTTGTCCTTAGTCTGCTTGTCTTCAGCAAACTGTTTGTGGGTTTTCTTGTGCAATCATCTTTAGAAGAGGCTTCCTTCTGGGATGACAAACATTCAGACCAATTTGATGCAGTGTGCGGCGTATGGTCTGAGCACTGACAGGCTGTCCCCCCCCCCCACCCCATCAATCTCTGTAGCAATGCTGGCAGCACTCGTACATCTATTTCCCAAAGACAACCTCTGGATATGACGCTGAGCAAGTGTACTCAGCTTCTTTGGTTGATCATGGCGAGGCCTGTTCTGAGTGGAACCTGTCCAGTTAAACCGCTGTATGGTCTCGGCCACCGTGCTGCAGCTCAGTTACAGGGTCTTGGCAATCTTCTTATAGCTTAGGCCATCTTTATGTAGAGCAACAATTATTTTTTTCAGATCCTCAGAGAGTTCTTTGCCATGAGGTGCCATGTTGAACTTACAGTGACCACTATGAGAGAGTGAGAGCGATAACACCAAATTTAACACATCTGCTCCCCATTAACAGCTGAGACCTTGTAACACTAATGAGTCACATGACACCAGGGAGGGAAAATGTCTAATTGGGCCCAATTTAGACATTTTCACTTAGGGGTGTACTCACTTTTGTTGCCAGTGGTTTAGACATTAATGGCTGTGCATTGAGTTATTTTGAGGGGACCACTACTTTACCTTGTAGCAAAGTGTCATTTCTTCAGTGTTGTCACATGAAAAGATAAAATAAAATATTTACAAAAATGTGAGGGGCGTACTCACTTTTGTGAGACACTGTATGGGCTAGCTGATTGCACTAAAGTCAATCTATCGATAAACTTGTGTACAACCAGCCTATCTGGGTTTTTCCCAAGTGATCAGTGCCACTGGCAACACTGATCAATGTGTTCTGCCAGTGGAGAAGGCTCCCTGTTGCAGAATACAATAGTGCAGTGGGAGTGATGACCCCCATCTACATCTAATCTGTGGATGGGGAAATCAGATTATTTTACTTTGTTCAACCCACTGGTTGATTAATGTATGGCTAGGTAGGTTAAATAGCTTTGTAGTGTTCTATAGAAAAATTGTACCCAGTGGAAGGAGATAATAAGGGGTTTAATATCAAGCACTTTAAAAAAATATATATTAAACTTGCAAGTTTGCTGGAACTAATATTATGTGCAGATCAAAGGAAAAGCTTTTAGTCTGAACAGAAACACGGAAAAGACACAGTAACAAATGTAACAATGTAGTTATGAATAAAGCTTGTGTAGCGGGGTCTCTTTAAGGACTATAAAACTACTGTTCCCAGAACCCCGCTGGTTCCCAGGATGTTTGGAGTTATGCCCCAGAGACTCATGGGGGAGGGCATATAAGGAGGGGGAGAGGCCTAGTTTTTTTTGGACACCCCCCCCCTCTCCTAGCAAGAGGAGGTCTGTGCTGAACTGCTGGAGGCACAAGGCCTGAAGCCTGGGCCTTGTGCTCTTTTCCAAAAAGCTCTCTGCCAGCCTAGCTGCACCTGAGAGACATTTTCTCATCCTTGCTGCAGTACACCAGAAGGATTGAAGACTCGGAGGTCGGTGGATTCCTGTTCCTAGACGAATTGGCGGAGGAAACGGACTTGGACTTGTCCGAGGGTGAGAGCTGTTTAAAGACAGATACTTTATCTTTATTATTCGTTTGGATTACAAAGTTGTTCTTCAAGTGCACCACCGAAAGATTGCTAGCGAATGTTGTTTCACTGGACTTCCATCTAGATCAGTCAGGCCTGACTGCATAGGTAGATAGTGCTGGGTGTTAGTTTACCCATGCGGGGAAGTAGCTGAAAAAGGGCAGCGCTAGAGTTGCATAGCAATACTTTATTATGCTGATTACTCTGTTTATCTTTATTACTGGTTACTGCAGGGACCTGCTTATGTGTTGCAAACCAAATGTTCGATTCATGTTATTCCTTTTATAAAACAACAAGTAAAGTCAGTTATATACTTTCAAAGATTGTCTATGAGCTTGAGTTATCCACCCACGCACACACATATTTAGAGTATAAGCGATTTAATGTGTATTGCTAGATACTAACTGTGCCAGAGTGGGTAGAGCAGATTGCCGGTGGGGGTTGGCGGAGCTGTGCTCAGGGCCCAAACCAAACTTGCGGCCCTCTTAAGTGAGGGTATCGCTATACGTGGGGGCTCGTAAATCCGGGATTTCTGAGACAGCGGTGAACACGCCAGAGGTACCGGCATGGACCCACAGGGAGTCAGAGCGTGGTGTGAAGCGGCTAAGGCCGACCCAAGTCAGTCAGTGGTCATTAGCCTCCCAGGGGAGAAATGGTCGACTGAGACCGTAGAGGAGTTAATGAAGTCAGTGTCCCCAGACCATGAACCATGGGTGATGGAGATAAAATCAGACCCAGACATCTCATGTCAGTACGCGCTAGTGGAATACTGGGATGGGATGCCGGAGGCTTGCAAGCGCAACTGTGTACGGACACAAGACAACAGATCCTATAGGTTGGCGCACGCAACAAAGGAGGAGCCATCGCCAACGGGATCACCGCAGGCTGCGGCCCGTACCTCACCCGAGAGTCTCAGACCAGCACCGGCCACCCTTAGCGCAGAACTGTGTGCTGTCTTGGGGGAGATTGTGGCCCAGTGCAAGAAGGATCCCACAGATTACCCGATGTCGGGGTACAGAAAACTCCGGATGTTTTCAGGGAGGAAACCTGTACCTTCGGAAGAAGAGGGATTTGAAGCGTGGTTAGATAGCGCAACTCAGGCACTAGAGGAATGGGAAGTTCCAGAGCGCAGAAAGAAGCAGAGGATTGTGGAAAGTCTAAAGGGGCCTGCTCTAGAGGCCGTACGCAACCTGAAGATGAGCAGGACAGACTGTAATGCGCAGGAGTACCTAGATGTATTACAGAATGTGTTTGGTGGGACAGAGAAAATTGAGTACTGTCCGTGATACTTTTTTTATTTTCACTAACATACAATTTTTCAGGACAAGCTTTCGGGTATGTCCCCTTCTTCAAGGTCCAAGCAAGAAGGGGACATACCCGAAAGCTTGTCCTGAAAAATTGTATGTTAGTGCAAATAAAAAAAGTATCACGGATAGTACTCAATTTTCTCTGTCACAATTGCACTAATACGGCTACAATCACATTAAATATGGTGGGACAGAGAAAATCTCTGAGCTTGCTTATCATTTAGAGCATTGCTACCAGAAGAAAGGTGAAAAACTATCAGACTACATGGGACGTTTAGATAAAATCCTGCATAGGATGATCCTAAGGAAGGGGATCAGCCCAGGGAAAGTAGATGAGGCCCGTGCTCAACAGGTACTGAGGGGAGCTCAACCCATGGATTCTATTGCATGGACACTGCGTGCCCGACAGGATGGGAAGAATCTGGAGTACACTGACCTCATCCGAATGATCAGAGAGGAAGAGGCCCTACTGGAAGAGATAAAAAGGAAGAACATCTCATCGAGCCCGTCGAACAACCGGTAGCAATAGTTACACCGGCCATGACTCCCACTAGAGATAAGGAGGTGGACACTTTGAAGTTACAGATGTCCCAGGTGATGGAGATGTTGACTGCTATGATGGCGAAAGGTCAAGGGGGAGCCGAGAAACCAAGTCCTAGGAAGGAGTTGTTTCCAGATACACCAACACCAAGCCCCACTCGAGACCGAGAAGAGATGCTATGCTACAACTGCGGGGGCAGTGGCCACTTCGCCAGTAGATGTTCCAGTCCCAAGAAGAAGAAGATAGATAACCGCCAGCCGGCGGGAAACTCCAGAGGGCCCCGGTGAGGGAGTCAACCGGGTGCCCATGCCTTTCAGTGAACTCCAAACTGAATAGAAGGAAGAGAAAGAGAGAAAACCAGACCCCTCAGAAGGAATGTCTACAAATAAGAAACAATAACATCCCTCAGCGGGTTTGTACTCCCATTACTGTGGGGAGGGTCAATGCATACCAGGCCGAAAAAGAATAAAGTCAAAAACCAACTGGATGAAGACGGGTCCCCAGAAGAGGGTGGCCTCAACCCGGCCCTACCCAGAAGAATTGGTCGGCCCGTCCCCCACTATCTCCATCCAGGTGGAAGGAGTCTACACGAAGGCCTCCTGGACACTGGAGCTCAAGTGACTTTGTTGTACAGAGACTTCTATGATAGGCACTTGAGCCATTTGCCTATACAGAAGATAGAAGAGCTGGAGATATGGGGCCTGGGAGCTCAGAGTTTCCCCTACGATGGTTACCTACCCATAAAGCTGACCTTCGATCCATCTGTGGCGGGGAAAGCAGAGGTGTTTGACACCCTGGCAGTTGTGTGTCCTAGACCGCCCGGGGCCAGCAAGATGTCCCTCATCATAGGGACCAATACGGATCTGGTGCGAAGACTTCTGACCCCTCTAGTGAAGATGAGAAACCATCAAGATCCCAATATCCATCCCATGCTGAAGACAGAGCAGAAGACCCCAGGAGAGGGGATAGGGAAGGTGTGGAGACTTGGGAGAGAAGAAGTGGTGCTGCAGCCCGGAGAGGTAGCCTGCATCAGGGCCACGGTGAAACTTACCTGGGAGCAGCCTGGCCCCTTTGTCATGCTGGAATCCGATCCAAGGGAGGACCACTCAGGCCTGGAAGTGATACCGGAAGTGATTCCAATCAAGGCCCTGAAGAAGGCTCGAGGAAGAGTCCCAGTGAGTGTGAGAAACCCTACGGAGAGACCCATAGAGATCCCTGCCAGGATGCTGTTGGGGCAGGTGAGTCCTGCGGCCCCAGTCAGCTGGTCAGAAGTAAAAGGAACGAGTGAAGGAGGAGATGTTTGGGAAAAACTTTCCATGGAGAACTCGGACCTACCTGGAGCCTGGAAGGAGAGAGCCAAGGCCCAGCTGACTAGATGGGAGAGGATTTTTTCAAAGGATGAGTTTGATGTGGGATGTGCCAGGAGTGCCACCCACCAAATCCGCCTCCAAGAAGACAAACCCTTCAGGGAAAGGGTTAGGCGGTCCCTCTAGCTGATCTGGAGGATCTGAGGGAGCAGCTTGCGGAGTTGAAGAAGACTGGTGTGATTCGGGAGTCTAGAAGTCCCTATGCCTCCCCCATAGTGGTGGTCAGGAAAAAGAATGGGTCGTTGAGGCTTTGTATCGACTACAGGACTCTCAACAGGAGGACCATCCCTGACCAGTATACCACACCGAGAATAGAGGATGCCCTACAGAGTTTGTCTGGTGCCAAGTGGTTCAGTGTAATGCACCTCAAGAGTGGGTACTACCAAATCCCCATGCACCAGGAAGACCGAGAGAAGACAGCTTTCATAACCCCAGTGGGATTCTTTGAATTCAACAGAATGCCTCAGGGCCTGTCTGGAGCCCCTGCTACCTTTCAACGCCTCATGGAGAAGACCGTTGGAGACATGAACCTCATAGAAGTCCTTGTGTACTTGGACGATGTCATTGTCTTCGGGAAGACTTTGGAAGAACATGAGGTCAGGTTGGAGAAGGTGTTGAGAAGACCCAGCGAAGAGGGACTCAAGCTTTCTCCCAAGAAGTGCCGGTTTTACCAATCCTCTGTGAACTATCTGGGACACATAGTGTCTGAAAAGGGAGTGGCTACAGACCCTGAGAAGTTGGAGGCATTTACCTCTTGGCCAAGACCAACAACAGTCACAGAGCTCAGATCTTTCCTGGGGTTCTGCTCCTATTATAGAAGATTTGTGGATGGGTTTGCCCGGATTGCCAAGCCACTAAACGAATTGCTCAAGACTGAAGAAGAAGAGGATGGCTTGGGACCTAGGAGGGCCGGTGAGTCGGTTCAAGATCAGTGGAACCCAAGGTGTGAAGAGGCTTTCCGAACCTTGAAGAGGAGCCTTACCACGGCCCCAGTCCTGGCCTATGCCGACCCCACCAGACCATATGAGCTACATGTCCATGCCAGTCATGAGGGCCTAGGCGGAGTGCTCTATCAAGAGTATGAAGAGCAGCTGCGACCAGTGGCCTATGTGAGCCGGAGCCTGACTCCCTCGGAGAAGAACTACCCCACTCATAAATTGGAGTTCTTGGCCCTCAAATGGGCAGTAGTAGACAAACTGAAGGACTATCTCTATGGGGCGGAGTTTACCGTAAAGACAGATAACAATCCTCTGACCTACCTCTTCACTACTGCAAAGTTAGATGCAACCGGACACAGATGGTTGGCTGCATTATCCGGATTCAACTTCAGTCTAAAGTACAGACCAGGGGCTGGAAATAGGGATGCAGATGCCCTGTCCCGAAGATCTCATGTCATGGTCAATGACTGGGAAGACTGGACCCAGGTAGGGTTGCCACCTGTACGGGAATGACCCGGACAGTCCGGATTTTGACAGCTGTGCCCGGGTTTCTCTGCTCTTGAAACCCGGACACAGCAGCATAAGGCTCCAGCCAGTGTGGGAGGTGAGAGTTTATCATACCTCCAGTCCACCAACAGCATAGCCCCCCACTCCTGTAGCTGCGCTCCACCCTGTATCCCTCCAGCAGCGCGACCTCCGTCACTGGATATACACTCTAAAATAGCACCTGCCCCCCTGACACCTCCTGTCCTGTGTGGCTTTAGTGGTGAGCGTTCTCCTCCGCCCACCTCAGGCACCTCTCCCCCAGTAAAAGTGTGGCTGTGCCGATCGGCAAATGCAGCCTGCTCTTCATGCGCTCTCTCTCCCGCAAGCAGCGCGCTTCCCGGGCCCTCCTCCTTCCCCTGCTCCAGCAAGGCTAATGATTTTTGGCAGTCTCACTGCCAATGGTGAATGGCGACAGCGGTGAGTCAGTCCCCCGATCCATTCGCCCCTGTCAATGCAGCGCTAGGCTAATGAATCATAAACGCTGCAAGTCACAGTGGCTCTTTTCTCCCAGCACCATGCCAGCCCCACTCCTCTGTCAGTCCCCCCTTTGTCAGCCCCCCCTGTCAGCCCCACTCCTCTGTCAGTCCCCTCTCCTCTGTCAGCCCCCCTCTGTCAGACCCCTCCTCTGTCAGACCCCTCTCCTCTGTAAACCCCCCCTGTCAGTCCTCTCTCCTCTGTCAGCCCCCCCTCTGTCAGCCCCCCCTGTCAGCCCCACTTCTCTGTCAGTCCCCTCTCCTCTGTCAGTCCCCCCTCTGTCACCCCCCCCTCTGTCAGCCCCCTCCTCTGTTAGCCCCCTCCTCTGTCAGAACCCTCTCCTCTGTAAACCCCCCCCTGTCAGTCCCCTCTCCTTTGTCAGCCCCCCTCTGTCAGCCCGCCTCTGTCAGTCCCCTCTCCTCTGTAAACCCCCCTCTTCTGTCAGTCCCCTCTCCTCTGTCAACCCCCCCTCTGTCAGCCCCCTCCTCTGTCAGCCCCCCTCTGTCAGTCCCCTCTCCTCTGTCAGTTCCTCCTCTGTCAGTCCCCTCTCCTCTGTCAGCCCCCCTCTGTCAGTCCCCTCTCGATTGTAAACCCCCCATCAGTCCCTTCTCCTCTGTCAGCCCCCCTCTGTAAGTCCCCTCTCCTCTGTAAACCCCCCTCTTCTGTCAGTCCCCTCTCCTCTGTAAACCCCCCTCTTCTGTCAGTCCCCTCTCCTCTGTCAACCCCCCCTCTGTCAGCCCCTTCCTCTGTCAGCCCCCCTCTGTCAGTCCCCTCTCCTCTGTAAACCCCCCCCCCATCAGTCCCTTCTCCTCTGTCAGCCCCCCTCTGTCAGTCCCCTCTCCTCTGTAAACCCCCCTCTTCTGTCAGTCCCCTCTCCTCTGTCAACCCCCCCTCTGTCAGCCCCCTCCTCTGTCAGTCCCCTCTCCTCTGTCAACCCCCCCTCTGTCAGCCCCCTCCTCTGTCAGCCCCCCTCTGTCAGTCCCCTCTCCTCTGTCTGTTCCTCCTCTGTCAGTCCCCTCTCCTCTGTCAGCCCCCCCTCTGTCAGTCCCCTTTCCTCTGTCAACCCCCCCTCTGTCAGCCCCCTCCTATGTCAGTCCCCTCTGTCAGTCCCCTCTCCTCTGTCAGCCCCCCCTCTGTCAGTCCCCCCTCTGTCAGCCCCCCCCTCTGTCAACCCCCCTCTTCTGTCAGTCCCCTCTCCTCTGTCAGCCCCCCCTCTGTCAGCCCCCCCTCTGTCAGTCCCCTCTCCTCTGTAAACCCCCCCCCATCAGTCCCCTCTCCTCTGTCAGCCCCCCTCCTCTGTCAGCCCCCCCTCTGTCAGTCCCCTCTCCTCTGTAAACCCCCCCTCTGTCAGTCCCCTCTCCTCTGTCAGCCCCCCTGTCAGCCCCCTCCTCCATCAGTCGCCCCTTTGTCAGCTCCCCCCTGTCAGCCCCCTCCTCTGTCAGCCCCCCTCGGTCAGTCCCCTCTGCTCTGTCAATCCACCTCTGTCAGTCCCCTCTCCCCTGTCAACCCCCCTCTTCTGTCAGTCCCCTCTCCTCTGGCAGCCTCCACTCCTCTGTCAGCACCCCTCTGTCAGCCCCTCTCCTCTTTCAGTCCCTTCTCCTCTGTCAGCCTCCCTCCTCTGTCAGCCCCCCTCCTCTCTGTCAGCCCCCTCCTCTCTGTCAGCCCCCTTCCTCTCTGTCAGCCCCCTTCCTCTCTGGCAGCCCCCCTCCTCTCTCAGCCCCCCTCCTCTCTCAGCTCCCCTCCTCTCTCAGCCCCCTCCTCTGTCAGCTCCCCTCCTCTCTGTAAGCTCCCCTCCTCCCTGTCAGCCCCCCTCCTCCCTGTCAGCCCCCTCCTCTGTCAGCCCCCCTCTCCTCTGTCAGCTCCCCTCCTCTCTGTAAGCCCCCCTCCTCTGTCAGCCCCCCTTCTGTGAGCTCCCCTCTTCTCTGTCAGCCCCCTCCTCTCTGTCAGCTCCCCTCCTCTCTGTCAGCCCCCCTCCTCTCTGTCAGCCCCCTCCTCTCTGTCAGCCCCCCTCCTCCTCTGTCAGCCCTCCTCTTCTCTGTCAGCTCCCCTCCTCTGTCAGCTCCCCTCCTCTGTCGGCCCCCTCCTCTCTTTCAGCCCCCCTTCTCTCTGTCGACCCCCCTCCTCTGTCAGCCCCCCCTCTGTCAGTCCCCCCCCTCTGTCAGTCCCCTCTCCTCTGTCAGTCCCCTCTCCTCTGTCAGCTCCCCTCCTCTGTCAGCTCCCCTCCTCTGTCAGCCCTCCTCTCTGTCAGCTTCCCTCCTCTCTGTCAGCCCCCCTCCTCCGTCAGCTCCCCTCCTCTTTGTCAGCTCCCCTCCTCTCTGTCAACTCCCCTCCTCACTGTCAGCCCCCCTCCTTTCTGTCAGCCACCCTTCTCTCTCAGCCACCCTCCTGTGAGCTCCCCTCCTCTCTGTCAGCCCTCCTCCTTCTCTGTCAGCCCCCATCCTCTCTGTCAGCTCCCCTCCTCTGTCGGCCCCCCTCCTCTCTTTCAGCCCCCCTCTCTGTCCACCCCCCTCCTCTCTGTTTGCACCCCTCCTCTGTCAGCTAGCGCCCTCTGTCAGCTACCCCCTGCTCCTCTGTCAGCTACCCCCAAACAGCACGCACCTCCTCCCTTCTTCCCCTGCTCCAGTGGGGCTAATGTCCTGCAGCCAGGTCACACTGCACTGTCTGTGCACTCTCTTTCTCCCACCCAGCCGCCAGCAACGATGCCGCCAGAGACAGTGAATGGAGGGCCACTAGACTGGTGTCCTAGCAACCAGGGACGCTTTTGCAGGAGAAGGCATGGTATTACAGAGTCCGCCCCCTAACAGGTTCACACACACACATCTTTGCAGCGGCTCCTGGAAGGTAAGGTTTTTTTTGTCTCGCTGTAATGGAGGTCTCTATTGGGGGGGCACAGGCACTGTCTGATATATAATCTGTTACTTTCCACGGCCCTTCTGACACCATCCACTGCCCTTCTGACACTGTCCACTGCCCTACTGACACCGTCCACTGCCCTACTGACACCATTTACTCTGCTGACACTGTCCACTGCCCTACTGACACTGTCCACTGCCCTACTGACACCGTCCACTTCCCTACTGACACTGTCCACTGCCCTACTGACACCGTCCACTGCCCTACTGACACCATTTACTCTACTGACACTGTCCTCTGCCCTACTGACACTGCCCTGCTGACACTGTCCACTGCCCTGCTGACTCTGTCCTCTGCCCTACTGACACTACCCTGCTGACACTGTCCACTGCCCTGCTGACACCGTCGTCTTCCCTACTGACACTGCCCTGCTGACACTGCCCTCTGCCCTGCTGACTCCGTCCACTGCTCTACTGACACTGCCCTGCTGACACTGTCCTCTGCCCTACTGACACTGTCCTCTGCTCTACTGACACTGTCCTCTGCTCTACTGACACCGTCCTCTGCTCTACTGGCTGACAGTGTCCACTTTTAAGGTAGGCTATTTTCACTGACATTTCTTTTATTAATCAAATCATTTTTTATGGGTACACTAAATGCTTTTGTTTTATTTAATCATGCCCCTTTAAGTCCCCCCACTGTTAATGCAGTTTGGCTATAGCCACAGTTCACTGTAGCACACTTCATTACTACTCTTTTTGGGTAACCCAAGGTATTTTACAATCCTATAGCATGTACTACAAAAAAATTGCCATGCGCCGTGAAAATGTTCGGGTTTGGCTTGAAGAAAAGGTGGCAACCCTAGACCCAGGTAGCACCGGAAGGAGTGCGAGCACTCTGTCAGGGTGCTGAGTTTCAAGCAAGAGGGGGCTCCAGAGCAGAGGAGATAGGAGTCACCGCAGTGGGAGTCCCTCAACCCTACTGTGGGGTAACTCAACTAGCAGAGGAACTCCTGCCAAAGCTGTCCAGAAAGGAGCTGAGCTATGACCAATTGGAAGACCCCATGGGGAGATTGGTCCTTGAAGCTTTGGAGAACGAGAATCCAGAGGGACTTCGACATCACCCTTCCAAGGAGGCTCGCCTGCTGAGGAAAGAGTTGGATAAGCTACAAGTACATCAGGGAGTGGTCTACCGAAGGGGCCCCTCTGATAACTCAGAAGATAAGTGGCAGTTGTTTCTCCCAGAGAAGCACCGAGAGACGGTACTAATTGCCTTACATGACCAGCATGGCCATCTAGGGGCGGAGAGAACTTTCCAGCTTGTCAGAAGCCGGTTCTATTGGCCCTGTATGAGGGCAGAAGTGGAGGAATATTGCCATTCTTGTGCACGATGCATCCAGAGGAAGACTCTACCCCATCAAGCTGCCCCAATGGGCCACCTACAGAGTCAGGGTCCAATGGATCTGGTGTGCATTGACTTTCTCTGCCTCGAACCCGATTTGAGTGGATTGGGAAATGTTCTGGTGGTAACCGATCATTTCACCCGTTATGCCCAGGCTTTCCCCACCAAAGACCAAAAGGCCTCCACTGTGGCCAAGGTGTTCATGGAAAAATACTTTGTCCACTATGGATTACCACAGAGAATCCACTCAGACCAAGGAAGGGACTTTGAGAGTCGTCTGATCCGGAACCTACTGGACTCATTGGGAGTAGAGAAGACCAGGACTACACCTTATCATCCACAAGGAGATGCCCAACCTGAGAGGTTTAATCTGACCTTACTAAACATGCTTGGAACTCTAGAGACAGAGAAGAAGCAACACTGGAGCCAACACATATCAGCTTTGGTGCACGCTTACAACTGCACCACAAGTGATGTGACGGGTTACTCCCCCTACCGGCTCATGTTTGGGAGAGAAGCAAGATTGCCGGTGGATCTGGCCTTTGGCATTTCCCTAGACCATGCCTCTGCTACCTCCCACAAGGGATATGTGGACCGACTTAGACACAATTTGAAAGTGGCCCATGAACGAGCTCAGGCGGCCTCGGACCAAAGGGGAGCCCGCAACAAGAGGAACTTCGATCTGAAGGTTCGAGTGCAAGACGTGCAGCCTGGGGACCATGTACTGCTACGCAACCTGGGGATCCCTGGGAAGCACAAGCTTGCTGATAGATGGAGATCGGAGCCCTATGTCATTTGCAGAAAGCTACTTGGATTGCCTGTGTATAAGTTAAAACCAGAGGGGAAAGTGGGGCCCTTGAAGACTTGGCACAGGAATCATTTGCTCCCGCTTACTGAAGCAGTCAGAATACCTCCAGTGAGAAATCCACCAGAATCTGTTTCCATTCTAGATACCTAGGACCTAGCACTCGGTCTCAGACCTCCCGGGTTAGAGATGGACAAGATTCCCAACGAGGTGAAGGTGGAAGAGGAGAGCTTGAGTGGCTGTGGCCTTCATCAACTCCAGGAAATTCTGCCATAGATCTCCCACCTACTGAGGATACACAGGATAGGACACTGAACCCAGAAGCTACAGAGTTCATTCCATCTAGTGGTGTGCCTGAAGGCTGGGAAGATATCCCTAGCATTTACTCAGAAGAGGAAAGGACCGATGTTCCAGAACCAGTGATGCTGTCAGAGTGTGTTCCTGAAGTAGAGCCTGTGGCACCAGAGCCTGAAGTCCCAAGAGAACAGAGAGCTCGCCGAGTTGTGAGACCCCCCAAGAAGCTAACCTACTCTCAAATGGGGGAGAGCTCTGAGGACTCTGTTGTGACTGCTAGAAGAAGTGCTGAACGCTCTAATCCCTCCACTGACCATTTGGTGGAGTGCAACACCAGCTCACTCTCTGGCACAGTTAGGCAGGCCACTCATGCCAGTGTGACCTGTGGGACAGGGAATCCCACCTCTGAGTTCTGGTGGAAATTCCCTGTACCAACATCATACCCAGCACTTTCAAAATTGGTACAGGATATGTGTTAAAAGTTTATCTTTGGGGACCAAAGAGTTTAAGTGGGGGGAGTGTGTAGCGGGGTCTCTTTAAGGACTATAAAACTACTGTTCCCAGAACCCCGCTGGTTCCCAGGATGTTTGGAGTTATGCCCCAGAGACTCATGGGGGAGGGCATATAAGGAGGGGAGAGGCCTAGTTTTTTTTGGACACCCCCCCCCCTCTCCTAGCAAGAGGAGGTCTGTGCTGAACTGCTGGAGGCACAAGGCCTGAAGCCTGGGCCTTGTGCTCTTTTCCAAAGAGCCCTCTGCCAGCCTAGCTGCACCTGAGAGACATTTTCTCATCCTTGCTGCAGTACACCAGAATGATTGAAGACTCGGAGGTCGGTGGATTCCTGTTCCTAGAAGAATTGGCGGAGGAAACGGACTTGGACTTGTCCGGGTGGTGAGAGCTGTTTAAAGACAGATACTTTATCTTTATTATTCGTTTGGATTACAAAGTTGTTCTTCAAGTGCACCACCGAAAGATTGCTAGCGAATGTTGTTTCACTGGACTTCCATCTAGATTAGTCAGGCCTGACTGCATAGGTAGATAGTGCTGGGTGTTAGTTTACCCATGCGGGGAAGTAGCTGAAAAAGGGCAGCGCTAGAGTTGCATAGCAATACTTTATTATGCTGATTACTCTGTTTATCTTTATTACTGGTTACTGCAGGGACCTGCTTATGTGTTGCAAACCAAATGTTCGATTCATGTTATTCCTTTTATAAAACAACAAGTAAAGTCAGTTATATGCTTTCAAAGATTGTCTATGAGCTTGAGTTATCCACCCACGCACACACATATTTAGAGTATAGATTTAATGTGTATTGCTAGATACTAACTGTGCCAGAGTGGGTAGAGCAGATTGTCGGTGGGGGTTGGCGGAGCTGTGCTCAGGGCCCAAACCAAACTTGCGGCCCTCTTAAGTGAGGGTATCGCTATACTTGCAAACAATGACAGCAAGCTTTATTCACAAATACACTCTTGTCAATGTAAGAGTCAGATCTGGATGTACTGTGGGGGTGGGGTCCATTGTGCCCACAGCACTTAAAGAAGGGGAATGTAATTATTAAAACTGGGCAGGTCGCAGCCCACCCAAACAGGCATTCTTTGCACAATGACTTCAGAGCTTCCTAAAATATATATATATATTTTTTATATTTTTTAATAGTTCTCAATCAGCAAACACAAGTACTCTCACATGGAGGTGTGGTTAAAGGATATCTAAACTCAAGAACAAAAATGTAAAATGTGTCAGCTGCATTTTTTTTTTTTAGACTATAAATATTTTCAGCAAGTACCGAAAATACCTGTTAATCTTGTTAGAAATGCAATGTCCTTGTCACTTCCTGTAAACTGAACTAAAAGAACAAACAATCCTAAGGCTGGCTTTAGATTATGAAATTTTCTTTTATTCAACAAGGGTTGAAGGAAAAAAAAAAAGCTTGATTCCCACATCAGCACAATTAGTCTTGATGGGTGAATCCCTCCCACTGCGCTATTGTTTTCTGACAGTGGGAGGTTTCCCTGCCATCAGGATACAATGATTTGAAGCTGCCTTCTGGTTACATAGTTAGTAAGGTTGAATAAAGACACCAGTCCATCCAGTTCAACCTGAGTGAGTGTCTACAATTGTCCCTATCCCTGTACTTGAATCTCACCAAGATGCTCATCTATTTTATTATTATTTAAGGTACCAATATAGTGCCATCAATTTACACATACATCGCACACTCACATTGGTCCCTACTCTCAAGGAGCCCACAGTCCAAGTTCCCAACCCACAGTCATACACTAGGGCCAATTTTGGACAGAAGCCAATTAACCTACCAGCATGTCTTTGGAGCATGTCTTCTGGTCTGCCATGTGCTGGAGATTTAGGCCTGATTCACACCTATGCATGTTTTTTTTGTTCCTTTAAAATTTAGTAGATTTGCACTACAGTCCATTTAACATTGTTTCCTATGGAACATGTTCTGTAGTGCAAATCTGCAAAATGCAAAAAGCACCAAAAATGCATTGATGTGAACCAAGTCGTAAAGAGGTGGACCTGTCTGTAGTTAAAATCAAGGGAGTAGCTTGGGTGACAACCATAGCACCTTCCATTGATGCCGTGGAGAAGTGAGCATAGTTAGTCTAGGAAAGTAAGAGTGTTATTTGTAGGATTACCATGTGAAAATAGAGAGAAAAGAAAACCTGAAAAAGAAAATGAACGTATCCATCACATTTGGTAAGCTCCAATAGATGAAGTTTTTCTTTTTGGGTTTACATATGCAGTCATTATATGTATGGGAACATCTGTGGGTTTCATCACCATTGTCTGTGAAGAAAAAGCAGATTCGGATTAAACTGAATACTATGCAAGGATTACGTTCATACCTCAAAATAATAGTGGCTCATTATATGCCAATAAATGCTTTTCTCTAAGCATACCCCTAAGTGGAAGGAACAACCTATAGTCTATTCAGAGATGATGTCTTTCAGCGCTAAAGTGTCTGTACAACCTGGCTGAAGCACCATCCATCACCGTTTACATGTCTGACTCGGTGCAGACAAGAGGTAGCAGCTGTTTCAGCATTCGGCTCATCATGTGACCAGAATTCAGTGTGAAAGGCTTTTGGAGGAGAAGCCAGATGTTAGCTTGTCTAGCGCTTTATCACTTATGTACACATCTGGACATTTTTTATATCCAATACTACAATACAATACTATTACAGGCATACCCCACTTTTAAGTACACAATGGGGTTTATTTACTAAAGCTAGAAAGCGCAAAATCAGGCTCACTTCTGCATAGAAACCAATGAGTTCCAGGTTTTATTACTAAAGCTTAATTGAACAAGCCGAGGTTAGAAGCCCATTGGTTTTTATGCAGAGGTGAGGCTGATTTTGCACTTTCCAGCTTTAGTAAAAAAAAAACATTGCGTACTTAAAAGTGCGGTATGCCTGTATTGGCCCAGGAGCCATGCATGAAAGTGTACTATATAATAATAATAATGCCTTCTTGGTATATATGCTTTTAGATCAACATGTTTCATGCCTGTACCTCCTTCCACAAGGCCACAAGGAACCGTTGCTATAATCTTATCTACCACTATGCTCTGCCTATGGTACAATAGGTCATAATTGTGCAGCGGTTAGCACCGGTAGTAGTGGCCCCAGAGCAGAGGTCTTGGGTGCATCACCAATGAACCCTTTAAAAACTTAAAGTTTTTACAGCTTAATATACAGAGCAGTTTCCAGGAATAAGTACTGCATGAGTTTGTACAGTACCTTTGTAGTAGAGTGCCAATTTAATCACCATGCCCAGATGCGGGCGAAAGCCCCTTTTAACTCATTCCCTTTTACTCCCTGGGTTCCTGCAGATAGCTAGAGAAGATACATTTCTCAGCTTTCCACCTCCAGGAAGTCAGAGAGGCCACACCTGATGAGGCAGAGGTAGCTGGGCAACTGATCTGCAGCCAGGTGAGAGGCCCAAGACTATTAGACTTGACATATGAGTGGGCAGACCTACTTGAGGCTAAGGCTCCATGCACACTGAAGCTCAAAAAAGCTTTTTCTGCATGCCAGATTGCTGGCAGCAAATGCTGGTTGAGAAAAGTGCTTTTAACAGCGTTTTGTACTAGCGTTTATGAGTGTTAGCGTTTATGGGCGTTTTCAATAAAAATACACAGAGGGCACTCCAAAAATCCCACAGTGCATTCCAAACTCCCACAATGCATTGAAAAAATAGAATGCCGAACACTAATTAACGTGCATTTGAGCGTTTATAAGCGTTTATCGGCGTTTGCCGTTTTTTGGCAGTGAAAAACGGCACTTTGAACGCAAATTTCTGGCCTTCAGAAAAAAGCCCATAAACTCCACTGCTCATTAAAGCTGGAAAAACGTCCATGTGTGCATGGACACATAGGCTAACATAGAGTGGAGTTTATGGGCTTTTAAAAAAAACGCCCAAACTCCAATAAACTGCAGTTTATGAGCTCCAGTGTGCATGGAGCCTAACAGCATTCAGCTTCTCCAAAAGACACAGCATATGTGCATGGATTTCTACCAGATTACTGCAGTTGCAGTGGAGTGAAACTTCAGCCTTGGGCCTCAGATCCTTCCAGCTTCTCAGTTATTTTACCTAGACCAGTGTTTCTCAACTCCAGTCCTCAAGGCGCCCCAACAGGTCATGTTTTCAGACTTTCCATTATTTTGCACAGATGATTTGATCAGTTTCACTGCCTTAGTAATTACCCCAGCTGTTTCATTTGAGGGAAATCCTGAAAACATGACATGTTGGGGCGCCTTGAGGACTGGAGTTGAGAAACACTGACCTAGACTATAATTTACCTAGAATATATAAAGCCTCATTTACTCTTGCAGTTGAGAGCAGTAAAAAACTTGCGGCTGGCTGACTGCTCCTTAGCCATTCCCTCTTCAAAGGAGAAGTATGAGTTTGGGTTTTTCCCCCCATTATACTTACCTAGGTGGATGCAGCATCGGTCCGATGCTGCATCTGTCCCCTGGTATCTCTGCACTGAGAACAGAGCCTTCGAACATCACTGATGGCTCGGTTCTCTGTCAATCAGCATCTCTCTGCTCTGCTCCTCTGGAGAGCTGAGCTGTGGAGGGGTGGGGAGTGGCCATCTCAGCCTCTAACCGGCTCATTGGGAGGCTGAGACGGCCATCAGTCCAGGCACCTGGTAGATCCAAACTCCCAGAGTCGGGATGACACGGTGCCTGGACTGATCTGTGTGACATAAGCAGACAGTGGATTTCGGACCGCTCTCTGCTGAAAACGGGTCACAGGAGTGCAAAACGAATTGCACTCCTATGACCCATAGGAGAAGCCCAGCCAAATGAGCTCAGACTGGACTTCTCCTTTAAGGGATTGTAAACAATCTCCATGTAAAACAACCCATTCAAAATAGAAATGAAAGGAAAGACACTTTTGTATAGAAAAAAAAAATTCTAAATAATTTTTTCTCATGTGGCCAGAGGTGGGATGCAGGAGACACACGAAAACACTCGGAAACCGATTGGAGCCGCTCGGATGCACTCAGAAACACTCAGGAACTTAGTGTTTTTCGAGTGTTTCGGAAGGTGGCTCCGAGTCTCACCAGTGCCCCCACACCTCTGGCCAAATGCGGTACTGCACACCGCAGAGGCTTTAATCCTGCTTGCAAACCGAGTCAGGATTTTTTTTAAATAATAGCTCGTATTGCAAAATGCTCGTTAACAGCGTCACCTGCAATCTGAGGTATTACTGTACAACTATATAGATCAGACAAAAATGAGGAACAAATGAGGAGGAAAGAGGGACAGGGGAACTTTGTTCTGAATGAGGGACAGTCCCCCAAAATCAGGAACAGTTGAGAGCTAATGTCTGGGGACATTGCACCAAACCCTGACCCTCCTGCGCCCAATTCCCACCCCCAAAATTGTCTTTCTACCTCCTCCAACAGTGGTCGTAACTTCCACCTTCTCATTCCAATTCCCCCGATTCCACAAGTCAGCCCCCCTTTTGTGTGCCCTCTGAAATGCTCGCTCAGTCTTTAATAAACTAGCCTCTGTCAATGACCTTTTCCTCTTCATCTCCCTTAATCTATTTACTATTACCGAAACCTGGCTTAGGAATTTGACACTACCTCTCAAGCTGCCCTGTCCCACAGGGGCCTCCTCTGGACTCACTCCTCCAGACCCAGTGGACGAAAACGATGTGGCGTCAGACTTCTCCTCTACCTACAATGCACCTTCCAGGTTCTTCACACACCTCCCTCTCTTTCCCCCTGCTCTTTTGAAGTGTACTGCTTTCATCTTTTCTCTCCAGCTTGTCTGAGGGTCACAGTCATTTATCCGCCTCCTAGACCAGTGTCATGCTTTCTGGACGACTTCTCTGCATGGCTACCCAATTTTCTCTCCTCTGAAGTACCTGACATCATCCTAGGTGACTTTAACACTCCAATCAATGTTAAAGAGGAAGTAAACCCTGTAGGACTTTATCCTCTACAAATCTGTCCTTCTCAAATGCAACAAATATCTAGCATTCAACTTCCTCCCCTACCCAATACATCAAGTCCAACACTGCACTCCTTCTGCCCATTTACCACCGATGAAGTTGTTAAACTCCTCTCCACCGATCACCTCACCACCTGTCCCCTCACAATTACTGCGACCACCTTCCCACTCAATCCTAAACTCCCTGACCCACATCTTCAACCACTTCCTCTCCTCCGGCACCTTTCCTTCCCTGCTCAAACATGCACTGGTTACCCCCATACTTAAAAAACCCTCACTAGACCCTACCTGTTTGAATAACTTAAAGTGGATGTAAACTCAATGTCATCCTTTCTAAAGTAATGCCATAGGGGTTATCTATAAGGATATACATGCCTCCTGCATGTATGCCTACCTGTCAAATGTCTCCCCTCTGTCTTGTCTGTTATGAGAACCAAAGCAACTTATTCACTCTTTGGTTATTTCCCGCCCTGACTACTGTAACTCTCTCCTTAATGGCCTACCCTTATGCAGGCTTCCCCCCTTCAGTCTATTATGAATGCTGCCGCTAGACTAATACACCTCCCTAACCGATCCATGACTGCTGCCCCTCTCTGCCAATTCCTTCACTGGCTCCCCCTACCCCACCATATAAAATTCAAAATACTAACCACAACCTACAAGGCCATGCACAACATTGCCCCCAGCTACATCACCAACTTCGACTGCAGATATCGCCCAAATCGTCCCCTCCGCTCTTCCCAGGACCTCCTACTCTATAGCTCCCTTGGTAGCGCCTCCCATGATTGCCTTCAGGACTCCAGAGTCTCTCCCATCCTTTGGAACTCCCTGCCCCGGTATGCCAGATCAGCCCCTAACCTGTCCACCTTTAGGAGATCCCTGAAAACTAATTTATTCAGAGAAGCCTATTCCACACCCACCTAAGAACTGTACCCAAGCCTCCCCCAGCAAATCATCCCCCGCAGCTGTTACCTTTTGTACCAGCACCCCCTACCTTTAGAATGTAAGCTCTGTGAGCAGGGCCCTCCTGTCCCTTCTGTACTGAACTGTACTGTAATTGTGCTGTCCCCCCTCTACATTGTAAAGCGCTGCGCAAACTGTTGGCGGTATATAAATTGTGTATAATAATAACAATATATACAGTATATATACATATAAAAGTGCAAATACAAAATAAGATGAAATATTATGTATTATTAAAGTGCATTATCTCCACTATATAAAGTGTATATGATATTCCTATGAAAACAGATCATATAAAAGTGCCTTAGTGTCCATAAAAGTGCGGGGAAAAAAAGTCCTGCATCATTCACACAAACATCTATGTTTTGTGATTCCTCCACCGAAAAGACAGGCTGCCACCAGAGAGTGAGCTACAATATGTGTAGCAAATTTAATCCACCCGATCAATCAATCAACTTGTGTACATTCAGCCTGCCCATACATGGTGGGATTCGAACTGTCTTTGGCCGGCTTTAGCATGTCAACTCAGGTAAGAATCATCCACAGGTAGCACATGCATTCATCCACTCCTCTCTCATCCTCAGATACAATATAGTGTAATATTTATTGCACCATATGAATCAAAGCACGACACATAAAATGACTGGTATATCTATAATAAATAAATGCTGTAACATACATAAAATGCTGCTGCTGATCAATGTCATGCAGCAGCGTGATGTCAGCGCAGAGTTTCCGCCCCAATGCGTTTCAACCAATAGGGACTTCATATATACATATGTTGATTTTTTTTTTGTAATCATCTGCAGTGGTGCTGCAGATGATTACAGTTTTATTATTCCATAAGGCTTTTGTATCAACCTTTTTCGTTAGCAGCCTCCTCTATAAGCGCAAGCCAGACATTAGATTTCTCATACCATACTCCCTCTGAAGCTGCAAAGACCTCCCCTGTTGCATTCAGCAGCCTGCCAAACGTGACCCATTCAACTGAATGGGGCCATGCTGTACCCACCCAAAACTGCATGCAATACACGTCATTGCCACAGGGTAATGCAGTTTTTTATGCGTTAAAACAGAAGTTGTGGAGGTGACATGTCACCTCCTTACCACCTGTCAAACACCCTCTGAAATGCGATCCAAATTTAGTCGCTCTTCACAGAGGGTGGACGTAGAACCTTCCTAGATAGGCTGCAAGGTTTGGTAGCCAAATTTAGTGACTCTCCTGTAATCAGCAGAGTCATGTGTGATTACTTTAGGCTGCTCTGGACACTACAGGCTGCAAGTATGATTTCTTCTAGAGATTTCAAGAACATGTGGGTGGGAGAGTCAAATGAGTGGCCTGAATATTTATACAGCTCCAGCCAATCCCTGGCAGGTGTGCCCAGATGCTGGTTGGGGAATGCATAAATAGATTGGAGCCACAGAGAGCAGGATTCTTTTCCCTGGAGGAGAGGTTCCCAGCCAGGAGGGCTTCCTGCCCTTCCTGGCTGTCCTTGGGAGGTTTCAGCCTGCTGGTCCCAGCTGTGGGGGTGGGTGCCTATGGAGCTACAAACCATTAAGATCCATAGAGGGGTGCCACTGAGGGCCTCATCTGGGAACTTTACAGCGGAGTCTGCCTGCTGGAGTCTGCAGGAGACATGAATGTTTTGGGAACACTGTGAGTACAAACCAGAGAGAGAGGGATCCTTGTTACTGGTGCTGATGCTAACCCCTGCCACACTCAGTTAAGGCTTGCCTGACATGGGACATTGCTAATGGTGTACCAGTGCTGCCCACTTCATGTCCTGTCACTTAGAGGACTGTGTTAAGAAGATACTGTTAAGGTAATAGTGCCCTCATACCCTTGTTCAGCATTCTGGAGTATCCCACAGCTCCCTAATCCCCATCCAAGTTGATCTGCAATAAAGTGTTAAAAAAGGCAACTCCAAGACTGTTTCTTGAGCCAGAGGAGTGGAAGCTGCTGTTTGCCTGGCTGTTACTGCTCTAGCAGGAAGAAAGCCTGAGACACAAAACAGTGCCCTTTGTGAGTTTAGCCCTATACAAAGCTAGAGTAAACAAGCCCTGAGGGATGCTGCCTATGAGGACAATTGCAAGTAGCTGTGTCTTGAACTGTTTTACTAAAATAGTGATTTTCAGCTTGACTCTTGTTATAGAGTCTTATACAGATTATACTATTCAGTGCAGCACAGGTAAATTTTCTTTGGAGGTCAGCTTTGACTCCCATACCACCCAACTGCTTCAAATGACCTCTGAAGCAGTTCCAGTTGAACAAACACACATGTAAATAGTTAAAAGTCAGCAAAAAAAAAAAATTGGATACTACAGATTGGATTTAGAGGTCATCTTTGAAGGATCAATTTTGCAAAGTTTCTATATAACAATTGTTCTGGCCACCTTAAAGTGAAAGTAAACCTAGTGGCGTGTGTGTGTATATATATATATATATATATATATATATATATATATATATATATATATATATGAGTATATATATATAAACACACGCATACACACACAGTATATATTCACACACTTTCTTGTGTGTTCAAGCTTTGGTGTGCACACCCTAATGCAATGGGCTGCGCACACCTATTACCTGTTCTTAAAAAGGTGGAATTCTTTCCCCTAACCACCAATGAAAGGGGGCATTCTTTCTGCTAAACACTAATGCAGTAGTTATTTTTCCTTTCATTGAGTATAGATACACTATATCAATGGTCATCAACCCACTGGCAGGCCAGGTTTGCAAGATAAGTGAAATACATCACAGGTGATATAATTTGCTGATCAGTGATTGCAGTATTCTAGTCTGCATCTCCCCAAGGTAAAACAAAAACCTGGTCTGTTAGTGGGCCCTGAGGACAGGGTTGATGACCACTGCACTATATTACTAAAAGTATTGGGACACCTGCCTTTACATGCACATGACATTTAATAGCATCCCAATCTTAGTCCGTAGGGTTCAATATTGAGTTGGCCCACCTTTTGCAGCCATAACAGCTTCAACTCTTCTGGGAAGGCTGTCCACACGGTTTAGGGGTGTGTCTATCCCCAAGGGGCCATCCCCAAACTGTTCCCACAAAGTTGGGAGTATGAAATTGTCTAAAATGTCTTGGTATACTGACGCCTTAAGAGTTCCATTCACTGGAACTAGGCAGCCAAGCCCAACCCCTGAAAAACAACCCCACACCATAATCCCCTCTCCACCAAATGATTTGGACCAGTGCACAAAGCAAGGTTCATAAAGAAATGGAGGAGTGAGTTTGGGGTGGAGGAACTTGATTGGCCTGATCAGAGTTCTGACCTCAACCAGATAGGAAACCTGTGGGATGAATTAGAGGGGAGTCTGATGCAGAGACAAATGTGCTTTTGGAAGAATGGTCAAACACTCCCATAGACACACTCCTAAACCTTGTGGACAGCCTTCCCAGAAGAGCTGAAACTGTTATAGCTGCAAAGTGTGGGCCAACTCAATATTGAACCCTACAGACTTGGCCTGTTGGCATCATTACAGCTTTTCATTCTCTGCTGACAAATATTCTTTGTCTCTTTACCTTCTTCAGGTGTCTACATGCAGGAATTATTACATAATATTAACCTAATGCATGATGTTTTGTTTCACAGCTATTTTATTAACTTTTACTGATACTGTGATTTAGTTACACTTACCGTATATACTCGAGTATAAGCCGAGATTTTCAGCCTCTTTTTTGAGGCTGAAAGTGCCCCCCTCGGCTTATACTCGAGTCATCGCTGTCTGCCCGCTCGATCAGCGTGTCGAGCAGACAGACAGCGGCCATTCTATTCAAAAGCCGCGCCTCCGGCTCCGCCTTCGCCTGTGATAGGCGGAACACTGAATTTCCCAGCAGCCTGTGTTCCGCCTATCACGGACATCGTATCATCCTCGTACTACGGACGAGGATGATACGACGTCTGTGATAGGCGGAACACAGGCTGCTGGGAAATTCAGTGTTCCGCCTATCACAGGCGAAGGCGGCGGCGCAGCTTTTGAACTTTAAAATGGCCGCCGACGAAGAGGGCACGGGACGGAGGCAAGGGAAGGCACGGCACGGGACGGGACGGGACGGCGGCGGCAAGGCACGGCACGACACGGGACGGATGCAAGGAGGCAAGTCACGGCACGGGACGGAGGCAAGGAGGCAAGGCACGGGACGGAGGCTCGGGACAAAGGTAGGCTGGACACACACACACACACACACACACACACACACACACACACACACGGATGGAGACACACACAGGGATGGATGGATGGATGGATGGAGACACACACACACACAGGGATGGATGGATGGATGGATGGAGACACACACACACAGGGATGGATGGATGGATGGATGGATGGAGACACACACACACAGGGATGGATGGATGGATGGACACACACACACACAGGGATGGATGGACGGACACACAGGGATGGACGGACACACAGGGATGGACGGACACACAGGGATGGACGGACACACAGGGATGGACGGACACACACACAGGGATGGACAGGCATGTCTCACCCTCGGCTTATACACGAGTCAATAAGTTTGCCAGTTTTTTTGGGGGTAAATTGGGGGCCTCGGCTTATATTCGGGTCGGCCTATACTCGAGTATATACGGTAAGCCCCATACACACTATCAGTTTTTTCTGCTGAGTTTTTTCCTTCAGATTTACCAAAACCATATAATATGAGGTCAGACGTTAGAAGTTTCAATGTGTATACAATCGGGTAGGCCCTTCCACTACATGGTTTTGGTAAATCTGAAGACAAAAATCAGCAGAAAATCTGATAGTGTTTATGGGGCTTAAGACTGGGATGACATTAAAGTTCATGTGCGTGTAAAGGCAGGTGTCCCGATAATTTTGACAATATAGTATATAAGGGGAATCCTTTCTCACTGATCCAGATGTCAGGGTCTCCTTCTTCCAAGGACCACCAATTAACAGGACACTTCTACCACTGATTACACCAATGCAAGCGGACCATTTACTATATACAACTTTCAGACTACATTTCTCCACTGACCACCGATGTAAAATTTTCTGTGTTTCTTTTTTCTTTTATTTTTTTAATTTTGTGATTACTGAAAATTGTTTATTATAGAGAGCATGGGGTATAAAAAAATAACCTACTTTGGATGTCATGCACTCTAAGTATGCCACTTTTTTTTATTCTTATATTATTATTTTTCTGTCCTGCTAATATCCTGTCAGTAGTAGATATACATTTTGGCAGGGGTTCCCTGAGACCTAAAAGTTATTTCATGGTTCACTTTGGGGTAAAAAGGTTGAGAATGGCTAATCTAGAGAATCCTACTACTGTATCAATTATGTTACTTGTACCATATAGCAAAAATGTAAATACCAACACTCTGAGCATTCTTTGAAGAGCGAGTTCTCTGATCTGTCAGAGAGTACTGATGTTGATAAATGAGACTGTGATGTGACTGAAATGTTTACCATACATCTTTCATTTCTAGGCTTGGCTAGTCTCCATTGTTTTCATTTTCTTCTAAAATGATTGCTTCATATGATGATAGCACAAAGTAGTCATATGTGAAGTCATATGTGAAGAAAAAACTCCAGCCATACATTGGACTGTATGTCTATCTTGTTATCACATGACTGATTTTGAGATGAGATACTTAATGCCAGTACTGTAGCTCAAATATTTACCGGGTTCCCGATGTTGCGGTGCGGAATGCCGCACGTAATTCACACAGAAATCGCAGCACATTTGTATGTCTCAAATTGCACCGCATTCGCACCAAACTGGTGCAGGATCGTGTTTTTGTCCTCACCAGAATCGGATTGCATGGGTGTTCACTCCCAAACGATCCAATTCTGCAAATTGTGCTGTGTTTTGCAAATTGATTGCGTGGTGTCGTTAACCTACACACCGCAATCGGTTTGCATGGATGGGTTGTGATTTAGATGTGGTGCCGAATCTGCAGCAAATTCGCTGTGAATGCGCACCGCATCTAGCGTGAACCTAGGCTTAGACTAATTAGAAATGTTTCTAATGGCCCGTACACACAACACGAAAATTGGACAACAGATCCTCCGTTTTTTTGCATGCTAGTGTCATATCAAAAATGGAGAAGTTACGAAAGTTTAAAAAATTTTCCTGCGACAGAATAATAAATCGGAAGTGATGTAATGTGTTTGTTTATATTATATTTGGATTGTATTTTAGTATAACGACTGTACTGATTAAATGAAAACCGTACCATCTGATATCATACGAGAAACATTTTCGTGCTTGTCCGATCAGATAAAACTTGTGATCAGCTCTCAAAAGCTTTGTACTAATGATCCGATTATTGTACGATCACTTCGAAAGAGGTGTTTTTCGTCCAATTTTCGGATCATGTGTACAGGCCATAATACTGGGAAAAGGGGCAGTTAAAGAAGAGGGGGTGAAAAGGCTTTAGATAGGACCAGTGAGCCAAATCCCATATGGTCATGAAGAGATGAACCAGCTACAACTAAGGGGGCGGCATAGTGTTTTTGTATACATTTCTTATATGTTTATTTGCTTTAATTTTTTTAGTCAGCCAAATATACAATACTGCAAAAGAATACTTTGTAGCTGTAATTTTCAGCTAGCAGACAGAGCTTTAAGCTCTTTTTCAAACGTTTGCCCGGCTAATCTTAACTGCTTTGCTGTAAATAAACTGCTGTTTACAGAGCCTAATAGCTTAGGTTTAGAATACACACAAACAAATACATGAATGAGTTAGAAGAATGGCTGTCAGGATGGCATCAGAAGACAATGGGGGTGATTTACTAAAACTGAAGAGTGCAAAATCTGGTGCAGCTGTGCATGTTAGCCAATCAGCTTCTTACTTCAGCTTGTTCAACCAAGCCTTGATATAAAAAAAAAAATTGAAAAAATTGAAAAATCAACCCCAATGTACATATGTGCATGCTTCAATGTGTGATCAAAAGCCTAGGGTTATAGAAAGTGGTTTGCATGTGCACACTCATGTGGGCATGTTGCGTGGATGCATGGGCACACATACCTAACTCCAGCCTTGATGCCAGACAAGCCAGTCCGGACAATCCTGCGTTAGGATGCCACAGAGAAGGAGCTGTCAAGCTCAGGGAGCAAGCTGTCAACCCAAGGAGGTGTGTGGCCAGTTGGGATGTGTTTTGGAGGCAAATGGTGGTGGAGTGTTTTTTATTTGCATCTTTGTGTTTTAACAATAAACTGTGCTATGCCAGCGGCGGCTTGGCGCCTCTCTTTCCCTCCCCTCTTCTATTGTAGCATTTGGGTTCCCAACTCTGCTGAGAAGGCAGCCTCTCTCCAGTCCAGGATGTCAGCCAGTGACTGATTGACTCAGATATTTCTTAACCTTCAGGAATACACAATTTTATACTAGCTTAGCATATCGGAATAATTGTCCCTTTGCACTTTGAGTTTATTATTGGTTGGATATAGGCAAGAGCTTGTGTTTTTGTTCAAAGCTCACCTAGAGCTTACTACACATAGGGTGTTATTTACAAAAGGCAAATCCACTTTGCATTACAAGTGCACTTGGAATTGCAGTCGTTTTAAATCTGAGGGGTAGATCTGAAATGAGTGGAAGCTCTGTTGATTTTATCATCCAATCATGTGCAAGCTAAAAAGCTGTTTTTTATTTTCTTTGCATGTCCCCCTCAGATCTACAGCGACTTTACTTCAAAGTGCACTTGCAGTGGAAAGTGGATTTGCCTTTAGTAAATAACCCCCATAGAGTTGCCACCTCATCCCTTTAAACCTGAACACATATGAATTACACAGGTTCTGAGGCTAGTTTAATGCAGATAAGGCACCAAGTGTGTTTAATTACCACCTTAATCCGCCACAGAACCTGTGTAATTAATGTTTTCAGGTTTAAAGGGAAGAGGTGGCAACCCGACTACAACAAGAAGTGAGCACCCATGGATTGGACAATTTGGCATCAATGCCACTTTGCCCCCCCCCCCCTTCATCCCCTGTCCTCCATTCCAGGGTTGTTTGGACCAGAGGTGCAACGGAAACCTTTTTGGGCACTTTGGTCCCTAACCAGGTATGTTTTAGTGACTTTTTCCATTTCCCTGTTCTGTATTGCTCCATACAAACTTTTATCTAGAAAGAGGTACTATGAACAGAAACAACTACCAGTGCTTAAAAGGCAAAGTCTCCAAATGCTAAAAACTCTGGCTCTAGTAGTTTCTCAAAACTGTCAGCAGACGCTAACACGGAATTGGCAAAAATCCTCTAAGCAACCTAATTTGCTAATTGCTAAGATAACAACATTTGTGTGACTGCTTTAATTTTTTTTTAAATGATGTACAAATGACTCCAAAGTTGTTTGTATCATTTGATATTGATTCAACCAATGTGCCACCATAAATGTACAAGGCTCCCCATCCTGTTGTAGAGCAGATCCCCATCATTGTTTTTTTAGCAAAATGATGTCACTGCACAGTATTTAGTGATGTAATGGTTGCTGATAACTATAACTACTGTCACCATAATTAACTACTATCCTTGTAGAATCCAACTAAAATTCTGTAATTACATCTTGGAGGTTTTTTAGCCTTAACATTTTTTTCCTGAACACGGGCACATTGTTTATGGAACAATGCACCCAGCTACTTAGAGATCCATATTGCAGTGATACATTCAATACCTTAAAAAAAAAGAACCATTTTTGGTATCTGACACCAGATGTGCTGCACACCATCTATCCCACTAGCTCTGATCATTGCTGGCGCTGTCATAGAAACAAGGGCACTCTCCTTCATGTGTACTGGAGTTGCCCCCTGATTGTTCCCTTTTGGCATTCAGTGCAAAGTCTGCTTGCTCGTCTTTTTGAGATGTCCTTCCCATTCACTCCGATTTTCTTTTTTTTACTAGGTCTATCTTCCTTGAAACTCGTTAAGCCCTATAGCAGTGATGGCAAACCTTGGCACTCCAGATGTTTTGGAACTAAATTTCCCAAGATGCTCTGCACTCTGCTGTGTATTTGAGCATCATGGGAAATGTAGTTCCAAAACATCTGGGGTGCCAATGTTCGCCATCACTGCCCTATAGGAAGCTGTTACGCCACATACTTACGGCGGCACACTGTTTTATAGCTCTTAACTGGAGAAAGCACTTTCCTCTCTCTTTAGCTGCATTGTACGCTTAAGGATGTGGAACTGATGGATAAGATGACTGCTAGGATCTATGATAGGTTGGAGGCCCATAACTGTGTTTTGTAACTATGTCTCCCCTGCCCTTTTTGTTTTTGTTTTTCCTTTTATTTGTTGTGTCACAGTGCTCCTTGGGCTTTTTCTTTTTCCATCTTCCCCCCTCTTTTCTTTTTCTCTCTGCTCCCTCTGAGTACTCCTTGTGTGATTATGCATAATTCAGATATTGCTTCGTTTTGGCACTATGGTACCTCAGCAGCTAGATGATCATGACCGAAGATTTGCCAATTTAGCCAAATTTGAGACTTCTGATGTATATTTACATTGAAGATTCTATTGTTTTTGTCCTATGTTTTTAGTGTCCTTTTTTACATTTTTTCCTCTCTCTTGCTAACTGTACACAAGGTGAATATTTCCAGGATTATTTTCTTTTGTTTAAAAATCAAAAAATCAATAAAAACTGTTAATAAAAAAAATAAAAAATAGAACATTTTACATTTGGGTGCAGTAAATTATGCATACATGCCTGTATACGCAATTAGCAAAAGCGCATATAAATTAAACAACAAAATAAAAAATAGAGAGGCCATAAAAATAATATACCAATCTCTTCAAAACATCATTAACCCAGTGCGAACAGCGCCACTTTGGTCAAAAATGCTATATGCCTATCAAAAAAACCTGGTTTGTCCCCGTCTAGACTGGCAGGAACCAGACCACCAAATGAGTGTTACAACATACAATGTGAAGATAAATAGTAGAAAAATGTATTTATAATTTACAAAATGCATATACTATTCCAATCTTGGACAGTAAAATGGTTAACACCCACAACTAAATAACCTACAGAGATACCGGTGTTATATTGTCTTTGAGTATAACAACCTAGAAGACAATATCACATAAAACACTGTACATACAACATAAAACAGAGCGTCCGGACGCCAAGAGTCTTTGCGCGGGTGCATATAAATTTAAGTTTAAAAAACTAGCAGCTAGAAGAGGATGAAGAATTTTTTATGCATTTATGTGCATACGTACAGTTCAGGGTTGCCAACCTTCCACAGTATTTTTTACTGACAAAGCATGGGAAATTTACTGGTGGAGCACATTTTTTACTGGCAACCTGAGAAATTACAGAACTCCTATTGAAAACCAACACAGTCAACATTTGAACAGTATAAACATGATATGGAAACACTGACAATACCTATAAGAAAGTAATTTGCTTGATTTACACTTAAAAAGTCAACATCGCATGAAATTATCCGCCCCTGATACTTACTGGCAGTTGTAAAAAAATCACTGATTTTTACAAAGTAAATTTACTGGCGGTTGGCAACCCTGGTACAGTTTACTGTACATGTGTTTGTGAGAGGTTTTTACTGTACATAACTTGCATTTATTTCTTAAGATCTTTCTGCCAACCTCTGGCAGCTGCATCTAAACATCAGTAAATTATGTCCCGTGCAAGGGGCAAGATTTTTTTATAATTGAATGCTCATGTGAACAATAATTTTGGGTGGGTGGATAAGTCAATTTACGGAAGTATGCATGCCTTCAGTGCGAGCATTCTCTTATGGTCTGTTAACACAGGAAATCTTTATTACATGGATTAAATGAAATCCATATAGCTTCAAATTAAGCTGGTATATTAGCAATCAGGTCTAATACTCAAGAGATTCAAATGCTGGATGCCCAGTCATGCATGTTAAACCAATGAAGACATTGCATGAATGGCTGCTGAAAGAAGAACTGAGGGTAAACTGCTTGGGAAAGCTATGGAATTTATTTAGGTTCTGGAAAACTCTAGAGCCCCATACACACGATCGGATTTTCCACCGGGAAATGTTGGATATTAGGCTGTTGGTGGAAAATCTGACCGTGTGTATGCTCCATCGGACAATTGTTGTCAGACTTTCCGCAGACAAATGTTGACTAGCGTGTCTTCAAATTTTCTGGCAACAAATGCCTGTTGTCAAATTTTTGGATTGAGTGTACACAAGTCTGTCGGACAAAAGTCCAAAGTACAAACATACATGCTCAGAAGCAGAAGCAGTCAGTCTTGTAAACTAGCATTCGTAACGGAGAATTAACATTTGTGACATGGCAAATTATGAAATCTCCAAATCCAGCGCACATTCTCTTCTTCTTTAATGGGATAATAATGAAGCTGCTTTGCTGGTGATACTGATGGAGTTATTGCAAACGAATTTTCCACAACACCATTATCCTGTAGTTTTTAAGATCAAAGATACAACTATGTTGGTGTCCCTTGCCAATTTTACATTGTATTTTTTTTAAATGCAACTCCCTACTCCCAAACTGTCATTTGAAGTAAAACACATAGCCAAGTATTAGGCTGCTTTCACACTGGGGCGGGAGCGGCGTCGGCGGTAAAGTGCCGTTATTTTTAGCGGCGCTTTACCGTCGTTTTAGCAGCGGTCTGCGGGCGCTAGCGGGGTGGTTTTAACCCCCGCTAGCGGCCGAAAAAGGGTTAAACCCACCCGCAAAGCGCCGCTGCAGCAGCGCTTTGCTGGCGGTATTGCCGCGGTGTCCCATTGATTTCAATGGGTAGGAGCGGTTTAGGAGCCGTGAATACACCGCTCCTTCACCGCTCCAAAGATGCGGCTAGCAGGACTTTTTTCACCGTCCTGCCAGCGCATCGCTCCGGTGTGAAAGCCCTCCGGCTTTCACACTGGAGTGAAAGGGGCCGGTTTTTTTCAGGCGCTACACAGGCGCTATTTTTAGCATTGTAACGCCTGAATACCGCCCCGGTGTGAAAGCAGCCTTATTCTCCACAATTTTTTTAATTGTGCATTAAAAAAAGAAAACAAATAAAATTAGACATGCTATCTGCCAATAGAACTTAACCAAAAAGTGCATTCTATGCATCCAAAAATATAGAAAATATACCAAATCAAATCAGTATTCAACCAAAAATATTATGTCAAAGCAATAACTCCAAGGCCAATAATAAATAACAGGTTATTTCCTCCGATTCCACATGTCTGGTTGATGAACGGCCGTTCAGAAACAAACTGAAAAGAATGAAATGAAAAGCATGAATCAACACTCACTAAACTTCTACTAACACGAAATTAGCAGAAGGAGCCCCAAGGGTGGCCCTAAAGAGCTGAAAAACCATGTAGTACGTCACTACGTTTGTGATTGTTGGCCAACAATTGTATGCCGTGTGTATGCAAGACAAGTTTGGGCCAATGCCCTTCGGAAAACAATCCAATCATGTGTACGAGGCTTTGAAATTATTTCTGAATGTAGTCTGAAGTTACAAAAAAATTAATAAACCCTGCAGAAATTGTTTAGAATGCATATTAAAAGTGTGCTGTATACACAGCCAAAACTTTCAAGTTTAGAAGGAAGGGGTTAAGACCCAACAGGAAATGAGAGGAAATCTCTCTGCCTGCATGCAACACTTGGCAGCGCAAGACACATTAAAAAACAGCCCGTTCACGGTATATGGGCATCAGTGCCCATGTAAATGAGGCCTTAATATGAATATGGGTCGCACAGTGGCTAAGTGGTTAGACTTTCCACCTAGCAGCACTAGGGTTGTTGGTTTGAATCCCAACCACAGCACTACCTGCCCGGAGTTTGCATGTTCTCCCTGTGCCTGTGTGGGTTTCCATTGGGTTAGCCAGTTTCCTTCAACACTTCAAAGGCATGCTGATAGGTTAATTGGATCCGGTCATACACCTAGAGTGTGTCAGAAACCATGAAATCAGACCAAGACAAAAGTACAGTTAAATCACACTTGTTTAATAATAAAAATAAATAGAACAAATGTAGTCAAAACATAGCCAGAGTTCAGGAATCGAAACGGATAGTCAGACAAGCCAAATGTCAGGGAGCCAGAGATGAGCGTAGAAAAACAGCAAGCAGGATCTGGAGCCAGAAGGGATGTCAGCCAAGCAAGTTTTTTAACAGGAATGCAGGAGAACGTCGTTGTGATGTTGACTAAGGAGAAGGCAGAGATCCTCTGGGCTGGATGGCTTAAGTAGGCAGGACTGACGAGCAGGATATCATCAACAGCTGAGTACCTGTGTAGAGATAGGAGCTGGCAATTAGCCGACAGCTGAGCGGCCAGCTCAGAGAAGGAAGGGCTGAGCCCAGCCCTGACAGAATTATTATTATTATTATTATTATTATTCAGCATTTATATAGCGCCAACGATTTACGCATCGGTTTACAATATAATGTGTAAGAATGTGCATTAGGGACCTTAGATTGTAAGTTCCTTGGGGGCAGGGACTTATATGAATGTACAATATATATGTGTAAAGTGCTGTGTAAATTGATGGCACTATACAAGTACCTGTAATAAATATTAGTCATAAGGGCAACCATGCATTTACTGTTTCGGGGTCTAGTTGTGGTCACTGATGTCTAAGAACATTTGGATCATGCCCAAGGCTGCCCATTCATGGATCATTAAAAAAAAAAAAACAATGGATGCCCCCACCCACACCTATTTCCCTCATATTGTGTAAATGCTCTGTTGGCATTGAATGCAATATAAACGTTGGAAAATCAGGACAATGGTATGTGATCTCTAGACATTTGGCTACAGGAGTTATTTCCTGTTGCAAGCTATCAGATTCTGTTTTTCAAACAGCATTAAAGAAATAAATCAAACGACTAAGTAAACTTTTTGTAAACTGGAATACACGAGCTTCATTACGGCTGGAGACAGCTGGAGATACCAGTGAATTGCTTTATACAGATTGTGCCAAACAAACGCACATCTCTGGAAGCTTTACAGAAAACCTAGGGAATTTTTAATTAAATCCTATCACCACACACTTGTGCCGGTTTAATCCTCAAAGCATGAGGAATCTAGATTCACCACTCCTAATATGGAGAGTAATTGTGTGGTTTACAATTTGAATGTGCCAAGAAGACAACATTCCTAGTTTATAATCCTCTATCTCCATCTCTATGCTCTCAGCTGCAAGACTTTCTGGGCGTGTTATCTATTTGTTAGTGTCACTTGTAACAGGGCTTCGTAACAAAATTTGTTCTACTATTTCTGTATTACCTCATATTAAAGACATAGAAATAACTTTCTCAACTGATGGATAAATATGTCATTAAGGGATATTTAATTAGACTAGGTTTACATATGTGCAATTTCTACGTGCTGCGTTTGGGCTTCTGTACCTGTGGGAAACGCAGGAAAAATCACCTTTTTAAAATCGCAGCTGCAGGGAAGTTTCAGGGACCCAAAAATGCACTCCGTTTACAGACGCATGGTGGTGCCATTAAAAATTATATATATATATATATATATATATATATATATATATATATATATATATATATATATATATATATATATACATATGGATATATATATATATATATATATATATATATATATATATATATATATACATACATATGGATATAGATAGATAGATAGATAGATAGATAATATTCTATATAGCAGGGATATGCAATTAGCAGACCTCCAGCTGTTGCAAAACTACAAGTCCCATCATGCCTCTGGGTGTCATGCTTGTGGCTATCAGTCTTGCTATGCCTCATGGGACTTGTATTTCTGCAACAGCTGGAGGTCCGCTAATTGCATATCCCTGCTATACAGCATACATGCATTCCCTCACCCGTATACACACTATATTTGCTAAAGTATTGGGACACCTGCCTTTAAACGCACATGAACCTTAATGGCATCCCAGTCTTATTTTGTAGGGTTCAATATTGAGTTGGCCCACCCTTTGCAGCTATAACAGCTTCAACTGTTAATGTGTCTATGGGAATGTATGACCATTCTTCCAGAAGCGTATTTGTGAGGTCAGGCACTGATGTTGGACGTGAAGGCCTGCTTCCCTGTCTCCACTCGAATTCATCCCAAAGGTGTTCTATCTGGTTGAGGTCAGAACTGGTCAAGTTCCTCCACCCCAAACTCACTCCACCATGTCTTAAGGCTGGATTCACACCTATGCAGTTTTAGTGCTTTTTGCATTTTACAGATTTGCACTGCAGTCCATTTACCATGGTTTCCTATGGAACACGTTCTGTAGTACAAATCTGCAAAATGCAAAAAGCACTAAAAATGCCTAGGTGTGAATCCAGTCTTATTGACTGAAGACCGGGATGCCATAAAAGTTCATGTGCATGTAAAAGCAGGCATCCCAATACTTTTGGTTATATAGTGTATATTATGCTATATAGCAGCGCATTTTGCCTGAAAATTTTACATGCATTCCTGCACCTGAATATATTTGAACCTAGCTTAATAATATCTCTTAACCACTTCAATACAGGGCACTTTCACCCCCTTCCTGCCCAGGCCAATTTTCAGCTTTCAGTGCTGTCACGCTTGACAATTAAATGACAATGACAATTGCGTGGTCATGCAACACTGTACCCAAACTACATTTTTATCATTTTGTGCTTTTTGGTGGTATTTAATCACCACTGGGTTTTTTATTTTTTGCTAAATAAATTAATAAACACTGAAAATGTAGGCCAAAATGTATCATGCTACATTTCTTTGGTAAAAATAACAAAAATCTGTGTATATTATTTAGTATGTATGAATGTCCACCAACTATGGTATATGTCTGAAATATGATCATTTCTTATGTACTGACAGACTATCTCATTTCGGCTGCTTTCACACTGGGGCGGGAGCGGCGTCGGCGGTAAAGCGCCGCTATTGTTAGCGGCGCTTTACCGTCGTTTTAGCGGCGTCTGCAGGCGCTAGCGGGTGGTTTTAACCCCCGCTAGCGGCCAAAAAAGGGTTAAACCCGCCCGCAAAGCGCGGGTATTGCCGCGGTGTCCCATTGATTTCAATGGGTAGGAGCGGTATAGGAGCGGTGAATACACCGCTCCTTCACCGCTCCAAAGATGAGGCTAGCAGGACTTTTTTCACCGTCCTGCCAGCGCATCGCTCCAGTGTGAAAGCCCTCCGTCTTTCACACTGGAGGGAAAGGGGCCGTTTTTTTTCAGGCGCTCCGCTTTTTTTCAATACCGCCCCAGTACAAATATCCCCCGAATTACCCCTTTTTGGAATGTAGACACCATGGCGATTTTTTTTACGTTTTAATTTTTTTGTCATTTTTTTTTTGAAAAAACATTTTTGACATACTGTCACCAGTGCAGTACAGCGTCATCATATAACAGGTGTGGCGGTGATCAGGGACACGGACTGATGACAGTACAAAAAAAATAAAACATTTTCGATTTAGAAAAAAAAATTTTTATGTTTTTTTAACACACTATGACTAGAGCAATATAATGTTACCATAGTAACATTGTACTACTCTGGGGAAGTAATCAGCATTTTTTACACATTATGTTTGCATATACCAATGTATTGCATTTCTATATGCAAGCATTTTACTGAATGAAATTGCATCGTTCAGTTTGTTTTGATGTGATTGGCCACAGCTGTTCACATGGCACAGATGAACTGTGATTGGCCCAGTCTGTACCATACAATCACTGTGACTAATCACAGCTAGCAACACAATTGTATACAACGAAGGGCTTGAAAGGAAGCCATCCATTATTTACAACTGTCATGTGACCTACTGTGGTTGGTTACAGAGGTCACATGCAGTGGTACCGGCAGAGGTGGGGGCAGCCGGTGACAAATCTTGCCGATGTGTCATATGACGTCCTCCCGCATGGACGAGAGGTCCACCCGGCCTTCAATCTACTATAAGCTGGGCAGGAACAGGTTAAAGTGTATCTAAACCCAAGAACAAATAAAATGCAGACTACCAGTCCTTAGATGTGGTGGCTAAATTGTTAAGGTACATGCACGTTACAGTAAAACTTTCCTAAGCGCAACATGGAGGCTGCCATTGATTACTCATCATCTTGCAAATGCAGGTTGCCTGGCTGTCATGCTGACCTCTTGGTACATGGGTCATCAACCTAACACAAGTATGCAGGTAACAACAACTGCTTTTCTGGTGTCTACCCATCTGGGTAACAATGGCTGATGATCTCATGTCTGTGAGATACCTGCAAACATTGCAGGCCAGGCCTGGCAAATCTTGGAAGCCTTCTCTGATCTCTAAATAATAAAGCTATGGCAAAAATTTGTAAGTCAAAACACGTGTATTTATAGCCAATTATAATAGAGTAGGTCTGGTTAAACCCCCTGTCAGTTTGTTTTTCTTGCTGTATGTATACCATTTGGAGAATGTATCCTCCTTTACTTCCTGTCTCAGAGATACAACAGGATGTGAGAAGAAATCTCCCAAAGTGAGAGGACTTTCCCCTCTTAGCCCTTGTACACACGGTTGTACATTCCGATGGATAATGTCCGATCGGACCGTGTTGTCGGATAATCCGACTGTGTGTGGGCTCCATTGGACTGTTTCCGTCGGACTATCCGACCGACAAAGTTTTAGAGCTGGGCGATAAAATTTTCTGACAATATGATGCGATGTCCTATTTTTTTTAGAGATTTCTAATCGGACAAAGTGCCACGCATGCTCAGATCAAATTCCTAGACCAAAGCTATTGGCTATTAGCCTGAACGTAGTCCCGTCGTAACGAAAAAACCTCACCACATTCTGAACGATCGGATTTTCTAACAACTTTGTCCGACCGTGTGTATGCAACACAAGTTTCGGACAAAATCCGACAGATTTTGTTGTCGGAATGTCCGACCGTGTGTACAAGGGCTTAGACAGTTGTCCTCAAAACAACCTTTATCGGAACAATTTGCCTTACCTCTTGTTCTAGGGACAACTAAAACTTTGCATTTCCCTAATTTCTTTCAAGATAATGGTAACCAGTAATAAAAGAGAGGGTGAATCTTCTCAACGTCGACATACGACAATAAAAAATTGACGGAGCGTCTAACCTTCTCCCAGTCTAGGCACAGCTGCATACAAAGGAATTTTAAAAAAATAGACTAAATATTACTACTATTAAATCCTAAACGAAGAAGCAATATTTTGGCACCACATCCCAATATTTTTCTAGACTACCGTAAATATTAGTTGAGTATGGTAGGCGGTTCACAACTACTTCTTCAATGCTACATTTGCCCTGTGACAAATCTCAATGGCAGTTTTCCAGTTTATAAAGTAGCTGTACAGCAGTAAATGAAAATGAAGGGCTCTTTGATGTCAAGCGTAAACAATTCTTGTGTTGATTATTTAACAAATTAACTTTCAAATGTATATCTGTGTTTCCCTGCAACTGTACATGAAATTCCGCTCCTCCTAAAAAAAAAGTCTGTCTGAAAGGCTATTTTAGAGACTTCAGTGATGAGATATTCCCTGCCGTTTGTACTACTACCACCTATTAACTAACTGACATATCAGCATGGATGTCACACCATTTCCTTAAACTAAACCTCTCTAAAACTGAGCTATTAATAATCCCCCCTGCACATGCCCCCCTCCATGACTTTTCCATCAAAATCAACAATGCAACCATCAGGCCCTCCCCTCACGCCAGGGTACTAGGTGTAACCCTAGACTTTGACTTGTCATTTCAGCCCCAAGTCCAATCGTTGTCAAAAGTTTGTAGATTTCACCTCCGTAACATCTCTAAAATTCGCCCCTTTTTAACAAATGAAACTACCAAGATCCTCATTCACTCCCTCTTTATCTCTCGCCTTGACTATTGCAACTCCCTTCTCATTGGCCTGCCTCTCCATAGGCTATCTCCTCTTCAGTCTATCATGAATGCTGCTGCCAGACTTTACCAACCGCTCAGTGTCTGCCAACCCTCTCCTCCAATCCCTACACTGGCTCCCAATCACTCAGCGAATTAAATTCAAAATACTAACCACCACATACAAAGCCGTTCACAACTCTGCCCCGAGCTACATCACCAATCTTGTCTCCAAATATCACCCAAACCATCCGTTCTTCTCAAGACCTCCTACTCTCAAGCTCTCTTGTCTCCTCCTCCCACACTCGTCTCCAGGATTTCTCCAGAGCCTCTCCAATCCTCTGGAACTCGCTACCTCCACCAGTCCGGCTATCCCCTACTCTTGCTATCTTCAGACGATCCCTGAAAACTCATCTATTCAGGGAAGCCTATCACGTCTCAAACTAATCTCCTACCACTTCCATAAACTCATTCCCAACAGTTATAACCTTCTGTACCACCTGCCCCACCCTTTTAGATTGTAAGCTCTTCTGAGCAGGGTCCTCCTAATCCTCTTGTATTTAATTGTATTGTAACCCTTTTATATTGTAAAGCGCTGCGTAAATTGCTGGCGCTATATAAATCCTGAATAATAATAATAATAATAATATTAAAGGGTAAATTCACTTTCATGGGGAAAAAAAAAGCAGATAAAAAAATACACATATATATATATATATATATATATATATATATATATATATATATATATACGCACGTGCACAGTATCTCACAAAAGTGAGTACACCCCTCACATTTTTGTAAATATTTTATTATATCTTTTCATGTGACAACACTGAAGAATTGACACTTTGCTACAATGTAAAGTAGTGATTGCACAGCTGTATAACAGTGTAAATTTACTGTTTCTCAGAGAGTTCTTTGCCATGAGGTACCATGTTGAACTTCTAGTGACCAGTATGAGAGAGTGAGAGCGATAACACCAAATTTTAATTTCTAATGTTTTTGCCATTGTTAGTACAGTGGCTCCGACCCGAGTATTGTGTATCCGGCTTTAAGCTCCATTCACATCTTGGTATTCCGAATCACATGCAGTATCGCTGCCATTCTGCCTGCGTTTCAAAATAGCTGCAAATTGCAGGATGCCCATGTGATCCCTGTCACTTCCAATGGCACCTTGATCATGGTGCGATTTTGCTGCTATTCATCGGGCGACAATTGCGCAAACAGAATCGTAAGACGCCTGTCACCCAAAAATAACTTCTTGTACTTATTTTCAGCAACAGATGTCCTGCGATTTTTTTTGACACTTGTTGTTTACAAATTAAAATCAGTTTTGTTTTTTTTGCTCGTAAAAAAAAAAAGTAAAAATAAAAATTAAAGATCTTTTTTTTTTTCAAACGAAAACAATTTTCCCTTTAAGACCATTGGATAGAAGTGAAGATTGCGTCATCCAATGTTATGGAGCCTAGTGGGGGCCATCTTTCCCTCACTCAACTTCAGGCCTGTCAGGGGAGAGGACATGATCGTCTCCGCCAAGACCGGGGGGGGCCCTCTCCTGCCCCCAATAAAAGTGATCTCGCAGTAAATCTGCTGCAGAGACCACTCTTATCCTAAAAAGGACCACCCGCCATTGCTGAAAATACCAGGGTTATGGTAACTAGCTCCAAGTACCGACGTACAGCTATGGCGGTATGTGGCAAGTGGTTAAAATAGTATGCATGAAGATAAATAAACCTTGTGTGTTTAGCAGCGCCCCCAGCCCCCCCTCCCCCCCTTAAAACTTACCTGACCCCCATCCCAATCTAGTGATGTGCATGGAAGCCTTGGCTCCCCCAGATCTCTTTTTCCTCATTGGCTGAGACCGCAGCAATAGCCACTGGCTCCCACTGCTGTCAATCACAGCCAGTGAGCCAATGAGGATAAAGCAGGCATGGGGCCAAGCTGTACTCAGTGTGTGAATGGACACACTAGACTGCTTGGGTGCCACTATAGCAAGCAGCTTGCTGTGGGGGCACTCAGTAAGATGGAGGAGCCAGGAGAGTCGGGGGGACCTGAGAAGGGGAGGATTAGGGCTGCTCTGTGCAAAAATATTGCACAGAGCAAGTGAAGTATAACATGTTTGTTATCCCTGCCCCACTTTATTTATTTATTTTTATGTGTGTTGTGTCACGTTTTGTTTGTCACTGCACGTGTGATGAGTAGGGTGTCAGTCCTCGGGCCAACCCTGAAAGTCTTGTGGGAGGGTGGACATAGGCCTTCTGGCTTGGTTCGCCCTCTCTCTCTGGGGGTCTCCCTTCGAGGAGCCCCAACCAAGTACCTGGGTGGGTCTGTTTCGGCCAGATGGGCCATGTATGGTACCTCAGTCCCCGTCTGGAGCCTAATGCCCCGGGGATCAGGGTAAGGTCCTTCCTCGTGGAGGACAGTCATATGCCTGTTGCACGTTTTTGTGTTCGCTCTTGATGTGTGTGCACTTTTTTTGGCACCGGGTGGAAGTTTTTGGGTGTGTTTTGCATGCCACAGGCTTTTCAATAGAAAAAAATAACATGCTTGTTATTTAAAAACAAAATCTAAAAAAAATATATATTACTTTAAGTGCTGGTAAATGGCATCCCAACTCATTAAGGTAATGCACCTGTCCTTCAATAATTTAAAACACTCATCCTATGGACCAGATCACACTAAAGAGTTAGCATATTAGCTAGGCAACATGCATTTTGAGAAGGAGGTCAGTAATGTCTTTCATGTAGTGTTATAATCATTCCTGCAAATTTGCTGATTTATTTCCAGTTTAGTTTCCAGTCTGTATCTGTGTCTTGTTTTTCTATCTGTCCTTTGTACTGACTCTTTTCCACTTGTTATTGTCGATCTCCTAGCCTGGCAGCAACGTCTCCTTTTGAAGCTTGCCTGGTTCTAATCAGCTCTCATCCATCAAAGGGTCTCAGCTTTCTCCCCAATGTTCGCTGCCTCTGTTGGTTTGTGACACAAACACTTGAGCATTTCTATGGCAGCCAAAATGGAAGGAGCTACGGGGTGTGTGTTTTCATCTCTAGTGGCAATTGTTGGCCTTCTCCCAGGACCTGAACCGAAGAAGAAGATTGGGCGGTTTCCTATCAGATCTCCTTTCCAACACGCATATCTCTAAAGGAAAAAAATAACCATAATTCACGGGACATTTTCATATTTATGTGTGTAAATTGTATACATATGTGCGTGCTGGGAGCTCAGAGAGGATTTAATAAAGCATAATTGTGGTCTGTGTTATTAAGTTCTGCCTCATTACACAGTGTGTTATTGCTCAGTCAATTCACTTTCCTGAGCTAGATTCCAAAATGAGATTGTTATTACTCTGTGCTACGTGTCAGTGCTTTTCAGGTATGGGTCAGTGACTTCAATAACTCAAACCTTCTGCTTACATTACCAATGACACAAGGAGCTTTCTTCCTTCTGATCTTGTGGAAGGATGTATATAGATTGACTTGATAGGATCCTGGATCTACCTCGAGATACTAGGATATGGGGTTCAGTGATCTGTAGTAGGCAATTGGTGGTTCACACATTTAATTTCCTCTCTTTTTATCTTCTGAGTGCTGCTAAGTATATTTTTTCATGTATGTATATTGCCCTTGCAGCCAACTTAACAAGTTTTACTTTGAAGCCCTTTTAACAGGATGGGTAATCATCTGAATGATTAGAAAAAAAAGAGTGAGGTTTTGGTTCATACAATTGGTTCATACTATTGCGAATTGGATATGGGTTCCCCACATTCAATTCGCAATAGCAGGAGATTTTGACCATCTCTTTATGGAGCTGGTTCGCATATCTCAGCTGCGGCTCTGATGCGAATTTGCACAGCAGCACTGTGTGTCTTTTGGTCTGTTTCAGGTTCAAATTCAGCCAAAAATTCAGGCTGAAATCGGACCTGAAAATGGTGACACACCGGACCCCTGTTGTGAGCCGCATACGAACATAGTGTGAATGGAGCCTAAAGGCTGGTATACATGGAACAAAAATCAGCCGGTTCCTCTGTGTGTACCACTGTCTGTTCAACAGAAGCCAGTCTAACCTCCAGCTTTTGTCGAACGGTCCTACTGGAAAACTAACATTCATTCACGGAGGGGGGGTCACCACTGTCAGAATACAATAGCATAGCAGGAGAATTCTGTGGGAATCTGAGTTTTTTTCATGTAACCCGCTGGTTGAACAAAGAAAAAAATAGTATTTGTGTGCGACCTGCATGATATATTAGTAAGCTTTTGGCACAATTTGTATAATTCTGCACGCATATTGTTTACTAAGTTGGCTCTGTTCATTGTTGTACTTGACAATGCTTTGTACTTACATGTATACAAAATAAAAATGTTTTGAAAAAAAAAAAACAGTATTTGTAACGTGTTCAACTATTAAGCCTAGTGCACACAATGAGATTATCGGACGAATGATCGTCCTGTTTTTTTTTTGTATGCTAGTCTTCATATTGAAAGAGAATAGGTGACTAAAGTATGAAAATTCTCATACGACAGAATAAAAATCCGGAAATTATGTAATGTGTTGTAATGCATTTGTAATGTATTTTTGGATGAAAACTGTACTAATTAAAGCGGAGTTCCGCTTAAAAAAAAAAATTAAAAGTCAGCAGCTAAAAATACTGCAGCTACTGACTCTTAATAATCAGACACTTACCTGTCCCAGGGTCCAGCGATGCGGGGGGAACCAAGCCCCGCTCGTCTCCCCCTCCTCTCTGCGGCGCCGGCATTGTAACTGTGGGCCATGACTGGCCGGGCAATCATCTGGGACCTGTGATGTGTCCCAGATGATTGCCGAGAGGGAGGAGAGAGAGGTGATCTCCCTTCCGATGCCACGATACGCCGGAAGAAAGTGGTATCCGCTCCCCCCCCCCCCCCCCAAAAAAATTACATGCCAAATTTGGCATGTCAGGGGGTCACTATCCCTTAAAGCAGAATTTCCATTTTTGGGTGAAACTCTGCTTTAAATGAAAACCGTATGATCTGATATCGAACGAGAAAAAATTTCATGTTTTGTCCCTTAGGAAAATTTAGGATGAAAGCTGCATATCAACAATCAGATTATCATACAATCACTATAAAACTGTTATTTATTTTATGATATTCTGATTGTGTGTACAGGACTTAACTATCAGTTTACTAAACAGGTGTAAAGTTAGAATATATAATGCAAAACAGGATCAAAATGGTAAAGAGGTTGCAAAAACTGCAGAATAATGCACAACAGATTATGAAAGCTGCACAAATATGGACTCTTCGCAGTAAATTCTCTGTGGCTCAATCAGGATAGCATGTGGCTGCATAGCAACAACATCCCTCACAGTGAAGTCCAGGTTAGCTCTGGTAACACAGGAAAACAGCTGAAGGGATCCCAGACTGAAGGATGAGAATGCCAACTCACTGGAACTGTAGTATTCTGGTGTATGCCCAGCTTTAGAAGATATTTAAAGAGATTGTACAGTTTTATTTTAATGCCTTTTTTTATATGCACAATTTTTATATATATATATATATATATATATATATATATATATATATATATATATATAACAGGTACATATGAAATATTAATATGGCTTATGATTAGTTTATATTAACCATTTGCATCCAGCTTGTGGCAAGCTGGAAGCAGAACAGCTGCTTATTTACAGGCTCAAAAAACAACTGTTGTTATAAAATGGAATTTAATTGCAGGAGAGATCAGATTATGTAGACTGCTGAATAACTAGCAGATGGACGAATATGGATTAGGAAGATCAGTTTGTATGCAAATAATTAAATAAAAAAACATGTAAACTACTTTTCAAGCATTCGTTTTTACTTCTTTGTACCCCTTTTTGGTTACGACCATGCTTTTTGACTTCTGAGGGTTTATTTGGAAGAAGATTTCCTTGCCCTTTTCTGCTATCATTTTGTAAAGCTGACCATACACTAGAAGAATTTAATTAGAAAACTTTATTTTCAGGAATGTTCTTTTGATTTTTGAATCATTAGTGGGGTCAAATCAGCATTCATTTTTGACTGCAGGGATAAGAAAATTTGAAGGAGCATGATGGAAATGTTTACTCTATGGGACACGAACGTGAAAAATCAAAACTGCTAATTTTAAAGGCTTATATGCAAGTTATTGCCATAAAAAGTGTTTTTGGGGACCCGGGTCCTGCCCGTATCAATGCAAAAAAAAGTTTTAAAACGGCCATTTTTTCGGGAGCAATGATTTCAATAATGTTTAAAATGAAACAATAAAAATTAAAATATAAATATCGTGCCTGGGGGGTGTCCTTAGTATGTCTGTAAAGTAGCAAATTTTTCCTGTGTTTAGAACAATACCATAGCAAAATTACATTTCTAAACGAAAAATTGTAATTCAAAACTACTCGCGGCTGTAATGTATTGTCGGGTCAGGCAATATAGATGAAAATCATTGAAAAAAACGGCATGCCACCCCCCCCCCCCCCCCCCGCCAGTTCATTAACGGGCTCTTTGGGTCTGGTATGGATATTAAGGGGAACCCCGACATAAATTTAAAAAAAAATTACGTGGGGGTTCCACAGGCCCCCCCAGGCACCAGGCAATATATATTCTGGACAGCAGTATATATACTATACAGCCTGCCCTATACACTCTGCCGAAATTGGGCCTTGGGTGGTACCAGAACACTGTAAGCCCTCACAGTTACTCTTGGTGGGCACAGGAACAGACCCTGCTGTGAAATATATCAGGAATTGTATTTGTATGCCCCTGTTAAACAGGGGCAGAAAATTGTGCCTTCTGGTGGTGGCACTACAACATTGTAAGCCCTCGCAGATACTCTTGTTGGGTGCAGGAATGGGCCCTGCTGTGAAATAATATATCAAGAACGATAATTACATGCCCCTGTTAAACAGGGGCAGAAAAATTGGGCCTTTGGTGGTGGTGGTGCCACAACACTGTAACCCCTCACAGATACTCTTGTTGGGTGCAGGAATGGGCCCTGCTGTGCAATATTATATAAAAAAATGTAATTACATACCCCTGTTAAACAGGGCCAGAAAGATGGCAACTCCTCATAGAAGGTTAATAGATTGGTTTGGCAAGAACAATTCTTCATGAACCCATCCTGATTACTGCTAATGATACAGTTCTCATTACTAAAATCATGTATATAGTCCCTTATCATCCCCTCCAAGAGCTTGCATACTTTTTATGTTAGGCTAACTGGTCTGTAATTTCCCGGGATGTATTTTGGGCCCTTTTTAAATATTGGTGCTGCATTGGCTTTTCTCCAATCAGCTGCTACCATTCCAGTCAGTAGACTGTTTGTAAAAATTAGGAACAATGGTCTGGCAATTACTTGACTGAGTTCCTTAAGGACCCTTGGGTGCAAGCCATCTGGACCTGGTGATTTATTAATGTTAAGTTTCCCAAGTCTAATTTTAATTCTGTCCTCTTTTAACCATGAAGGTGCTTCCTGTAATGTGTCATGAGGATAAACACTGCAGTTTTGGTTACTGAAGCCCCCCAATTCCCTTGTGAAGACTGAGGAGAAGAATAAATTCAATACCTTCGCCATCTCCCCATCCTTTGTAACCAAATGACCTCCTTCTTCTGTCATGGTTATGCAGTGATCTTCCTGTGTTTGCTTACCTCCCCTCATGTCTTCAGCCTAAGAGCCCAGCCACTTCCACCTGGTGGTTTTTATAACCTCTCCTCTAAGCATGGCTCCACCCCAGGCCCTATCAGGGAGCCCTATATTAATCTGTGCACTGCAGGCCATCAGGGCTGATCAACCATTGTGTATTCCTTTGTGTGTTAGCTTCCTGTTTCCTGCCATGTGCTCTGCTTCTGTTTTCCGTTACCGACTTTGGCATGTCTTGACTATCCCTGTTTGCCTGTGATCCTGACCTTTTGGCATGTACCCAACTATTCTTGTCTGCTTGTGGCCCTGACCTTGGCTTTGTCCCTCACCATCCCTATCCTCCTGTTGCCCACTGTGGGTGTGAGCTGGGGGACCCTGGGGGTCGCGACCTGGAGCCAGTTGCAGCCAAGTCCATCCTCACCACTGGAGGCGCTGGTGAACACCTGCTGGCTCTTAGACTCTGCGCCCCAGGGAATCTTACGCTCTAACCCCAGTGGGATCTGTCCCCTGTCTGCAGCAGTCAGCCGTAGGGTCCACAACCTTGCGGTGCACTCCTGATCCCTACGGCGTGCACCTGTCACCTCGCCTCAAGGTGACCTGACATCTTCATTATGGGGCCAATATGGTCTGTCCTCCCTTTTTTTACTGTTTACATACTTAAAGAATTTCTTTGGATTTTTTTTTGCTTTCCTCCGCTATGTGTGCTTTCATGTTCTATCTTAGCCACCTTAATTGCACCCCTATATTTCTTGTTGCATTCCTTATAAAGTCTGAATGCTGATGATGATCCCTCAACCTTGTATTTTTTTAAGGCCTTCTCCTTTGCTTTTATATGCATTTTTACATTGGAGTTAAGCCATCCAGGACTTTTGTTCGATCTTTTAAATTTATTACCCAATGGGATGCATTGGCTAATGCCCTTATTTAAAATGCTCTTAAAGCAAACCCATCTCTGATCCTTGTTCATTGTTCCTAAGATTTTATCCCAGTTTATGCCTTATAGCAAGGCAAACTCAAATGTGAGCTTATCAACAGAGTCTGTGGACAGGTGCACTCTTTGATCTGTTACAAACCTTCCAGCAGCAATGAATGTGCATGCAGAAAGAACGCATTGTTGAGTGTTACCCTCTACATCCATGCTGACACAATCCTCCTCCTCTTCTCCTTGTGTGTTTGGCGGGCCCGCAGGAATGCAATCTGGATAAAGGGGGCCTTGAGAGGTAAGGAAGTGCTCCTCTTCCTCCCACTGTTCTGCCTCGAGTGCCCTGTTCATGATTCCAGGAAGACAGTGTCACTGATACATGCATTGTCGCTGCTCATCATCCTTGTAGCCTCCTCAAATGGTGACAGGAAAGTGCATGCATTCTTGATTAGTAGCCACTGACGTGGCAAAAAGAAGCCAAGCTCCCCTGACCCTGTCCTGATGCCATACTCGCACAGGTACTCATTGATTGCCCTCTGCTTTGTGTGCAGCCGCTGCAGCATTGCCAATGTTGAGTTCCACCTTGTGGGCATGTCACAAATGAGGCAGTTGATGGGCAGGTTGCATTCCCTTTGAATGTCAGCCAGCCAAGCACTGGCATTGTATGACTGGCGGAAATGTCCAAAGACTTTTTTGGCCTGCCTCAGGAGATCCTGTAAGCCTGACTACCTGCTCAAGAACCGCTGCACCACCAAATTCAGGATGGAACATGAGTCAAGTGTCCCTGTCAGAGGGTGGAGAGAAGGTTGGTGCCATTGTCGCATACAACCATTCCTGGCTGAAGCTGGTGTGGCGTCAACCACCTCTGAGCCTGCCCATGCAGAGCTGACAAAATCTCTGCCTCAGTGTGGCTCCTGTCTCCTAAACAGACCAACTCAAGCACCGCATGGCATCTTTTAGCCTGACTGCTTGCATAGCCCCTTGACGCTTACGGAGCACCGCTGGTTCAGAGGACAAATCTGCAGAAGAGGCCATAGAGGGAGAAAAAGAGGAAGGGTGGAGGAGAGAGCTGTGGTAGAATCACCATTAGCATTTTGGAGGTGTCGTGGCGGAACAAGCTCCAACAGCACTGAACCCTGTTCTTTATCCTTCCCAGCTGCCAGCAGAGTTACTCAATGCCCCGTGAAGGAAAGGTAACGTCCCTGCCCATGCCTGCTGGGCCATGAGTCAGTGGTAATATGCATCTTACTGCTGACTACCCTGTCCAACGAGGCCAAAACTTTGCCTTCCACATGCTGGTAGAGAGCTGGAATGGCCTTCCATAAAAATAAATGGCGTTTTGGAACCTGCCACTGAGGAACACCACATTCCACAAATTCATAAAAGGGGACAGAGTCTACCAGTTGAAAAGGTAGCAGTTGCAGTGCTAGCAATTTGGCCGAGCTAGCATTTAGACCCTGAGCATGTGGATGGCTGGAACTGAATTTCTTTTTACAGTTCAGCAGCTGGAGTAGGGAAATTTGCCTGCTAAAATCAAACGGTGGTATACTGCTAGCAGATTGGCGATCCCAGATGAGGAGCAAGGAGAAGTCCACCGTTTTCTTTGATGTGGGTCTTTCAAGTGCTGTTGCCAATGGACCGGCAGGTCATCATATGTCTGGTCAAGCATGTGGTGCCCAAGAGGCTGCTGTTCTGGTCACTCTTGATCCGCTTCAGACATAGGTTGCAAACAGCAACAGTGTGATCTGCTGCACACATGTCAAAGAAGTCCCACACCAAGGAACTTTTAAAAGTCAGCGGGGAGTCAGCAGCTCCCTGCACAAGCGGAGCTCTGCGATGTGATACAATAGGGTGGCTTCCCTTAAGCTGCCCCCTAGAGGACATCCTACCTCGTTGGAGTTGTGCCGCCTCCTCCTCTCTTCTCTCAGGCACCCAAGTAGAGTCAATGACCTCATCAACCCCTCCTCATCACTGGAGCAAACTTGGCAGTATGCTGCAGCTAAGGGAACATGACTGCCAGTTTCTTGTCCTTCTTAGACACCCCCTCTTTCTAGGCACTATGGTCGAATAATTCTGGTGACTCCTCCATGCATGATGGTGGGGCTACAGAAGGAGTAACTATGAACAAGGAGCCGCTGGAATAGGCCGATTTTGGCAGCTGCGTTGGAAGGGAAACGACTCTGAGCATGGCTGACAGAGCATGAGGAGGATGAGGATGGCTTTGTTTTCCACTCCACCAATTTTTTTGCATATTCTGACTCAATAACTCGGCCAGCAGCAGAAAAAAAGGACACGCATGCCCCACGGCCACCTGCAGAGGATGCACCATGTCCACGACCAGCACTGTTTACTGTAGACATAGAGGCTGCTTGCCCTCTTTTAGTATCCTGTGAGCATCTGCTCTCCTTGATGGCCTTCAGGACATGATGTATATTTTGTTTTGCAACACCAAACTACACTGTATTGTGTACTGTGTACACCACCAGAAGTGTAGTAGACACTGTACACACTGTATCAGATACTGTATACACCGCCTAAAGTGTATTAGAAACAGTACACCACGGAATACACTGTAGATATAGGCTACACTGGATGCCGTGTATATATATATATATATATATATATATATATATATATACAGTATATGTATACTAGACTGTGTGTATGTGTGTGTGTGTGTATGTATATATATATATATATATATATATATATATATATATATATATTAGAATGACTGTGTGTATATATATATATATATATATATATCTATCACAGTGCTTTTTTTTCCGGGAACGTGGGGGAATGCAGTTCCAGCACCAAATGTATGTATTAGCAAGAGGTGTACTGGATGATCTTCTGATGCTGTCTGCTGGGAGATTTATGGTCACTGGTGGGGATCTAAATTTGTGTGAGGGTCTGTTATTGCTTGTGGGGGATCTGTTGCTGCTGGGGGTGTGTCTTATGGGGCTTGTAGGGATCTTCCATTGAGGGAGGGGTCTATTGTGGCTGGCTGCTGGAGGGTCTATTAATGCAGAGCGCTGGGAGATCTGTTTATGCTGCGGGGGGGTCTAATGTTGCTGGGGTGGATCTTTTGTTGCTGAGGGTGGTATTTTGTTGTGGATGGTCCATTGTTTCTGTGTGGGGGGGGGTCTATTGTTGTGTGGAGAATAATTGTTGCTGAGGTGGGGTCTATTGTTGCTGGGGTGGGGTCTATTGTTGCTGGGGGAAACTATTGTTACTGGGGACCATTGTTGCTTGGGGAGTCTATTGTTGTGTGAGGGATCTATTATTGCTGGGGTGGGGTCTGTTATTGCTGGGAGGGGAATTTGTGTTGCTTAGGAGGACTTATTGTTGTTGGGGTGGGGTCTACTATTGGTGGGAAGGGAATCTATTGTTGCTTGGGAGGATCAATTATTACTGGGGTGAGGTCTGCTGTTGCTGGCTCCGGTGCATCTATTTTTACTGCTTTTCTTGTTATTAGACAAGAGAAAATTCCATAAAAATTATTTAGCAAATGATACTTGGGACAGTACTGGGAGGTGGGTAGGGGGTGGAATCAAGGGATGGTGGTTAGAGGTGGGTAGGGTGCGGTGACAAGGGGGGGAGACTCAGAAGGTGGGAGTTCCTGCACCTATTCTCTGCGAAAAAAAGGCCTGTGTGTGTGTATATTATTTATTTACATATATATATATATATATATATCTCAAATACACTGCCACTAACTGAATAACCTGCCCGCTTAATCTAAACCATGCTATCTTTCTGTCCACACCAACAACACTACACACAGCCGCTATGTAAGCAGCCTTATATAGTGTGGGGCGTGGACTTAGTCCCCCTGAGCCATGATTGGCCAAAGGCACCCTGCCTTTGGCCAAATATGTCTCTCTTAGCAGAGGAAACTGTGGTTGGCCAAAGCATGCAGATCAGGTGCATGCTTCAGCCAATCATCATTCCGCAATGCACTGCAATCTTGCAGAGCAATATGGGGTGTTCCGCGGCGCTCAAATTTGCCGTGAACACCCCATAAGGTTTGCTCTTTGGTGAACAGACAAACACCCGATGTTCGAGTCGAACTTATGTTCGACCGAAACATCAAGCTCATCCCTACTGCACTGCGGTATTTTTTTTTTATATGACAAGTTTTGTGAAGGGCACCTCCAGCGCTGTGTCCATCAGAAATGGCTAACAATAGCTTTATGTCAGTTGCTTATCACAAGATGTAAATACAATGAAAACCATCTCAGGTTTTACATGTGCATACATGTATATTTGTGACTGTTACTAGTAGATGATTTATAACAGACAACTTCTATTTTAGTTTTAGTGATATTTAATGCACAACATGTGCTTTTTACAAGGACAATGAACAAAACGCTTTCATCATTAAAGGGCTTCCCAGTAAAAGTAAACATTTCACAGATGATTGTGTGTACGCCTTCATACTTTTACAGCCTACAGATGAAGTCACATAAATCAGCTGGGGGTGCAGATTTCTGTATTTAAAGGAGTGTAATATATATTGGAGCAATGCTTTATCAAGAACTCCAGGCAAATAGGTAAATACTTGGTAAAAAATACATGTATGCTGTTTTAACTGCTAAAGGAATTTTAATTATCTGCATTCACTTTTGAACCAGCTATCCCTGTCCAAAAGCATTGTCAGCTCTGGGACATCCCCTGCAACTAATGTATTACAGCAGGACACAGATACACCTAGTATGCTGATTGAACAATGAGGGAGCAGCAGGATACCTAAAAGTCATCCTTCTGCTCACTCTTTTTTTTTTTTAAGAGGAATTCTATTAAAGTGGATACTAATGTTCAAACACCATGCCCATCAGTTTATAAAAGAGTAATACAAGGCAAACCAAAAAAATTTTCAATCGGACCGTGTTGTCGGATAATCCAACAATGTGTGGACTTGGTCTCTTTAAATGTCTGTATTTTTTTTTATCCAATTCCATTGTTGTCTATATATTCCTTGTGGATACACTGATTGCACCTGCTCCTGAGGAAGTGGAATCCCACGAAACAAGTCGAGCACTATAGTGCATCCTATCTCTCGGTTACAGTTTGATGTTTAGATTTGTGTTTTAATTATTTTTGTCCATCATCAACACTGCAATAATTGTGACCCCTCACGTTATCAGCTTTATCAACCCTACATCCCCACGTTAGTGTGGTATGGATCTATTATACTACCATGTAAATGTTTTACCATATTGATTGCTGTAAACATGATGTATATACATTTTTTACTACTTGCCAATAAGGCTATTTGATAAAATACTTGTTTATATTAATATCATCCTTTTCTGTTATATGCATGAATGAATCTATATTAGATTCATATGTGATACCTATTATCCACCGTTAGTGACGCACCTCATTTAAAGTCCCAACACTTTCCTCTTTTTCATATAAATAGGGATGGAGGCACATGGTGTCTTGTGTCTCATTTAAAGTCCCAACCCCCCCCCCCCCCCCCCCATTTTTTCTATTGCACGTACTTTTTCAATAAAATTACCCAATACAGACACATGTCTGAACTATTATATTTCAAGGTAACATACACTTTAAAAACAGAATGCACATACACATATTAAGAGGATCAAAAAATGTTTTACACATTTTTCTTCCTTTGGCCTAGTTCACACTGGCATCGAAAGCGGGGATTTGAGGGATGTTTGAGGGACACTCCTCAAATGCCTATGCAGTTGATAATATGGACAGCGCACAGTGCTGTTCACATTATCAATACATGAAGCGCTTGCATCTCTTCTCTTCAAAATTGACGCTTTTTGTCGAGTTTGAAAGAAGTTGAAGCATTTCAAATCCTTCCATTCAAGTCTATGGTAACTGGCGTGCTGTCGCGGCGCAGTTGTGGCTATTTTAGTACAATACAGTTACTAATAAAGTATTTGTGGTGGGGTTTTAACATGCAAAAAAAATGCACATCCTTCCAGATTGTAAGCTCTAATGAGAGCAGGGCCCTCTGATCCCTCCTGTATTGAATTGTATTGTAATTGTACTGTCTACCCTGATGTTGTAAAGCGCTGCGCAAACTGTTGGCGCTATATAAATCCTGAATAATAATAATAATGTCAACCGCGCCACAAATTCGCATAGGGCTTTTGGGGGCGTGTTTCTAATGCTCATTAAATGTTTATTGAACTCACCTATTAAAGTGCATTAACGCTATAGGCGCGTTTGGTAAGCGTCAGTACTTTGAGAAAGTGTGAACAAGCCCTTTGGGTGTTAGTCCATCAGTTTGTTAGGACCGATTAAAAAAACATGCTCTGCCTAAGTGGCTGGTGATGGATTTTTCCCAGCATTTAGTAAGGTTGCTAACTTTGCTTGTCTGATGCACAGACAGCCACCAGAAGGAGAATCTACAATCTGAATTTATATCTGAAATACACTTATGATACTATAGAATGACAAGCAAAAAAATAAAAAATAAAAGAGTATAAATCACACCAAACACAAAATGTATAAAACAATGAAAAAATACTAAATGTGACTTTTAACATGTCTTTCCATTACAGTAATGCTCACTTTTCTTATTCTGCCCTTCCACACAGATTCCCGTAAGCGTCAATGTTTATGCTCAGTTCAAAAGTCTGATAGGTATCAGCAATAATGCCTTTGACCTTGGACAGAGACTGCATACATCATCAGAAGTAATGTTCTTTGAACATGGCCTTGAATGCATTGTGTCACATTGTGTCACATTCTGGGACTAACAGTTCATTCATATCCATGTATTTCATCATATAAGAGGGAGGCAAAGTAAACTTTTGCAGACATATTACGTTTGTCATTATTATTTTTCCGTATGCTTGTAAAGTCAAAATAACTATGGGATGAGTGTTACTTTATAAAGATGGCAGGGAGGAGGTTTATTGCTTTACAGCAGTTGTAAAAGGAAACAGACTGTATAAGATAGCGCCTCCACTCTCCACCTTAAGCAAAAGATTGTAAAAAGGGGGGTTAAAAAAGTACACAATGATTTCCTCTCGCTAATTACAGTAATGTTTTAATTGTGTACAAAAAGACACTCTAGTTCTTTACAGTGTTTTCAAAAGGAGTGATATCTGAATAGACGAGAATAGATAGAGACTAAAGTCTCGTACGATTGTTAGCAGGGGATTGTTTGTTGACAGACTGTTGTCCTAAAATCTGACCATTATGCCGCGTACACACGATCGGAATTCCGGCCAGAAAAAGACCGATGAGAGCTTTTCATCGGAAAATGCGACCGTGTGTATGCTCCATCGGAATTTAGCTGTCTGAATTGATAGCATGTTCTCAATTTTCCAGACGGAAAAACTTTCTATTGGTAATTCCGATCGTGTGTATGCAATTCCGACACGCAAAAAATCACGCATGCTCAGATTCAACTACGAGATGGAAGCTATTGGCTACTGGCTATTGAACTTCCTTTTTCTAGTCACGTCGTATGTGTTGTACGTCACTGCGTTATAAATGATCAGAATTTGATGTGACCGTGTGTAGGCAAGACAGCTTGAGCCGAATTCCATCGGAATTCCGTCGGGAAGACCATAAGAGCTTTTTCCAACGAGAATTACGATCGTGTGTACGCGGCATTAGTGTGCTCCTTCTGACAACTGTTGTCCAACTTTCGGCCAACAAATGTTGGATGACAGGCTAGTAAATTTTCGAGGGACAACGGTCTGTTGTCTGATTTTCGTATGGTCAGTACACAAGTCCATCACACAAAAGTTGAACGTATAAACACGCATGCTCAGAATCAACGCTTACTGAACACGACATTAGCAGAAGGGGCCCAAAGGGTGGCGTTCAAGGGCTGAAATTCCTTGTAGTATGTCGCTATGTTCGTGTTTGTTGGCCGACAATTGTGTGCCATTAGTATGCAAGACAAGATCTTGCATACTGTCAGCACCCTCCTGCCCAACATCCTTCAATTTAAAAAGGGAAAGAGCCAGGCTGAAAATTGCATCCGATCAGATTCAGCTGCTGTTCAGGTATTCTGGCAGCTGCCGATGTAGATTTATCCATTTATGTTACATAGTGTGGATTGAGGAATCGGATTGATTATTTTTGCAGAGCTTATGGGTCAGTTTTAGACCCCTTTCAAACTGAGGCAGTCTTCAGGCGTTTTAGTGCTAAAAATGGTGCCTGTAAAGCACATGAAAACTGTCTCTCATACCTCCCCAGTGTGAAAGCACTCATGCTTCACACTGGGGCGGTGCGCTTGCGAGACGGGAAAAAAAGTCCTGCGAGCAGCATCTTTGGGATGGTGTAGGAGCGCTGTATACAGGCACTCCTACACCACCCCTGTCCATTGGAATGAATGGGCAGTGCTGCCGAAGTGCCTGCAAAGCACTTCCGAAGCCTAGCAACACGGGTAGTTTTAACACTTTCTTCGGCCGCTAGTGGGGGTTAAAAGCACCCCGCTAGTGGCCAAAAAGCACAGCTAAAACTAGAACCAGCGTGAAAGAAGCCTAAATCCTCATACACATGATCCGAGTGTCTGATTTTTGTCCAAAGGGCGTGTGCCAGGAACTTGTCTTGCGTACAAATGGTACACAATTGTCGGCCAACAAACACAAACGTAGTAACGTACTACAAGGAATTTAAGCACTTGAGCGCCACCCTTTGGGCCCCCTTCTGCTAATTTAGTGTTTGGTGAGGATTGATTCTGAGCATGTGTGCTTCACTTTTGACTTTTGTGTGACAGACTTGTGTACTGACGATACGAAAATCAGACAACAGACTGTTGTCCGACAAAAATTTACTAGCCTGCCATCCAACATTTGTTGGCCAAAATTTGGACAACAATTGTCAGAAGGAGCGTACTAATGGTCAGATTTGAGGACAACAGTCTGTCATCACACAATTCAATGGCAACAATCTGATCGTGTGTACGAGGCTTTAGCGTTCTTGTAGTATATTGTGCATACTTTCTTGATATGACCCATCCCCAACACACACACACACACGCAAATTTTTTTTTTTTTTTTTTTTTTTGTAAGCATGTATTGTGCATTGTTGGATTCATGAAATAATAAGAATATTACCATGTATATGTATGTGAAGGGCAAACTTCACACTTGGAACTGCAGGAAAACAAATCTCACTTTTCTATCACACAGTATTGTATTGGGAGGCATATCATGGGTTGTGAAATGTGACAGCAGTCTGGAATTGAGAGCATCTGCTCACTGGTATTGGCCAGTTGGATTTTACACAGAAAATGCTTATCTCCTGTTGTGAACAATGACAACATGACTTGGGTATTTGAAAGAGAGCGATATTTTTTTCCTCTGCATTCCTTGCACTCCTCTATGTAAAAATCACTGGAGGCAATATATCATGTTCTCTAACAATGTTCTATGAAATCTCTGACATCTCAAGCAGTTGCTGTCTGTCTATGCATGACATAAGCCAAGCACTGTCCATTGGAGAAAGGGTTACATGTCACGCTGTTATGAACTGTATTTATTCAAACTACATGGCGTGAAGCATGTCATAATACAATATATTTGTAGATTTATATATATATCTATATATATATATATATATATATATATATATATATATATATATATATATATATAGATATATATATATATAACACATACACACACATAAATAGACACACACTATATTGCAAAAAGTATTGAGACGCTTGCCTTTACATGCACTTGAAATTTAATGGCATCCCGGTCTTAGTTCGTAGGGTTCAATATTGAGTTGCCCCACCCTTTGCAGCTATAACAGCTTCAACTCTTATGGGAAGGCTGTCCATAAGGTTTAGGAGTGTGTCTATGGGAATGTTTGACCATTCTTCCAGAAGCACAAATCAGACACTGATGTTGGATGAAAAGGCCTGCCTCACAGTCTCTGCTCTAATTCATCTCAAAGGTGTTCTAAAGATAGTGGGGCACGTACTCTCAGACAATCATTGCTTTGCACAGTGCTAGTCAGCCTAACCCCAACACATAAACCTAATTAATGAGCTGCTATGCCTTCATTGTGCAATAAAAGGCTAGGGAGAAATTGGTAACTACAGTATAGAAGAAAATCGCAAGCAGTCTTTTTTTTCATATTGACACCCATCGGATGGATGAAAACCTTTACCATGATTTACTTTTTCTGAACTGTTTGCATACCAGATGCTTGCACCTAAATGAGTAAGACAAGACATATATAGGGCTTATAATTAAGATCATGAGACTATGGTTTGGCCTGAAATTTTACTTTAAAGCTTCGTGACAGTATGCATATAGCCATAGCCAGGAATGGCTTTGGTTGTTTTGCATATATACCCCAGCCACAGACAAAGTGACCACAATCCCTTTTGCCAGATATACAATATATTTTTTGCCTGTAAAACTTACCATATTAAAATGACATATGGGATGGGAAGTACACATAACCAATGATATTTGTAACCCTCTAGTTTACATATGTATTTGTGAACAGTGATGGGCAGAGTAGATATAATTTTTCTATTAGATAATGTATCCGTTTATGGCACATTAACCCTGTCTTTTCTGTTAGTCTGCTTAAACTCTCCAAGGCATTAAAGGCTTAAGGCAACACAATTTTCTTTAGCCCTTAAAGAGACAGTGTATCAGTTTCTAAACAGCAGCTGCACTCATTACAGTGCTTAGATCAGGCAGGAATATGTGGACGGCCTAGAAGTGGAGAAAGAGAAGGACCATGACTTCAGAGACAGAAAGAGGGAGGTTAAAGTCGGAATAATATTCTGTGTAGTTATCGCCAGTTGTTACTTTCCATCAAACGCACATGAGCTGCTAAAACCACACACTACAGGCTGAGGAATGGCCTAAACACTAAGCAGCCCACATGAATTATGAGACACAACTCACAGAGTAAACATCAAACACGCACAACCAAGTTCAACTAAAAGCAAGCCCGGTAACGGGTGTATTTGTTAAATCTATCACTGCTACTTATTCTTATTCGTTTTCTTGTTCTTAGATACTGTAATGGTGATGTTTTCTCATGGTTGGGATCTGTTTCAGATCCTATTAAGTAACTTTAGGTAATCATAGACTGTAGTCGACAAAATTCTTCCATAATGGAGATCATGCATGAATACGTGCCTGGCAGAGGCGAGCCTTTCTGGCTAATACATTTTATCCCATGAGCAGATAATACTATGTCCTGCATTTTTTTTGTGTTGTTTTTCAGCCCTGAGTTCAGCCAGGAGTTAGGAGGACTGCCTAAGGCTCTATTCACACGTGTGCAACTTGTCATACAACTGTGGACATCAATTGCATGACAAATGGTTCCCGTGTTTTCCAATGATACGCATTCATATATGCGCGACTTAAAGTTGCAGCAACTTCAGGTAGTTCATACACTTCTTTGGTCTGAGTTTCATGCAACTTGAGGGCTATAGCCTTCAATGTTAACCCTCAGAAGTTGCATGAAAGTCGTACCTGAATGCTATACAATGCAACTTGTGTACACCAGTTGTCCATTATCACAAAGCCAAAGTCGTATCCAAGTTGCACCCATCCAAAGTTGCGTCACAGTTGCACTCCAAAGTCGGCATAAGTTTGGAGTCATACAAGTGTGAATGGAGCCTAACCTGTAACAGGGTGAAAATACAGAAATATAATGAATAGCCAAGTAATCATGAGAGCTAAAGATGCACTGCTATAACAATTAGGTAAAATGTGTGGAGGCTTAAATTGGTGCCAAATGGTGACTGGTTCTTTTTAAGGTGGTCTTGGGTGCTTAGCAGGAGCCTAACAAGTATATATTTTTATCACTGTTTATAGTGGTGTGAAAAAGTGTTTGCCCCCTTCCTCATTTCCTGTTCCTTTGCATGTTTGTCACACTTAAGTGTTTCGGAACATCAAACCAATTTAAACAATAGTCAAGGACAACACAAGTAAACACAAAATGCAATTTGTAAATGAAGGTGTTTATTATTAAAGGTGAAAAAAAATCCAAACCATCATGGCCCTGTGTGAAAAAGTGATTGCCCCCTAAACCTAATAACTGGTTGGGCCACCCTTAGCAGCAACAACTGCAACCAAGCGTTTGCGATAACGTGCAATGAGGCTTTTACAGCGTCCTGGAGGAATTTTGGCCCACTCATCTTTGCAGAATTGTCCTAATTCAGTTACATTAGAGGGTTTTCGAGCATGAACGGCCTTTTTAAGGTCATACCACAACATCTCAATAGGATTCAGGTCAGGACTTTGGCTAGGCCACTCCAAAGTCTTCATTTTGTTTTTCTTCAGCCATTCGGTGGTGGACTTGCTGGTGTGTTTAGGATCATTGTCCTGCTGCAGAACCCAAGTTCGTTTCAGCTTGAGTACACGAACAGATGGTCGGACATTCTCCTTCAGGATCTCTTGGTAGACAGCAGAATTCATAGTTCCTTTTATCACGGCAAGTCTTCCAGGTCCTGAAGCAGTAAAACAGCCCCAGACCATCCCACTACCACCACCATATTTTACTGTTGGTATAATGTTCTTTTTATGAAATGCAGTGTTCCTTCTACGCCAGATATACTTGGACACACACCTTCCAAAGAGTTCCACTTTTGTCTCATCGGTCCACAGAATGTTGTCCCAAAAGTTTTGGGGATCATCAAGATGTGTTGTGGAGAAATTGAGACGAGCTTTGATGTTCTTTTTGCTCAGCAGTGGTTTTCTCCTTGGAACTCTGCCATGCAGGCCATTTTTGCCCAGTCTTTTCCTGATGGTGGAGGCATGAATGCTGACCTTAACTGAGGCAAGTGAGGCCTGCAGTTCCTTGGACATTGTTGTGGGGTCTTTTGTGACCTCTTGGATGAGTCGTCGCTGCGCTCTTGGGGTAATTTTGGGCGGCCGGCCACTCCTGGGAAGGTTCACCACTGTTCCATGTCTTCGCCATTTGTGGATAATGGCTCTCACTGTGGTTCGCTGGATTCCCAAAGCTTTGGAAATGGCTTTATAACCCTTTCCAGACTGATAGATCTCAATTACTTTCTTTCTCAATTGTTCCTGAATTTCTTTGGGTCTCGGCATGATGTGTAGCTTTTAAGGATCTTCTGGTGGACCGTACTGTGTCAAGCAGCTCCTATTTAAGTGATGCCTTGATTGTGAACAGGTGTGGCAATAATCAGGCCTGGGTGTGGCTAGAAAAGTTGAACTCAGGTGTGGACAACCACAGTTATAGTATGTTTTAACAAGGGGGGCAATCACTTTTTCACACAGGGCCATGATGGTTTGGATTTTTTTTCACCTTTAATAATAAACACCTTCATTTACAAATTGCATTTTGTGTTTACTTGTGTTGTCCTTGACTATTGTTTAAATTGGTTTGATGTTCCGAAACACTTAAGTGTGACAAACATGCAAAGGAACAGGAAATGAGGAAGGGGGCAAACACTTTTTCACACCACTGTAAATGTTAGAACTTGAAAGTGTAAGTGCTAGATAAGACTGGTGAAAACAGTATGCATATAGATGAGAAATAATCTCCAGTGGCTGTATTGATAAGGGAGTTAATTAGCCTTGCTCTTTACATTGTTTATATCAGTGTTTCTCAACTCCAGTCCTCAAGGCGCCCCAGCAGGTCATGTTTTCGGGATTTCCCTCAGATGAAACCTGCTGTGGTAATTACTAAGGCAGTGAAACTGATCAAATCACCCGTGCAAAATAACGGAAAGCCTGAAAACGTGACCTGTTGAGGCGCCTTGAGGACTGGAGTTGAGAAACCCTGATCTATATAAACAACATGATGTAGTCCTAACTATGTATAACATATTTTATTTAATTTCTTATCTACTGCTATGATGTATCTTTGTTTTCTCTTTGTGGAACCTGCAATCATGATTTACAGAATTCCAGAATTAAAAACATATTATTAAAAAAAAATGAAAACAGATTTGTTATAATGGTGGTCCACGTAGAAGACACTCTAGGGCACGGGTGGCTGGCAGCCTCTAGCTGTTGCAGAAATAAAAGGCCCCATGAGACATTGCAAGGCTGACAGTTACAAGCATGACTGCCAAAAGCAGGGGCTTGATGGAACTTGTAGTTCTGCAACAGCTTGAGGGCCGCCAGTTTGACATCCCTGCTCTAGAAAGACCACAATTGATGCAAAGTGCAGAGAATCTCTGACATTTAAACTGTGCTGTAAGCTCACAAAGGAAGTTGGGAGCTCCCTTGATTTCTGTCAGGATCGAGAAATATTTTTCAATATTTGCAGCATTTTCAAAGGGATACAACACGTGCATACATTGCAGCGATCTACTGAATATGTTTTATATTGCTCAGACATACACCTTTAAGCGGCACTCCACCCAAAAACCGAAGTTCTGCTTTAAGCAACCCCCGCCCTGTTTGCCACATTTGCCATGTCTTTTTTTGGGGGCATACAGGAAGCGCAACGCGACTCGCTCATGAGTAGTGTGCACCTGGCTGTGAAGCCATAAGCTGTCACAGCTGGGTGCCCACAGTTGTAATGCCGGTGAGAGGAGAGGGAGAGAACCAAGGGTCCGGGCAGCTGCAACGCTGGATCTTGGGACAGGTGAGTGTCTGTTTATTTAAAGTCAGCAGCTACACTTTATGTAGATTCTGACTTTAATAAACATAAAAAAAAAAAAAAAAGGAAGCTCCGCTGTAAATATAGTTAGCTAAATCTTTACCCAATAGGTATCATGGCAAAAAACATTTTTACAATGAGTTTGATGAGAAAAGATTGAGAAATCTTACACAATGCAACAATTCATCTGTGTTTAAAACTCCAACACTGAAACTTCTCAAATTTGTGTTCAAATATTCGTAGAAAAATGGCTTGTTAAGTCTCGTACACACGATGCGATTGTTGGCAGGGGATTGTCTGTTGACAGACTGTTGTCCTAAAATCTGACTGTTAGTACGCTCCTTCTGACAATTGTTGTCCAACTTTCGACCAACAAATGTTGGATGGCAGGCTCATAAATTTTCGGTGGATAACAGTCTGTTGTCTGATTTTTATATCGTCAGTACACAAGTCTGTCACACAAAATTTGAAAGTACACACACGCATGATCGGAAGCAAAGAACGAGCCAGTCTTGTAAACTAGCGGTCGTAATGGAGAATTAAAATTTGTGACGCAGCAAATTATGAAATGTCGAAATGCAGTGCACATTCTCTCTAATGAAGCTGCTTTGCTGGTGATGCTGATGGAGTTATAGCAAACGTATTTTGTTTTCTAGTGATATCAAGAATAATATTATGCTTGTTGTTTTTTTGTTTTTTTTGGCCAAGTTACCACAACGCTATTATCCACATAGTTGATGTCTGCCCTGGGGTACACAGGTTTCACCAACTCGAGCAGTTTCTCCAAAGCTGCCTTCCTCAATATTTTATTGGAGTAGTCTCTACTCTTGACCTTCCAGAAACAGGGCAGCTCCTGGTACAGGTCAATGAATTAGGCTAGAAAATCAGGAAAATAAATGTATCCGTCATGATAAAGGATATGATGCCTGCAAGACAGAACACAAGACAGACCATAATGTCTGGCCTAACTCATAAGCTAGTCCCAATATAGACCTCAATCTAAGCAGTATAGGTCACTACCCACCCATGCCACAATTTCCAAATGTCCCTTCCTTTTATGTCTCCTTTGTGTTGGGGATCGTTCATCCTGCACTCCAAGATCGCTCCTACGGCCATTCCATCAACCGTGCGTTCTGGCTTTATATACACTGTGCATGCATAAAACACCGCTCTCAGTGCATCATGACGCTGGGGCGTGACCATCTCTCTTCTGCATGCGACACACATGGCGGATTCAGCAGATTGCAGGCAGCCCCGTGGTGGAGCTCATAGGAGGCACAAAGCAACCCCCATGAGCAAGGGTGAGATGGTGGAAATGGTGCGCATCCTAGAGAACCACGATTATGACTGCAAGCTGTGCAGTTATGAAGGGCCCAACAGCCGAAAAGGACCTAATTTTGGAGAAGGTCACCGCCGTTTTGCAGTGCGAATTTTCAGTGGAACGATCAAAGGACCAAATCAGAAAATGATGGTCTGATCTCAAACACCGTGAATAAGACCAGATGGAGTACATACATTAGATCATAAAAAGAAGTAAGCAATATTTGTATATAACCAATATGTATATGTGTAAATTAACTGTCTGTATATGCTCTTTCTCCAAGTAGCTCTAGAGAATTATATATAAGGTTTTCTAAAATCTTTGTATGACTTGGTATTCTAAAGATGCAAGTAATTATAAAGAAGAAATTAACATTCTTATTTGATCATGTTTTTGGACATTTCTTTATTTTTGGAACTCATTTGTTTCTTCTTTCAGCAGGGAGGCACCAAAAAAGGAGGCTCCAGCCAAGCCACCACAAGGGACAAAGGGAGGCTACCCTCGCTCAGGCTCCAACAGGGGAGGCAACAAGGCCATCTTCATCCCAAAAACGTAATTGCCAACTTCAAACACACTCATTTAGCCACTGTTTTTAGGTTGGCCAAAGGCCACGGGCTTGGGGCAGAACTTAAGGGGTAAAGAACACTTTCTGGTTGCTGCCTGGCTCATCAGTGCGCATTAATGCAGCCTTGCCAGTATAGACATGGGTAGAGGAGAGGCGCCGGGGGTCACACAGAGTCACGCCTCCTGCTAGGATGATCATCATATATCTCCTATCCCATAGGAGACAAGAGGGGTGGGGGGCAACTGCTGGACTTTTTCAATGTTGGCACTTGTCAAGTGTTTGCCCTCTGTAAAATGACATCACCTTCCCTTTTTTATGCATTTTTCTCAGAAAAACAACCAGAGTGTAGCATGGTGGAGTCCACTAGTCAGGAGCAAACATTAACATCAGACCAAGTGCAAGGTTGGTCAACTAATGTAGCAAAATGGATGCTAGACACAGATGTGACTTGGGGTGGCTTAATGAAAGGTGTATTGTTTATTTTTAGAGGAAAGTGAGTGTGGTCAGGTCACCCAGGATGCTTCTTTGGAGCCATGGGATCTGACTCCTGGTCCTAACTAATGTGAATTGTAATGTTTCTGTGTTTTTAAGAATATAAAACCCCAAATTTGAAGGTACCCCCAAATTGGGCCTTAACATTCTTATTTCCATCATGATCACATGCCTAAAATGTGTGTATTTCCATACATCTAGTTTGCCAAAGCCCCAAAACACACAGTGTGTCATCATGTGCTCTCTACCATCACTGGGTATCAATGGACAAGTTTTGGGGTGCAACCCTTTCCTCATAACTAAAGTAGAGGATGTAGAAAGTAGAGGAAGGGATTGTACCCATTGATACCCTGTGATGGGAGATAGCACATGTTGACATACTGTGTGTTTGTGGGTTTAGAAAAAAAAAAAGATGTTTGTAACTACCGTACACACATTTTTGGCATGTAATCATAAGAGACATTTAATTGTTATGCCTCTACGTGTATGTGGCTTCGAATTTGGGCTTTTAGAGGGGTGAGATCACCCCATCTGAGGAAGGCAACATCCACACAGTCTTGGGATACTAATGTCTCATTTGGCCTTTACTTTACCAAACTCAAACTGTAAGTTCCGGAGTTTGGGATGTGTACATTTGTGAACATATTAGACAGATAAGACACAGACAACAGTAGTTCAAATGAAATATGAGTTTATGATCTAAAACATTTTTTAGACATGATCAACTACAATTTTCTGTCAAGTCACTGCCCCTCTACCCACAAAATAATCAATGTATTTCTGCCGTAAATCTCTGGCAATTTGTGAAGGCAATCCAGCACGGGCATTTTCAATAGCCATCAGCACGCCCTCAGATGGATGAGCTGCAGCCTCTTCAGCTGGGCCTGCCACTGCAGGGTCCACGTCACTTGGCAGTGAGGCTAGGTAGCTGGTAGCATTCCTCCTTTAAAAAATCACGTAGGATACAGCAGCACGGGACAACATGGTTTATTTTGTAGAGTGACAGGTTAATTGGAGTCAAAAACAGTATGAAATGACTCGATAGGATGCCAAAGGTGTTTTCGACCATTCTTCTGGCATGAGAGAGCCTGTATTTGATTATTCTCTGCTCTGGGGTGAGGTTCCTCATAGGAAACGGCTTCATCAGATGTTCCCCCAGAGCAAAGGCTTCATCTGCAAAAAAAAAAATTGAGGCCCTCAACATTCTCCTCAGCAGGTGGCAAGTTTAATGTGCCATTCTGGAGACGCTTGTAGAACTCTGTCTGCATAATCACTCCTCCATCAAAGTTGTGGTCATCCTTCCCAACTTCCAGATACAAAAAAAACATGATTGGCAGACACTTCAGCTAGCATGACTATACTGTAAAAGCCATTAAAATTAAAATAATATGAGCCAGAATTGGGTGGTGGGACAATCCGAACATGCTTGCCCACCACAGTTGGGAAAATCCCACTGATCCTGGAACTGGGCTGCAACATCCTGCCATTGCTCTGGGTTGGAAGGAAACTTTGGATTAATAAAGAAAAAAGAAATGACTACTTCTGCACATAACATTGCAAGCATATTTGACACAAACATGCTTAGCCAACATAAGGATAAAACTTGAATGAGTATTTAAAGACAAAAGTGTAAGGTCAACTTATCTGATTCCTCACCCCTTCTGGTGGCCCATTAGACAAATTTTAGGGTTTGGGGGTGGTAATGGGTAGATGTTTTGGACAGGTAACACTCTTCACTTCCATGAGAGCTGTTGGTATAAATAATCTGTGATAGTTTGGCCAGCCCCTCCTTACACTATTGGCAGCCCAGTGCACAAGTAAGAAGTGTCATAATCTAAAAATCTGGATACACATTGTCCAAATTGCAGTACATTTTGACATTCTGAAATAACCTATCAATATAATAGGCAACAAAAAACGTTCTAGGTTACAATTTGTAGGTAATCAGTGTGTATGGGTTTTGCAAAGTCAGCAGATAGAGTATTTGTTTGTGGTGGGGGGGGGGGGGGGGTTCCAAATGATTTTGGGCCCAAAAAAATGGCCTGAATTTGAGGACAACAATAATATTTGTACTCATTTTAGGGATTGTTTAGGGTAAGCCTTGTAATGTAGCTGACAAAAAGCATTGTTAAGTTACTAGGCTAGGTGTGTAGACATGTGCACTGACAAAAAATTCGTTCATTTTCGTTTCCGTTTCAGGAATTTAAAAAATTCTGAAATTTCAGGAATTTTCACATTTCGATTTTTCAGGAATTTTCACATTTCGATTTTTCGGATTTCCGAATTTCGGATTTTCGAATTTTCGGATTTCTGAATTTCCGGATTTCCGAATTTCCGGATTTCCGAATTTTAGATTTTCGGAATTCTGAATTTTCAGAAATTCGGAAATTCGAAAAATCGGAAAAAAAGAAAGAATCTGCTTAATTCTAAATAATAACTATTAAATTATTGAAATTCGGAAAGTCGAAATTTCGCAAATTGAAAAATTCGGTAATTCAGAATTAACAAATTTGTCAAAATTTGTTAAAAAACGAATTTGGAACTAAACTAATTGTCTATATGTCTGTAGGTGTGTATGGGCCCTGGATAGCATGCCGGAGAGGTTAGTGAAGGAAAACATGCATGTAGGCCAAAAAAGGAGCAGGAAAAGCTTACAGCATGCATGAGGACAAAGAGGACATTCACAGCATATTACAATATTGATAATTATGTAATCAACAAATTAATACAATACATTAGCAAACATTAATACATAGAAATGTGTCCTTAAAGGTAAAAACTTACCCTAATATAGTCTTGAATAATGGCTGAGCAGGTCTCTGGAATAATGAGTCCCAGAAACTGGGGAGAGATCCCAGTCGTAAACTTGAGGTCCTGAAGACTTCTCCCCATCACTAAGTACCGCTACGAGCTTTTTCTCTGGAGTGATGGCAAGCCTAATGCATGTGTCCTGCTTCTTAATATTGGGGGTCACAAATGCCAAGAGTTGGTGAAAGCAGGGATTCGTCATCCGGAGATAATTTTTGAAAATCATCCGGATTATTCTCCTGGAGCTCCAGCAGCAATGGCATATGACATAATTGGTCATGATTAAGCAACCAATTTTTGGTCCAAGAACTCCTCCTCCTCCTGTTCCTGGACTGGACTTGATCAAAGCAATAACTCGAAGCCCAATAATAACAAGTTCTCTCCTCCAATTATGCAACATGGCTGGTTGACGAACAACCGTTTAGAATCTAACTGAAAAGCGCAAATCAACACTCACAAAACTTCTACTAACACGAAATTAGCAGAAGGAGCCCAAAGGGTGGCGCTTGAGAAATTAACTTCCTCTTTATAGTCTCCTAGTACGTCCAGTACATCACAATGTTCGTGTTTGTTGGCCGACAATTGTGTGCCGTTAGTATACAAGACAAGTTCCTGGCACAAGCCCTTTGGACAAAAATTGGACGCTTGGTTGGCCAACAATCGGATCATGTGTACGAGGCTTTAGAGTTCCTTCTTGCCATCATTTAGTCAACTCATTTTGCTTGAATGCCCTTAAAAATGTGTCTAGACCTGCTCTTGAAATTGAATTCCAGACGTATTAAACAGGTTTCATTACAAGATATATGATTTTTGTTGGTTTGGTTTGGTTTATTTGAGAAAAAAATGTCATCCTGTTCCTTTGAATCTTCTTGGATTAAAGCATGAAAACCACAATTATAAAAAAATCAAAATCAAATGTACATTCTGAAAATGAAACATTTTGAACAAAATTCTGCTGGTGTATAGCTATATATTTTATGCATTGGGTATTTATGTGTATAGTGGCAGAAACTAAAAAATGATAAGAAGATATGGTAGGACCATGGTTAACATTTTGCATCAAGGCAGAGAGAATAAATATTATATTATTATTATACAGGATTATTTTGTTGAAAGGACCTGAAATATATGAGTATAGGGTTTTTATCCACAATAATATGATCATGCAAAGCAGTTATGTGTTGTATTCTGCAACAGTAACCAAATACTAATGAAAGAATTACAGTGTTAACACAAGACATAAACTTTTGTATAAACCAGAACCAGAAAAATACACAAACATTGGAAAGACATATGCAGAGGCATGCATTGTACATAAACACAGATCTCTACTTAGAGATAGTATACCTGTAATATATACAGAATGTGGAGATAGCAAACATAAATTACTGGAGATCACAAAAATATACACAAAACAAAGCACTGTGTTATAAAAAATATTAATGAGTAATTTCTTTGATTTTTGTTTTCACTTTTAATTGTGCTGTAATAAAGAAAAACCCTGAACTTTGATTTAGGATTGCCACATGCCCAGTACTCAACAAAAAAGTATATTTTGGGGTCCTCTGTCCAGCAGTGCCATTTTAGTCCACCTGGCATAAGTTCTACATTTGGATTGGAATTTATTATTATTTATTATCAAGATTTCCTTGTTATCAAATCTTATCTCTATGCAACCTGGATGACTCAACCAACTGACAAGACAGTAGAAGAGATGGCCCCAAGTTACCTTTGGAGAGATATTAGAAGTTCAATGACTGAAACTAAATGATCCTTTTTTTTATTATTACAAACTCTTTTTACATTCTGTATTTACTAAAGTTATTAACGTTGGACCTATAACGGTACCGGTGTCGGTACTAAGCATTTGCACAAGTACTTGTACAAATGCTCCAATACTTAAACCGATACCTTCAGACTCAGTTCACATATGTGCGGCCTACTTTGCAGTGCAATTTCAAAGCCTAGTCCGGTGCAAATTCATTCAGCGGTTCAGGTGTGATTCCAATGCGAATTGTAGTATATGAGATTAGAAATCGCACCTGAAATGGACTGAAATCTTACAGGCTCTTTTTCAAATTGCACTGCGGCTGGCCTGCACATATGTGAACAGGCTGTAAGAACTCAGTGAAATGAAAACTGATGTGAAACTGATGTCTCTACAAGTAAAATCTGTGTGGTTTTCCCATCAGTTTCCATGCATGTATGGTGTGAATCATACGTGTCATTAAGGGTTGACTTTTGAGGCTGGAGCTCCGAGTCTTCTGTATACCCAGCCTCTCTGGTTATACCAGCCTCTCTGTATATACCCAGCCTATCTTCTGTATACCCAGCCTCTCTGGTTATACCAGCCTCTCTTTATATACCAAGCCTACCTTCTGTATATACCAGCCTCTCTGTATACCCAGCCTATCTGTATATACCCAGCTTATCTTCTGTATAACCAGCCTCTCTGTATATACCAGCCTCTCTGTATTTACCCAGCCTCTCTTTATATAACCAGCCTCTCTGTATTTACCCAGCCTATCTTCTGTATACTCAGCCTCTCTGTATATACCTAGCTTAATTTCTGTATAACCAGCCTCTCTGTATATACCAGACTCTCTGTATATAACCAGTCTCTCTGTAGATACCCAGCCTCTCTGTATATACCCAGCCTCTCTGTATATACACTAGCCTATATTTATACCCAGCCTCTCTGTATATACCTAGCCTATATTCTATATACCCAGCCTATCTGTATTCACCTAGCCTCTCTGCATACACAAGCCACATCTGGTGGCAGGTGACGTGACAAGCTCTCTGGTGACCCCGATGTAATGAGGGTGGCTTTGGGGGCCCTTATGTAATAATATATAATGTTCTATATATACACACACACACGCACACACACACACGTATATTATATACATGTGTATGCCTGCGTAAGACTCTCTTTACTTCGCTGCTATGGGATCTAGCCCCGATCATTTGTAGACCTAGCAATGCCGCTGGTGTGAACAAGTCCTAAAAAAACTGTAATGGTAATTGGTATCTGCGAGTTCTTGAAAAAAAGTATCGGTACTCGTACTCTGTCTTAAAAAACTGGTATCGGTACATTATTAAAAGTAATAATATGTCTACTTAAGATGTACTAATTGCAAGAATAGGATTGGCTTCCTTGGCCCATATACAGACTAGAGAAGCTTTTTTTTTTGCATTAAAAAGAAATTATGTGATTTTTGTCTATAAATTTTATTATACTGACTGTCAAACACAGATTAACGTTTTTCATCGATGTAGTGGTCTTAAAAAGCTCACATGAGAAAAAAAGAGTTAAGCAAAGATTTATGAGTACTGGGGACTACTACGTAAATAGTATGAAGTGACATACTTATCTCAGATCTTCTTCCAGCCACATATAGAATGTCATGCCGCTGACAATCTAAATAGCAAGAGACATACTCAGGCTTGTTTTTAGCCCTTCAATTACATACATATGTAGGTTGGCCAAAAGACATAAAATGACAATAAACAAACAATTGTTTTCTGCAATGACACAGTTATGAACACACATGCCTATAATGGTCATATGTGTATAGCTATGCATTTTGACAGCTGAAACAACTACTTTTTCTTAATCAAGCATGTTCAAATCTAGTTCTCCCAAGATTTAGTCCAGGGGTGTCTGCACCTGTCAGACATACACTTCGACACATAATTATTCCCTGATCCAGCTATCAAATTGAGTGACAAATCATTTCTATATTTAACCATATGCTTCCACTCTAGAAGTTTTCATTTATTCTTCATATAATCTTTGTGAATGAACCTGTACATAAGGAATACTGTCAACATTGATTGTGCATAATGTGCAGTAAAATTAGCAAGCATGTACAATAAAACAATTGGGAAAAAATGGTTGGGATGAAAATACTACATGCTTAATGTTTTTCTCAATTGATAGTTGGTTAGTGGTTTGTGCTCTTGCCTTGCATTAATGGGGTGTTGGATTCAGTCCTCAATAGGGACAGTGGAGTTTTCATGTTCCTCCTGTTTTCATGTAGGTTTCCTATGGACGCCACCACTTTCTTTCACAGACCTAAAACATTCACCCACACTGGGCATAGAATGCATTCTGTTATGATTGTGTAGAACTCCTGCTCTTAGCAGAAGTGTCCCCAACTTAAATTTAGTACCCCAGGGCTGTAGTCAATCTGATCTCTATTTATGCCTCGCTTCAGTTTTCCCTTAACTCAGTTTCATTGTCTGTTACCTTTAGCAGGGGAGTGGCCCTGGCAATAGTGTTAGAGAATACAATAATCTTGATTTATAAATATTTATGCCTCCCTGGCCAATTACTGGGGGTGATCATGATAGGGAGGATATAAATATTTGGGGTGATTTTCTGGAAGTTCATTTGCCTCCCATGCATTGCCTGGTGAGGAGGTGTGTGTGCCTGTCTGTATTCTCTCTTTCTCCAAGGCCTCCTCCCTAAGGGGAAGGGAGAGGTGTGCTGTGCTACAGGGTGGCCCAAGTCTAAAGCAGCTCTCAGGCTACTTTCAGACTGGGGCATTGTGGGCGTCGGCGGTAAAGCTGCGTTATATTTAGCGCAGTTTTACCATTGTTTTAGCGGCCCTATTCGGCCGCTAGCGGGCGGTTTTAACCCCCACTAGCAGCCGAAAAAGAGTTAAAACCACCCACAGCGGCGCTTTGCCAGTGGGTTTGTGGCGCTGCCACATTGTTTTCAATAGGAAGGGGCACTTTAGGAGCGGTAAATACACCGCTCCTATAGCACTGCAAAGATGTGGTTTGCAGGACTTTTTTTGCTGTCCTGTAAGCGCACCACTCCAGTGTGAAAGCACTCGGGTTTTCACACTGGAGACACAGGAGAGGCTCTTTACAGGCGCTATTTTTAGCGATGTATCACCTGTAAAGCTCCTCAGTGTGAAAGTAGCCTTAGATACACAATGATCATTGCTGGCTGCTATAGCCACCGGCAGTCATCGCCTGAAAAAAATGCAACAGGCTGGTTGTACTGAAGTCGATTGATGGATCAACTTCAGTACAACCAGTCTGCTCATATCTGGATTGAACTTGAACCTCAGCCATTCCCTGAAGAACCAGCCAAGATCTGATCCATCTATGGCTGGCTTAAGGCCTGCAGTTTCCTATTATGCTACTGGAAGGTACATCCAGGGCAAGTAGAGCAGGAAAGTGACTAGATTGGAACACCAAGGGTTAGATTTTGTCTGCTCAAGACTGTTCACTAGAGCTGGGTTCAGGCTGTGGACATTGTAGGGAGTTCTGGTGGTTCATCCAAGACGTTTGTGTCCTGCTTGCCACGCTGAAGAGTACAGAGTGTCAGTTCAGGCTTAAAGGACCTTTTTCAGCATTGATTGTAAGTAGAGCCTGGAGTCTGCATTTTTGGTTGTTTTCTGAAATCCTGTGTCCCCAATCCTTGGTGTTTTATAAACTTCTCTAGCGCAATTTATTTCACCCCACAAAGAGTGAAGAATTTGACTTAGAGCTGAAATTCTAGCTCACCAAGCCACCTGGGGGTCCTCCACCACCACTGCCTAGGGGGAATAGGGTGCTGCAACAGTAAGAGCAATATATTGTAAGATCCATTGGTGGAGGGACAAATATAGCTAATCTGTTTGTTTTATTAAAGTATTGCAGAATATAATAGCACTATCTACATCATAAAAGTTAATATTTATAATGCTAGCAATACATCAATATCACCTTATTTTGTCAAGAGATTAAAGTATCCTAGGTGATAATCAATAGTTTAGAAGTTACACAAATCAAGACTGCCTGCTGAGATATGAACATGATCCATAGCATGGGCCATTATTATGGACCATTGTCTACTTACGTGTTAAACCCAGAACAATGGACATAGATCACAATATTTCTACAAATAGTGAGGTTTCTTCTCTGTGTGTAAAGCTGCCTATACAATGCTCAAATTTTGTCTGAAATTCAACTTGGCTCTGCTGACACCACCTTGGTCAACAAACTTCGATTAAGAAATTGAAGGTGTCCGATGGAAAAACAGTTAATTGCAATCAGCTGCAGCTACTGTTCTGGTTTCTGGCAGCCGCGGGTGCTGGTATTAAGAATATAATAGCCATACATGACCAGCTTGAGTATTTTACTGTATATAAGATGCCCTTACCTCTTTCTGTAAAATATTGGTCCTCTCTTGAAGCAAATGCCCAGGTTTTGCAGCTGGGTTCCCTGAGCTTATCAACACCAAGACCCAGCTGGCATGTACGCATTGCCAGGAGAAGTGATGTCATGCATAGTTCAGTCACTTAAATATGACAATAATGCAGGACGCCACACCAATGACCAACAATGTAGGCGCCTTTTCACACTGCCCGGGTGCCGGCGCAAAGCACTGCTAGTTTTAGCGGCGCCTTACCGCCATTTTTTGCGGTGCTTTTTGGGCACTAGCAGGGCAACCCCACGCTAGTGGCTGAATAAAAGGTTAAAAACTCCCGCAAAGCGCCACTACCAAGGCGCTTTGCAGGTGTTTCGGCGGCGCTGCCCATTGATTTCAACGGGCAGGGGCGCTTTAGGAGCAGGGTATTCACTGCTCCTAAAGAGCTGCAAATAAGCGGTTTGCCTGACTTTTTTTTGATGTCCTGCCAGCACAGCACCCCAGTGTGAAAGCACTCGGTCTTTCACACTGGGAATGCAGATGAGGCTTTTTTCAGGTGCTATTCTTAGCGCTAAAGCGCCTAAAAAAGCCTCCAGTGTGAAAGGGGTTTAAGAAGTAAATACACCACTTGACAACTATATAAGGAGCGTTACCCATTTTGTAGATGCAAGGATTGTGCTATACAGTATAAATTATACCCTTTTAAAATCATACCCACTGTCCAATAAGATGTGATCACATGTACTGTTTGGTGCTTTCCTCTCTTTAAGATGCCCATTTGTCTCCCAGGCGTTTGGAGGAGCCTTGTGTACTGGCATACATAGTGTTTTGTTTTTAAATGGAAAGTATTTTTTATCAACATGAATACAATGTATATGAGTTCTGATATTCAAATACTTATTTATAAAACAAATTTCTATGTTGTTACCTTTAGCGGTTCACACAGCGGGCGGCACGACTTGCAGCGCCGCGACCTGCACACGATCAGCGGCGACTTGCAAAACGACTTCTGTATAGAAGTCAATGCAAGTCGCCCGAAGTCGCCGCAAAAGTAGTACAGGAACCTTTTTTCTAAGTCGGAGCGACTTGAGTCGCTCCTATTAGAACGGTTCCGTAGTACAGAACGGAGCGCGACTTGTCAGGCGGCGAAGTCGCCTGGACAAGCCGCCCCTGTGTGAACCGAGCCTTAGAGCAGATTTTCCATGGATTGGCAGATGTCAGATCTTTATTCGATACTGAAAAAACATTTACATTGACCTATGAGATGCTATGTGAGCATTGCAGAAACAAAGTCATGTACGGTGGGGACAGAAAGTATTCAGACCCCCTTAAATTGTTCACTCTTTGTTATATTGCAGCCATTTTCTAAAATTATTTAAGCTCATTTTTTTTCCTCATTAATGTACACACAGCACCACATATTGACAGAAAAACACAGAATTGTTGACATTTTTGCAGATTTATTAAAAAAGAAAAACTGAAATATCACATGGTCCTAAGTATTCAGACCCTTTGCTCAGTTATTAGTAGAAGCACCCTTTTGATTTAATACAGCCATGAGTCTTTTTGGGAAAGATGCAACAAGTTTTTCACACCTGGATTTGGGGATCCTCTGCCATTCCTCCTTGCAGATCCTCTCCAGTTCTGTCAGGTTGGATGGTAAATGTTGGTCTCTCCAGAGATGCTCAATTGGGTCAGGGCTCTGGCTGGGCCATTCAAGAACAGTCACAGAGTTGTTGTGAAGCCACTCCTTCGTTATGTTAGCTTTGTGCTTAGGGTCATTGTTTTGTTGGAAGGTAAACCTTCAGCCCAGTCTGAGATCCTGAGCACACCGGAGAAGGTTTTCATCCAGGATATCCCTGTACATGGCTGCATTCATATTTCCTTCAATTGCAACCAGTCCCCCTGTCCCTGCAGCTGAAAAACACCCCCACAGCCTGATGCTGCCACACCATGCTTCACTGTTGTGACCCTATTGGACAGGTGATGAGCAGTGCCAGGTTTTCTTCACACATACCGCTTAGAATTAAGGCCAAAAAAAAGTTCTATCTTGGTCTCATCAGACCAAAGAATCTTATTTCTCACCATCTTGGAGTCCTTCAGGTGTTTGTTTTAGCAAACTCCATGTGGCTTTCACGTGTCTTGCACTGAGGAGAGGGCCACTCTGCCATAAAGCCCCGACTGGTGGAGGGCTACAGTGATGGTTGACTTTCTACAACTTTCTCCCATCTCCGGACTGCATCTCTGGAGCTCAGCCACAGTGATCTTTGGGTTCTTCTTTACCTCTCTCACCAAGGCTCTTCTTCCCCGATAGCTCAGTTTGGCAGGACGGCCAGCTCTAGGAAGGGTTCTGGTCGTCCAAAAAGTCTTCCATTTAAGGATTATTGAGGCCATTGTGCTCTTAGGAACCTTAAGTGCATCAGAAATGTTTTTGTAACCTTGGCCAGATCTGTGCCTTGCCACAATTCTGTCTCTGAGCTCTTCAGGCAGTTCCTTTGACCTCATGATTCTCATTTGCTCTGACATGCACTGTGATCTGTAAGGTCTTATATAAACAGGTGTGCGGCTTTCCTAATCAAATCCAATCAGTATAATCAAACACAGCTGGACGCAAACGAAGGCGTAGAACCATCTCAAGGATGATCAGAAGAAATGGACAGCAACTGGGTTAAATATATGAGTGTCGCAGCAAAGGGTCTGAATACTTAGTGCCATGTGATATTTCAGTTTTTCTTTTTTAATAAATCTGCAAAAATGTCAACAATTCAGTGTTTTTCTGTCAATATGGGGTGCTGTGTGTACATTATTGAGGGAAAAAATGAACTTAAATGATTTAGCAAATGGCCGCAATATAACAAAGAGTGAAAAATGTAAGAGGGTCTGAATTCCGTCCCCACTGTATGTATTCATACCAGACAGGTATAAAGCTTTGAGAGAAAGCTATAACTAAATGTAGGAGTCCACCTCCCATGTGTGACTTTTAGGATTGTCCTCAACTTTTTTGTATTGCCAAGCAGAAAAAATCCAGCCTTGTTTACGTATATTTATTTTCCAGTGAGCTGAAGTTTCCCATAATGGTTTCTAGTTTACATCCAATACCACACTGACCCCCATTGTGAGTATGGATATGAGCCTGGAATCAAAGTTCACAGTCCCATTCTGCTATCAAACTCCCAGAACACCAAGTACTCTTTATATATCAGGCAGAAAACAATATAATGAAAAGATTTTTTCAGTACACACACACACACACACACACACACACACACACACACACACACACACACACACACACACACACACACACACACACACACACACACACACACACACACACACACACACTGTACAGTTTTAAGAGTATCTAAACTTTAAGATCCTTGCTGGTATCTTACACAAGCTCTATTTAGTGTATGTGGGTGATAAGACATTGGAGAAATATATCCACAAAACATTTTTTATTCACCATACAGTAGCTAATATAACATGTATGTCAGACATTTTCTGCAAGTACGTTCCCATTATTAATTTTCTTTTTATTTAGGCCCCAGTTTTATTAGGACCCCCAACAGGCATTTGTACCTTTGAAATCGATATTACAGTATCATTGACCTCCCTGTAAAATAATCCAGTGCTTTGACCATGGAGGGTAACGGAATACTTTAATTTTAAATGCAGCCCCTCCAGTTGCTTATACTTACCTTCCCTTTGCTCCCCTACTATTGTGTTCAGCCACTGAGATCAAAGTAAAATTATGTGGTGCTTCCAGGCATGGAAATCGTGTGACTCCCTCCCATTTCACATGACAGCACTGTTGATTGAAGATTGGCTATATTTTTCAGGGTCTCTTATAAAGCATACTGGCATGCAATGGAGGAAGAGGAAATACTTTTGGCAAACTTTCACTGTGCTCTAAAAGGATTTATATTCACCTCTGCGCCTTTAAATCAGACTACAGGTACAAAAGTAGGGTTGACACCTCATCACTTTAAACCCAAACACATATGACTTGCACAGGTTCTGAGGCTAATTTAATTCAGAAAAGTCACCACATGAGTTTTATTACCACCTTAATCAGCCACAGAATCTGTGTAATTAATATGTGTTCGGGTTTAAAAGGATGAGGTGGCAACGTTATACATAAGGCTGTTAGCAGAATGCAAAAGAAGAGCACTTACATTTACAAACAAGAGGGATCAAGGTTGTCAAATGAAGGAAAATATTTAATGGCATCTTTTTATAACCATGCTAGATCAGCCTTTTACATGATTTATTCAGATGTGAATACAATTTGAGACAATGACTGCATGAATGTTAAGACTATACATGTCTTCCATAAGTAACGATGGGTGTGGTCACTGGTCAGAACCATTCGTCAAGCTGTTCAATATTCAAATTGATATTGATCCATAATTGGAATTGGTGGCTTCTATACAGTTGTGCTCATAAGTTTACATACCCTGGCATAATTTATGATTTCTTGGCCATATTTCAGGGAATATGAATGATAACACAAAAACATTTCTTTCACTCACGGTTAAGTCCCTTTCACATGGGACGGATCCGTGATGATCCACCAGATGAACATCCGCTTGCTCAGCGGGCATCGCTCTGTTGATCCCCGCTGAGCCAGCGGATGACAGGGCGGTCCCTGCACACTGTGCAGGGACCGCCCTGTGAGATCTCCGCTCTCCTCTATGGGGGATCGGATGAACACGGACCGTCTGTCCGTGTTCATCCAATCTGCTCTGCAGACCGATAGAAAAATAGGATTTTCCTTTGTCTGCAGAATCAGACCATAGTGGAGACGGATGATATCGGGTGTCAGCGGATGTTCATCCGCTGACATCCGCTATCCCAAAGGGATGCATGTATGTTCGTATTTAATCCGAAAATGGATGGATGAAATACGGACATACGGCCCGCACATGTGAAAGGGGCCTAAGTGTTTGGCTGAAGCCATTTATTATCAATCAACTGTGTTTACACATTTTTAAATCATAATGGCACCAGAAACTACCCAAATGACCCTGATCAAAAGTTTACATACCCTGGGGATCTTGGCCTGATAACATGCACACAAGTTGAGACAAAGGGCTTTGAATGGCTATTAAAAGGTAACACATGTGATCTGTTTGCTTGCAATTGGTGTGTGTATAAAAAGTCAACAAGTTTCTGGACTCCTGACAGACCCTTGCATCTTTCATCCAGTGCTGCACTGATATTTCTGGACTCTGAGCCATGGGGAAAGCAAAAGAATTGTCAAAGGATCTGCAGGGAAAGATAGTTGAATTGTATAAAACAGGAAAGGGTATAAAAAGATATCCAAGGAATTGAAATGCCAATCAGCAGTGTTCAAACTCTAATCAAGAAGTGGAAAATTAGGGGTTCTGTTGAAACCGCGGTCATGTAGACCAACTAAAAGCTTAGCCACAACTGCCAAGAAAAAAAATTGTTTGGGATGCAAAGAAAAATCCACAAATAACTTCAGGTGAAATACAGGACTCCCTGAAAACATGTGGTGTGGCTGTTTCAAGATACACAATAAGGAGGCACATGAAGAAAGATGGGCTGCATGGTCGAGTCACCAGAAGAAAGCCATCAGTACACAAATGCCACAAAGTATCCCGCTTACAATATGCTAAACAGCACAGAGACAAGCCTCACACCTTCTGGTACAAAGTCATTTGGAGTGATGAGACCAAAATTTTGCTTTTTGGCCACAACCATAAACACTACATTTGGAGAGTAGTCAACAAGGCCTATGATGAAAAGTACACCATTCCTACTGTGAAACACAGAGGAGGATTGCTGATGATTTGGGGATGTGTGAGCTACAGATGCACAGGAAATTTGGTCAAAATTGATGGCAAGATGAATGCAGTATGTTATCAAAAAATACTGGAGGAACATTTGAAATCATCAGCCAGGAAGCTGCGCATGGGACGAATTGGAGATTCCAGCATGACAGTGATCCAAAACACAAGGCCATGTTGACCTGTCTTTGGCTACAGCAGAATAAAGTGAAGGTTCTGGAGTGGCCATCTCAGTCTCCTGACCTCAGTATCATTGAGCCACTCTGGGGAGATCTCAAACGTGCAGTTCATGCAAGACAGCCCAAGAATTTACAGGAACTGGAGGCTTTTTGCCAAGAGGAACAGGCAGCTTTACCATCTGAGAAGATAAAAAGCCTCATCCACAAATATCACAAAAGACTTCAAGCTGTCATTGCTGTTATTAAGTACTGGGGTATGTAAACTTTTGATCAGGGTCATTTGGGTAGTTTCTGTTGTGATTATGATTTAAAAAGAGTAAAACACAGTTGATTGATAATAAATGGCTTCAGTCAAACACTAACCATGAGAAAAAGAAAAGTTTTTGTGTTATCATTGTTATTCTCAGAATAATTTCCAAGAAATCATAAATTCTGCCAGGGTGTGTAAACTTATGAGCACAACTGTATATAGGTAGATTAAATCTACAATGGCCTATATTGTTAAAATATCCAGCACTTATTTAGATGAACTTTATAATTGTGATGGTATGGATACTTTATTCCTGCTTTCTTTTCAATGCAATGTGTAAGCCCTTGTACACACAGTCGCAAAATCCGACGGAAAATGTCCGTGTTGTCGGATAATCGTGTGTGGGTTCCATTGGACTGTTTCCGTCGGAATATCCAACCAACAAAGTTTGAGAGCTGGATATACAATTTTCCGACAACATGATCCGATGCGCATCAGTTCCGATCGTGTGTAGCCTAGTCCGACTGACAAAGTGCCACGCATGCTCAGAATAAATTCTGAGACGGAAGCTCTCGGTCAGGTAAAACTACCATTCGTAATCGATATAGCACATTCGTCACGCTGCAATGTTAGAAATTCTTTAATGCAGCACATTCTCTTTTTCTTTATAATGCTACAAGAATTAAGTTGTTTTGCTGCTCATATTCACACACACTTTTCCAAAACGTATTTCTTTATTCTTTTTCCTCATTTCATGAATACATATTTTAATTCGTCACATCTCCCCAATCATATATTTATTTATTTTTTTGTTTAAATTTTGTGTTTTTTTTTTTTTAATCAATCCTTTTTTGTCATTTTGCTCATCTTTGGAATTTTTTTGGTGTGTTTTGTGTGTCAACTTACCACAACACCATTATTATCTTTTTATTTTATTGTTTTCTTTTTTAATCTCTAGGAGGTTGTTTGGTGTTGGTGCCCCTTGTTATTAATTTGACTTTGTATTTTTGAAATGTACCTGCTTACTCACAAATAAACTCTCCTTTTTGAAGTAAAACACATAGGCAAGTATTTCTTGAACCAAAAAATAACTTTATTTAGGTGTCACAAACAAATAAAGAGGGAGGCAGCGCTGGAGAAACTGGGGAGATTAGCAAAGCCTTTGGCCCCCAGGGCACACATCAACTATTTAAACGCAAAAATTGATGGCCTGAGGAGTACATATCTGAGGGAGAACAGTCTGGTCCTGAAGTCCAAGAAATCCGGAACAGCAGCAGATGACATCTATGTCCCCAGGCTGTGGTCATACAAAAGCCTGCATCTTCTGTTAGACCAGACTGAACCCAGGTCATCACTCTCTGGTCTTCCTTCCATGCTTCCTTCCAGGCTGTGGCTGTGGTGCTGGAGGTGTGGCAGAAGGAGGGGAGGAGGAGGAGTTTGGTCCAAATGACACAAGTGTGTTGTTTGTGTGATTTGGCCCTTCAAACCCTTATTGAGTGTTTGGATAATTAGTTCCTCACACATGAGGTGTTGCCCCTTCTCCATTTGCTGGAGTTTGCAGGTAGCCAAGGTGGCAAAGGCCTCTTGATATGTGGGGGTGGCTTTGAGGGCTGCTGAAGCCTCCCCAATTAGCTTCAGAGCCGACTCCTCCACATTCCCCCCCTTTCTGGCCCTTTTGGGTGGAAGGTGAAGGGGAGGGACCTGTGATTGAGTCAGGCTCCTAGGCCTGCCCACCTCTTGGCTGCCACTTACCCTTGCCTCCTCCTGGCTGCCACGTTCGACAGCCACCTCCTGGCTGCTGCATTCCACACTCTCCTCACTGAGGTCTTCCTGTGTATGAAAAAGGGACCTAGTTTTAGTTTTTGGTTCATCAAACACACACACAAATTTCAGCTCTTGACTGTTGCAAATTGTTAACAAATAGAAAAACTATCATTCTGAGCCCAGCATTTTTCATTCTTGGTCCAAATGTTTTGGCCACTACTGTCTATTGATATGTGAAACACTTTCTAAAATAAGCAATTAGTGAGCAACAATCAAGTTAACATCATTCATTTTTACTCCAAAAATATGTAGAACAATACTATACCTGGCTCAAGCTGGGCTCCTCCAGTTCTTCCTATCTGGAAGGCACAGGTTGGGTGTCAGAAGACTCAGCAGGGGTGGAATGAAGCGTAGAAGGAAGCATGGAAGGAAGAGTAGAGAGGGATTCCCTGACCTCAGCCTGGTCTGACAGAAAATGCATCCTCTCATAGTACCACAGCTTGGGGACATAAACTTCATCTGTTGCTGCTCCAGTTTGCATGGACTTCAGCACCTTCTTGCGCTCCCTCAGATATGTACTCCTCAGGCCACCAATTTTATTTTTTAAATATGTGATGTCTGCCCTGGGGACCACTAGCTTCACAAACTCCAGCAGTTTCTCCATCGCTGCCTGTCTCTTTAATTTGTTGCTGTAGTGGGGATGTGTAGCTTGCCACAGACAGGGCAGCTCCCTGTATTTGTTGATGAACAGGGGGAGAAAGCTGTGGTCGTTAAACCCATCCATATTATCTGCAAGACACAACACAAGACAAATGCTAATGTCAGGCTGAACTCTCCTAATCTTGTCCCATTATAGGCCTCAATCTAGAAACAGTATAGGCTAGTGATGTACCAAGTTAAAATTGTACCTTTGTTTGAACAATCGGCGCGTCAGCTTCTCCCTCTGCTCACAGATCATACGTACGACACGACGCGTGTTGCGTTTTATATACAGTGCGCATGCATGAAACTCCGCCTGCTCCTGACGTTCTTTCTAGTCTATTCCCCACCCCTTTTCTTTCGGGGCAGTGGGGAGAGCACATGGCGGAGACACAGCAGGGGCATGATCAGAATTACACTAAACGAGGAGGAGGACGAGGAAAGCCCGGAGCCTGAAATGTCCCGATCCCAGAGGAGAAGATTTAAGGCCTCAAATAAGTCTTTTGGAGAGATGTTGGAGCTGGTGGACATATTGAAGAGAAATGGCTATGGTGGGAAGTATGGACCTTACCCAAACCCAAATGTCACAAAGGCCAAGATCATGACTAAAGTTGTGAAGAGTCTTCAGAAGAATTTTGGGGTACGGGAAACAAGGATCAACTGACAAAACACTGGTCAGACCTGAAACTGAGGGAGCACGATCAGTACAGAAGGATCAAGCGAGTAGTTGTCGTGTGTTCATATTATTATTATTGCTTGCATACTGCTCCATGTGCTTTGAGTTAATGTTGTACAGTTTAAAATGGCCACTTCATAGGTTCAAACATTCGTAATAAACATAGTTCGTTAGCCCACTCCAAAGACAATGTTTTGCCAAGTTGCACTTGACTACATTTGTTCACACAACAGGTAAGTATTCCAGCTTTAGAAAGTGTCAAAAATAATGTTTTCAGCTTTGAACAAAAAACACAAATGTACGACACTTCCAAGCAATGTTTCATATTCCTATTTCTGCCCTCAAATATATGTGGGCTAAGTATTCCTTTTTTACATTCTCTTAGGGGAGAGAAGACTCGGGACGTCTGAGGACAACAGGGACCCCACACCTCCCAAAGAAGGGGAACTACCAACACCAGAAGCAGAGGAGGAGGAAGAGGAGGAGGGAGAGATTGTAGAGATTGGCGAAATTGGCACCACAACAGGTGAGTGTCTGAGACCCCAGCTTCTGGTAAGCTAATCAATGCATGCCTTCATATTTATAATACACAGGGTTTTTTTTGGTTTATTTTTAGGTGATATGGATGTTGTGGAAGAAGAATCGCATTTTACCAGTGAAAGTGCCCAGATCCTCATTGGGAAGATAATGGGGTGAAAACGTGATTTAGAGAATATTCAGAAACACATTGATGATGTTCAGCAAAAAATTAAGAACATCATTGATGTTTTAGGGAGAGTCTGAAAAACCCAAAACTAGCTAGCATCCATTTTAATTTTTCTAAAACACTTTTATATTTTTCGAAAAGCCAAATTTGGAAGATGCACACAGTGTGTCAACATGTACTATCTCCCATCATGGGGGATCAATGTACGCGTTTTGTGGGTGCAACCCCTTCCTTGCTACTAAAGTGGCTGAGATGAAGGGGTTGCACCCCCAAAACATGTACATTGATACCCCATGATGGGAGATAGCACATGTTGACATTAGTCATGGGATCAGGAGGAAAATGGCCACTTTTTGATTCACAATTTGTGTGCATCTTCCAAATGTGGCTTTTCCAGGGGTGACACCCCATCTGATGAAGGCAATATCAGCACAGTTTGTACATACTCATGTCTGATATTGTCTTTTCAAAGTTGAACTTTGTAAGTTCCTGTGTTCTGTATGTTATGCTTTGATACATGCCATTAAAAAAAGCCTCTCAGACATTGTCTGGCATATCAATGGCCCCCTACCCACAAAATACTCCACATATCTTGATCTGACCTCGCGGGCCCTTTGGGGGGTTGACATTTTCCGGTAAGTCTGCATCAGGCCCAACTGAGGCCACATAGTTTGGTGAGTGTTTTTTCAAAAAATTGTGCAGAATGCAGCACGAAAGCACAATATGATTGATTTTATATTCCGCCATGTGGATTGGAGTCAAAAATAGGCAGAACCGGATGGCCATTATCCCAAAAGTGCTCTCCACTACTCTTCTGGCTCTGGCCAGCCACAAATTAAAGATCCTCTGGTCCGGGGTGAGGGTCCTCATCGGGAAAGGCCGCATCAGATCGTTTGCCACAGCAAATGCCTCATCTATGATGAAGATGAAAATGAAGGGGAGTCCTTCCACATTCTCCTCTGGAGGTGGCAAGCCCAGACTGCCACTCTGGAGACGCCAGTAGAACTTCATCCACGTGAACACTCCACAATCCGACATACGGCCATTTTTCCCCACGTCCACATACAGGAAGTCATATGTCACTGACAACACTGACAACTTCACAATACTATTATACCCCTTGTAATTATAATAGTAAGCCTCCGACTTGGGGGGTGGGATGATGCAGACGTGGTTCCCATCAATTGCACCTCCACAATTGGGAAAGTCCCAATGGCTGGCAAAGTGGGAGGCCACAGTCTGCCATTCCTGTTGCGTTGAAGGAAACTGTGGAGTCAAACAAGAAAAAAAAAATTGTAATTTTGCACATCAACACTGCAAGCAGATTAAACACAAACATTTTTGGCCAAGATCAGTATAACATTTTTGGAAATGAGTATTTAAAGCCAAAAGTATAAGGTCCCCTTATCAGATACCTCACCCCCCATCTGATGGCCCATTGCAAAAAATTAGGGGGGGGGGGGGGATGTTTTGAAACAGGTAACCCTCTCCACTTCATTAAGTGAATTCATGAATGCATAAATAATGTGTGATACTTTGGCCAGCCCCTCCTTACTTACACTATTGGCAGCCTACCAAACAGGTAAGAAGTGTCATAATACAAAAAAAAAGGAACAAATGGAAGCACATTTGACATTCTGCTATTACCTATCAAGATAATAATACAAGAAAAAACTGTAGCATTTGAAAGTACCGAGGCAGGCCCTTGCACTACATGCTTTGGTGAGTTCACCCATAAATCTGACCAGAAAAGGAGGTAGGTATAGTGTGTATTGGGTTTGGCAAAGTCAGCAGATAGAGAATTGCTATCAGCTGATCTAGCAGTTGGGGGGAGGGGGGTTCCTAATGAGTTTGGCCCACCAAAAAAAAAACCTCTAGCACTCTGAATGAATTTAAGCACACACATAACATTTGTACATATTTTAGGGGGTGTTTAGGGGAAAGCAATACTATGGAGCTGACAAAATACATTGCTAAGTGACTAGGCTATAGGTTTATGGGCCCAGAAGAGCATGCTGGGGAGGTTAGTGAAGGCAAATATGCATGAAGGACAAAAAAGGAACTTTAAAAGCTTCCAGCATGCATGTGGACAAAGGGGCACAGCATATCAATTACAGCATATTGCAATCATGGTACTTAGGGAATGAGGAAAGGAATACAATACATTAGCAAACATTAAATACATAGAATGTGATGTAGAAAACTTACCTTAATATAGTCTTTCTGCAGGACCTGTATGATGGCAGAACAGGTCTCTGGAATAATGATTCCCAGAGCCTGGGGGGAGATGCCTGTGGATAACTTCTCCCTGTCGCCAAGTACCGCAACGTGGCAATGAGCCTCTGCTCTGGAGTGATAGCTTGCCGCATGCAGGCATCCTGCCTGCTGATATAAGGGGACAGCAAAGCCAGCAGACGGTGAAAAACGGGGTCCGTCATCCGGAGATAATTCCGGAAATCATCTGGATTATTCGCCCGGATCTCACAAAGCAAAGGCATGTGCAAGAACTGGTCACGCTGGAGCAACCAATTCTTGGTCCACGAACTCCTCCTCGTCCTGTTCATGGACTGGGCTTGTGTAAAGCTAAAAGCCCAACAGCAAAGCCCCTGCACAGCACAAACTCTACGAAAGTACATACACGAAACATGCCTTAAGACGGTCGGCTGGTCAGAGCGAACAACAGAAAGCACCGATAAACCGCAAGGCCTGAAAGAACGAACTGAAAACCAGAAACGAGCAGGCAATAAGCACTGCAAATCAAAGCGTACTATACCAAGATACAGTCCACAATGACCAACAAATGCGAACTGACTACACGCACTGATAATCAGATACGCACCGACAAGCACAAACTGAAGAGCAGTAACTATCTGAAACACAAATCTGAAAAGCGCAAATCATCTCTTACCAAACTTCTACTAACACGCGATAAACACAAGATCAGCAGAAGGAGCCCAAAGGGTGCCGCACGTGGTGCTGAACTTCCCTTTTCTAGTCCCGTCGTACGCGGGTTACGTCGCCGCGTTCTTGACGACCGGGAAATTCCGACAACTTTGTCCGACCATGTGTATGCAACACCACTTCCGGACTAAATCCGTCGTAATTTATCCGATGGATTTTGTGGTCGGAATGTCCAACCGTGTGTACAAGGGCTAACATTGATGATGTGTGGATAACAGAGATCACTCAGTATAAAAGCTGCATGTGTGATTATGCCCTAATAAAATGCTTGTTTATTCATCCCAAATATTGCTCATCAAGATAGGCTATCAGCTAAATGATTATCAGACAGCAGCTCATAGTAAGCCAAGTCTACGACCTTGAGAAGGCTAGTCATCTACAGGACTCTGAACCTGTTGTCTAAGAACCTATAAACATTGTCCTCTAAGCCAGTTTAGAGCCTGCACAGAGGTCCTAGTGAGAATGGCGAGGAGAGCTAATTGTCACTAGTCCACTTCTACCTTCCCTACTTGGTATATAAGGTATTACCTAGTATGTTCACTGTATACACAAGGTTTTTATTAGGTGTAATAAATGACTCCTAATGAGATTCAGCACCATTTTATGACATTTGCTGTGCAAAGTCTCAGTTAATTACCTGAGCAATTAGCAAAAGCAGCAAACGATGAAAGTGACTCTGTGATTTATTATGACACTGGATGCCTCTTCCCCACCCCGACTTTCATGACAACCAATACAACTTTTTCTATTTATTTAAGGTGCTCACACAATAGGAAGTACTGCAGCTGTCCATAGCAACAAGCAGTGCCATTAAAACTAAAAGTAATTAATGGAGCACTTAACATAACGAGCATATGTTGAAGATCAATAAACACCTTGTCATGCCCTAGTCAATGATTTACCAAATTTTAATGCCATGTTTGTGTATCATGTTTAAATATACATTTGTATATATACATTTCTTAAAACAAAAATAATAATAATAATAATTTCTATATATATATATATATATATATATATATATATATATATATATATATATATATATATATACACATACATATATATACACATACATATACACACACATACATACACAAATATTTATTTAAACATTCAAAGCTAGATGAAAGCCAGATTCATTAACCACTTCAATACAGAGCATTTTTACCCCCTTCCTGCCCAGACCAATTTTCGGCTTTCTTCGCTGTTACACTTGAAATGACAATTGCGCGGTCATGCAACACTGTACCCATATGAAATTTTTATATTTTTTCCCCCCACAAATAGAGCTTTTTTTTTGCTGGTATTTAATCACCTCTGCACTGTAAACAATAAAAGAGAGACAATTTTGAAAAAAATACAATATTTTTTACTTTTTGATATAATAAATATCCCATTAAAACATTTTTTTTTTTTTTTTGCTCAGTTTAGGCCGATATGTATTCTTCTACATATTTTTGGTAAAAAAAAATTGCAATAAGCGTATATTGATTGGTTTGCGCAAAAGTTATAGCATCTACAAAATAGGGGATACATTTATGGCATTTATTTTATTTTTTTACTAGTAATGGTGGCGATCTGTGATTTTTCTCGTGACTGTGATATTGCGGCGGACACTTCGGACACTTTTGACACTATTTTGGGACCATTCACATGTATACAGCGATCAGAGCTATAAAAACGCACTGATTACTGTGTAAATATGACTGACAGGGAAAGAGTTAACACTAGGGGGCGAGAAAGGGGTTAAATGTGTATCCTAGGGAGTGATTCTATCTGTAGGGGGAAGGGACTCACAAGGGTAGGAGGCCGATCAGTGTTCCTCTGTACTGAGAACACACCATCGGTCTCCACTCCTCTGACAGGATGTGGATCTGTGTGTTTACACACACAGATCCACGGTCCTGCTGTGTTCACAGGCAATTGCGGGTACCCGGCGGACATTGCGGCCGCTGGGCACACGCACCGGGTGCCTAGTGACGCAGCGCGTGCGTGCGCCCCCCTAGAGGCTCAGAAAGTAAAAGACGTCATATGATGGCGGCCTGAAAGGACAAAGGGTTCTTGACGCCATCATATGATTATGCGCAGTAGGGAAGTGGTTAATTAAAAATTTAAAAAAATATATGTTATTGTTAATATTATTGTGAAGCCTCTCTCTAGAGTCAAAGTGCATCGTTACCTCACCTATACTAGACCTTCAGTGAAAACCATCCTCATGCAAAGATCATGCAACTTCTTTCCTAGCCTGGTACATACTAGAAGTTTTTCTTTCGTTCAACGGGCCGAACAAGAAAAAAATTAAGAGGATGCGGTACTAACACAGGTTATGTTAGTGCGGTGATCGCCCCCAGTTGTGCCTTTGTTGGCCCCCTTCAGAACAAACTGATCAGTGCTGGCAACCATTTACTGACAGCACTGATCAGATACTGGTCGGATGCTGTTTTTCCAGCATGTCCATTTGACAGAAGCCGGTCATGATACACACAGGCTGAAAGTCAGCCAGCTCCTGTTGAAGCGGTTGATTTTTGGCCCTTGTGTACAATGCTTTACAATAAATCAGCCATGGACAAAAGTTAAACATGTAGCATAATCTCACTGCAGTCATTCATCTGAGCTATCGATGAGACTTTAAAGATGAACAGTTCCCTCCATTGACCACTCATGTTTAGTCAATGTTGAAGGCAGGGGAGGCACACTATAAAACAATAATGATTGGGCTATAATTGTCTACTATGTCAAAACCCTGTTACCCCCAAAAAAGATTTTGTCTGCAGGTGTCAGATAGACATTAGACTTCTTGCCTAAATCATCTAAAATCAGCAGAATTAAAACACTGTCATCTCCTGTCTGGCTGGCGATACATCAGTAGAATTTCATTTGAACATTTGTATGGAAATTCTGAAAAACTGTTCATCAGAGCATTGGATCTTACTAGCTCTGAGTGAACCAATTTGTTTTGAAAGCCCTTCAAATTCAATCCAGAGTTGCCACTTGAATAGAATTTTAGACATAATAAGTGGGTTTCTTTTGTGACCATTACAGCATTTTGATTTTTCCCAAATAAAAAACACATTTATAGTTACAATTTAATTTGAGAAAAAAAAAATCTAAATTTTCTCATCACTGCATTAAAAAAAAAGGATTGTTGATTTGACCCCACCAATGAATGGAAAATTAAATGAACATTATGAAAATGCAAACAAAATTCTACCAGTGTATGGACAGCTTTAAGACAGTTTTACCATGTTTTCTGCTATTCATTTATTGTTTAGCAAATTTAATGTAGTCATTAGCAACTATATGTTGAATCTTGGATGAATCAGAGATTAAACCTCTAAGGCTGACCATAGATGGTTTAAAATTCAGCAGGAACCAGATACATTTCAATCCATCTACGGGCAAGCTGGTTGTACTGAAGTTGATCCTCCAATCTACTTCAAAATTGTTGCTTTGACCCCACTATCCAATAAAAATAAAAAAATAATTAACATTTTGAAAATGCAAACACAATTTCTACTAGGGCATGGACAGCTTTAGGCCAGTTTTACCAGTTTTCTACTATCCATTTATTGTTTAGCAAATTATTCAAGTTTCAGCAGATTTAATGTAGTCCTTAGCAACTGTATGTTGAATCTTGGATGAATCAAAGAGAAAACCTACAAGGCTGGATCAAGATTCAGCAGGAAACGAAGGATCGACTTGAATATAGCCAGCCTATAAGATTTTTTCACAGATGGAGGGATTCCCCCATCAATATTGACTGTGTAAATGGGGGAATCAAGCAATTTTCTTTCCTCCAACCTGTGGTACCTCTAAATATAGTGAAAGAATAGGTACTTCTAAATAATGTAAAAGTTTTGGTAGACACCTTAAAAAGAAAACTTTATTGACAAAAAAAATGCATAATTAGTAAAGCTACTGTTTATTTTTGTCTCTGGTAAAATGGATCTTTCTACGATTAAAGTGATTGTAAAGGTCATGATACACAGCCTGAAACTGAAAGTCAGCCGGCTCCTACTGAAATGGTTGATTTTTGGCCTGTGTGTACAATGCTTTACAAAGTACCATAATCTCACTGCAATTATTCATCTGAAAGAGCAGATGACCCCTTAAAACATAAACAGTTCCCTCCATTACCCACTCAAGTTTAGTCAATGTGGAAGGCAGGGGAGACACACTATAGACCCTGCCTTATTACGGGTAAAACAATAATGATTGGGCTATATTTTCTACTATGTCAAATCCCTGTTACCCCTTTGTCTGCAGGTGCCACGTGAACATTAGACTTGTTGCCTAAATCATCAGAAGAAATGAAAACACGATCATCTCCTATCTATCTGGCTGGCCATACATCAGTAGAATTTCATTTGAACATTTGTATGGAAATTCAGAAAAACTGTTCTTCAGAGCATTGAATCTTACTATCTCTGAGTCAACTCATTTCTTTTGAATGCCCTTCAAATCTCGTCCAGACCTGCCCATTGAATAGAATTCCACATTCCTACATAAATTGATTTATTTTGTGACCATTACAGTATGTTTGATTTTTCCCCAATGAAAACCAAATTTTTCTAATTTTCTCATCACTGTAATAAAAAAAATAAAAAAAAATGTTGCTTTGACCCCACTATCCAATAGAAAAATAAATCAACATTCCGAAAATGCAAATCACAAATTCTACTAGGGCATGGACAGCTTTAGGCCAATTTTACCAGTTTTCTACTATTTATTTGTTTATCAAATTGATCAATTTTCAGCAAATTTAATGTCATTAGTCATTAGCAAATGTATGTTGAATCTTGGATGAGTCAAAACCTACAAGGCTGGCCATAGACGGATCAAAATTTAGCAGGAAACAAAGGATCGACTTCAGTACAACCAGCCTGTCAGGTTATTTTTGCAGATGGAGGGATTCCAACATCAACACTGACTGTGTTAATGGGGGAATAAAGCTATTTTCTTTCCTTCAACCTGTGGTACCTCTAAATTTAGTGAAGGAATAAGTACTTCTAAATAACGTGAATGTTTTAGCAGACACCTTGAAAAGAAGATTTATTTAAAAAAAAAGAAAAATGCATAATTAGTAAAGATATGCATTTATCTCTGGTAAAACTAGACCATGCTTTGCCAATTAAAGTTACTAGGATTGCCTAAAAAACCCTTTATGGCAGGATAACCATATGCAAGCAGATTAAAAACAACTCGAAATTATATTAACACGGTAAAGGTTATATAAGATTTTTATGATTGGGTTTACATATATATATTTTTATTTTCAGATTTTCTGGATCAATTGGAATTTTAGAGGTAGAACTAGCACATTTTAAAAGATGATAACATTTTTTGTTGCCAACATTTTTTCTAGAATACTACTGCAGAGCTCTGTAAAAGCATGGCATGATCAAGTAACTGTCTTGGTGTAGCTTTAAAATTATGTGGCCTGTGGAAAAGTGGTGGCGAAGAGAAAATCTTCTGGCTGCTGTAAAATATGTTATCAGTTAATAATGAATTTTTACCTGATGGTACAAAAATTAGTTCATCTGTGGAGTAGGAGGGGGTCGGTGTTCAGGCTCAGGTAGGATATTTTCAGTCCTCTGATCTTTCCAGATGTTCATTTTACTCCAAAAAGCAGGCCTCTTCCCTCCCTATTCCAAGTACCCCCTGCAGGACAAGTTTTAAGAGGAATAATTACAGGCTCACTGAACTAACTATGTTTCCTGTAGAAAGGCAGTAAAAGTTACCCCCAAAATTAAACTTAATTACCTGTTGAAAAGCAAAAGCTTCACCTGTAATTACTCAATTTCGTGTAGGCACTAATAAACCTCTGACCAGGCAGGAGGTGGCCATTTTTCTACCTGAGGTAACACTTGAAATAGAATAATAGAGTACTGGAATAATCTTAGCTCTCTACACAAAATCACATTCACTTTTAGGGATATTGAAATGTGAGACAAATTAATGTTTGAGATTGGGATTGCAAAACAATGAGAGACATTAGGACTCAACGCTCTAATAGATGAATTCAATGCTTGACACTTTTTACGTATGTCCTGGAAGTTTTATGGGCAGCTCATTTCTAAAAATTTGGAAACACAAGAAAATGTCAAGTCAAAGGAACAAAAAAATACTAAAAAATAAGATCCAAAGAACTTCTCTCATTTATGGATAGTTATTGTGACTTGACCACATATTACAGGTCTAATCCAGAGTACAAAGTTTAGCCGAAGCTCTGAGATTTCCCTCTTTCAAAACCAAATCTCTCTGTACTTTTTTTTTCTTATGTGATCCTCTTTTTGGTTTAATATTATTATTATTTCAGATACTTATATATCACCATCAATTTATGCAGCGCTTTAATACATATTATACATTTACATCAGTCCCTACTCTCAAGGAGTTTACAATCTAAAGTTCCTAACTCACATTCATACATACTAGGGCAGTGATGGTGAACCTTGGCACCCCAGATGTTTTGAAACAACGTTTCCCATGACGCTCATACACTCTGCAGTGTAGCTGAGCATCATGGGAAATGCAGTTCCAAAACATCTGGGGTGCCATGGTTCACCATCACTGTACTAGGGCCAATTTAGACAGGATCCAATAAACCCACCAGCAGGTCTTTGGAGTGTGGGAGGAAACCCACACAGACACAGGGAGAACACACAAACTCCAGACAGGTGGTGTGGTGGTTGGGATTTGAACCAGCAAACCTTTTTACTGCTGGGCAAAAGTGAAAAACCACTATACCACTGTGCTGCCCATATATAAAAACTGTATATAAACCTTTATTAAAATACAAAATGTAAGTAGTAAAGTGTTATACAAAACAAAATCTTTTATCCAATTTCTAAATAGCTACATCTGCAATTCTGAAAAGTTAGTATAAAAGGAAAATAGTGGTGCACAAAGCATTCATAGATTTTACCAGTCATTTTCTTTCTTTGCAATTTCTTGTTGACTGCTTAACATGGGGTATTCTCTTTACCTACACACTTTTACTAAAGAGGTCCCCCTTAACCTTCTTAAAAAGTTGGGTGGTATGGTTTAGCAGATATATTAGCAAAATAACTCCAATCCCCCTCCAACCTAAATAACTCCATACTTGCGGTAAACTGCCATTGGACAGTAAATTCTTCAGTTATATTATAAGTAAATTATTCAGCTAACAGAACAAGACTGGGTGCTTCTACTGTAGTGCCCATTAGAGCTATATGGATAGTTTGAAATAGTTTTTAAAAAAAACTGTTGCCTATAGCAGTCAAATAGGGACTTCAGAATTTACATATAGAGCATACATATATTATGATATTTTACATATATGATTTCTCCTGTATTGAATTTATTGTAACTGTACAGTCTGTCCTCATGTTGGAAAGCTCTGTGCAAACTGTTGGCACTATTTAAATCCTGTATACAGAAACTCCTTGTTTAACGACTTACCTATTTAATGGCCAATCAGACTTACAACCAGCTCTCCCCACCATAACGAGGAGCTATACATCATTGTATTGTACAGTACAGTACAGAACTTGTTTGTGTTCTGTACTTAAGCAAATTAAAACAACGTTATTGAGATGGAGGTTTATGTATAGACCTTTTTTCACAATACAGTACAGTACTGTAGTTAAGAATGCTTAAAATATTGATTACTTGTGGCACCTCGTTTAACAAGCAATTTGTTTAACAACCTGGTCATTGGAACGGAAGCTGGTCGTTAAGTGAGGAGTACCTGTAATAATAACAATAATAATAATAATAATAATATAGTCTGATTGGGTGCTGTGGCCAATATGAAACCCAGCTGTCACCCAATTATGTTAAAGTGGGCGTAAACTCCCATCTCTGACTTTTTACCTGAAGCTAAGTGTTGCACATTTATGAAATATTTACTGTACATGCAGCTGATGAGGTCACTGATGCATGGGCTCTGAAGGAACGGCCCGGGCCTTCAGAGTCCTGTGCCGTAAACGGCGGCTTCCGTGCACATGGGTAGGAGTGATGTCATTGTGGCTCCCTCCCATCACGTAGCCGGAGTCCGCAAACTTTAAAGGAAGACTGGGTGAAGATGGGAGCGTCTGCAGTGGTGACAGCTCAGCGGTGACAGCTCAGTGCTGGAAGGTATTGTTTTCAGTTTATTTTAACATGTGCTAGTATGTGATGCATACTAGCACATTATCCCATTACCTTTCAGGGTACAAAAAAAAATATGGCTAAAGCTGGCAAACTGTATCTTATTTACGTATTACATGTACCTATATAGCACCATCAATTTATGCAGCTCTTTACATGATATATTGTACATTCACATCAGTCTCTGCCCTCAAGGAGCTTACAATCTAAAGGTTCCTAACTCACATTCATACACACACACACACATACTGGAGACAATTTAGAAAGGAGCCAAATAACGTACCAGCACATCTTCCCACCCTTAGTAGGAGGAAACCCATGCAGGCACAGGAAGAACATGCAAACTACAGACAGGTAGTGTAGTGGTTGGGATTTGAACCAGAGACTCTAATGCTGCCAGGCGGAAGTGCTAACCACTTAGCCACTGTGCTGCCCAATATTTGTTCAGTATTCCTGGAACTCCCTATAGTTATTGTATTTGAGCGCCTCTTATGTCTGTACCTGCAACTTCTCTTCTTCGGTCTCATTCGGTCTGTTAAATACACCATTGAATGTGTTTTGTTATATCTACATGATTAATGTAAAAAATGCCTATAGATATTGCCAGAACTCTTGTGAACTGATACCTTGCTGTGACCTATGCATTTGCTGGCTGTTATCAGTTACAATTTTTTTATATATACAGAATCATGCCCCTATATGCTGTGGAGCAGGGTAGAGGTGTGCATGAACCCTTATGCCGCGTACACACGACCGGACTTAGGTCCGACAGACTTTCGATGGAGTTCTGACGGAGTTCTGACAGAGTTCTGACGGAATTTTCGAATGAACGGACTTGGCCACACACAATCACACCAAAGTTCAACGGATTCGAACGTGATGACGTATTACTGGACTAGAATAAGGAAGTTCATAGCCAGTAGCCAATAGCTGCCCTAGCATCAGTTTTTGTCTGTCGGACTAGCATACACACGAGCGGATTTCTCGGTAGGAACTGGGTCCGGCAGAGTTCTGGCGGAAAAATTTGAAACATGTTCCATTTCTAAAGTCTGTCAGACTTTTGCGAATCAAAAGTCCGCTGCAGCCCACACATGATGGAATAGTCTGCCGGAATTGTTCCGTCGGACTTTTGATGTTGAAAAGTCTGGTCGTGGTGTACGCGGCATTAGGCTTGAGTCACAAAAATTTACAAAAAAAAAAGTAACGGCGTGGGGTCCCCCCCCCCAAAGACCATACCAGACCCTTATCCGAGCATGCAGTCCGGTAGGTCAGGAAAGGGAAGGGACAAGCAAATGCCCCCTCCTGAACCATACCAGGCTGCATGTCCTAAACATGGGGGGTTGGGTGCTCTGAGCCCCCCACCCCAGAGCACCTTGCCCCCATGTTGATGGGGACAAGGGCCTCTTCCCGACAACCCTAGCCGGTGGTTGTTGGGGTCTGCTGGCGGGGGGGATTATCTGAATATGGTCGTGCCCCCCATTGAATGGGTATCGTGTAACCCTACCCATTCACCAAAAAAGCTGTGAAATGTTAAAAAAATAAAAACAAGAGCCGGCTTTGGATAAGTCTCTCCCTGAGCCATCTTCTCCTGCCGCCGTCTTTCCCAGTACTGTCTTCTCCTGGAATGGTCTTCTTCGCCGCCGGTTCCCGCTAAAAACAAAAAAGGCCGCTCTTCTCCTGAGGCTGTCTTCCTCTGTTGTGATGTCTCTTGCTGTCTGACATCTCTTATATAGCCATAGGGTGTAGCCATCCGATGACGTCATCCGAAGAGCCTGCTCCTTGTGACATCAAATCTCCAGCCCTTTTCAAAAACACAAAGGCACAAAAAATGCATTGATGTGAACGTGTTCGATAGGAACCCATGTTAAAAAAATCCCTTGCATTTCTGCAAAAGCATAAAAAAATGCATGAATCAAGCCTTACATGCGCACAAAACTCAGTATAACCTAAAATACTGCTAAAGCCAAACCAGAAAATTCTGCATGAAGTAAGCTAGAAAAGCTAATATGAACCAGGAACGATAATAATGTTGTGCAAATAGTAATTTTAAATGCATCAACCAGTTCCATGTGTACACCAAGATTAAACGGAAAATGAAAGATGATAGTATTTTGATTTTGCACTGCAGAGCCGGAAACACACTCTTTACTGAATATTTTTCGTGGATGTATAACTTATTTTTATTATGTATTTTATTATGTATACACAGTGTGTACAGTATAACTTATTTTTATTATGTATTTTATTTTTGTATTTTATTATGTATACACAGTGTGTACAGTGTGTACGGTCATTTCGTGGTGAATTTCGGCTGTTCGCCGTCCGCCCGATCGGCGGACTATTGCCGCCATTCGCCCGGCGGACTTCCGTGTTTACTGTGTAAAAGAACTTTGACCTATGATGACACATCCATCATGGAGTACAGGACAGCCAATTGAGACATTACAGCACATGGACACTTGCACATTCCCCCTAACTTATAATAAGACCCAATCCGGCGGCCATTTAACAAGCTTTCGTATGTCACAATAGGGAGAGGTTGCTGTGTGGAGCAGGGAGAGACTTCAGTGACCCAAATCGCTAGCTATTAGGTCCACAAAAGTTCTTTTAAGGACTGGTATCATGGTATAGGTGTTAGGTGTAGTTCAGGATATAGGTTTGAGGCAGTGCTGTACTAGTGATTGTTGCAGCAGCCTGAGTGTCTTTTGTCAGTGTAGAGAAAGGGACAGGACACTGTGTGCAGCAGGGACAGTCAGTTTAATCATTAGCTGTTACTATTAGGTCCACAAAGGTTCTTTTCAGGACTGGTATGGTAATAGGCTTGTACACGTATAATATTCTTTCTTCCAAATATAGAAAGAATATTATACTTGACTGCTGCCCTTCTGCTGCAGTAGTCCTTTATGAGTATAGGGACTGAGGTACAGTCTGCTAATCATTCACAACCTACTAGTTCCACAAAGGTCCTTATAAGAACTGGTAAGGTCTAGGGTACTAGAGTACATAGGGTTGAGTGAGGTACAGTCTGCTATTCCTTAAGGACTGGTATAGGTCCACAATATATAGGGTTGAGGTGCACTACTGCTGACTGCTGCCCTATACTGCAGCAGTCCTTTATCAGTATAGGGATTGAGGTACAGTCTGCTAATCATTCACGACCTACTAGTTGCACAAAGGTCCTTATAAGCAGGGGCGTAACTATAGGGGGTGCAGCAGTCGCGACCGCAACTGGGCCCTGTGATGCAGGGGGCCCATGCAGCCCCCTCTACATATGGCTGGCAGCAGCATAGGCAGCTAGCACACACTATCACATACCCCCTCCATATCCCCCTGGGGACAGGGACCCCTTCTCACGTTGGGACAGGGACCCCCACCTCCCCTGGGGACAGGGACCCCTTCTCACCTGGGGGCAGTAACTTCATCTGCCCTGGAGAAAAGGACCTCATCTCTTCTGGGGACGGGGACCCAATCCTGCCTAGGGACAGTCCCCCAATGGGGCACCTAAATTTTTAAAAAAATAAATAAATAAAAACTACTGATACCGGTGGTGGAACTACAGGGCTCACAAAGGTCATACCTGTGACCACGCCCTGGAGTTCCACCGCCAGACTCGGAGGGAAGGGCTCTGGTTGGGGTTCAGCGGGGCCCTTCATGGTTTCTTGCATTGGGGCCCTGAAGGTTCTAGTTACGCCACTGCTTATAAGGACTGGTAAGGTCTAGGGTACTACAGTACATAGGGTTGAGGGAGGTACAGTCTGCTATTCCTTAACCACATGAGACCTGCGCTATAGCCGAATGACGGCTACAGCACGGACCTCCTTTGCCGGGACTACGTCTATTGACGTCGTCCCATGCACGAGCGGCCTGCGCGCTCCCTGGGTGGCGCGCGCGGTGTGCTCTGTGATCGGCGAGTCTATGAGACTCGCCTGATCACCGATCCGAGCAAGGGGTCGATCCCGACCCCTTATCACGTGATCAGCTGTCAGCCAATGACAGCTGATCATGTGATACAACGGAGCCGGTAATCGGCTATTATTCCTCCTCGCGCTGACAGCACGAGGAGAAAAAAAAAGAGCCGATCACCGGCGGCCGTGATCGGGACATCAGTCCCAATCACGGCCAGCCCTGCCAGTGCCCACCTGCCCCCTGCCAGTGCCACCTCAATAAAAAATAAGTACCCCCGTCAGTGCCACCCAGCAGTGCCCATAGTGCCACCCAGCAGTGCCCACAGTGCCACCCAGCAGTGCCCACAGTGCCACCCAGCAGTGCCCACAATCTGCCTCAACAAAGGTGCTGCACCCCAGTGCCACATATCCGTGCCCATCAGTGTCATCTACCAGTGCCCATCAGTGCCCATCAGTGCCGCCCATCAGTGCCCAGCAGTGCCACCTATCAGAGCCACCTATCAGTGCCACCTATCAGTGCCCATCAGTCCCATCTATCAGTGGTACCTATCAGTGCCCCTTAGTGCCACCCATCCGTGCCACCCATCCGTGCCACCCATCCGTGCCATCTTATCTGTGCCCATCTTTGCCCATCAGTGCCGCCTTATCTGTGCCCATTGGTGCCACCTTAACTATGCCTATCAGTGCCCACCAGTGCAGCCTATCAGTGCCCACCAGTGCAGCCTATCAGTGCCCACCAATGCAGCCTATCAGTGCCGCCTCATCAGCGCACTTCAATGAAGGAGATTAATGACCTGTTTGCAAAATTTTATAACAAACTATTAAACATGATTTTTTTTTTTGCATCTTTTTTTGTTTGTTTAGCAAAAAATAAAACTCCCAGCTGTAATTAAATACCACCAAAAGCAAGCTCTATTTGTGGGAAAAAATGATAAAAATTTCATTTGGGTACAGTGTTGTATGCCAGCGCAATTGTCATTCAAAGTGCATCAACGCGGAAAGCTGAAAATTGGTCTGGGCAGGAGGGGGGTTTAAGTGCCCAGTAAGCAAGTGGTTAAGGACTGGTATAGGTCCACAATATATAGGGTTGAGGTGCACTACTGCTGACTGCTGCCCTATTCTGCAGCAGTCCTTTATCAGTATAGGGACTGAGAGTTTTGTCACAGGATCATTTAAAAAATGACAGGCAGAGGAAGAGGCAGGCCCTTCCGCAGGGGTGGTAGGGGTAGGGCAGGAGAAACAGGCTTGAGCCAAAGTGGGAAGTTGCAGAAGGTGCGTTCAATTACTTTAAAGGACGCACCAGACTTGGTTGAGTGGCTCACTCAGCCTTACTCTTCTGCACCCTCCTCATCCTCTCGATCTACACCCTCTTCTTCACTCTCTGCTATGTGCACCCCCACCAACACCACCACCACCACATACCTTCCGCTTGAGTCACAGGAATTATTTTCCAGTCCATATCAAGACATTTCTGATGCGCAGCCACTCTTGGCATTGGATCAGGAAGAGGAGGTAGCAACAACCGCCACTCAGCAGTCTGACGACAGTACCCAGATCAGCCCAAGGAGGAGGTTGGTCCCCGGTGTTGCTGCCTACTCCGAGATCTCTACTTATAGTGGTGGGGAAGGTGACGTTTATGATGACGTGTCTAGTGATGTCACGTGGGTGCCCACAAGAGAGGAAGAGGAGGGGAGTTCAGAGGGAGATATGGACCAGCAGATAGGGAGGAGAAGTAGGAATAATTTACATTGCACAGGAGGGACAAAGCAGACTGCTAATGTATCAGGAGCGAGTCATCGACCATGTACGGTCACATCTGGCGCTCCCAGGACGCCGGCACATGGCTCCGCAGTGTGGGCTTTTTTTAACGTGTGTCCGCTGCTGACAATAGCGTTGCCATCTGCAATCTTTGCAGACAATGCATTAGTCGCGGTAAGCCCAACACTCACCTAGGGACGACCGCCTTAAGAAGGCACATGAGCAGCCATCACCGAGCCCAGTGGGAGCAACGGAACACACAAAGCCACACTCCAGGCTCTCACCGTCCAGCCTCGTCTTCTACTTCTCCTCTCTCCTCACAATTGTTCTCCACTCCACCTTCCATCACGCCAAGCTCACGTTTTTCTGCAAAAAGGCAGGCTTCCGTGGGCCTAATGTTCGAGCGTAAAAAAATGATGACGCCGGATAACCCTCTTGCCCAACGGTTGACGGCTGGCTTGTCAGAACTCATAGCCCACCAACTACTGCCATATAAACTGGTGGACTCGGAGGCCTTTCGAAAATTTGTGGCCATTGGAACACCACAATGGAAGGTCCCAGGAAGGAAGTATTTCTCAGAGAAGGACATCCCAGAGCTATATGGCCATGTTCAGCGTCAAGTGAATGTATCTCTGGCACACAGTGTCGGTGCCAAGATACATCTGACCACAGACACGTGGTCTAGCAAACACGGGCAGGGAAGGTATATCACTTTTACTGCCCACTGGGTGAACCTTCTGACGGCCGTCAAGCATGTAACCCGTGGCACCCGTGTAGATTTGGTTTTACCGCCACGGATTGCATGCAGGCCTGGCTCTTCTTCTCCTCCTTCTCCTCCTACTCCTACTTCATCCTCCTCCCTCTCCTCCTCGGCTGACTCCTCCTTTTTCGCTGCTAGCATCTCTTCCGCTGCGCCGCCCAAGCCCCCAGAACATATTCGACATGCCAGGTGAGATGTTGCCATGCCGTGCTGCGTCTGTTGTGCCTGGAAGCCAAGAGCCACACTGACCCGGCACTCCTTTCAGCTTTGCATTCATACGCAGATCAGTGGCTAACACCGCTCAATTTGACAGTTGGTAAAGTGGTGTGTGACAACGGTGCCAATCTGCTTAGCGCATTGAAACAGGGCAAAATGATGCACGTGCCATGCATGGCACACGTCTTAAATTTGGTCGTGCAGCGATTCGTTGTCAAATACCCTGGGGTCCAGGACATCTTGCGGCAGGCAAGGAAAATCTCAGCCCATTTCAGAAGATCTTACACGGCCATGGCTCGCCTTGCTGACATTCAGTGGTGACACAATCTGCCGGTCAGACGTCTTATTTGCGATTGCCCGACACCATGGAACTCAACCTTCTATATGCTTGATAGGCTGCTCCAGCAGAAACGTGCAGTTAACGTCTACCTGTATGAACTCTGTGGCAGAACAGGTTCTGGGGAGCTGGGGTTTTTTTCACCGCGCCAGTGGCTGCTCATGCGCGACGCATGCAGACTTCTGTGGCCATTTGAGGAGATCACCAAACTTGTCAGTCGCAGCCATGGCGCCATCAGTGACATGGTACCTTATGCCTTCTTTATGGAGCGTGCATTGCGTCGTGTCATTGATCAAGCTGTGGGGGAGCAGGAGCGGGAAGATGAGGAAGTCGCAATGCTGGATGAATTCCCAGGAGGGGCTACTCTATCTGAGACAAGTGAACAACAGGAGTCTGAAGAGGAGTCAGAGGAGGATGGTGTTGGGGCGAATGAGGAGGAGCAAGAAGAGCATGCTTTAAACCTTTCTGGGATCCCTGTTGTGCGTGGATGGGGAGAGGAGAATGAAGAGGATGACATTATCCTGGATGATGAGCAGGAGCCAGGCCCCCACACTGCTTCCAGTTTAGTGCAAATGAGGGCCTTCATGCTCCAGTGTTTTAATAGGGACCCCCGTATAAAAAGCATAAGGGTCAAGGACCAGTATCGATTATTACGATTTTTTTTAGCACTTTTATTCCTATTACAAGGAATGTAAACATCCTTTGTAATAGAAATAAGGATGACAGGCCCTCTTTATGGAGAAATCTGAAAAATACCCTAATCTCTCCTTTATCTTTAAAAGCAAATATATATATATATATATATATATATATATAAAATCTTTTGCTTTTAAAAAAAAATGCATTGACGAAATTTCCAGTCTAGGACAGTAATGACATCGCTCCAGTCCTCAAAAGCCATAGAAGCGATCAGAGACAATCAGATCTCGGTCTACCTCTGTGATCAGCCGGCTGCACTGTCGGATAATTTTGTGGCGGAGAAAACGGAAAGCGGTAGGGGGGGGGGACTTTTTTTAAATACCTATAGGACTACAGGACACAGTAATGACTAAAGCCTGGTGCACACTGAGTTTTTTTCCATTCAACCCAGTGGGATGAATGAAAAAAAAAAAAAAACCGACAGCTCCAGTCACTGTACTAACGATCCAATGTTGGACCCCCCATGCCAGAACACTCCTGTCAGCGATCTCTGCCATTGGCTGTTAGCGCTGATTGGGAGACGGTTGGCTGCTGGTTTTCCAGCATGCGTGTTTTCTGTCGGACCAGCTGCCTTACACATGGGCGCCGAATGTCTTTATTGGACCAGCCAATCTCACCTGGTATTCAGCCTGTGTGTACGGGGCTTAAAGAAGTTGTAAACCTCCCCGTGTAAGTTGTACCTATAGGTAAGCCTAGAATAAGGCTTACCTATAGGTACTGTAAAGCTCCCCTAAGTGTGAACTGTTTAGGAGATATTTACGGTTTACTGCGCAAATGAGGTCATCGGCGCATGCGCTCTGAAGAAACGGCCGCCCGTGATGTTTCTTCAACCGAGTGTGTAGTGACCGGCAGCTAGTCACAGAGCCGGAGTCTGCAGCCACAGAAGGAAGATGGGCGAAGATGGATGCGGCCTGCAGTGGGGGCACATAATGTGCAAGTATGCGATGCATACACTAGCACGTTATGCCTTTACCTTGCAGGAAAGAAGAAAGGAAGAAAAAACCATCAGGGTTTACTTACTCTTTAATGGTCAGCAGTTGGAATTACTGAACAGGGGGCCTGGAGAACTCTCCTGGAATTGGTGATTTCTGATAAGAGGCAGGCAAAGGAGAGGTGTTTGCTTTCTTTTTTGGAGGGCACCCTATTATTTGTATTTTTTTTTTTGGTTTGTTGGTTTAACAAGTTTTTATTGTTTTTTATTTTCCAGTAACTTAACAGCCAGGAGTCCTATCTCAATCAATAAAGTTTACATTGTCAGAGAGTCTCTATGGAAGTAGAAGGATTTTAGAAGTAAATCCACAGCTCCCAGTATCAGTTTGCATTGCTTTGAGTGTTAATAACATGACTTGACTTCTATAAAGAGAATTATGTGGGTCTTCCAAGCTCTAGGATTTTTATTTGTAGTTAGATTTTTAGCATCAGAATCACTTCAATAAGGAAAAAATAAAAAGATGGGAAGGAATAACAACACTGTAGCCATATGTATTCAAAATATATGACTAATTAGTCAACAGAGTATTTGGATTACAATCCACTGATCGTTAGGAGATTAGTGTTTTCTATTATCTCAGACAATTTATTGTACTATTCTGTGTACTGTTTGAGGGGTCTTGTCCTAGACAGAACACGCCTTTTTTTAAGTGTACTCATTCATCAAAAACAGCCAACAGTTTTGATGGAATTACATGCTTTGTTGTTATATGCAAATGCTATCCCTGATCATACACTTGACTAAAATACCTGTTAAGCAATACTGGAAATAATTGTAGGTGTGCACATAAGATGGAACAGCAAAACTCTCCGTGTTGAGAGTAGGAATGCTATATATATATATATATATATATATATATATATATATATATATATATATATATATATATATATATATATATATATATATATATATATATACACATACACACACACACACACACTACATTTTTTTAGATTATAAGAACTGAATGCAACATTGAACTTTTTAAATCTATTTTCTTAATTTTTATTCATAGGTATTTTTTTTTAATTTGATATCTGTGCCACGTTCCTAAATTTTTAGTCATCTGTAGAAAGCTTTATTATAGCAGGCACCCTAATAATCACAACTTTTTTTTTCTCTTTAAAAAAAGAAATCAACTTTATTCACATAATTTGCAAATGTAAACAGTAATGTAAAAAGTTATTGAATAAAAAAAAAATACAAGACAGTACAGAGAACATTGACCCCAAAATTAAAAAATGCTCTATCAGAGATTTCAATAATGGACAGTGGGTATTCCACATAAAGTGTTAATTTTCTCTTATAGCCTTTGTGATAAGTCATATGGCTCAATGCAATGCATATCTTGGACTTAGACCACTTCCACGGGAGCTGGAGAGGTCAGATCACTCTAAAAAGATCACAATTTGTTCATTAGATCCCAAATACAAATTATTTACATAACAGACATTTATCATGCGATGCCCAGGGTACCCCTCACCTTTACAGAGAAATGGAAAACAACAATATAAGTCCAGTGACAGCCCAGGTAGGGTCTAATAGAAGGGCAAGGAGCACACAGACCCCCCCCCCCCCCCCCCCTAGCACAAGGCATACTCCTGAGAGCACCACAGACACATTCAGTACTCTCAAATATTATGGCTCCATGCACACTGGGCTAAAAAAACACCAGTTCCCTTAGCAGAAAAAAAATGCTCATATATGACGCGTACGCATGATTGGACTATCTGGCGGACAACCCGCCAGACTTTTCAGCGGAGGTCTGCCGGACTTTCCGAACGAGCGGACTTGCCCACACACGGAGAAAGTCTGTTCATTTTGAACGCGGCTCCAGGTAGACGGGACTAGTGCAGGAAGTCAATGTCGCCGCCTCCATTGGCGAGATTGACACCTCGCGAGCCCCGTCACCTGGTATGGACTTAAAGGGGAAGCCCTACTCCGAAAAAACGGCATGGGGGTCCCCCCCAAAGTCCATATCAGACCCTTATCCGAGCATGTAGCCCAGCCGATCAGGAAAGGGGGTGGGGACGAGCGAGCCATACCAGGCCACGCGTCCTCAACATGGGGGGGTGATGTCACAGTCCCGGAGGATGCTGGGACTGTGACATCATAAGGGGGTGGGGTCACCATGTGACATCACCCAGTGTCCCCGCCCCTTGTCCCTATATAAGTCGCCGCACAACGCGTCCCTGCCATTGTGGCCAGAGAGAGCATCGTGTCAACATCGCAAGGAAGAAGAGAAGAGAAGAAGGCAACAGCGACAGAAGACCAGGCCAACGCTAGTAAAAGAGCTGGAAGAAGAAAGCGGAGGGCCGGCAGAAGAACTGAAGAGGGGGACAAGACCCCGAAGTCAGAAGAAGACCCCGGACGGCGGTGACAATGAAGAGGAAAGCCAGGCTCCTCCGCTAGTAAAAGAGCTAGCAAAAGAGCAGAAGATAGCGGAGGAGTCTGGCAAGAAGACCCCCCAAGACGGAAGACCACCGGAGCTGTCTAATAAATTATTTTAAAAACTTGTGTTTTTTTTTATTTACACTTTTTTCACCAGGTGAATGGGTAGGGGTACATTGTACCCCATACTTATTCACATAGGGTGGGGGGCCGGTATCTGGCCCCCTTATTAAAGCCCCATCTACCTGGAGCCACGTTCAAAATGAAAGGACTTTACTCTGTGTGTGGGCAAGTCCGTTCATTTCAATATATCGGATAGTCTGATCGTGTGCACGCGGCAATAAAGTGTTTTTGTATACAGTTTAGGAAAGTTTAGCCTTTTTTCTGCCAGAAAGCTCCAATCAGAAACGCAAAGCAGAAGGGGTTTTTTTTTCCTCCTAAACGCTGAGCTCAAAATACGCCTGTAATCGTCCTAATGTGCACGGACACATAGGATAACATTGAGCCGCTTCTACAGGCAGAACACAAAACTTTTAAGCCAGTGTACATGAAGCCATAGATGTTTATGTATTTATCTTTATCTAAGTTACCTATTTTCATTTAGATTACTTGGCTGACTTGTTCCATAAATACAGTATCCCTTGACCATTTGATTAGGGATGACAGTACTAACACAGTTGTCCTCAATGGTGATTGTTGAAATGTATTTTGCATTTGAATAAATTATTCCAAAATGTATATGTAGCCAAATCCCGGGTCCCCTTTGGTCTAATGAGAACCTCTCAAGTTAGGGATAGCTGACATCCTTCTATGTAGAGTGAGTTACGAGGCATGGTGGGTGTGATGCAAGGTAGATTCATGGGCCAGACACTTCTTGAATGCAAAGAGATTTATTGTCTCTTAAACAGAACTGTGGGAAAGAGGGTTTAGGGCCAGGACAACCTTTTTGTAGATGCAATATTAATTGGCAGACTCTGAGACTTCAATAGGTAGACAGCCATGCAGGGAAAGGCACCCAGCCGGATACCACATTTGCATGTGTAGAAACGCTGTCTCCTATGGCAACAATCTTAAACAGTTCCTATCAAAGTTCACAATGCACTCTTTCACTTCCTCTACAATCTCCTATTGTAGATCTTCACTCAACTGAAATCCCAGTCTCTCACTGGACTTGCTGATCCACTGCCACTGAATCTCCTGAGCTCCTCCAACCTTGTTGATCAGTATCTTCCTCAAGCGTCATCCCCACATCCCTGCTGGGTCCCTAGCTTGGCATGCAAGATACTTCTCAAGCATCACCTCACTGGCCTGCAGTCCCTAGCTTGACACACAAGGCTGTTCTGCAAGCGTCACCTCTGCTGGCTGGGTCCCTGGCTTAAGACCTGCTGACATTTCCCAAATTCTTCACCATCCCCGGTTGGTGAGAATACTGCTCCGGTACTTGCTTCAGCTACTCACAGTGGTCCCTGGTAACAAGGTGGATGGACCCTTAATGACGACAGCTTCCCCTCTACCTCCAACCATGACAGGCTCTCCGGCCGGCAGAACTGTCACTTCTGGTTGGACTGCAAGCCACAGTTCCAATCCAATGCTGTTCTCTCTTGCTTCTGGATAGACCCTCAGACAGCCTAGCAGCCAGATGTCCCTGGGATAGGCCTCAGGCTCTGCTGTAGCAGACCGGGACAGCACAACACACATCCACCGACAGCCATCCAGGTGTACACGTCAGTTTTACTAAAGCATCATTTTATTTTAACCACTTCCGGACCGATGCACGCCGTTATACGTCTTGTCTTTGAAGAGCAATATCGTTGTTATGGCAGCAGCTAGCTACCATAACCCTGGTATCCTTTTTTTCAGTGGGTGGTCCGGTTTCTGATAGTAGTGGTCTCTGTGGCGTATTCACCGTGAGATCACTTTTATCTGCGGCGGGAGAGGAGCCCTCCTCCCGCCGCTCTCTGGTGCCCTTGGTAGCGGTGGAGGTGATCGAATCCTTCTGCTTACTGAGTAAGGAGACGAGTGAGGGGCAGATGGCCCCCACCCGCATCCATACCATTGCAGGGCGAAGCAACGTCCAAATGTCACTTCGACCCATAGCTCTTAAAGGGCCATTTCTTTATTGCCTTTTAGTGTAAATCTGAGATCTGAGGTCTTTTTGACCCCAGATCTCATATTTAAGAGGTCCTTTCATGCTTTTTTTCTATTACAAAAAAAAGAACAGTGTAAAAAAAAAAAGAAAAAAAAAAAGGTAAAATAAAAAAGATTTTTTTTTTTTTAACGTGCCCTGTCCCTCCGAGCTTGCGTGCAGAAGCGAACGCATACGTGAGTAGCGCCCGCATATAAAAATGGTGTTCAAACCACACACGTGAGGTATCGCCGCAATTGGTAGAGAGAGAGCAATAATTCTAGTACTAGAGCTCCTCTGTAACTCAAAACATGCAACCTGTAGAATTTTTTAAACGTCGCCTATGGAGATTTTTAAGGGTAAAAGTTTGTCGCCGTCCCACAAGCGGCCGCAATTTTGAAGCGTAACATGTTGGGTATCAATTTACTCGGTGTAACATTATCTTTCACAATATAAAAAAAAATGGGTTAACTTTACTGTTTTCTTATTTTTTCATTCAAAAAGTGTATTTTTTCCAAAAAAGTGCGCTTATAAGACCACTGTGAAAATATGGTGTGACACAAAGTATTGCAATGACCGCCATTTTATTCTCTAGGTTGTTAGAAAAAAAATGTATAATGTTCTAAGTAATTTTGCAGCAAAAAAAACTGTTTTTAACAACAGTAGACAACAAATCTCCGAAAGAGGCTCGGTCCTTAAGTGGTTAAGAAAAATGCAATGCTCCCAAGCGCCATGTCATGTTTTGTCTCAGACAGACCCTGTCCAGTAAATTTGTTAGATATATGGATGAGCAATGCACAATAAAGCCTCATTTACACGATAAGAATCTTGGACAAATGATTGTTATTTTTTTTTTTTTTTTCATGCTAGTCACATATCAAAAAACCAATAGGTTACTAAAGTTACAAAAATTCTCATATGACAGAAAAAAACTTGTGATGTAATGTGTTGTATTGTATTTGAATGTATTCTTTCATTTCCGAGCATGCATGATTTTGGTCACACAATTTTTTTTCAATCGAATACCATACTATATACACAAAAATAATTTGTCCTGTTATCGTATGAGAAAAATTTTCATGCTTGCCCCATTGGATAATTTTGCATTAATGGTCATGATCGGCTCTCGAAAGCTGTGTACTATGTTTGGAACGCTCAAAAATCGATATTTTTCGTCTGATTTTCTCATTGTGTGTACTAGCCATTAAGCCTGCAAAAAAGTCTGACAGAGTCCTCCATCCACTACTACTCAGCACAGATGGCTGAATATCCTGCTGTTGCTATTGTATTCTGACAGCCAGCCCTGTCAGCTGTCAAAATACCAAAATAGCTGCTGCATATTTTTGAATGCAGTAGCTGTTTGGCTGGTAATTTTTCTCCCAGCCACTTTGATTTTTTAGTCAAAGGATGCCAAACGGGGGTGCGTGGGTGTGGGGGGGGGGGGGGGGGGGTGGCCATCAGGACCACCTACTGGGTGAATTTTGCACAGTGTATAGCCAGCTTTAGAAAGGAAGAAGCAGAACATGTAATTGTAATGAACAAATATGGCTGTTTCCATGTACCTAGATAATTATACAAAATCCAGAGAAACAATGTTTTTAAAATTTTCACCCATAGTTGAGATTATTTATATTAAACTAATGTGTTTCGTCTAAATGTCCAAGACAGACCATAGTGTAAAATTATTTCCTGCAACCGTAGGTTGCAGTAAAGAAATTTACAGTGATTCCCCCATCTACACAGACAGTGTTGAGAGGGGAACCACTCCTGCCAAGCAATTGTCTTCTCCAGACAGGGTAAGTCGTCACCGCCGGGAGAAGACAGTGATTATCGCTAATGGTTATAGCAATTTGGTACATTTAGCCTGCCCATTAATGGTTTGAATCTTAGCTGATTCAGCAGAAGATTTGAACAGTCTGTGGCTGGCCTAGGAAACATTAAAATGCCCCCTTTAAAGTAGAATTGAAAATGTACTTACCTAATGGTCCATATTTTGATGACTGTATTTCATATACACATTTGTAAATCCCCCCTCTTGTGGTTATCTGTAAATCAGGTAGTGCAGTTAACAACCATGCTAAATTGCTGCTGTGATAATATAAATAATCCACATAAATAGTCTGTTGATTGATTTACAGATAAACTTGCATTGAGAGTAATCAGTCCTTCAATGTGTAGTATACAAAAACTGAAAGCAGAACTACGGTACGTGTAAGCAAGGTTTTTGGAACGACTAATATTATTTACATGAATTAAGAACTACAGATTATATAACATGACTGGTAACTTTATTTGTGTCTGCTTAAGAACTTGGAGGGCTCCAGTGCTGCTCCAAGAGCAATCAAAGTAAACATATGGTGTGACCCCCCCCCCCCCACCCAATGGTATCTGTTGTACAGTTGCAACCATAGTTTTCATTGCTTGAGCACAACATATAAAACATTACCTATTAAAAATGATAATTTATTACTTGATAGCCATAGCAGGTATCTCCAGGTATCTGCTTTCAGTCTAAGATTTTTTTTAGAGCATCCCATAAGCACCAAAATCCAAACTTCATGTAGTGTGTCGACACTTTGGTCCATCTCTTCTGCTATTGGTCCATTATTATGGCAGGTAGCTCCACTGACAGAAATCAGAGGGTGAGAATTGGGAAGGGTATGCCAAAGCTCAAGGAATATTAAAAGGGCAATTTATTAAGTAGTGAATTTTACTATTCTTTTTATTTTTATTTTGGGTAGAATAAGGGAGGGTTATAGCCCCTGTAAGGTTTATTTTTGCCATCTGTGTCTCATTGGGGACATTTCCCTTCACTTCCTGCCCCACAGCTAAAAGAGGAAGTTAGAGAAAATCCCCCTAAAGTAAGAGAATGCCTGGTTGTCACCAGAACTGTTATCTCCATTGGAAGATATTCCCATTATTCCTGCTCTGGGGACAACTAAAAATTTGTGATTTTCATTTTACTTTTGTCAAGGCCCTTCCTTCTCAGAGGTGGCCGCATAGCTGTCGGCCTATTTCTAGCTCCTATCTCTCCACAGTTACTCAGCTGCCTACTTAAGCCGTCCAGTCCAGAGGATCTCTGCCTTTACCTTAGTCAACATCACAGAGACATTCTCCTGCATTCCTGTTTAACTAGATGCTGACCGCCGGCTGTCAAATGACAGCCAGGCGGCGCACCTATTGTGGCGGGAGGCCGTCATATGACGGCCTCCCGTTTGAACAGGGAATGCACGTGATCATGCGCGCGCATCCATGTTTCTTCGGTGGCGGCGTGTCACGGAGACACCGCTCGCCACCGAAGGGGGTGAACAGCCATTGGTCACACCCCGACACGGCGCATGCGTGCGATCGTGAGCGCGCTGCGCGTGCACGTCGGTGGTGGCGTGTTCCCCGGGAACACTGCTCGTCACCGACGCTGGTAAACAGCCATTGGCCGGCTGTTTACCTACGTGATCGGCGGTGATCCTTTCACAGCCGATCACTAAAATGTAAACAAACCGCGGTAACGAGATGTTACCGGGTTCTCCTCCTCACACACTGATCGTGTGTGAGGAGGAGATTGCGGTAACATCTCGTTACTGCCTACAGTGTACACCAATCATACTGATTGCCCCCCCTGTCACCACCCCTCATAGTACCTGTCAATCACAGTCCATCAGAGTACCTGTCACAGCCCATCAGAGTACCCGAGTACCTGTCACAGCCCATCAGAGTACTCGAGTACCTGTCACAGCCCATCAGAGTACCCGAGTACCTGTCCCAGCCCATCTGAGTACCCGAGTACCTGTCCCAGCCCATCTGAGTACCCGAGTACCTGTCACAGTTCATCAGAGTACCCGAGTACCTGTCCCAGCCCATCAGAGTACCCGAGTACCTGTCACAGTTCATCTGAGTACCCGAGTACCTGTCCCAGCCCATCTGAGTACCCGAGTACCTGTCACAGTTCATCAGAGTACCCGAGTACCTGTCACGCCCCATCAGAGTACCCGAGTACTTGTCCCGGCACATCAGAGTACCCGAGTACCTGTCACGGCACATCAGAGTACCCGAGTACCTGTCACGGCACATCAGAGTACCCGAGTACCTGTCACGGCACATCAGAGTACCCGAGTACCTGTCACGGCCCATCAGAGTACCCGAGTACCTGTCACGGTCCATCAGGGTACCCGAGTACCTGTCACGGTCCATCAGGGTAACCGAGTACCTGTCACGGTCCATCAGGGTACCCGAGTACCTGTCACGGTTCATCAGAGTACCCGAGTACCTGTCACAGTCCATCAGGGTACCCGAGTACCTGTGACAGTCCATTAGAGTACCGAGTACCTGTCACAGTCTATCAGGGTACCCGAGTACCTGTCACAGTTCATCAGAGTACCCGAGTACCTGTCCCAGCCCATCAGAGTACCCGAGTACCTGTCACAGTTCATCTAAGTTCCCGAGTACCTGTCCCAGCCCATCTGAGTACCCGAGTACCTGTCACAGTTCATCAGAGTACCCGAGTACCTGTCACGGCCCATCAGAGTACCCGAGTACCTGTGCCAGCCCATCAGAGTACCCGAGTACTTGTCACGGCACATCAGAGTACCCGAGTACCTGTCACGGCACATCAGAGTACCCGAGTACCTGTCACGGCCCATCAGAGTACCCGAGTACCTGTCACGGTCCATCAGGGTACCCGAGTACCTGTCACGGTCCATCAGGGTACCCGAGTACCTGTCACGGTTCATCAGAGTACCTGAGTACCTGTCACAGTCCATCAGGGTACCCGAGTACCTGTCACAGTCCATTAGAGTACCGAGTACCTGTCACAGTCCATCAGGGTACCCGAGTACCTATCACGGCCCATCAGAGTACCCGAGTACCTGTCCCAGCCCATCAGAGTACCCGAGTACCTGTCCCGGCACATCAGAGTACCCGAGTACCTGTCACGGCACATCAGAGTACCCGAGTACCTGTCACGGCCCATCAGAGTACCCGAGTACCTGTCACGGTCCATCAGGGTACCCAAGTACCTGTCACGGTCCATCAGGGTACCCGAGTACCTGTCACGGTTCATCAGGGTACCCGAGTACCTGTCACAGTCCATCAGGGTACCCGAGTACCTGTCACAGTTCATCTAAGTACCCGAGTACCTGTCACAGTTCATCTTAGTACCTGAGTACCTGTCACAGTCCATATGAGTACCTGTCACCGCCCTTCAGAGTACCCAAATACCAGTCACCAAGCCATCAGAGTACCTGTCACCAGGCCATCAGAGTACCCGAGTACCTGTCACCAGGCCATCAGAGTACCAGAGTACCTGTCACCAGGCCATCAGAGTACCAGAGTACCTATCTCCAGACCATCAGAGTACCCCAGTACCTATTTGCAGCCCATGTCTCATAGAATATACGTTGGGGTGTTTGCTTTCCAAAATGGGGTCATTTTGTGGGTAATTGCACTGTCCTGGTGGTCCAGGACCTTCAAAAGTGTGATAGGTAGGAATGAAATGAGATGTGTCATTTATGCTCCTAGAACGCCTGAACGTACTACTTCAATGTTCGGCCTCTCTATGTGGCCAGGCTGTGTAAAAGTCCTACACATGTGGTATGGCCATACTCAGGAGGAGTAGCAGAATGTATTTTGGGGTGTAATTTTTGCTATATACATGCTATGTGTTAGAAATATCTTATAAATTGACAATTTTGTATAAAAAAATGCGTTTTAATTTATTTCCACATATTCCAAAAACTTCTGGAAAAAAATTAACCATTCAAAAGACTCATTATGCCTCACAGATTATACGTTGGGGTGTTTGCTTTCCAAAATGGGGTCATTTTATGGGAAATTCTATTGTCCTGGTACTCCAGGGCCTTTAAAAGTGTAATAGGTGGTTGAGAAATGAGATGCGTCATTTTTGCTCGTAGAACGTCTGAAGGTACTACATCAATGTTGGTGCTCTGTATGTAGCCAGGCTGTGTAAAAGTCTCACACATGTGGTATCGCCGTACTTGGGAAGAGTAGCAGAATGTATTTTGGGGTGTAATTTGTTGTATGCATATGCTGTGTGTGAGAAATAACCTGATAATATGACAATTTTGTAAAAAATAATAATAATTTAAAAAAAATCTTCATTTTGCAAAGAATTGTGGGAAAAAATGACAACTTAAAAAAACTCACCATGCTACTTGCTTAATACCTTGGACTGTCTACTTTGTAAAAAGGGGTCATTTGGGGGGTATTTGTACTTTCCTGACTTGTTAATGTGTCAAGAAATGAGGTACACTTGATGTACTGAAGGCCTGATCAGAAGTGATCAATATTCAGTGATTGGCACCATAGTTTGTAGACTCTATAACTTTCACAAAGACCAAATAATATATACTAATGTGGGTTATTTTTACCAAAGATATGTAGCAGTATAAATTTTGGCCAAAATTTATGAAGAAAAAATTACTAATTAGCAAAAATTTATGACAGAAACAAAGAAAAAGGCATTTTTTTCACAAAATTTACGTTTTATTTTATTTATAGCACAAAAAATAAAAAACTGGTCTGGTCAGGAAGGGGGTGTAACTGCACTGTATTGAGGTGGTTAAAGACTTGCTTTGCTGACATCCCTTCTGGCTCCAGATCCTGCTTGCTGTTCCACTACATTGATCCCTGACCTCTGGCTTGGCTGACTATCCGTTCCGGTTATTGAACTTTGGCTATATTTTGACTTCATTTGTTCTTTTTACTTTTATTATTAAACAAACAAGTGTGATTTAACTGTACTTCTGTCTCGGCCTGATTTCACGGTTTCTGACAACTTTCACTTTCGGTAACTACATAATCAGAACAAATAGAGAGGATGAAATACCCTAATCGGGGCACAAACAACAATTAAACCCTGACAGGTGTTCAAATGTTCCTCCACTCTATCCAAAACTAACAGAAAAGATTTAGCCTTTAGTTATACTTTAATGTTTTTTAATTAAATTGTTTTATTTACCTGCCATAAATGTTCTGAATACCACATTTACATCTTTAAGAATATGTCCCATATAGATTTCCACTAAAGCTCTACATCAGTGATCTGCAAACTGTGGCCTGGGGGCCAGATGTGGCCCTTTACTTGCTTTTATCTGGCCCTTGGGGCACTATTTCATCCACTGACACAAATGAAGAGGCACAAATCCTCCCACTGATCTCAACAGTGGGGCACAATGCCTCACCATTACACCAACAATTGGGCCCAATGACATCAATAATGGGGCATAATTCTTCCCAATGATACCAGCAATTGGGCCCAATGGCACCAACAATGGGGTACAATTCTTCCCAATGACATCAATAATGGGACACAATTCTTCCCAATAACACCAGAAATTGGGCCCAATGTCACCAATGATGGGATGCAATTCCTCCCAATGACATCAATGATGGGGCAAAATTTCTCTCACCAACACAAATGATAGGGCACATTTACTCCCACTTACATGAATGATGGGGCACAATTCCTCCAACTGACACCAACAATTGGGCCCAATTACAGCAATGATGGGCCACAATTCCTCTTATGGACACCAATAATTGGGCTCAATTACACCAACAATGGGGCAAAATTCCTCCCATTAACACGAATGATGAGGCACAATTTCCCCCACTGACACCAATTGGGCCCAATTGCACCAATGGTAGGGTGCAATTCCTCCCACTGACACCAACGATTGGGCCCAATTACACGGATGATGGGTCACAGTTTCTCCCAATGACACCAACGATAGGGGATTATTTTTCCCACGGATGTCAGGACCTTTTCTACTCTCACTAGCCACAGTCCAGCCCCCCTAAAGTCTGAAGGACAGTAAACTGGCCCCTTGTGTGGAAAGTTTGAAGACCCCAGTTTTAGAGGATAGGTGAGACCAGGAACAGATACCTGGAGGTGAATGCTATTATATATCAAGTATGGGATACTAGATTTGCAGCTGCTACAGGTTTTCTTTAGCGTTTGTCCACCCTGTTGAACTTAGGTAATGCGTACATTACTGAATGGGTTACTAAAACAGACAAAACATATGTCATACACGTTGGTGTGCTGCAGTGCCATTAATTGATTAATTGCACCTCAATACACCTTGCCAACGGATGTGCGTTGCAACATGTGGCAACGCAGGTACAATGCTTTGCGTTGTGCTGCAATACAAGTATATGTACCTTATTTTTGGTGCGTTAGGCAGCTACATGCTGCTCTAACACATCACACAAAAACACGGGGCATAACATGAGTCAGCGTGCATACATTATTCACAACACAAACGTGTGAACCCATACTTATATTTAGGCATGCATTTTATTCATGCAGTTGACATTCTGTCAATATCTATTTCCATTAAGGGTCATTTATGACATTTGTCTTATGTATGACTAAATTACAAGCACAGCTGATGACGTGGGCATGCTTCAAAATGTAACAGCTATGATCACCTGGAAGGTACAAGATGTCAGGTTAATGGGCCCTGTATTTATATAAGAAAGAAAAATAGCCCTGCCATACGCTTTTGAGCAATGCATGTAAAAGCAGTAGCACTTACCCCACAGCAGGACCATGAGTCTACAAATGTTACTAAATGGACTATGCACAATTAGCTACTGCTTATATGCACCTGCTTTGTACGTACACATTTTATTTTGTATTTGGACGCTTTGGCCAATGTTTGTGACAATTTCTTTTGGATGGAGCATTAGGCGTCGCTGTGCACACCACCACATGGCATGGGTTTTAATTGACAAATCTGGTGTTCTTCTGTCCAGTTGGCACTCAAGGAACTTGGAAGATTAGTGACCCCTTCTGTGTTCTAAAATAATGGTCAAGCCGAATGTGTACCCCATCCCCCACCTTCTTGAGCTGCTTTACCACACCTAGTCCTGATTAGTGCTTTTGTCTGGGACTCATTACAATTTCAATAGAGCTGCAAGGAGCTTGGTCCATTAGTAAAAATAACAGCACAGAGGAATAGCTTAATCACATAGTGACTCTACTCTGGCCAACACCCCCCACTAGAAGACGAAGGGAAAAAAAAAACAGTAACTTAATGTGGCCAAGTTAGCACATAATGCAAAGCAGAGAAATCCCTGAACGTGGACAGGAGGGTACACATAAGGATAAAGGTTGGAGCAATAATCCTTTAATTAACCTATTCAATACAAGATGAGCTTAATACACAACACAGATATAAACAGGTGATAAATACTCAAATGTGTTACATTTCACAGGTTTCCCTAATTAGTTCTTGAAAAGTAACTAAAGGCGATTTATGGGAGTCAAGGAACTAATTATAGAAAGATTCTGTCTCCTCCCTAGGGACTGCTGGGTCACATATGAAACCAGACATATAGGATAAGCACATATGGCATGACTGCATCTCAAAGGCAGGATGCACATGTGCGCTCATTACGTTGTCATCCTCTATTATATAACGTAGATCATAGGAGCACCGCATAGGCTAGGAACAATGGCACTAAGGTTATTTTTTTTATCATTGTGTCAAATAACTTGAGCAATATATATATATATATATATTTACATTTTTTTTTTTTACTATTTACCTCTAAAGGTGGAGGCCCGCTAGTGTAGGTTAAAACTGCCCCGCTAGTGGCCGCATAGCGCTGCTAAAACAATGGTAAAGCACCGCTAAATACAGCGCCCCAGTGTGAAAGTAGCATTAAAGCAGACCTTCAGTCATTTTTTAAACTTTGCATTACATCTAATAATTCTCCTGCCATTGTTGTTTTAACTTTGGATAGTAAAACATTTTTTTTCAACAGGAAATACCTTATATTATTATTATTATTATATTATTAGGCAGAACACACTCTATATATTGAACTTATAAAATATAACATATAACACTGGACTCTTATTTCTGTGGAATTAAATGGCCCTTTATTATAGGTATGTAATAAATGATATTAACAGCATATAATCTAATACCAATATTAAAGTATACCAACAACACATTTTAGTTTAGCTATTAAAGCTCAAGTTAATAAAATTGCAACTTAAAGTGGGGTGCCCCCTAAAAAAAAAAATTAAAAGTCAGCAGCTACAAATACTGCAGCTGCTGACTATTAATAATCGGACACTTACCTGTCCCAGGGTCCAGCGGTGCGGGGGAACTATTACTGTGGGCACCTGGCTGTGGCTTCACAGCCGGGCACCCACTGCGCATGCGCGTGCGGCGCCGAGCGCCGTGATAGGCCGCACAGTCATCTGGGACACGTGACAGGTCCCAGATGACTGTGCGGCGTGAGGGGAAGCGATGTCACCAGCCCGGGCATTGAAGAAGGCAGACTACGAGGGACCCCCTAGCAACAGGCATTTAGAGGTGAGTAAAAAAAAACATGTTTCCAATTATTATTTTTTTTATGAATTTTGAGCTATTTTTTTTTTTGGTGGCAACACCACTTTAAAGTCCCCTTTCTAAAGAAAGGGACAAGACCTCATAATGTTAGCCAGGGGAGGGAGGGAGTGCGGGATGTGCTTCCTTCCTCAAATCCCCACTGACTGCACTACTAATGATGCCTTTTTTCTTCTTTTATAGATGACTGCTCGTGCCAGGACCATTGATGACATGATGTTGCCAATCACAGGTAAGTACAAAAACTGGTTAAACTTTTTTTTTTTTTGGTCTGCCACTATCCCATATGTGGTGGACGGCCCCACCCTCCACTACCATTATATGCATTAAGATAAAAAAACTTCTGTGTGTATCAGCCTCCCCAGCACCCCCCTAATTACTGAGCCCCCTCTTTTTCCAGCGATGTCCACGAGTGTCCAAGCCGTCCGGGACACTCCTTCCGATTGACTGAGACACAGCAGCGCCACTATTGGCTCCCGTAGCTGTCAATCAAAGTCAGTCAGCCAATCAGGGAAGTGCGGGGGCAGGGCTGGGTCAGGGCTCCATGTCTGAATAGAGACACGGAGCTCTGACTTGGCTCGGGTGCCCCCATAGAGAGCTGTTAGTTGTGGGGGCACACGATAGGAGGGAGTGGCCAGGAGCAGCAAAGAGGGACCTGAGAAGAGGAAGATCTGGGCTCCTCTGTGCAAAACCAACTGCACAGAGGAGATAAGTATAACATGTTTGTTATTTTATTTTTTTAAAGCGAGACTTTACAATCACTTTAAATTGATGGGCTTACCGTATATACTCGAGTATAAGCCGAGATTTTCAGCCTCTTTTTTGAGGCTGAAAGTGCCCCCCTCGGCTTATACTCGAGTCACCGCCGTCTGTCTACCCGATCAGCGTGTCGAGCAGACAGATGGCGGCCATTCAACTATTCAAAAGCCGCGCCTCCCTGTCTGTGATAGGCGGAACAGTCAATTTCCCAGCAGTCAGTGGTCCGCCTATCACGGACATCCGCTCATCCTCATACTACGGACGAGAATGAGAGGATGTCCGTGATAGGCGGAACACAGACTGCTGGGAAATTGACTGTTCCGCCTATCACAGACGGAGGCGCGGCTTTTGAACAGAGTGGAATGGCCGCCGACGCCATCTGTCAGACGAGAAGAGCGGCGATCCTGGCATGGCCGCCGTATGTGCAGAAGCACACAGGCTCGGGACGCAGGCTCGGGACGCAGGCTCGGGACACAGGTAGGCTGGACACACAAGGCTGCACACACAGGGATGGACGGACACACGGGGATGGACGGACACACGGGGATGGACGGACACACGGGGATGGACGGACACACGGGGATGGACGGACACACAGAGATGGACGGACACACAGGGATGGACGGACACACAGGGATGGACAGGCATGTCTCACCCTCGGCTTATACACGAGTCAATACGTTTTCCCATTTTTTTTGTGGTAAATTAGGGGCCTCGGCTTATATTCGGATCGACCTATACTCGAGTATATACGGTAGTTTCTCTTTAAATGAATGAAAAGGTGAGTGACAGTTATTTTCAGCTGGGTTCCTTGGGAGTTGAAAGTGTTAAATCCTTATCAAGAAGAGAAGAAAAGATTGATCGCACACTTGAATCCAAAAGATACTGCAGAAATTTCTTTATTGTCATGACCCAGACAAGATTGCAGTGATGATCAGTTTCATGTGAAACTCGTCAACTGATCATCATTGCAATTTTGTGTGGCTCATGACAATAAAGAAATTTCTACAGCATCTTTTGGATTCAAGTGTGCGATCAATCTTTTCTTCTCTTCTTGATATTGCTTACAGTGATGAGCCTGGATTAGCACCTTGGATCGGGGGTGTCTACTTTTTGCCTGAAGCGGTGTGTGTACCCACCCTTGTTCTGTTAAATCCTTATGCTGCTAGCATTAGTATAGGAAAAAGGTATAATTTATTTACTTGATTTATACTTTTTTTTTACATTTCTTCAGTTGCTTCCTGGTTTCTGGCCTAGGCCAAAATTACGTCATACATTCCAGGAGTCTTTTTTTTTTACAATTCAAATTAAACATTTTAAAGTGGAACTTTACCCATAACAGCTAGATAAAAAAGAATGTTCTTTAGCAAGGAACATACATTCCACATTAGGAATTTGCTACCAAAATACGTATGTGCTGTAAATTGCCTCCAGCATTGTTCCTGTTTCTTTTTGCTGGAGGCTGCCATTTTGCTAAAGCCTAGAGCCCCTGAAAAGCAATAAATCATAAAGCGGAACAAAACTCTTTGATTTATCGGTTTGAAAAAAAACAGTTACATAAATGGAATGGCAGTGTACTGTTGAATACTGCAGATTGTCAGAAAATGCCTTTAACGATCTCCGCATGCGCACTAGTGATGTCACGCCAACGATTGAGGGTGTTTTTGTCATTGGGAATTTCCCTGCCTAGGCTGATCATTGCGCGCGTTCAGTAGAAACTGTTTGTAGTGCGGAGAGCGGCGAATAAAAGGTGTGAAATGGCCGGTCTGTGTGGAGGGGAGTGAGCCTGTGTTGGGGTCATGCCTGGCAGCTGGGAGGTGGTAGGATGGTGTTGCGTGCACCTGTGACGGAGCCGGTGTTCTGTCTTTGCTGATCGTCAAATTATGCCTCTGACTATCTGCGCATGCAGTGTTAACATCACACCAGCTGATCGTCAGATCAGCTGGAATGACATTACTGCTGCGCATGTGCAGATCATCGAGGCATTATCCGACAATCTGCAGTATTCGAAAGAACGCCGGGATTGCTAACTGTCACATTTACTTGTGTTCTCAACCAAGTTGTCAAACCATCAAATGGCTGGTGTCATAACTGATCACATGTGCAGCACCATGGCAGTTGCAGATCAAACAGTAGCAGCTTCCTTGGCTGGCTGTTAGCAGATCGGCTTCTACAAATTGGGCAGTGCCCAAAAAAAGAGATGTGCAGAGCAGGGGGAGACAGTGTATTACTGGATTATGTACAGAATAGACACTTATTTTTATTTATTGTTTTACATAGATATACCTGCAAAAGGGACCAGCCTGAATTGATCTAGCAAGCAGTGGCGGCTGGTGCTCAAAATTTTTGGGCGGGCGCAAACAAACTGAAAAATTTAACTGTTAGTAATGCAGGACTGTAAATGGGCATTTATCAGGTGATTATGTATTATTACTGCTGGATAAAATGGTGCCCATCATATTCAGCCTTACTGTGCCCATCAATTGCAGCCTCACTGTGCCCATCATATGCAGCCTCACTGTGTCCATCACAGTAGGCCAATCACATTCACATTTCAAGTAAAGTAAAATAAAACCACTTAACATGAGATGTCTTTATCAGATTCCCCTTTTACATCAGATGTGCCAATCAGAGTCCCCCTTTACAGCAGGTGCCCACCTTTACATCAGGTGTCCCCAGCAGAGTCCCCCTTTACATCAGCTGTCCCCATCAGAGTCCCCTTTACAACAGGTGCTCCCATCAGCATCCCTCTATAAATCAGGTGGCCCCATCAGAGTCCCCCTTTACATCAGATATCCCCATCAGAGTCCCCTTTTACATCAGATGTCCCCCATTGGGGTCCTCCTTTACATCAGATGTCCCCATCAGAGTCCTCCTTTACATCAGGTGTCCCCATCAGAGTCCTCCTTTACATCAGGTGTCCCCATCAGAGTCCTCCTTTACATTAAATGTCACCATTAGAGCCCCCCCCCCTTTGCATTAGATGTCACCATCAGAGTCCTCCTTTACATTCAATGTCCCCATCAGAGTCCCCCTTTACATTAGATGTCCCCATCAGAGTCCTCCTTTACATTAGGTGTCACCATCAGACCCCCCCTTAAATTAGATTTCATCATCATCAGAGTCCCCCTTTACATCACATGTCCCCATCAGAGACCCCCTTTACAGTAGATGTCACCATCAGAGTCCCCCTTTATAGCAGATGTCACCAACAGAGTCCCACTTTACATTACATTTCCCCATCAGAGCTACCCTTTACAGCAGATGTCCCCGTCAGAGCCCCCCTTTATAATAGAGCTTCTTGTTTGCAATCACGCGATTGTAAACACGTCATGCTTCCCATAGCAGCTATGTGACCGGCGCCCTGCACACACTTAAAGTGCCATTATTATATTTTTTTTTCTTTTTTTTTTCCCAGTGATTGCAGCACATCATGCTTCCCATACACCTCTGTGTCCATAATCCTGCACACACTTAAAGCGCCAGTGTCTTTTATTAAAAAAATTTTTATTTTTTTTATAATGAGTAGTTTGGGGGGGGGGGGCGGGGGCACCCCCGCGCCCCTTATAGGCTGTTGCCACTGCTAGCATGACTTAATTTTCTGACTAAAGTTCCACTTTAACTAGCAGAAGTCAGCCTGATTATTTTTCCTTCAGTGCCTTTAGTAAGCACCTAAGCAGGTAAACCATGGGCCCAGCGGGCAGGAGACGCATTTATGTAAGGGAACATGACAGCAAACATTCCTGGTTAAAGCAGCAAAGATCTCCAATTGCTGGCCATATACTTATTGACTTGATCCCCAGATGAATCGGTCATTTTGACATTTTGATTGATTCTGGAAAATAGTGATTATTTTTCAGCAGTATTTTAATCTCTTTTGACCAAATTCACCGTATGATACTGGACATTAAAAAAAAATAGATAGGTTGAAAAAGATCTGATCTTTGTCTGTTACAGATTCACAACCCAAACTGGCCATACATCAACAGAATTTAATTTCAAAATGTTTGTTTTTGGATCGTTCATTCGATTTTCTAATGGTTAGTGGGGTCAAATAGATAATTGTTTTTGAATATAATGACGAGAAAATTAAAAGGAGCAGGACGGAAAATGTTTCCATTCAGAAAAAAATTTACATTTTGTAATGTGCATGTGCTCAACACAAAATAAACCTTATTAATATGTCCGGGGTCCCATTCAAGTAGCAGGTCTGGGCAAATCTTGAAAGCCAGCCATAGATGGTTCGAATCTCTGCTGGTTCAGCAGGAACTAGCTGAATTTCAAACCATATTTGGGCAGGCTGATTGTATGCAAGTTGAGCCATTAATCTCCAGAATGGCTGATTTTGATCTGCGATTATTGCCAGTGGCTATAGCCGCTAGCAATAATGACTGTGTTCTCCCTGCAGGGACAGCTCCCCATGTACCCCCACCAGCAGAGCACAATAGCTCCATGGGGGGATTCCCCCATCAACGCTGACTGTGTTGATAGGGGTATCAAGCCATTTACTTGCATTGTCTATGGCCTGCCTAATGGCTTTCTAATTAAATTTGTTTACTTAATGACCGGCAGGATCGAATCGCTGTAAATGATTTTTTGAATGTTTGAACCAAATTCTACTGTGCACAGCCAGCAATATTTCCATGCAAACAAACAAATCAATTGAAGCATAAAACTATTGTTTTCACTACAGCAGTCAACCACTCCCGATCAGCTTATATAATTAAAAACAATCAGATTGATTGATTCAGGCAAGTTTTCTAATGGTGTTGTAGGGGCAGGGCTGTTAAATAATCATTTTATGTAATAGAATTTTTACACCAAGGTAATCCATTGATCAAACTGTAATGCCGCGTACACACGATCGGAATTCCGGCCAGAAAAAGACAGATGAGAGCTTTTCATCGGAAAATGTGACCATGTGTATGCTCCATCGGAATTTAGCTGTCCGAATTCCCGCCAGCCAAAAATTTATAGCATGTTCTCAATTTTCCAGACGGAAAAACTTTCTTTCGGTAATTCCAATTGTGTGTATGCAATTCCGACACGCCAAAAATCACGCATGCTCAGATTCAACTACGAGGCAGAAGCTATTGGCTACAGGCTATTGAACTTCCTTTTTCTAGTTGTTCTACTTGTTGTACGTCACCGCGTTATAAACGATCGGAATTTGGTGTGACCGTGTGTAGGCAAGACAGCTTGAGCCGAATTCTGTCGAAATTCCATCGGGAAAACCATCAGAGCTTTTTCTGACGTGAATTCCGATCGTGTGTACGCGGCATAAGGGCTTGTTCTCTGAAAAGTGATCCACATTATGTCACCTCCTCACCACCATCTGTTTTAACCCCTCAAAGATCACATCACCTCCTCACCGCCTGTTTTTACCTCTCCGCAACAATATATGTACACTAGGCCTACATGTTTCAGGAAATCAGGTAAGCCTAATTACAGCAGTTTTTTTACAGGCTGGAACAGACAAAGATCAGATTTTTTTCAGCCTATCGATTTTTTTTCATAGGAGTAGTGCTACAATTTCTATCAGGTTTTTATTTCTGTTTGCGTCCCTATTAGGGAAATTTTCCATTCAATAAATTTTTATTGTTTTCAATACAAAGATCATCAGAATAGCGGCAATATAGTGTAATCTGTACACGGACATGAAATGGGTTGTCAAACAGGGAAACACAATTTTCAATATATAATCGTGGTGCAAGAGCCAATAGGTGGTTACCCAAGACCATAGGCAATTAAAAGATACATGGACAAAAAAAAAATCATTGGAATCATTTGCATTTCTGTTGGACAATCTTCAGTCACCATCAACATTACAGAAATAAAATCAACATGGTTAACCTTTAGGAAAAGACAACTAGTAGTCAGTTATTTCTCATTATCCAATTGTATGTGCCAAATTCTGCTTACAAAAAAAATGGATAAAAATAAAATACCTATCTATCTACTGTAGGTTGTTTTGGGTTCCCTGTACATCAGGGCCCTATAATCACCATAGAATGTGGCCATAGAAATGCCATTCAAACTGCTATTTTAATTTTTGCTGTTTCAAAACTCCAGAACAAAGCATCTTTCAAATATATGTGTATTTGGTATTCACTACACAGAACCTGCATTATACACATGGATTGGAAGCAATTAAAGAAATGATTTACTTGTCGCCAACATCTGACAAGTATGTCAGAAATAACGATGTTCTTCTTTATTACAAGCCATTAAAAGCCATAGAAAAATATATATCACAAATTGCGATCACACTGCTGCTGTGCTGGGTGTAATATACAAAAACACACATGTATGCCATTCTTGTTCATTAGACCTTTGACCTTGAGACCCATAGACTTACACTCAAGTAACTGTCGTGCTTTGTTCAATTTAATTCTTAAATATTTTACATCAAATACTGACGTTTATTGTAGGACAGGTCTTTTTTTGGGGGAATTTTGATGTGTGTATCAATATCATTGAGATTGTATACTTAAACAATTACATGTCATATGATGATGACAATTTACCCCCAAAATGTTCTAGTAAGACACTTACCACATATGGTACTGATTTTACACCGTTGGTATTTGTCTCTGGCGCTGAAGAAGTTAATGACAGGAAAACAGGGGGTAGTGCGTGTTGGGGTGTAATATTTTCATAATGTGATCCTTTTGTTTTCTTTTCATTAGAAGAAGGTTAGGAATGTAAAGTTTGTTTGAACACAGCAGAGTCTTGAGAGGATTTAATGAGGAGCATGAATAGCTAAGACACTGCAGGTGGCAGGGGTGGTCCTTTTCAAATCAGTCACCGTCTGCCAGACCAAGACATGTTTTCCTGGTATATGTTACAAACGTGGCCAACTGACTCTTTTAACTAAGTTATGCCTGTTTGCCACAAGAACAATAGTCTGCCAACAATAAAGACATCGTTTTAGTCAACAAAACTGCCTTCATAAATGAAAGAACGTGATAATGTCTGGAGATATATATATATATATATATATATATATATATATATATACACACATACACATAGATAGATAGATAGATAGATAGATAGATAGATAGATAGATAGATAGATAGACAGATAGATAGACAGACAGATAGATAGATAGATAGATAGATAGATAGATAGATAGATAGATAGATAGATAGATAGATAGGACATGTTACTGGAGGCTGAAAGACATCACTGCCATTCTCTTTACAGATCAGTGCTTTTCACATTTGTGCTCAATGTTTGAACATTTGGCAAAAATGTTAACACAAAAAAAGACAGGAATAGATAGCATGGGAAATGGAAGAAAGTGTTATAAAAAAAAAAAAAACGTTTAGGTCGCAAATACCAGTATAATTAATACTTTTCCCTCATTGGTCCAAGGAATCGTTTCGGCCAAAGGCAACACAATCAGGGAAACTCTTACCATTGGGCTTGACTGGGCTCAAGCCCATGGGCCCTGCCCAATAGGGGGCCCCCGCCGATATACATAGCCGAGTGTACTCACAGTCACGCCCAGTCCCGCCCTATGATGGACATAACAAAGGGACTGGGCGTTACTGTGAGCTGAGCCGAGTACACTACTGGCTACTCTCGGCTCTGCTCGGGACTGCGAGAGGACCCGAGAGCCGCTGAGAGGACCCGAGAGCTGCCTAGAGGACCCGAGAGCCGACGAGAGGACCGGAAAGCTGCTGAGAGGACCCGAGAGCCGCCGAGATACAGAGGACTCTGTATCTTGGCGGCGCCATTTTTAAACTTCAAGACTGCAATGACAAAGCTGCAAATGATAAGGCTGCAAATGACACTGGACAAGGCTGCAGATGGATGGGCAAGGCTGCAGATGGACACTGATAAGGCTGCATTGATGGGCATTTAAATGTACGTTTTTTTCATTAAACTTCCCTCCTAAAAGTTTTTTTCCTTAAAATTCCCTCCTAAACTTGGGGTGTGTTATACGCCGGCGCGTGTTATATGCCGATAAATACGGTAATGTATAGAAGGTAGGGCTCTAAAGTGACTCAAGCCCAGGGGCCCCCACCACCCTAAGTCCTGCCCTGAACATAATGACTACCAAAGGGCCGCATACGGTCCACAGAGCACAGGCTTGTTTGGTTATACCATTCATATGGGTCACAGGGGTGCGCTTACTTCTGCACTCCTGTAACTCATAAACTAAAGTCCAATGTCGACTAACATAACAGAGCTGGGCCATTCTCTAGATTCATCCCGACAATAATGTTGGGAACCACCCAGATGCCACACTGGCAGCTGGCTCAGCCTTTTAGCGCACCACTGAGAGCTTGAGCCAGCCATTCCCACCCCCTTCACAGCAGAGCAGATCCGATCAGACCAAGAACTGAGAACTGTGAAATCAGTGGTCATTTGATCACTCAGTTCTCTGACTCAGGGCTGGTGTTCTGACAAAAAGGTCAAACCTGACAGAATGAGCAACCCACGTCACTTCTGTTTTCTTTAAACCATCATGAATTGCAGATTTTGACGAATTGCTGTTTATTTTTTACAAATTGCTGTTTGGGCACAACACTGGCAATCGAATAAATTCTGGTGCATGATATTATGAGTGAAGATTGTTACATCGTTCCGAAACTAACCAAGAAAATGGACGCCTCCGAGGCGGCGACAACTTTGTCCTCAATTTTGTGAAAACAGCAAAATGTTCCTGTACTGGATTGTATTCGGTAGCCGGTGTTGTGTCCAAACACCAATTCGTCCAAATCAGCAATTACTGATGGTTTAAAGAAAGCGGAAGTGACGTGGTTTTATTTAATGCCGAGTTGCCTATTTTGCCAGGACACCGGCCGGGGCTGATTCTGCAGCTATATAGGTGAGTATGTGTGTTTGTTTTTTTACGTCCCGCACCTTTCCTTTAGGCACAGTTTGTGTGAACATACTTTCAATGGCATGAAAAAAAACTATAATGTGCAAATTTTGTGTATCATTATTTGACCATAACTAAATTGCATAAATAACACATTATATACATAACCAATCTCTAAAAAGAGAAATTGTAGCCCATAGGATTGTATACAAAAATACTTATAAATAAAAGCAAATTAATTACAACTTACTGTAAATATGAAAGTACTTCAATAAAAATCTCTAGATACACATTTTTTTTAAAAATCTTCCACTTTGTGATACCGCTGTTCACTGTCATTGTGACACTTCTTCTGAAACGTCCAGGATTGGGCAATATTCCTAAAAGGGACAGGGCTTGTACACTAATGACATTATCATGTTAGCCAAGGTCCTCCAGTATACTAAGGCCGCGTACACACGGGCAGACTGTCCGCCCAACTAGGTTCGTCAAACAGTTTGACAAACAGTCCGTTCAAAATTAGCATGAACGGACTTGACCACACACGACGAACGAACAGTCCGCTGAAAACTTGCGTGATGACGTGAACGGCACGTACGACGGGACGAGAAATTCGGCGTCCGATACACTGCAATGCAACCTTCGCCGTGTAAATTCTTTCTGAGCATGCGCGAGACTTAGTTTGCCGAACAAGCCTACACACGAGCGGACTGTCCGCTCAAACCAAGTTTCAGCGGACAGTCTTACGGAATTTCCGAAAAACTTTGTTCGTCAGACTGTCCGCTGAAACTGTCCGCTGAAGCCCACACACGAGCGGACTGTCCGCTGAAACACTGTTCAGCGGACAAAGTTGGACGAACAGTCCGCCCGTGTGTACGCGGCCTAAGAGAGCGGGGAGTTGATCGCTGTGTATGTAAAAGGCTGGATAGCCGTCATTTGTTAATGTGTTGTTTATATCACAATGTGAGTGTTTTTAATCTTTACCTGACTTTAATAGATTCCGGTTATTTAGCAGCGTCACGTCCGGCGAGCGGAGGAACGCAGGTGAGTTTGTGAGAGAGACAAGCTGCTTCCTGGAACAAGCAGATTGTCCTATTGAGAATGTTTTGAAACATGCAAATTTTACTCTGGAGCATTGAAAGTGCGATTGTAATTGTTTATTGAAATAAACAAGACGTACTATACTATGTGGATTCTCTCACATCCTATGCATGAGTTGTGACTATATATCAAGAAATAAGTGTCATCTCCCTGCTCACCAGTCTAAGCCTGGTAGACCCACATGCAGTATTGCTAAGGGGTCCATACCATCTGGTGAGTTAAAGTACAAAGGGGTTTGTGGGGCACTGATCACTGTGAGAAAATTTTCGAGCACTACGACACTTTAGATCACTCTTTGCACAGGAGCACTTTTTTGGAATAAAATTGTGTTTGGGACTAATTTATAATACGGATTTTCACTGGCTACATGCTTGCCAGCTCACATCTGATTTTTTTCATATAACATTTTATTGTATCATTTGTATAGTTTTGAGATTCAAATGTTCATAGTATATGCACTATATTTTGCACTTTAGGAATTTGAGCTTTATTTTTGGTACTGTTTGCGCTGTGGTTTGATGTTTAAATATGAAAGTACTTTAAAAAAAAATTTATAGATAAACAATGTCTATGCGATTTTTTTTTTTTTAAGCTTCTACTTTGTGACATTGCCTTCAATATCACTGGGACACTTCTTCAGAAAGTGAGCGGAGAGCTGATCGATGTGTACCTGAGAGGCTGGATAGCCATAATTTACTGATGTGCTGTTTATATCACAATGTGACTGTTTTTAATCTATACCTGACTTTAATAAACCTATCAGTGAGCACTATGCCATGTACCATGTATGGTGAAATATTGTACCTAAGAGCTGGGTGACATCTGGGAGAGCCCTGAGGAATGAGACTGGATTTTTGCTTTCCCTTAAAGAGACATAAGCACTTTTGACCTCTATATGTATGCATTGTCTTTTAAATGAGGTGAGCAATTTGGTGTACCACAGAGTGAAGGGTGCATAGTGGGAATACTTGTAGAAGAAGGTGTCACAAGCATCTGCAATTGGAAGGGCAATGTACCGCTGTGTGTTATTCATGTTTATTCATGGCTGTATTTATTATGGACTTTTGTCACTTATTGGGACTTTATTAATATTGATGCATTTTATTTTTATTATATATGGATGCTTATCATAATTGATGTATTCTACAGTTGCTGATGTATTCTTTACACATAAAATAGGTGACGCTGCACTTTTTGAGTTACTTGATTTTCTGTTTAGGGTGGAGAGGTAGGTACCACTTTGAGTGCTAGATGGTATTCTGGTTTATTACAATTTCTTTGTATTATTTGTTCAGTTTTTAGCCCAAAAGTAAGGCTTGTCCATTAGAACATGCTTCAATTGATGGATGTTAATGGCAAGGGTCTTTTCTCTTGAAAGAAGGAAAAATAGGGAAACAAGACTATTAACCAATATATTAGACTTAAGGTGGGCATAGAAAACAGAAATCCTTATTTTGGCATTTTGGTCCAAAGCACAGTGTTCTAAAAACTGTGTAAAAAGGGCTGTTCAACAGAGTAAAATGACTTGGTAATGTCTAAAGATGCCAAGGCACATGTCTCTGGAATGTATTCTGATAGTCGAGCCACAATTTGGTCCTGCAGATGTGAATTGTGCTGGACATTTCAGACATAAAGCATGTTTGATCATATAATAATAGAGGGTATGATAATATTTAGTTTAGTATGCCAATTTTTTTGCTAATATTTTGTAATCAGGATTCAATAGAGAAATGGGTGCATTCCATAGGTTGTATCTCAACAGCAGTACAATAGTCACATTATACTTATTTACTGGTAATGTCCCATGGGTAAATACTTCCCCACAGACCTTTTAAGACAGGGGAAATAATATCCAAATACCTTTTTTGGAGTTATATCAGGCCTACTTTACCAATGGCAGGATGGAAGACTGCTTATAATGTCCCATTACATTAACCTTTTCTGAGAGATGATAGTATAATAAATATGCAGGCAATGTTGGGTGATGATCAATCCTTGTGTACGCCCTGAATCATGTTTCTGATCTAGGACTCTGAGCAGGAGATTAGGGGTAAATGTTTTCTAAAACTAGCAATACCACTGGGGTATAGATTTGTACATTGTACATTTTAGACCTAAAATGATGCTTATTACTTACAATATGAATACAACCTTAAAAAGTAGTGATATTTCAGTATTATCACATTTGTTCCATCACTACTACTAGCTGATCTTCCTTCATATGTGACATATTCCCTTTAAGGAACAAAGGCAATACTTACTAAACATTGTTTTAGGTGTCCCCCCCCGTAGGTACATACTTTTTCTAAATCATGCATATAGAGTGGCATTCTGTCACCGCCAAGTGTACTTGTGTATTATCAAATTCTACCTAGACATAGCTGTATCTCTATCTGAGCATAAAATGTCCACATCAGAAATAACAAACTTATAGGTAATCCAATGTAAAAGCAGCAAGGCAAACATTCAAATTCATCATCCTCTTTCTGAGTTTTCTGTATAAGTTTTGTTTGATACTTGTACGCCTGTGGGGTAACGAATTATATGTATTGTTTAAAATTGAGACTGTGCTGGTGCTATAGATATATGTGAAATTAAAAAAATAAAATAAAATCTGTGTTATATGACTTTTAGACACTACCTGGATTTTTGTTTTGTCCAGCAGCCCACCATTTTCCACTGTTAGTGCAGAAATGTAGTGCTGTGACTCACTCAGTTTTACATGCATGATTCAAGCACGTATGAAGAAGAAAAGATTCTTTCAGTAGTTGAATAGTTTCCTGAGCACTGGCTACTGTCTGATGGAGTGTTTGGCAACAACTTCGATGTTGGAAGCCTTAAAGTCTCAACACCTCAGAACGACCACACATGATAACATTTTTAATTTTGCTTATTAATAATGGCATTGCTAAACAGTACTGCTTGTCAGCTTATAACTTTTGTGTATAACCTTTTCCTTCTTCGAGGTGCAATGAGGGCAACTGCTCCAAGCGTGCAAGGAATAATACGCAGTTATATGTTTAGTTGTGACTTCATCCTTAGCTCCATTCTTGTAAAAAGTGACTAGGCAAAGGAAGAATGCCTTTATAATTTCTTATCTATTTTACTCTGGTCATGGGCACTGCTAAAGTAGCACTACAAGGTCACTGAATCAATGTTACTGGTCTAGTGTGTTTGATTATCGCAGTGGTCAAAAAAGTGGTCACCAGAGATCATACAACAATAAAAGGGGTTATAAATAAAATTGTGTTCAGTGTAAGATAGAACATTTAGGTTTATTTCCCCTCTGAACAATGATGTACTATGCATGTGTTTAGCTGGTCTGTTTTCCATTTTTTTAAGTGTTAACATTATATTTCATTATGCAGGACTAGCATATTTAGATATCTTGATATAAATATTTCCAGGGAACTTCAAGGTTATATCTGTTTAAATGTTGAACCCCTGCTTACCACTGATAAACTAAAACCAAATACAGCCATAGGTGGATCAAAGGCGGCTCCCGATGACACCTGGGATGTGATTAAACAGTCGGACCATTAGACTAGGGATGAAAAGCAGAAGACAGCTTAACTGTTATGCCGCGTACACGCGATCGGATTTTCTGACGGGAAATGTTGGGTGTGAGCTTGTTGGCGGTAAGTCCTGTGTGTGTGCTCCATCGGACATTTGTTGTCGGACTTCAGCCAACAAATGTTGGCTAGCAGGTTCTCAAATTTTCAGCCAAAAATTTTTGTTGTCGGACTTTACGATCATGTGTACACAAGTCCGTCGCACAAAAGTCCATGCATGCTCGGAATCAAGTATGAGCTTGTGGTCTTGTAAAACTAGTGTTCGCAATGGAGATATCATGTACGTCTTGTACGTCACTACGTTCTAATTGTTGGCCAACATTTGTGTGACAGTGTGTATGCAAGGCAAGCTGGAGCCAACACCCTTCGAACAAAAATCCATTTTTTTTTTTTTCGGAAAGTCAGATTGTGTGTACAGCGCATATCACCTGAGGCTGAGCAAAAGTTTTTCCAAAATTTTGAAGTGAACTGTACTCCTCTGTCAGACACCCCATCGTCAGGAATTCCATGTAGTTTAAATACTTCTCAAACCATAAACTCAGCAGTTTGTTCAGCTGAAGGTACCTCCTTAACAGGTATAAAATGAGCCATCTTAGTGAGATGGTCAACAACAACTTTACCTTTTGATGAAGGTAAATCTACCACAAAGTCCATAGAATCAGGCCAATCCACCACTGCTTTGATCTTCTCAGGATCCATGCTTACTTCTTTAGAAGAAATAATATAGCCCAAGAACTGCATCTGGGTTCGTCCAAACTCTAATTTCTCCAATTTACTATAAAGTTGGTTCTTCCTTATCCTTTCAAAGACAGTGCAAACATGTTTGCAATGTTCCACCAGGTTATTAGAAAAGATGAGAATATTATCCAGATAAGCAATCACAAACTGGTCCAATGGGTCTCGAAAAGCATCATTGATGAAGTGTTGGAAAATGGCAGGGGCGTTGCAGAGGCCAAAAGGCATAACCAGGGACTCAAAATGGCCATATCTGGTTCTAAAGGCGGTTTTCCATTCGTCTCCTTGACGCATGCGGATGAGGTTATATGCCCCCCGCAAATTAGGTTTTGTGAAGACTTTGGCAGAGCGGAGTCTTTCCAACATTTCAGAGATTAAAGGAAGTGGATAGTGGCTTTTAATAGTAATTTTATTCAAGTCCTGGTAGTCAGTGCATGGACGCAAGGTGGAATCTTTCTTTGCAACAAAGAACAGGGCTGCCCCTGCAGGAGACGTTGAGGGTCTAATAACGCCCTTCTCTAAATTCTCATTAATCCATTCCCTGAGAACCTTTAATTCAGGTTTTGAAAGATTGAAAAGGCGACCAAAAGATATTTCAGCCCCTGGGAGCAGTTCAATGGGACAATCATATGGGCGATGAAGAGGAAATTGATTCTTCTTAACACAGAAATCCCAGAACTCATGATATTGTGGAGGCAGGTTGTCATATGACTGCATAGTAACAACATCCACCTGTGATTCCTTGACCAGCAAAGAACTTATTTGACAAGGTTCTCTACCTTGCAATGGGGGGGGGGGGGAGATGTAAAATCTATAATCCGTGCTTCCCAGTTGATGGAGGGATTATGGGTGGAAACCAAGGAATGCCCAGGATGACAGGAAATTTCAGTGACGTAATCAGCTGAAAACTGATGGTCCCGTGATGGTTTGCCTCAAATTGCAGTACCAAAGGGACTGTTTCATGGGTAATAGGTCCTAAAGTTAGATAGCTCAGTGAGAAAAGTCAATGCCGGACACAGAAGAGGTCCCAGGTTTGAGCCCAGGTCCTTGAACCCAGGTCCTGACACAGATGCTACTTAGGAAATGCTGACCTAGCTGTTTCTTAAATCTCCAAGAAATAGGTGTAGGGTGACAGTACAGGCTTTAATTGTCAATAAACTGTCCCTTGGTAGTGAGCAAGCAGGGTATTGCACCTTTCTACGCTTCCTCTATCAGGCTCTGCGGTGTAGCAGTTGAAGTTACAAACTCTGTCCCTTTGGTGAATCCTGAAGTGACTCCTGCACAGATCTCCTGCTGAACAGGTCCTGATCTTGGCTTCTAGGATGGCACCAACTAGACCTAACTGAGGCTGGAAGGGCATAAGGTTTTAGTTGCTTCCTGTCTCTCTCTCCTGTTCTTTCACTCTGTCTTCTGCCAAGGGGCAGAGGTCCCCTCCAGGCAACCGGACCTTGGACTCTGCACCCCTGCTGCCAGGCTCCAGAATATTTATGCCATAAATACCCACCCAGAATTTGGAGGAGGCTTCATAAATATTCATGCCTAATCTCTGTTCCTCCACCCTCTATGTTCTAGAACCTTCCAGACAGTTCCAGAAGCCGTGGGCAGGTAACAGAGACTCAGCCCTTGGAGCTTGAACAGCACAAAAAACAACTAACCCCAGCTCCTCTGCCTGCAGAAAAGCTGAAACTAAATTTTCCTACTCTGTACATTTGAGGGTACTAAAGTAGAAAACATTACCCGCTTGCTATTGTTTTTGATAGTGTCAACACTGTTAATGCATGGCTTCACCTTCCCCCTCCATTGCTCTAAATGTAAATGCTTGTGTGGCTACAGTGCTTCTGTTTAGGATACTCTGAAAGTTGAATGGATCATACATGCATACAGTATATAAGTATTATTTAATTCCCATGGCCAGCTTAGTTGTGAACATGAGTGGTCATAATGGAATAGCGCATTCTTCTGTAGTACATATTGTAAACACTATTCTATACCTGCATCAAAGAATGTTTCAACACTGACCTACCACTAGTGCAAAATACATTCCAACACCCTATTTCAAGTGCCCTTTACAATGGAATGGTCAGTGAAGTCCTTCTCAGTTTTATAAACACAACAACAAAGGTCTTCCGTCTTCGTTGTGAACCCAACCCTTGACATTCTCCACAGTCTTTTTTTGTACAATGTCTTCTCTTAAAATCTAGCCACTGGGCATGTTTTTCACAATGCACATGTAAAAACCTCATACGCACCAACTACTCTGATAATAAACTTTATGCTGTATATACAGTATGCACACAAATCTGTACAACTTTGGTCTCCGGTGGATTGCTGTTTCTGAGGCTTGGTTTAGTTATCTACCACCGCCACAACTTAACATCGTTTACCTTAAAGTGGACCTTGCGTGAAAATGCAAGGTCCACGTATTACCAAGTTCATGCCACTAATTAAAAGAAAAGACAAAATATTAGAAGAAAAAAGAACACTTCCCTTGGGTGCTGGGGACAACATGGAGCCTCCTGAGAAAGCTACGTAAGTACCCCAAATCACATGAGACTGCAGTATAGCTCCTATATGGTGTAAAGCAATATACAAGATGTAGAATTGTCCCCCAATGACAGCTTCTAATAGGCTTTTCTTTGCAGGTAAACAGCAGAAGCCACTGGTGCAGAGGAGCCATTTTTGCAGGGGAGAAACATTGGATATGTCAGTTGGAAAATTTACTTTGGTAGCTGAACTTCGCTTATCTATGCAGAGTATATTATCTTAAGATATCTCTAGGGCTGATTTACTAAAACGGGAGATTGCAAAATCTGGTTCATGGCAGCCACTCAGCTTCTAACTTCAGTTTGTTCACTTGACCTTGGACAAAAAAAAAACCTGGAAGCTGATTGGTTTCTATGCAAAACTTCACCAGATTTTGCACTTTCCAGCTTTAGTAAATTAAGCCCTATGTATTCCTTTCAGAGAATGCACTGTACAGGAGACTGGTCACACTATATTGCAAGCTTCACTGGTCCACTAGAGGACTAATTAAGGAAATATAGTAAGAATGTACTTCAGTCGGGGAAAACTGTGAAATCCAGCTCCCATTAGAAGCTTTGTTGGAGTTTTGAAAGGATGGGAGGGCCAAACCAGCTTGTACATGCTTTTAAAAGATTTTTTATTTTGTAACAGCCAACGCGTTTCAAAATTTGTTAGAATCCATTTTATTTATTTTCTTTGTATTCTTACAGGCTGGACTACTCTACCCAGCAGACTACACTGATCAGTGTAATTAGACTGACCACTGCTGAACAGTCAGCAGTACACATGGCCTGATAGTCGGCTGGTTTCTACTGAACCGGCTGAATTTCAGTCCTTGTATACCCTGTTGATTGTTTCAAATAGCATGACAAGTCACACCCTATTTTCTGCAATGGAAGCAGTCACATCAGTACGCCACCGACTCCATCCTAATCTCACAGTAGTTCCTGCAATACTTTTTACAAGTTTAGGCACGACTTGCATAGACATCTGTGCAGAAAGTTGCACTGACATTCAATTTTGGAATTGTGTGACTTCAAGTAAAGTCATGCGATTTCAAAGTCAGATTCAGTGTGACCGCGGCTTAAGTCTTCTCAATTGCCGTGATCAGACTGCAACATTGTAACTTTGCAGCAAATCACAATGTGATTGGCTGCAGCAGGAGCTGATTTGTGTGAGTTTTTGTGAACAAAGCCAGGAACTGCATCAAGACCAGGATTTACCTGATTTACCTGAGTCATTAACTCAGTCAAGTAGTTGATGACACTGGCTGGTGACTGAACAAAGATGGAGCTATCCTTCTGGACAAAAAACGTAGGTGAAGGAGTTGTAAGGAGAAGTATTATGATCTTTGTAAAAGGTAATGTTTACCTATTGGTGTTATCTTTACGCATTAGCATGCATGCAGATACAAAATATATAACAGGTCCACTTTAATCTACTTAGCTGATAAATAGGTAAGAAGCCACAGCTGGAATCACAGTGCACTAAGTACACCATCCTGGTTGCTAAGTACACCATCCTGGTTGTCATCTGGTTTAAACCATTTGAAACCAGGAAAAGGATCTGTATAAGGCTAGGCTTTTCCTTTTTTTTTTTTTTTAACGTAACATAAATAAACAGTGATATAAAAGAGATTAGGTCGTAAAAAATAATGCATTACCTTGTCATAAAAAGAAAGAACAAGAAAAAAAAAAATAAAATAATAAAACCTGATGGCAATTAGGAAATTTAATAAAGGTGTCACAATTGTCATTTCCTTTGATTTCTCCCTTTGCAAAGCATATTTGTTCATTTCACATTGATGCCTCTTTCATTCTGCTGAATCAATGTAAATAACGCTTAAGTCAGTTATTTAACAGGATGTTTACCTCTCATTTTCCAATCCTAAAGGCTATCTATGCCTAATGTAATATATTGCAGCTTACCACTTCTTAGATGTGGTGCCTGGCTTTATTGCTTAACCACTTGCCGCCCAAGGTCGTTCCTGTACGTCTTTAAGTTGCACTGGCTATAGCAGGATGATTCCTGCAAATACAGGTAACATCCCAGTATTTTTTTTTCACGGCGATACTCTTTTTTGTAAAAGTAATCCTAGTAGCTAATTCGTCACTGAATCGCTTTTACAGATGGCGGTGGGAGGGGTTCCCTCCTTCCTCCCACCACCTTCTCAGGCTCTACTGTCCCACTGGTGAACCCAGAATTGCAACTGGCAGACCACAGAAATCATCAGAACCAAAATGTCTGTGATCATCTGCTCAGTCTAAAAAAAACGGAAGTGACAAGTATTTTGTCACTTTTGGTTTTGTGTTTGCTGGCTGGTTACCGGCCAGTAAAGCAGCCAAATAGACCGATCTGTGACTGATTGGCTGATTTGGAAGCCAGAGGAGAAATCTGGGCAACACTGATCTCCCCATGAAGAGGACCTGTCATGGCCAATGCTCTAACAAGGGATGTTGTTCATCTCTTGTGATAGCAATAAAGTTGATTTAAAAAAATTATAATTATAAAGACAGTGTAAAAAAAAAAACTTTTAAATAAAATAAATAATAATAAAAAAAAGATTGAATTGCCCCCGCCCCCCTGCTCGCACGAAAAGGTGAACGCATAGATAGGTCACGCACGCATATGTTATTGCTGTTTGCACCACATATGTGAGGTATTGTCGGGAACATTATAGCAAGAGCAATCATTCTAGCACCAGACCTCCTGTGTAAGGGCTCTTTCACATGGGACTAATCAGTAATGATCCATCCAACGGCCACTTCTGGTAGTTAGAGGTCTGGCTGCATGTCAGAATGGAAACTACTGTGGACTAAAGCACAGAGTATATAGGCTGACTCTGAGTTGCAGTGCCATACTACAGTTTCTGAAAGTGTGGAGCTCCGTTCCAGGCTGGTTGGACAACAGTTGGAAGAGCATCCAATAACCACTGATCTTGTCTTTAGGACACAATACTACCCTCCCAAACCTTATTCCCCTCCTTGATGTATTAGGTTTCGGTCATGTCCCCCCTTTATTAAGTCCCTGAAGTGTCTCCTGATATGTTTTATCCCTCAGACCTTTCACATTTTTGTTGCCCATTTCTGGACTTGTTCTGTCTTATTAAAATATTTTTGTAATAGTAATTGCATTTTTCCTATCAGGTGTTCATAATAATATTAGGTATATCATTTACAGAATTAGAGAATCTGGCATTTTGTTTGATAAATTCTAGGGTTGCTTTGTTTATTACTACAGCAGAATTACCTGTATTTCATAATGCGTATTTCCTTATCTGAGATCTCCTAATAGATTAAATAAAACCTATTGATTGAAAATGTGGTTATTTTAACCAATGACTTTTGTTTTTATTATTATTATTTCAGTCATGACATTCTATACTAAAATTGCAGTTATGACTGCTTTTACCTATCTTTACAATTGTTCCCTCAGTAGCTGAGGTATCAAGATTTCACTCCCATTGTTACCAAAGAGCAACATCTTGCTGCTTTTGGCTGCAGAGGCACAGACATTCTGTCACTTACAATCGCATTGGGTTCTAATGGTTTAGAAACACCTAATGTGTATTTACATTAAAGCGGGGGTCAGCAGCCCTTCGATCGTGATCTACCCGTCACCTCCCCTCAGTTGACAACCCTGGAACCTGAAGAGGAGGGGCGGCATTTAGGTGAACCAATCGGCTGTATTTTCCTTCCTGCAGCAGCTGAATGCCCACCTCTCCGTCCCACCAGTGTTCAGCTGCTGCAGGGAACAAAATACAGCCGATCAATTCTACCTAATGCCCCCCCTGCTGCCCATCCTCTTCAGGTTCCTCTTTCTTCTGGTGCCTAGCCCCCCTGTGTGCTCTGCCTTGGTGCCCCACAGTGCTGCTAGCTTCTCCCCTCTCCTTCCCCACCTTCTGCTGCGGAGATGTTCCAGGATGGAGTACGGGGATGGAGTACCGATCACTAACTGTGTTCATTCATAACTGAAACATAGTAAACTGTGTTTACTAGGCTTAAAGTGGTTCTAAATGTAAAAGGATTTTTACCTTAATGCATTTTTTGCATTAAGGTGAAAAACATTTAATAGTGCCCCCCCCACCCCCCCTAAATACTCACCTGGACCTGATCTCGGCCCAGCTCTGTGCACATCTGCAGCAGCTCTTCTCCCTTCTCCTGCTTCTCAAAAGATTGCCAGAGAGCAGCTGGAGCCGTAGGCTCCTGCTGCTGTCAATCAAAACCCGTGAGCAGAGAGCGGGTGGTGGGGTCAAGCCAGGCTGTGTCTCAATAGACGCAAAAATCTCAGCTTGCGGTCGGGCACACATGAGTGTCCCCATGGGAAGCTACTTCCTAAGGGGGCATTCGCGGGAGAGGGAGCCAGAAGCACTGACAGGGGAGCTGAGAAGAGTAGGATTCAAGCTGCTCTGTGTAAAACCATTGCACAGAGCAGGTAAGTATGACATATTTGTTTTTTATTTTCTTTTTTATAAAATTTAAGCTTTACGATAACTTTGTTTTTGAATGAACAGGAAGCCGCTAAGCACAGTGCACTTCCCATTCTTTCACTGTCCAGTACAGCTGAAGTTTCAGAGAAAGGGACTGGGGAATCCCTGTCCTCACTGTATTTCTCTGTTTCATAAGTGAGACATCAGGGGTCTGTTTAAACCATTGATATTTCACCAAAGCCCCCAAACTGGGCTCCTAAAAATAGTGAAAAATAATAAAAGATAATATTATAAAAATAATTTTAAAAATTGTAAAATGTAAAATTGTAAAAAAATAATAATAATAAAAATAAAAAACTACTGACACCATCCACTGCGCGACTGTCACCGTCCACTACTCTACTGGCACCGTCCACTGCCCTAATGACACCGTCCACTACCCTACTGACACTGTCCACTGCTCTACTGACTGACACTATCCACTTAAGTTAGGCTAAGTTCATATTTTTACAGTGACAATTGTTTTATTATATTTTTCAAAATTTTCCTTCATTCCTTAGCTAGGCCTTGCTAGTTCATTTCTTAAACATAAAGGGTGCCGAATCCCATTGATCTTTGATCTCTTTCATGTTGTTCAGGTAGATCTTCACCTCTCAAAAGTTCCCCACCCTTGCATTAGCAGGATGGCAGGCTGCCAAGATTTTGTTGCAATAATAAGGAAAGAGATGAGACGTGCCTGGGTTGTGGATTTTGAAGGTGAATTTTTCCACAATGTCTATAGCTACAGAAGTAAATTAGGGCTTTGTTTAAGATGCTTTTATTGCTTGTTTCTGAATATGTAAATGCATTTGTGTGCAGAATTTCGGCACATATTTACTTTTATGAGGTTATATTTTTAATATACTTTAATTAGCCTTCTGGAAAGTTTTATGCGCATGCTCTGATAGTCAGTGCTAATTTTCAGTTTCTATTAGCTATTCCTTGAACTGACCATACATGTTGACCATAAATCAGACAATCACAACTAACCCTTTCATGATGTAGAAAGACATAATTGTGGTTCTTAACAGAAATGCTCAGATCACATACTTAATGATTCGATTTGTGTTCCAACTTTGTAGAAAAATTGCTCCTCAGAACTTTTCTTTCTCAACTGATTTAGTTTGCAAGCCATTAGCATTTCATCCAGACCGGCTATTTGAATAGAATCCCAGACAAATTAGACAGGTTCCAATACAAAAGAGATGAAAACCACATTCACAGTTAAAAATTAGTTTGAGAAAAAAATGTCATCCCACTCCTTGGAATTTTCTCTTCACTGAGGTCAAAAACATACATCAATTTTACTAACCATTAGAAAATTTAAAAAATTTTCAATTTTTAATCAATATTCAACGGCTTTGGGCTGGCCATATGTAGACCAATTTTTTTTTCGATCAGCCAGTAGGCTGATTGAAAAGAACTGAACATACTACCCCATCCACACAAGTGAAGTGAATAGATGAAACCTCCCTGCTGAAGGAACTCATCAGCTGTAAGAATATACCGATGGGCAATGCTGCCAACTGGCAGCAGCACTGATTAAACAAAAATTTTCCAACAAGCCTGTTTGTGAGAAGTTAATCATAACATCAACTTCTGCTTGCCTTAGATAGATCGAAATTTGGTCAGTCCCTGCTAAACTGGCTGAATTTCGATCCATCTATAGCCAGCTTTAGCTTATGGTGGAGGAGGAGGTGGGACTTCATTGCCAGCACACTGTCTTTTCGTAGAAAACAATAGAGATCTGAGAAGCATTTGTGTCTGATTCTCCCCCCACCCATCCAGGACGGATATGTAGGACTCTAGGACTCTTTGAGACTACTCCAGAGATATAAACAGCCATCCTCCACTCCAACACCTGTTCTTCTGCTTTATCCTGAGAATCGGGTGCTGGGAGGATAGGGAGCCATCGGCTCTCCAACTACACCACATTAAAAAAACTGACAGACTACATCTAAACCCAAAGGGGTGAAATACGTCAAAATGGATAGCCTCTAGATGGGAACCTTTTGCTGTGGTTTTGTATAAAAAAGTTTAGAATATGTTGATGTCATCAGCATGCAGTTGTCTGTTTCTTATACTTTAGAGACATGATTGGCCAAATCAAAAGTCCTCTAATATCTATGGACACCTTAAATTTATGATATATTCTTCTGTTTCAATATGTTTATTCGATTTTGGGAAAACAAGAAAATATAACACGCTTGTTGAACACCTCGCAGGGGCTACAAAACACGTATAGAATTTCAAAGAGCAATATCCATCACAAATAACACATAACATAGTGAAAGCAGGGATGGTATCAAAAACTGCCTACTGCATAAAGTGTCCTATCCCCAATTTCGTTGTCGAAGAGGAAGCCTTTCTCCAGCAACCCCCCTCGATGGGAGGCAGCAGTAAGAGGTAGGAAAGTGAGAGATTAGAAAGAAAAGCGTAAAGAGCTAAAAGACAGAAGGAGGAAGGTCAGAGATAAGAGTGAGGGGAAAGGGACGGGGAATCTCGGACGCGGATGCCTCACCGAGGGGAGTCAAACAAGTCCCAGACAGGATGCTTGGAGTGTGGGAAACTCATAAGAGATCCATGGCTCCCAGATTTTGAGACATTTGGCGTGTGAATCATGCACAATGCTGGGCATGCGTTTCTGAAGTAACATAGCAGTCATACGTGTCTTCACCCCTTGGAAATCTACTCATTGGGTCTTCCAGGCTTAAGCTATAGTTCGTTTGGCTGCTATAAAGAGGTAAGTGGCCAGCTTTTGCTGAGGAATGCGCAAACCAGGTATTGGACAATGTAGTAGGGCTAGTCTGGCATCCCTTCGGACTGTTAGATGGAAGAGTGTCTGCAGCAAACCAAAAACCCTAGACCAGAACCCCACCAGTCCTGGGCAGGACCACCAGGTGTGTATGACATCACCCCGCTGTCCATAGTTGCGAAAGCATCTGTCAGTACTTCCTGGGAAGGCCTGAGCTGTGCGAGCCGGAACCCAGTACCATCGGAATAGTACTTGTATGCTGCTTCTAGGGTATTTGTATTGAACGAGCATTTGGATACCATTCTCCAGGCCTTACGCCAGTCTTCCAAGTCTATTTGGGCCTGAAGGTCCCTTTCCCATTGGGCCATATAAGAGAGGAGTGCTGATGGGGGGCATCCATTCAAGGATGCATAGATAGCCGTGATGAGGCCGGGGGACCCAGGTGTATGCTGACATGCGTGTTCAAAAAAGGTATTTTGAAATGGGTAAGTAGGCGTGCAACGCAAGGCAGGAATCCAGTGTTTCAATTGGATGAAGCGATAAGGCTCGGTAGCCGGTGCCCCATGCTTTTCTCGAATATTCTCCCAGGAGGGGAAGGAGCGGGAGGAAAGAAAGTTTTGAACCCGTGGGTAGCCATGTGAGGGCCACCAAGCGAATGCCTGGGGCTCTTCCAGGCCTGGGGGGGAAAGAGGGTTTTGAGTGATGGGGAGCAGGGGTAAAAAGAGGGACATCAAGTTACCAGAGAAGCTAACTGAGTCTCAAATCTGCAAACCCTGTATAGCATGGGGCTCAAAGGGGGGGGCGTAATTTATGGGGAAGCCAGAGCAGGGCTTGGAGCGAGGATGGGTCGCAGTTGGGCACTTCAAGAAGCACCCACAGAGGAACATCCATGGTGGTGTGGAGCATGGACAACGGGGAAATCTGCGCCGCTGTGTAGTACTTAAAAATGTTGGGGACCCCCAGGCCTCCCTGAAGTCTATGGGTGTAAAGAGTGGCTCTAGGAACTCTAGGGCGTTTATGCGCCCAGATGAATTGGAGGATCCTGTTCTGCAAAAGTCGAAGGAATAAAGTGGGCACTCGGACAAGCAGAGTGCGAAAGTAGTAAAGAACTTTGGGCAGGATCATCATTTTAGCTGCCGAGATCCTTCCTATCCATCAAAGGGTGGGGAATTGCCATGAATGCATAAGGGTGGTCACTTTACGCAGCAGGGGGTAGTAATTGGTGGAGAACAGGGAGGAATAGGAAGCCGTTAATTTGATGCCTAAATATTCAATTGAGTGTGATGCCCAACGATATGGAAAATGGTCTTGAAGGTGCTGTACCAAATCCGAAGAAAGATTGACATTCAGCACCATGGTCTTGGAAGGGTTAATTTGCAGGCCAGAGAAGGCTGAGAATTGATCCAACACAAGTTGCAGGTTGGGCAGGGAGATTATGATATATTCTTCAAAGTAATTTCTGCAATGGCAAGAGAATTAAGTTGTACATTGTGAGCAATGAAAGTATAGTACTGAAACTTCTAGAAATATGTTTCCTAAAGAGTTGGTCTCTTACACTTTGTAGGTTTACTGGGCTTTAATGAAAGAGGTGATTGTTGGCTTTTTTAACTCTTGCTGAACGTTTGGGGTACTGTGTCCCATCAGTCGGCAAAGTCTTGCAGGCTCCGTGAATGGTTTATTCATAAATAAAAACTTCCCTTCACATAAATTCTCTTCAGAGTCCTGTGTATTCCAGTCAATTCAGGCTTGGTGCATATGCGTGTGTGTGGTTTGATTGAGGTGTTCCTGGCCCTGGATAATTTATGTGAAATTCAATTTCTTTCCTTCGTGCTCTGCTGGTGGAAAAATAGAAAAAAAAAACTAGTATATAAGTTGTGGGCAAACAAATCCTGAATGGAGTCTTTGAGAGAGGGAGACGTCAGCCAGCCTCACAGTATAAGGAACAGAGAGAGGAAATGAAATGGAGAGCCACAGATAGTGAAAAGGTGGATAAAGGAATATTTACAGAAAGGTCCCTGATAGCAAATATTGACCAAAATGTTCAAAGTTTGCTTTTTTTTATTTTCTTTCGCATGACTTTCCCCTTTTCCATGGATGTGATTTTTCTATACATTCAAAGCTTCCAGCAATGTACATGCATAAATCAGAGAGCTCTATGAAGGCAGGTCATTTTCTTCCCATCAACCAGGGAATTCCCCCCAATTTTATTCTGACAGTGGGAGGTTTCCCTGCCATCAGATCATCAGAATACAATGATCACTGCTGGCGACTATAGCCACGTGAAAGAAGTTTGTTTGAAATCTTTGCAAATTTATTAAAAATTAAAAACGAAAAATATCATATGTACATAAGTATTCACAGCCTTTGCTCACTACGTTGTTGAAGCACATTTGGCATAAATTACAGCCTCCAGTCTTTTTTGAGTATGATGCCACAAGCTTGGCACACCTATTTTTGGGCAATTTCTCACATTCTTTTTTTGCAGGACCTCTCCAGCACCACCAGGTTGGATGGGGAGCGTCGGTGCACAGCCATTTTCAGATCTCTCCAGGGATGTTTAATCGGCTTCACATCTGGGCTCTGGCTGGACCACACAAGGACATTCACAGAGTTGTCCCATAGCCACTTCTTTTTTATCTTAGCTGTGTGCTTAAGGTCGTTGTCCTGTTGGAAAATGAACCTTTGCCCCAGTCTGAGGTCCAGAGCGCTCTGGAGCAGGTTTTCATCAAGAATGTCTCTGTACATTGCTGCATTCATCTTTCTCTCAAACCTGACTAGTCTCCCAGTCGTGGCCACTAAAAAACATCCCCACAGCATGATGCTGCCACCACCATGCTTCACTGTAGGGATGGTATTGGCCAGGTGATGAGCATTGCCTGGTCTCCTCCAGACATGACGCTTGCCATTCAAACCAAAGAGTTCAATCTTTGTTTCCTCAGACCAGAGAATTTATTTTCTCATGGTCTGAGAGTCCTTTAGGTGTCATTTGGCAAACTCCAGTTGGGCTGTCATGTTCCTTTTACTGAGGAGTCATAAACAACAAACAAATGCTAGCGCTTAGGATACAGGTTTAAAAGGCAACCAAAACAGGGCAAAATAGTAAATGTAAGAAAAGTCCAGGGTTAAGGATTAAAATGTCCAAGGATAATGAGATGATGTTTCTTTAAGGGTAATGATTATGATATTGACTCTTGGGAGTAAAAAACACACAAGGGCACCGTTTTTTCAGGAATGAAACCAACTCTGGATATCAACATAAGACAAAACAGGAAAGCGCCTCTGAGTGCAATGTTTAATGTAGAGTAATAAAAAATCTATCCAACATAAAAGTAAGGAATGATGTGCTCATAGTGAATCAAATCTCCCGGGATAGTCTCCAGCATCTCTAATGTGTCCCGTGTGAGCAGAGAATCAAGCTGCGGAAACCGCGGTGACCCAGGAAGGAGACCGGCTAATTTTATGGGTGGCTGGAGGAGGTGGAAGTGTTCGGCTCTGGGAGCGATGCTTCTGGGAGTGTAACGTCACCGGGGTGTAGGGGATCCACAACGTGTTTCAGAGCATGCGCGAAGTGCATATGGAGCATGCTCCGTGAAGCTAAAAGGCTACACTGCAAGGTTTCCTTACCCGCTATGTCGGCGGCAGCCCCCGACCAGTCGATGCAAACATCGGCTGCGGTGCCGACATCTCTGGACTTCAGGGCAGGTAAGTGTCCTAATGTTAAAAGTCAGCAGCTACAGTATGTGTAGCTTCTGACTTTTAGTTTTGAGAGGAGCTGGCAGATCTCCGCTTTAATGCACATTACATCTTAAAGAAACTCAAAGAAGCTGCTCATACAGGCTTTTGAGCTTTTTAGAGCTCTCGTTTTTTTCTGCCTGGAAATTCCCCTCCATGTTAGCCAATGTGTCCATGTACACAGGAGTTTACAGGCATATGCTCTTAAAGGCAGAACAAAAACCCCCACCAAACTTGTGTTTTTGAGAGGAGCTTTCGAGCAAAAAAGATGCCTAAAAGGGCACAAAAAATCATAAAAATCCTCAAAGAAGCTTGAAAATGCACAAAATGAAAGAAAGATAAAATTAGTTGAAGGGAGGGTTTGTGAAAAAACAGTGTATGCTCAAAAAAGCTCCAAGAAGCTCAATAAAATACAAAAGAGCACAAAAAAGTACAAGCTTCTTCAAGCTTTTAGGCAGAAAAATAAAAGCTCAAATGCCTGCAAAAGCAGCTTTTTTAAGCTGCAGTGTGCATGAGGCTAACTTTTTCCTGTAGACACAGGCTAAGGACCAACTGACAGTGACAGCACTTGAGAGCAAGGGACATAGTCCCTTGATTGGGACATGGTCCCATTCAAACGAGACACATTTCAGCAACAAGAAGTGCATCTGCAGCTATGCCACTCATGCATAAAGGAGAAGCAGATAAGGGATTTTAAATAATTAAAAAAATTTAAAAAATTATACCGTAATTAAAATTATAATCTTTCTGGTCACCTGGAAGGCATCTGTGGGGCTACAAAAATGTAACGTGATGTGTGGAAATGCTTTGTTGCTTTTAATCATGTACAGTAAATTTTACCGAGTGCTTTCCCACATTAAATTGTGATAACGAATCCTTAAATAGATGCAAACTGTTTTAATATAGATTATATTCTATTTTTTGTACTTATTGAATAGATATAACACAATTGTGTTATAAGATTAACACAATCGTTTATTAGGCAGATCAAAAGGCATGCTGGGAAGATTTTATAGATGATAAGTTCAGCTTTAAGTTACTTTTCTCAACTTATATATTTTTATCTCACAAAAGCATCTGATAAGTCGAGGAAAACTCATACTTAGCTAATGTCTAAAAAAAAGAACATAAAAAAAACAAAAAAAAAAGGTAGGCTGATTTGTGAACCAGCAAACGTCTGCTCAATCTTAAATATTCGTGCATTTTGAAAAGATGTAGGATGGTGGTATCTGTGCACGCACATTTACAGTCACTGTACGACTACTTGCTACATTGCCCACATGATCAGTTTAGACAGTTTTGCCCAAAGACACAAGTGTGGCTACAGTATTGAGGGCAGAGTAAAAAGCAGACAAACACGTGCCATTATATTTAATTAGTTATAATAACTATTAGATTGTGTAATGAAACTGTCTTCCTCCTCATTTACATAGAATGACAGTAGCATTAAGTTGTGAGGATTCAATTGTTTGGCTTGATCACTGAATGGCTATTGAGATCCTAATTTGGTCACAGTATTATTGCCTAAGGGTGGCAATTGAGAGGCAGATATCACCCAGAGAACAATGGCTAGTGAGACATCTACCTGTCCCCACTCGCACTAGGACCCTCTAAATTATATTCGTGCTGTCTCTTAGATGAACAGAAATGGTTCACACACATGGTTTGTTCTTCATTCTAATACTTCCTTACATACTTCTCTCCACTGAACAGCATGGCGATAGGATTGGATCCATTATGCTGATATTTCCCAAACATCTGTGAAATATACAAGAGTGATAATGAGCGAAAATGTGAGACATGTCTGCTGTCCCTACCTTGCTCATAGATATAAGATGTTAATCACCTCTTCTATGGAGAAGGTGCAAAGGGGAAAAGTACCATGCATGCACCATTTAACCATTGTTAAGGGAAAAATCTTCTTACTTATGGGCAGCCTTATACAAAATGAACAATGAGAATGCTAACCGAAGGAGCACCCAAAGCTAAATTAGACCCAGCTCAGGACCAGTTTAAACAAGTGGATATTTGAATTGGAGAAGGTTATTACTCAAATGAACTGGTAAAGGGGCCCTTCTATGTCAGGCAAGCTCCCAATCTGGAATATATGGGTTCTTGTGCCCAATCAAGGTAACTTCCAGTCAATGGGCCAGTTGGAGTTTGCCTTATGTATATAAATGGCATAACACATAGTTAGACATCTGTCACTTTTTATTACGTAATTGCCCTCTTTCTAGATTGTAAGCTCTAACGAGCAGGGCCTTCTGATCCCTACTGTATTGATTTGTATTGTAAGTGTACTGTCTGCCCTCATTTTGTAAAGCGCTGAGGAAACTGTTGGCGCTATATAAATCCTGTATAATAATAATAATTTGGACTATACTAAATGCTTCCCAACATATTTCCCTGTAAAGTGGGGAGGGATTAGAACACTTTTATTGCTGGCTGTTCCCCTGTTAAGGAGATTCACCCTCTCTATGTGTTCTGTTTTACTTTCACTTTCAATGATAATAGTAAAGAAACCCCTAAATGTTGGGTTGTCCTCAGAAAATTAATGTAGGGGAAACCTTCCAACGGGGACACTAGTTCTGGTGACCTGAGGGTCCACAAGGAATTCCCATATTTTGTAGGGGTTTCCTCTCACTTCCTGTTTGGCTATGAGACAGGAAGGGAAGGTAAATCTCTGCAATGGGATGCAGATGGCGAAAATAAAATCTGACAGGGGTTATCCAAAGTGAAAAAAAAGTTTTGTCTATAGTTCTACTTTAACTAAAATGTATAAATGGCTTTCCAGTAGCTGTTTATATTTACAATTAAACACACTGGAGGTAGTTCTACTGTTATATAAATCTCCAAGTTTTCAGTTAGGCTTAGCATAGATGATGGGACAATACAACAGACTTGTATTGTAGTCTATAGTATTAGGGTTCACCTCTCTTAATGAGGCAACTTGCATATGTAAATTTTACACTTTCATTCCCTCTTCTTAGCGAGAAGAGGGAATGACTGGCCAGATTGCTCAGGTATTTTCCAACAAGTTGTAAAAGCTCCACAAGCAATAACAAGCACTTTTAACTTTGAAAGTGCTCATTATCGCCTCCTCAGGATACCCCTATATATCTGAACCTTGCCCAAGCATCAGATCGGGCTGTTGGACCGGCAAAGGATAGAGCTATTTTTGTCTAGCTTTAGTTGTGCTGTTGCTGCCAAATAACTGAACTGTCCAAACCTCATTTGAAGCCAAGACTCAAGTAAAGAGCTTTTCTACTGGAGGCGGCACAATATTTCCAGTACGGAAAGTGACAGAGAGAAGGAGGGAAAAGAAAAAAAGTTTTACTTATCTTATAACTAATAATCCCAACTTTATTTTCACCTCTCAAGCTGGCTGTTTGTATTTCAGGTGTTAACAGAACATGCTTTAAAACCAACAGCTTGGCTTTTTTCCAGTAGAATATCTGGACAAGCCTATTTTTCTTTCCGCGATTATAGATTTGGCTATTTATGTGCTGTGTTTTTGCTACTTTTTCTTACCCCAGTCATATTAGGCTCAAGTGGATGTTTGATACAGAAAAGCATCCAGCACCCATGTTTTTTAAGGGTGGACTTTCACCAACATTTTTGCTCTCTTGCTGGGAAAGGCATTGGAAATCAATGGCCAAGCACAGCCCAATTATTGTATACTAAGCCTGGGTCAGCACAATATAATGATGTGCCCAGTAAACACAAACAGGTCTCAAGCTTCTTGTCTTGGTATGCCATTTAAAGAGCTCTTGGCATGGGCTGGGACTGTGCAACAAGCGTCCATTTTTTAACATCCATCTGAACATATATTACAGCCATTTTTTGTTTTTAACATAGTGGAGAATTAACAATTCAGCAAGAATCAGCCAAATGTCGATCTATCTATGGGTTGGCTGATAGTCCTGAAGTCAATCTGTCAAACGATTTCAGTACAACCAGCCTGTTGTTTTTTATTCGTGGGGTCACTGCCAGCAGTGACCATTGAATTCTGACAGGGGAGAATCCCTCCATCTGTGATATTGAATTTCAACAGTGGGAGGGATTCTGCCATGAACACTGACTGTGCTGATGGGGGAAATTAGCAAATGTCTTTCCTTCAAACCATGGTTGAAAGAAAGAAGGCCCCTTATAGGCCCCTTACACATGGCACAAGCTCCATTAAAGTCCATCTGTTTAGTGGGCATCTGCCCACTGATCCCTGTTGAGCAGGTGGATGGCTGGCCTGTGTCCACTCTGCTTATGCAGAGCGGACACAGACACAGCCTGCTGTGTTCTATGGGGGCTGGATGTAAATGGACCGCCTGTCCGTATAAATTCGACTACCATCCGATCCGCTAGATGGATGGAGAATGGATCTCCATTTGTCTGTTTTTAGCGGACAGAATCGGATGTCGGCAAATGTCAACAGGCATATGTCTATTGACACCCTTTGCTCCATAAAGGGCAATGGCTGGTCCGATGGGCTTTGCCTAAAAAACTGACAGGTGGACCTAATCGGTCCACCCATGTGAAATGGGGCATAGACTTTTAATCCTGTACGATACAAGTGCATTTAGAATCTTTTTGCTGTTGGAACAGCCACGTACACTAGAAAGTTCTCTAATGTCTATAAACCTAGGTATACAGAAAAAAAGTATACAGGGATTACAAAGGTTGCAATATTTTTTATTTTCATCTTTACATTAACCATGTTCAACTCAACCAAATACTATTTACTTTGCTTATTAAAAGGACAATTTCTAATTGTTAGCTGTTGGGTAATTCAATCTAGCATACTACTAGATTACAACTTGCAGTTTTACAGGCACCATTTAAAACAACAACAACAAACTTTAACATTGCAGCTCATAATACTGAGGACTTTTCCTTTGTCTCTCAAATGTAGTACCAACTCTAGCTTCATTATCTAATCAAAACGCCTTTTAAAATTCAGTCAGACTCAATCTGGTAGGTGAGGGTGTAGAGACCTGACTGTAGGGGGTAAAAGTAATTGTGTGTTATCTTTTCACAGGCATATTCTGACTGTTTTAGTCAAACATCTAATTAACTTCAATGCACACAAAAAAAAGAAAGACTAAAAAAAGAATGTGATTGAATAAGGGAAGGCACAATGCCTTAAATGCTAGACTACTGCACTGGCAACCAAGAAATGAGCAAATATATACTGTGTTAGAACGTGTCATCTTATGACAGTGTCAGCATACAACAAATTTGTTTTATCTTTACCCAACAGTCCAAAGAAAGGGGATGGTTTACAATTCTACACTGGTAATTCCGAATAAAACACATTTTTCTCCAGTAAATTAATTTTTACAGAATGGATTTAATCCAATATTTAGACTTTTAATAGTATTAACTGATAAGTCGCATATAACATTGAAGAGTTTTATGTTCTAATTTAGCTAAATTTTACATCTTTTTTAGGTTACTCTATAGTCCTTTAGATTGTAAACTTTGAACAGGGCCCTACTAACTCTCTAGTTTTGCATTGTATTGTAACTGTACTGTCTTTGTTTATGTTGTAAAGCGCTGTTCTATCTGTTGGCACTATATAAATCCTGTATACTAGTCCTTGACGATAGTTTTGTATGTGAAGTGCTATAATACACTAGACTAGAACAAGATCACCGGAAATTAAACTATATCTGATACTATGATAAAAGGTTCTGTAGCAGAAGCCTGCTAATTACAACTAGTAGCTGTGTTAGCCCTTGTACACACGGTCGGAGATTCCGACAACCAAATCCGTCGGAGTAATTCCGACGGATTAATTCTGGAAGAGGTCCGGAAGTGATGTTGCATACACACGGTCGGACTAAGTTGTTGGAAAATCCGATTGTACATAACGTGATGACGTTATTTCGTTACGACGGGACTACGTTCAGGCTAGTAGCCAATAGCTTTGGTCTAGGAATTTTATCTGAGCTTGCGTGGCACTTTGTCCGTCGGGGTAGGCTACACATGATCGGAGTATGTCCGATCGGAGCATTTTGTCGTAAAATTTTACCGGCAAGTTGGAAAACTTGGTCCGTCGGATATTCCGACGGAAACAGTCCGATGCAGACCACACACAGTCGGAATATCCAACAAAACGGTCCGATAGGAAACATTCCGTCGGAATCTCTGACCGTGTGTACAAGGGCTTAGAAATTTGATTTAGTGACAGAAGCCTGCTAATAGCACTAGCTAGTAGCCATGGTAAAAGTTTGATTTTGTAGTAGAACTGTGGTATTTACACCAACTAGTAGCTATGTTAGATATTAGATTTAGATTGTAAGCGCCCCAAAACAGGGCCCTCCTAAACTTTATGCCTTATGTTAAATTGTAACTGTACTTCTAATTTTTATTTATTTATTGTAAAGCAATGTGCAATATGGTGCTATATGAACCCTGTGTAATAATAATAATTATAGGACGATGCGATTTGTACTAACTAGTAGCTATGTTAGAAATGACAATTAGTAGAAGTCTGCTAATTGCACCAACTAGTAGCCACGGTAAAGGTTAGATTTAGTAGTAGAACTGCGCTATTTGCCCTAACTAGTAGCTCTGTATAGGGTTAGATTCAGTAGTAGAAGTGTGCTATTATTATTTTTTATTTTATTTTATTTATTATATCTGTACTGTCTTCCTTTATTGTTTAAAGCGATACACAAACTATTGGTACTATAAATTCAGTATAATAAAAATAAAACTGTGCAGTTTGCTTAACTCAGAACTAAAGTCACTATACTTACCTTCTCTCTGCGCTGGCTTCTTCTCCCCAAGTCTTCGGGCATCCTCATTCATTGGCTGGTGCAGGATGACGTCACTCTTGCGCACGTACAGGGGTCAGCCATCCCAAGGCACACATGGACCATGTGTTGGAGATGTAAGCTCAGTTTATATTAAACAGAATGCTGCAAACAGGCAGGTAAGTGTACATATTTTATTTCAGAAGAGGCATAGCATATCTCTTCTGCAACAAATAGCCTGCTTGTTTGCAAGTTTTAGGAAAATGCCTTCAGTTCCACTTTAACTAGTAGCTTTATTAGAAATTAAATTCATTAGCAGAAGCCTGGCAATTTTACTAGCGATAATAGCTATGGTAAAGGTTAATTATAAATATAATTGTATAACTGTGCTTTCTGTACTTTCTGCCCTAATTAGTAGCTCTGTATAAGGTTAACTATATTAGTAGAAGTCTGTTAATTGCACTAAATAGTAGCTCTGTTTAGTAGTAGAACTGTGCTATTTGCTATAACTAGTAGCTATGTTATATTATCTGCATAGCTCTTTGTTAGTAGAAGTCCATTATTTCACTAACTTGTAGCTATGCATAAGGTTTTATTGATTTATTCGATTTTTTCATGTGACAAAACAGAAGAAATGACACTTTGCTACAATGTAAAGTAGTGAGTGTATAGCTTGTATAACAGTGTAAATTGGACATGGAGTTCACCAGAGATTCACAGGTTGCCACTGGAGTCCTCTTCCACTCCTCCATGATGACATCACAGAGCTGGTGGATGTTAGAGACCTTGCGCTCCTCCACCTTCCATTTGAGGATGCCCCACAGATGCTCGATAGGGTTTAGGTCTGGAGACATGCTTGGCCAGTCCCTCACCTTTACCCTCAGCTTCTTTAGCAAGGCAGTGGTTGTCTTGGAGGTGTGTTTGGGGTCATTATCATGTTGGAATATTGCCCTGTGACCCAGTCTACGAAGGGAGGGGATCATGCTCTGCTTCAGTATGTCACAGTACATGTTGGCATTCATGGTTCCCTCAATGAACTGTAGCTCCCCGGAGCTGGCAGCACTCATGCAGCCCCAGATCATGACACTCCCACCACCATGCTTGACTGTAGGCAAGACACACTTGTCTTTGTACGCCTCACCTGGTTGCTGCCGCACATGCTTGACACCATCTGAACTAAATAAGTTTATCTTGCTCTCATCAGACCACAGGACATGGTTCCAGTAATCCATGTCCTTAGTCTGCTTGTCTTCAGCAATCTGTTTGCAGACTTTCTTGTGCATCATCTTTAGAAGAGGCTTCCTTCTGGGATCACAGCCATGCAGACCAATTTGATGCAGTGTGCAGCGTATGGTCTGAGCACTAACAGGCTGACCCCCCACCCCTTCAACCTCTGCAGCAGTGCTAGCAGCACTTTTCAGCAATTTTGCTAGCACTCATACATCTATATCCCAAAGACAACCTCTGGACATGTGCACTCAACTTCTTTGGTTGACCATGGTGAGGTCTGTTCTGAGTGGAACCTGTCCTGTTAAACCACTGTATGGTCTTGGCCACCGTGCTGCAGCTCAGTTTCAGAGTTGTAGCAATCTTCTTATAGCCTATGCCATCTTTTTCAGATCCTCAGAGAGTTCTTTACCATGAGGTGCCATGTTGAACTTCCAGTGACCAGTATGAGAGAGTGAGAGCAATAACACCAAATTTAACACACCTGCTCCCCATTCACACCTGAGACCTTGTAACACTAACAAGTTACATGATGCCGGGGAGGGAAAATAGCTAATTGGGTCCAATTTGGACATTTTCACTTGGGGGTGTACTCACTTTTTGTTGCCAGTAGTTTAGACATTAATGGCTGTGTGTTGAGTTATTTTGAGGGGAAAGCAAATTTACATTGTTATACAATCTGTACACTGACCACTTCACATTGTAGCAAAGTGTCATTTCTTCAGTGTTGTCACATGAAAAGATAGAATAAAATATTTGCAAAAATGTGAGTGGTGTACCCACTTTTGTGAGATACTGTATATATAGGAGCAGAGTTGGGGAGGTCCTATGCAGTATATACATGTGTGTGTATATGTATACACACACATGTATACCCCCCTAATGATATATATATATATATATATATATATATATATATATATATATATAAAGCAGAGTTGGGGATGTTCTGTGCAGTGTGTATATATGTGTGTATATATGATATATATGTGTGTGTGTGTATATATATATATATATATATATATATATATATATATATATATATATATATATATATATCTATATATAAAGCAGAGTTGGGTATGTTCTGTGCAGTGTATACATATATATATATATCAGAGTTGGGTATGTTCTGTGCAGTGTATATATATATATACAGTGGTGTGAAAAAGTGTTTGCCCCCTTCCTCATTTCCTGTTCCTTTGCATGTTTGTCACACTTAAGTGTTTCGGAACATCAAACCAATTTAAACAATAGTCAAGGACAACACGAGTAAACACAAAATGCAATTTGTAAATGAAGGTGTTTATTATTAAAGGTGAAAAAAAATCCAAACCATCATGGCCCTGTGTGAAAAAGTGATTGCCCCCTAAACCTAATAACTGGTTGGGCCACCCTTAGCAGCAACAACTGCAACCAAGCGTTTGCGATAACGTGCAATGAGGCTTTTACAGCGTCCTGGAGGAATTTTGGCCCACTCATCTTTGCAGAATTGTCCTAATTCAGTTACATTAGAGGGTTTTCGAGCATGAACGGCCTTTTTAAGGTCATACCACAACATCTCAATAGGATTCAGGTCAGGACTTTGGCTATTCCACTCCAAAGTCTTCATTTTGTTTTTCTTCAGCCATTCGGTGGTGGACTTGCTGGTGTGTTTAGGATCATTGTCCTGCTGCAGAACCCAAGTTCGTTTCAGCTTGAGTACACGAACAGATGGTCGGACATTCTCCTTCAGGATCTCTTGGTAGACAGCAGAATTCATAGTTCCTTTTATCACGGCAAGTCTTCCAGGTCCTGAAGCAGCAAAACAGCCCCAGACCATCACACTACCACCACCATATTTTACTGTTGGTATAATGTTCTTTTTATGAAATGCAGTGTTCCTTCTACGCCAGATATACTTGGACACACACCTTCCAAAGAGTTCCACTTTTGTCTCATCGGTCCACAGAATGTTGTCCCAAAAGTCTTGGGGATCATCAAGATGTGTTGTGGAGAAATTGAGACGAGCTTTGATGTTCTTTTTGCTCAGCAGTGGTTTTCTCCTTGGAACTCTGCCATGCAGGCCATTTTTGCCCAGTCTTTTCCTGATGGTGGAGGCATGAACGCTGACCTTAACTGAGGCAATTGAGGCCTGCAGTTCCTTGGACGTTGTTGTGGGGTCTTTTGTGACCTCTTGGATGAGTCGTCGCTGCGCTCTTGGGGTAATTTTGGGCGGCCGGCCACTCCTGGGAAGGTTCACCACTGTTCCATGTCTTCGCCATTTGTGGATAATGGCTCTCACTGTGGTTCGCTGGATTCCCAAAGCTTTGGAAATGGCTTTATAACCCTTTCCAGACTGATAGATCTCAATTACTTTCTTTCTCAATTGTTCCTGAATTTCTTTGGGTCTCGGCATGATGTGTAGCTTTTAAGGATCTTCTGGTGGACCTTACTGTGTCAAGCAGCTCCTATTTAAGTGATGCCTTGATTGTGAACAGGTGTGGCAATAATCAGGCCTGGGTGTGGCTAGAGAAATTGAACTCAGGTGTGGACAACCACAGTTATAGTATGTTTTAACAAGGGGGGCAATCACTTTTTCACACAGGGCCATGATGGTTTGGATTTTTTTTCACCTTTAATAATAAACACCTTCATTTACAAATTGCATTTTGTGTTTACTTGTGTTGTCCTTGACTATTGTTTAAATTGGTTTGATGTTCCGAAACACTTAAGTGTGACAAACATGCAAAGGAACAGGAAATGAGGAAGGGGGCAAACACTTTTTCACACCACTGTATATATATATATATATATATATATATATATATATATATATATATATAAAAGCAGGGATGTTCTGGAGAGGGTATACATGTGTATAAATTAGGGGTCAACTGATATTGTTTTTTCAAGGCCAATACGATGGCGATTTTTCAGCCGCCCTTCAGGCTGATAGCCGATATTTTGTACATTTAAAATGTTTATTTTTTGCACTGTCCTTTTAATTTTTTATTTATTTATTTATCCCTTTTATTGCTGTGACAAGGAATGGAACATCTTAGTGACAGTAATAGGCAGTGACAGGTACTCTTTACGGAGGGATCGGGGGTCTATAAGACCCCAAACCCCTCCTCTGCACTTCAAAGTATTCAAAAAAAAGCTATTTGAAGTAAAATGTCAATATTGCCTCCACCCCCCCCCCCCCCCCCGATAATCGGCCACTCAGATAATTGATTGACCCCTAGTATATATATATATTAGCAGGGTGTACACATGTGTGTGTGTATATATATATATAATGTATTAGCAGGGTGTACACATGTGTGTGTGGGTGTGTGTGTGTGTGTGTGTGTTTATATATATATATATATATATATATATATATATATATATATATATATATATAAAGTATTAGCAGGGTATACACGTGTGTTTATATATATGTATTAGCAGGGTGTAGACATGTGTGTTTATATATATGTATATTGTATTAGCAGGGTGTACACATGTGTGTGTATTTATATGTATAATGTATTAGCAGGGTGTACACATGTGTGTGTGTGTGTGTGTGTGTGTATATATATATATATATATATATATAATGTATTAGCAGGGTGTAAACATGTGTGTATATGTGTATTAGCAGGGTGTAAACATGTGCGTGTGTATATATATTATATATATATATATATATACATATGTATGTATATGTGTATTAGCAGGGTGTTGGGATGCTGGTGAAGAGAGGCCATGCTGACAATAGGACAGGGTGCTCGTCCAGCCCAGGCAGGCAGGAATGTCATCATTAGCTGCAGGCCGTTGTATAGAGAGCCCGGAGCCATGCTGGCATTCAGGATAGCAGCCGAGGGAAGGAGTTTAATCCTCCCGCACAAAGCTGGGGGAGAAGTTAGCTAATTTGAGTGTGAAAAGGGTGAATTGGGAAGGGGGAGGGGGGGTTGGTGAATGAACCCAGGGGGAGGGGAGCCTGGGGGCGGTGTTAGTGGTGGGATTCCCTGTAGCCTTGCACCCTTATAGTCCATTGTTGCTGCCATAGGGGAAGGAGAGAGTGGACAGCCCGGGGGTGTGATGATCCGGAGAGGGATGAGCCCCCTGTATATCGGATCGTGTGTGTGCCCCTCGATACTATACTAAGTCGTGGATTGCTGACATGTGCGGGATGTTTGTTGTATGAAGAGGACTTGGCAGTCTGGAGCTGGCTTTTCTTTGGACATAACACGTTGGATTTATCCCTCCTGGGAAGTATGTACCCGGACTGGTTGTAGATGGGGGAGACAGCAGCACCCCAATAAGGCCGATCAGGTGAGATCTCATCGCCCCCACCCCCCTGTATTGCTTGGAATGATTACTAATGCTTGGAGATAGATAAACTTCACACTTGTCCGGCGTCACTCTTCTCACTATCTATAGATCGGTCTCCGGCTCTGTGATCAATAGGTGCCTATAGGCACACTGCTCCTTTCATGTCACCAGGTCCTGGGGAGGTCCATGTTTACCCTAGAAATATCCCCCTCATCCATAGTCTCCCTTAGACACAGAGCAAAGGTGACTGTTGTATGGAGCTGATCTCCTCCTCATTTTATAGATCATCCTTTCCCAAACTTTGTACTCATTCCCAGGTCCTGCGGAACCCCTGCTTATACCAACTCAGCTGGGGTCATTGGTAAGCAGATCAACCACCCTAGAAAAAAGTTGGTGCCATGTCACTGATTCTGAAGTAGCATTGGTCTCAGAATTAGACAGGCACCATCCAATGCAAGGTAAATCAGCCTCCACTCAAGTTCCACAGTCTTGTTGAGAATGGCAACCAACCTTGGGCACTACACTAGTTCCAGGGTAGGTCAGTAATTGGGCTTCATGGTTTGGACAGTGTAAATGCTTAAAGGTTCTCTGGCTCAAGACAGGCACCATCAAATTGGTGGTCAATCAGCCACGGCTCAAGGATCCCTAGGGTGCTACCGAACTTTGGTTTGGAATGGCTGTCTTAGATACTACACTAGGTCTAGAGTGGAGCAGCTTTTTTTTTGGTCTCTGTGGTTTGGGCAGGCTAATTGCTTAATGTTCCCTGGATCAAGACAGGCACCGTCAAATTGGAGGTCAATCAGCCACAGCTCAGGAAACCACTGAATGGTACTGTAGGGTTTCACAGAACCATGGTTGAGAATGGCTGTTCTAGAGTGGATTGGCAATTGGTCTTCTTTGGACAGTGCTTAATGTTCCCTGCATCTAGACGGGTGCCATCAATTTTGGAGGTCAATCAGCTGCAACTCAAGGATCCTGGTGGTGCTACAGAACTTTAGTTGACAATGGCTACCTTAGACACTATGCTAGTTCTAGAGTAGAACAGCAATTGGTCTTCATGGTTTGGACAGTGTAATTGCTCAATGTGCCCTGGATCTAGACAGGCACCATCAAGTTGGAGGTCAATCAGCCCAGCTCAAGGAACCCCTGGGTGGAAGTAAGGTTCCAAAGACTCCTGATTGGGAATGGCTGTACGTTCTGTGAACCTAAGTTTTACAGTTATTGTAGAGTGGATCTGCGAACTGTATCCATGTTTTGGACAGTGTAAATGCTTAATGTACTCTGGATCTAGACAGGCACCATTAGATGGGAGGTCAATCTGCCACAGCTCAGGGCACTCCTAGCTGGGACTCAAGGGTTCCACAGAACCCTGTTTGAGAATAACTAACTGATAATTGCACTAGTTCTAGTAGATCAGCCACTGATCTATGTGGTTTAAACAGTGCTAATGCTTCAATACTATACTAGTTCAGGAGTGGATCAGCCATTGGTCTTCATGGTTTGGACCGTGTTAATACTTAATGCTCTTCTGGTTAATGTTTTGACATATTTAAACTGGAGTTTAGAGACTGAATTGGTTTTATGGTAAAGTTGTGCAAATTTTTTTTCTGGGTTTTCCATTAGTGCTTTTCAGTTTATAAATGCCCTGGATTTATGGTAATTTTGTGGTATTAGCCCCGGTTGACCTGTCATGCGACTTGAGAGTTCAAAGTTGCATGACAAGCTGTGCCCCATTAATGGCAATGGAACCATTCTAATTGGTGCGACTCAAGTCGCCTTGACTTGGGGAAAAAAGGCTCATGCACTTCTTTTAGTGTTGCTTCGACACAGCTTGCATTGCATTCTGTTAAAGAGGTCATATGCAAGCTGCGATGGAAGTCACACAGCGATGTTGGATTTAAAGCTGGCAGTGTAAACAAGGGCTAATGGTTTTACTTTACTTTTTTTTTTTTTTTTTTTTTTTTTTCCTCTCTGTTTATAAATACCCCGGTGGTCTGTAGTAAACATTTTCCAATCTGACCTTGTGGAGGTGCTAAATATAAAGTTTTATGCTTCTGCCTAGGCTTGGTGACTGTGTATTGGTAATCAATGGTCAGCAGTAATAGTAGGAATGGCATGCTTGTAAGTGCGGGGACTGCTGTTAAACATCCAGGGCTTTGTATGATTGGCTGTGCGCGCTGCTCTTGCATGCCAGTGCTATGAACTGAATGCTATGTTTTAGGAATGGTTCAGTTATGTATCGGAAGGTTGCATATGATGATCTCGTGTGTGTGTGTGTGTGTGTGTATGTGTGTTTTTTTTTTTTTTTTTTTTTTTTTTATATTTACTCCTTTTTTTTTATCTTGTGTGATTGCAGAGGATCTCTGTAAACTCTCACTCTGGTACCATAAGTATTCTGTAAATCTGTAACTAGGGTAGCCTTGGCACACAAAGGCCTTTGTCAATTTGTGTTCAAAGATTAAGCTGGAGCCCCAGGTCCCTGCAGCTAGTTACACATTGATATCCCTTGGAATGCACTGATGGGTGGAGATACTACCATGTGTATTATTTCTTTATCCCTCCCTTTTTTGATTAATGAGAGCTGATCTGTTAGCAGCTGGACCCAATGTATAGGTGTCCACCAGTTCTCTTTTGGCACTAAAGCATGGTCTGTGTTTATAGAAGTGACATCAAACCTTACGTAAGTACAATGAAGTCCCAAAACTTTCACTTTGCGTGTGATGTGTTGGTTTTAATATTATGAAAAAAAAATTAGATTTTTATTTATTTTTTGGTAGATGTCAAAGGAGATATAGATAGATATATTTATAATTTTTATTAAAAAAAAAAAATGCTGTTGTCTATTGCATGGTCCATGTGTTTAGTAAGGGTGCCTAAAACCAAGATTTTACATGACCATAATTTAGAGCAAAGACTGCATGAGTTGCAGTTAGGCACACCTGGTTGCTTATGTGTGGAGCTGATTTTCTAAAATAGTAGAGTGTGTAAAGTCTGGTGCTGCTGTGCATGGTAGGCAATCGGCTTCCAACTTAAGCTTGTTTAATTAAGCTTTGACAATAAAAATCTGGAAGCTGATTGGTTTTCTATGCAGAGCGGCACCAGCTTTTGCAAACTCAAGTTTTAGTAAATCAACCCCAAGTGTAGAACACGGTCATATTGATACAAAGCATAGGACTCATGTTGATACCATAGTGTGTGTGGGGGTGTCTTTTTTTTTTTTTTTTTTTTTTTTTTTTTTTTTTTTTTTGGCTGCTATGGGTCAATCAGAACAGCTTTTAACCATATGGTAATACAGTCTTGTGGTTGTGCCTTGGATTTAATTTTTTCCCCATTGCGTATCTTACATTTATCAACCGAATACATGACCTAAAGCGTAAATGTTCCTCATTGGACATCATTTTGATGCCACGTGGTTCTGAAGACTTTTGTTTTATAAATGCATAGCTTCAGATATAATTTTTATCAATCAAGAGGTTATCTAAATTGGTGTAAATTAGAAATTATTCCCTTCTGTACAAATTGCCACATTTTATCAAATGTGAAATTGGTCTATGGATGAATGTATTGGCATCTGTGTATATAGGTTTATGATTTAGTGTGTATCTATATTCATAAGAATGTGTTTTTCTTCTCCAGTTTCAGTACTTTAGTGGGTCCATTCCTGCCTTTCCAAACCTGTAAGAAGCCAACACACAATGCTCAGCTTTGCAAGGCTCCTGCTCTGCTTTCTGGCTCTTGTCATGTTGACATCATGCAAACCAACAATGTCAGAAGACCAGACCAGTCAGAAAGGTAATTATAGGAATGTACAGTCTTTAATAAAGCTGATGTGTTAGTTGTATGTTTTAGGGCTGAAAAACTATTTCAGATGCAGTGCTTTCCGATAAGTGTTAAAACTATGTGCATTATCATGTTGCAGTGGTGTTCATTTTGACAACACAACTGCAACGTGCCACAATGCAATGCACTACCTTGAATTCTAATGTACTGTTTTGCCAAAAATGTTGCACATAATTTTTTTTTTATTTTTTTTTTTTGGGTGTTGAACACTCATCCATTGGAATGGGCTGCATCAAGTCAACACACCAGGTCGCGAGTTCTGAATGGGACCTTAGTGAACTGTTGTCTAAAGTATAGATGCACACTAGGGCCAATGAGAAGCTTGGTCAACACTTTTACTTGTTGCCCTGTAATAAATATAATACCTTTTTTTTTTTTTTTTTTTTTTTTTTTTTTTTTTTTTTTTTTTTTTTTTTTTTTTTTTCCTACAATGCAAAAAAACCTACCTATTTTGGCTTCTAACTAGTTTGGCCATTTGAATGTGTCTGTGTTTATGGCTATGATCCCATGAGGTAGGTAGTGATGTGATTTGTTTTCACAGGCAGAAAATGAAATGTTCATACACTTCTAAAGTAAAGGTTTGGTGCACTGCAGGCCGGAAAACTGCTGTCAAAGCCCTATGTTGTTGGGATGCATAGCAGTAGGCTGAGAAAATGGAACAGTCAATTAAAGCGGTAGTAAACCGTTTAAAAAAAAACTTACATTCCCGGCATGCCGGAAATGCTAACTTTCACATTGGTTGTGCTCTCAACCAAACTTTCAAACCATCCAATGGCTGGTTTCATAACTGATCACATGTGCAGCATTATGGCAGTTAAAGAATCATTAGAGGCCAAGATGGCAGCTTCATTGCCTGAAAACGATAGAAGGGTTTACTTCCACTTTTAAAGGCACCCACTATTAAAAATAATTTTTGGGTCTGATGGAATATCAAAGAGAAGTCTTTGGGATTTATTTGCTAAAACTGGAGAGTGCAAAATCTGGTACAGTTGTGCAGAGCGGCCATTCAGCTTCTAAACTTCAGCTTGTTTAATTAAACTTTGACAAAAACTTGCAAGCTGATTGGTTTCTATGCAGAACTGCACCAGATTTGGCGCACACCAGTTTCAGTAAATCAACCCCATTTTATTTATTTTTTCCATTCTTGTGTGCCCAGGTAACATGGCAATGGGTGATTTGGCTAAGGATGCATGCTATGGAGGCTCTCCTATAAGGTCAAAAGTTGACAGCCAGGTCATACTACAAGTTCACAAAGGTCTCAATTTTGTTGAGGTGAGAAAATTCTCACCCTTCTGGAGTGTGTCTTTCTCACCCCTCAAAAAAGCTTTAGAGTTCATCTAATGGTTAAACAAACATGGTGTCTTAAGAGGAATTGATTGTGTATGTATCTGGGAGGTTGAGGTGTTCCATTAACACCTTTTCATTTGATGTATAGTACATATGTTTTTCTAACCTTTTACTGCATCAGTATCTCATGTCTAAGTTTAGTGGTGATCTAATGTGTGGGCTTTAGGTTATAAAAGTTTTCAACTTCCTTTTACCAAGGCGAAGGGTGATCTTCAACTCATAGGAACCATTGCCCTGGCATATTAGTCTGATGCTGAATATTTAAATGCTTCAAGATAAATAGCATTACTGTCCCAAGCCACTTTAATTTCATTAACTAAATCTAACAAAAAAAATATATATTCTCATGGTTATTGGATACAAGCATTTTTACACTGACCACAGGTTTCAAGTGACTATGTTGGCATTTTGAATCACTAACAGTATTGTGTTTTTGGACTGGAGAAACTAGGCCTTTGAATGTAATAAAATTTCAGACTATCTCATTTTGCAGAAAGTTTTAAATGAAGAATAACATGACTAGGAGACTGTTCTTCTAGAGTTCAAGATAGGTCAGCTAAACATTTGTCAGTGTGTTTTCTTTGCATGCTAAGGAGAGTGTATTTCTGAATTAAAGTATTGACCCCCCCTTGTGTGTACTCTGCTCCCCTCCTGCAGAGTCACATCCTGGGACTGAAGAACATCTCCTGCTTGACCCTGGAAACTCTTTGCGACTCGCTTGTGACACCAACTATAGCAGCAACATTAACTGGTACAGAGAGCAGGAGCGCTTGCTGGCAGGAGAAAAGATTCACATACAGGGCTACATCTTGGAGCTTACAGATGTGACCTATGAAGACTCTGGCCTATACATTTGTGTGGTCCGTGGTACTGGTCAAATCCTTCGCAGGTTCACTATATCTGTAGTTGGTGAGTTTCTATATGTGAGGCCATAGCACTGTATTTACCTTCTTTATGGGACTCTAAAAATAACCTAATTGTTGCTTTACAGCAGCCTTTCTCAACCATTTCAACACAGAGGAACCCTTGAAATAGTTCTCCGGTCTCAGGGATCCCCTGCTAAAAATTAGAAAGCTACAACTCCTGATATTAGTGTGATGGTCAGCGGGAAGAAAGGTCCTTACACTTGTGGTCCTTGGGAAGAATTAGCGCCTTACAGATAGTTATAAAGGTTGATGGTATCAGTGGGAACTTATCTGAGAGGCAGAAATTGCCCAATGCTGAAGGAACCCTAGTTGAGAATTGCTGCTCTACAGTAACAATTTTTAATGTTCTCTGTGGACCAACTTGCTTGTCATTTTAAATGTAAAAGCTAATGCAAACCATGCGTGTTCCACAGACACATAACATTGTGTAGCATCATGTATAATATGACCTACGCCTTGCAGGGAGTCTTCTGTAAATTTTTTAAATATGTTCTCCCTTACTTGTTCTAAATCTTCATTTGTGTATACGAAAAAACGCTCAACCACTAAAATATTAATCATTACCTTATCAGCAATGACCCTTGATTTTTTATTTTTATTTTTTTTTTTTATTTATTCCCCCTTTGTGGTGCTTACTACAGTACTAGCAAATAAGCTAGACTTACACAATCAATATCGGAGCTGCTCTAATTTGTACTAGCATTGTGCTCATGACCTGCATGGTGAATGCTAATATTTGAATCAAAAGTACATTGCCTTTTGGGGATTTGGGGCCTTCTCACATCTCTTGCTTGTGTTTTTTTTTAGATTCAATGGCATCTGGAGATGATGATGATGATGATGAAGATGGCCGTAGGGAAGATTTCCAAGGTGATCTAAGTGAGGATCCTGTGTATATCTACAAAGGTGAGTGCTCTCTTGTTCAGATAACTAATTGGAGGTTATAATAACTCGTGTTCCTCACCCAGCAAGGCCATAAACTGTAATCCCAGTACAGAGCAGTCTGGTCCTAGCGTTCTCCACATACCAAAGACCAGACTGTCTGTGATGGCTAGATAGATGACTACATGCTGCTGACCTATGCCCTGGGGTTAGTAGATAAGCTGCCACAGCCTGTCCTTCCAACATAATCATATTTTAGTGTCCATCAAAAGATGGTCTTTTTAGGCAAATATTCTTTCACAGCAACTAATGCTATTCTCTTGCACTTAATCTTTTAGATTACACGTTTTGCTAGACTTGTCAAATATTCTGGAAATTGCAATAAACTATGTATTGTGAAAATGTTTTAATTTGGAAATCCTGCAGTAAAAAGACTTACTATTTTAATTCTCATTGACCTGCAGTAATTCATAATACCAAAGCTGGGTATATAGGAACTGTGCTTCTGTCTTTTAGCTCCATACTGGACCCATTCTCGGAGAATGGAAAAGAAGCTATATGCCCTGCCTGCTGGAAACACTGTGAAGTTTCGCTGTGCTGCTGGTGGCATCCCACTTCCAACCCTACGATGGCTTAAAAATGGGAGAGAATTTCGTGGAGAGCATCGGATAGGGGGTATTCAGGTAAGTCATTAGTACATGACACTTTGGTTAATGGTGTTTTATTTCAAAATAATCTGTTTATCAGTGGTCAGTTTGCTGTAGGCCTTCTAGGTGGTGTTTTTAAAATTATAATTTTTTTTATTCTCTTTATAGCTACGGCATCAGCACTGGAGTCTTGTCATGGAGAGCGTGGTTCCCTCTGATCGTGGCAACTACACCTGTGTAGTGGAGAACAAGATGGGCAGCATTAGACACACCTATATACTGGATGTGCTTGGTGAGCATATATGTATTTTGGGTCCACAGAGTGTGTGTATGTAAAATCTTTTAACCCTGTCACAGCCAGGTTCGTACATCTTAAAGTGGGAGTAAACCCACTGAAGGTGTGTGGGGGTTTTTTTTTTTTTTTTTTTTTTTTTTTTTTTTTTTTTTTTTAATTTGATCTGCAAAGGAAAAGGGCATAATGAAATGCTTACCTTAGAACGAGGCCCCGACATCTGGCCCGATCCACGCAGAGGGAGCTGACCTGTTCCCTTGGTGTGTCTTCCGGGTATCGTGGCTCCGGTGCTGTGAGTGGCTGGAGCCGCAATATCGTCACTCCCGCGCATGCACGCAGGATATTTCGTTCCGGCAGGGTCCAGCGTCTTTCAGCCGAGAATCCCCTGTGCGCGTGCGCCACTGCAGTCGGCGGCGCATTGCAAGGGGAATATCTCCTAAACCTTACAGGTTTATCTACAGGTAAGCCTTATTATAGGCTTACCTGTAGGTAAAAGTAAAAAAAATGACTGTAAAGCCGCTTTAAGGACTTGGTAGCGGGGGGGGGGGAGTTTCACACACAATCCTCTGTGGGTGCCCCTGCCATGTATTCTGGGCTCAGCTTGCCCATCTGTCAACCTGGTACGGACACGTCGGTTGGAGGAAAGCCTAGACACATCCGCCACCCCCCAGAGTCACCCTGTTACTTTCTCCGGCAAGCGTAGCCGGGAAGGAATGTATTGTATTACATCTAGCGGAGGCCAGAGGAGATGTGCAGGGTCTTGAGAAACCTGTCAAAGGATCATCACATAGGGGACTCTTGTCCCCTATATGATGTGAGGGGGAGTTAAATTCAAAAAAAAAAAAAAAAAAAACTATTTTTGATTGCAAAAAAAAACTCTTACAAGCACATAAAATCCATTGAAAATGTTAATTGCAATACACATGTTATATATTGCCACACACGCCTAAGTAAGCACAATCATTTCCGTAACACTAAACTGGTGAGCTATAGGGGGCTTTTGAAGTGATGACTATAGAGAATATAGGGTACTGAAGTTTGTCGCCATGTTGGGTATCTATTTATGTCTTTAACCAAAAATTGGGTATTGTATTGTGTTTTTGTTTGCCCTAAAGTTTACTTTTAGTGTGGGGGTTTTTTTTTTTTTTTTTTTTCCCCCCCTCTTCTTCTGAAACCTTTGCAGTAATATATAAAAAAAAAAAATTGGAACTCTGACCCTCTGGAACTTCAAAGGCTATAGGACAGCATTTCTGTCATAAACCTAATAATGAGGGTCATTATTTGCCTTGTAGACAGACTTGCCCTCTCTCTATTTAGCTACCACAACTATCTGCAAACTATCTTCCGGGGTAATTGAGATGCTGTTTCCACTGAGTAGATCTTTTATGGCTGTTTGTCATTTTATTCCCTCCTGCAGTGTGCAGCTCTTAATGCTAACATTAGATTTTGTAGGACATTTCAGAACAAGAATCATGTTACATTACCAGCTCTTTTTAGAAGGTGTACAATTTTCATATCAGTTTCACAACACTTAGCCTAGGATCACATATGTGCGATCTCAGACATCGCATGTGACTCGCAATGCAGGTTCCAATCACATGCAATGTCTGTTCAGCCATACAGTTGTATGGCTGAACTTGCATTGGATTCCCACAAAAATAGTGCAGAGGCTATCTTCTCCCCCCCCCCCCCCCCCCACCAGAATCGGATCGCATGGGTAATCTCACCCATGTGATCTGATTCATGTGAAATTTCAGTTTGCACTGCGATCTGTGAACCGATATGGGGGTGTCTTTAACAATGTATTGACACCCGCAGTGGTTAGCAGAGGGCAGTGTGAGCTGCCTGCGCGAGAGATGTGATGTGGGAACTGGCGCTGTAATCGCACTGGTTCCTGCATTGCACATATGTCAACCTGGGCTTAATGTCATTTTAAAATGTGTAACTGTCTAAACTATTGCAAAGCAACATAGGTAAAATGACATCTAGTCCCTCCCCTCTTCTTTTTTTTTTTTTTTTTTTTTTTTTTTTTTTATTAAAGTATTTATATCTTTATTCGTTTCTAAAGAACGATCTCCTCATCGACCAATCCTGCAAGCTGGTATTCCGGCGAATACCACCGCACGCGTGGGCAGCGACGTGGAGTTCTTGTGCAAGGTGTATAGTGATGCGCAGCCACACATTCAGTGGCTTAAACACATTGAACTGAATGGGAGCCGGGTTGGACCTGATGATGCACCATATGTACAAGTGCTTAAGGTAATTTTTCATAACTACTGTTTAGTATTATGGCACATCAAGAGGCACTGCTGGCTATTTTATATTGTTGCGGTACTTCTTGTAATGTAAATTCTTAATTTTTTTTTTATTTTTTTTTCTTGCAGACTGCAGATATTAACACATCAGAAGTAGAGGTACTCCATCTGCGAAACATCACAATGGAGGATGCTGGGCAATATACATGCCTTGCTGGAAATTCCATTGGTATTTCTTTCCAATCAGCCTGGCTCACTGTGTTACCAAGTAAGTGGAATAGCTAAAGAACCAATACATTGAAAACATTTTACATTTGTGTGTGTGTGTGTGTGTGTGTGTGTTAGTTAGGGATAGGGAAGGGGGTTGAACATCAGAGGGGAGATGTAATGTATAATATACGAACTCTCTCGATTTTAACACCATTTTAGTCAACTAAAATACGACTCAAAAGGCTATGACTAACCCTAAATCAAAATCTGATGTCAAAATGAACACTGGTTCTATATCACAACGACTAATTCTGTGTCCTTGGTGCATGTTCAAACCTTAAAGCGATTGTAAACCCTTTTCCTTTGTTGTAATAAAAAATAAAAAGTCATACCTCCACTGTGAAGCTTGGTTTGCGATGAGTGGCAGCAATCATCCTCTTCTGGACCCCCCCCAAGAGAATCGCTGTGCCAAAGGGGTTACCTTACAGGTGCGCTCCCGAGGCCAGCATTTGCGTCCATAGACACGAATGGCAGACTCTGCCCGCCCCCGAATCATTGGATTTGATTGACAGCAGCGGGAGCCAATGGCTGCGCTGCTATCAATTTATCCAATCAAGAGCCTGGACCCCATGGAGAGAGGGAGAACATGTCTCTGCCGAGTGAATGAATGGGCTCAGGAAAATAAAAGGGGGGGGGGGGGGGTCCTGATCACTGCCAGGTGTGTGTGTGTGTGGGGGGGGGGGGTGTTTCGCCTTAATGCATAGGATGCTTTTAAGGTGAGAAAACACAAGGGTTTACAGCCACCCCCCCCCCCCCACATATATATCCAATTTTTTTACTCTAGGAGTATGTAATAGGTTTGGAAATTCTAAAGAAATCGTGCATTACAATTTAACTAAACCCATTTGATTTTAATCGACTAAGGAGTACTGGAGATTTTAGTCAATTAAAACAATTGAGATGACTAAAACTAAATCGAAATAAGTGAAGTGAAATGAGGACTCGCATGTCTTTTTGTTTCATCAATATCTGAATTGTACTGCTTTAAGACTGAATAGTCGGGTCATGCATATGTCCCATATTGACTGGTTCTCTTTAAGGTATTTTTTGTTAGAGGCTCTTTACAAGCTACACATTTTTTTGTTGGCAGTATAATTTGTATTAAGTATGATGATGGAGATTTAGGGCATATGCAGAGCATGTATGACTTCAGTGATGAATGATGTACATGCTTTTGTAAGAAGCAGAAGCCACATCTGTGTAAAATGTATGTATAAATATAAAAAAATTTTTTAACTATCGTGTGGATGGATTTGGAATAACAGATTGGTTGGGGTGAGAGGGGATGCAAGGTCCATAAAGAAGGTCAAGGTTACAGATGTAGCACTGACCCTCTGTCTCTACTTCCTTTCCTTACCAGATGAAGACTTTCTAGAGGAGGGAGAGCCAGCAGAGTCCAGATATGTGGATATAATTATCTACACTTCAGGATTTCTGGCCGTGGCCATGGCAGTTGTCATTGTAATTCTATGCCGTATGCAAACGACGCACAACAAGCAGACCCTTCAACCACCACCTGTTCACAAACTTGCAAGGTTCCCTCTTATACGACAGGTAAGTAATGGTTTATAACAATTGTCTGATTTAAATTGTATTCTTCAGAAACGGCATATGGGTTATTTAGGTTGTATTGACATTTTCAATCAAAATGTTAAAAAAAAAATAGTATATTACACAACATAAGAAATATGCTGTGCTAAAAGCATATAAATCTGTGTTTGGTTTTTGTCCCCCCCAACACCCCCCCCTTTTATTTTTTTCCAGCTGTTTTGTAAAAAAAAAATTTTTTTTTAAAATTTTTGCCCTCAGTAATATATTCATAGCAGCAAATTGCCTCCAAATAAGATTAATAACAAAGTAACACAGCTATGTAATTAAGACACGATCTTGTAATTGTATTTAATTTTGTCTCTTGGTGAAAATATCCCTTAAAAGACATTTATGTGCATTAAGTCTAATGTCTTGGTGTGTGTTTTATTTTTATTTTTTTAAAGTTCTGGTGGCTTCACTGAAGTTGTGAACACCCACTTTCGATGGGGATAAATGGTATTGCATGTAACCCACACACAGAGGTGTTGCTGTGCCTTAGGACAGTGGTCCTCAACCCTGTCCTCAAGTACCCCTGACAGGCCACGTTTGAAGGTTTTCCTTTTATCTTGCGCAGGTGCTTAATATCGGAGTCAATTGCTTGGTATTTTGGACCACTATCTTATCTAAGAGAAATTTCTAAACAAAAGTGGCCTGTTGGGGGTACTTGAAGACAGGGTTGAGAACCACTACCTCTAGATAATCTCATTGTTACCTGGAAGGTCTGTAAGGGAAGGCCTCAACCATTGGAATAGTTTGTCTACCTTACTGTGTCCTATATGTATTTCCAATATTATTTTCAAATCTATCCCAGGAAATATTTCCTAAACTCTACCTACTTGTACATTTTGTGTTTTTAGAAAAAAAAAAATATGATAGCATTGTGTAGATTTATGCAAAGTACATTACTAATCATCTTCTCCCTTTTTATTTATTTTTTTTTTTTTTTTTTTTAGTTTTCCTTAGAGTCTAGCTCTTCTGGAAAGTCCAGTGCCCCTTTGATTCGTATCACCCGACTTTCTTCTAGTTGTGCTCCCATGCTTCCTGGTGTCATGGAAGTTGAGTTACCTTTGGATGCCAAGTGGGAATTCCCCAGGGACAGGTTAGTAACTGTCATGTGTAGACTCTTTGTGATATATATGTACTTTACTATGATCTGATTTTTAAATACTTGTTTTTACCCCATCAGGCTTGTGTTGGGGAAACCTCTAGGAGAAGGCTGCTTTGGTCAAGTTGTGAGAGCTGATGCTTATGGCCTTGATAAGGACCGCCCTGACAAGCCTGTAACAGTTGCAGTAAAGATGCTTAAAGGTGAGATCATGAAACCGTACTTCTGATTAACTGGCTGCCCTGAAAAAGTAACTAGAAGACAAATGAAGCAAAATTGGCATCCTAAATAAGTGTATTTCCCTACTTTCTTTAGATAATGGCAGTGACAAAGACTTGTCTGATCTCGTATCGGAAATGGAACTCATGAAATTGATTGGAAAACACAAGAACATAATCAACCTTCTGGGCGTCTGCACTCAAGAGGGTAAGCTGTGAATAAAACCGACACCTTGGCTTTGGGTATCGGGGGGGGGGGGGGGGGGGGGGTCTGTAGTGATTGGGTGCTTTAGGCCATGCAGGTATTCTAAAGAAAAGCTTAAAATAACTTCTCTTTTATACAGGTCCCCTCTTCGTTGTTGTGGAATACGCTTCAAAGGGAAACTTGCGAGAATTCCTTCGTGCTCGTCGCCCTCCAACCCCAGAAGATGGTTTTGACATTACCAAGGTGCCTGAAGAACTGCTGTCTTTCAAGGATCTTGTGTCCTGTGCCTACCAGGTGGCTCGTGGTATGGAATACCTGGAGTCCAGAAAGGTAAGAAGGGGAGGTTAAGTGCTTATCTGTGAACTGTTACATCCGTACATCATTGAATGTTTATAACTCCTCCCTCCCATCAACTGACTTCTTATGGGATAGTTTTAGATCGAAACGCAAACCACTTAACTTAACACTTAAAATTAAGTTCAAACACGTCTGATTCGCATATATGTGAACCAAGTCTTCATTCAGTTCATAGGCAAAACCCGTTATGAGAGGGTCAGCTAATGTAGACTATCCTTCTGAAAATGCTACTTGCCTGGTTTGTTAAAGTGATTGGTTTTGTTCATTTTATTTTTTTATGGGGGGGGAGAGGAGGAATCACTAACAACCAGGCAACTAGCATTTTCAGAATTAAGTCTTTTTAATTATGTTTGGCTAGCAATTCTCCCTCTCCCTCTCCCTCAGGTTTTATGAAAAACTGTCCATCATAGAAAATGCCCATTAAGTGCAATAAATGATTGCACTGATAATATTTTACAACTCTTGACTTTGACTTTGTCCTACAGTGGATACACAGGGACTTGGCAGCCAGAAATGTCCTTGTAGCTGAAGATAACGTTGTGAAGATCGCTGACTTTGGCCTTGCTCGAGGGGTGCATGACATTGACTACTACAAGAAAACCAGCAATGTGAGTTATTAAAGCTGCCTTGGAGGAAAAACTAGTTCCTTAGCCTACTCTGTAGGAGGCTGTCAATTCTGCATGGTAAACAATCCCTATTTATTTCCTCCCTCCCCCCTCAACAGGGTCGGCTGCCTGTGAAGTGGATGGCACCAGAAGCATTATTCGACAGGGTGTACACACACCAAAGTGACATGTAAGTATTATGTTTTTACTAAAGGAAGGACTATTTTAAAGATTATACATCAGTTGGTCAAAGCAATCCAAAACTTTAATGGGAACCCCCCCCCCCCCTTCCATTGCCTAGTCTTTCTGATAAAATAAGCAGAAAAGGTTTCAGGACAGGTACCTTTGCTACAAAAGACTGTATGACATTCTCATGTCAGATGAGCCGGGTCACTGTTTTTGACTGTGTGTTGTGGGGTTTTATTTATTTTTATTTTTTTTCTCCCCCCGACAGATTATTTAAAGTGAACCTAGATTAAAAAAAACTGCCTGTATTCAGATCATGCCTGTAATTGACACTACAACATAATTTGAACTTTGTGACATCACAGAACACTTAGGTTCATGAAACTATTTACTACAAATATAGGGATTAAAAGTTGATCCAGGATTATGGCAACAAGGCTGTTCTTTACTCCTTGATCTCTTAATATGAGATATTCTGAACACTGGAGATATTTTTGGCTGTTGGAATGCCTCTTTGGGTAACTGATATTTTCAGCTACACTCCAGTCACATTTTAAAATTTATAAACTGGTGATGTGGATCCTTTCCGTTAAAATTTACTGTACATGAGATATTATTTTTTTTCTAATGTTTAACAAATCAATATTTTAGAATTTTTAAAACGATCCCTCTTGCTTGCTCCCTACCTAAATATTTTTTTTGCTGCCTGCACAATCCGATTCCCCCCCGAAAAGTGCCAGTGGGGTGGGGGGAGGAATCGGATGTTCCACTTTTGGGTGACACTCCGCTTTATGATGGTAAAAAAAAAGTATAAGGCATAAACGATAACCTATACTGGAGAAGCGGTTGCTCCAAGTTCCCTTCTGTGCTGACAATATACTAGAAGGTCATGTGATCTATGCTGGACACGTTGACATGTGGCTTGCACTGCAAGAAAACTGTAGCAAGGGTGTCTTTGTTGTTTTATAGCTATGTCCCAGCAAGATTATTAACAGTAAAATGCTAAAGCAAGACTATTATTAAATTCTACTTTTAAAAGTGTGCCACTATAAGGATTTATGTATATTGTTGTGGCATTAGAAGTGCAATAATATATATTGTGTGTGTATATATATATATATTCTTTCTGCAGTTGGTCCTTTGGTGTGTTGACCTGGGAGATATTTACCCTTGGCGGATCTCCCTATCCTGGCATTCCAGTGGAAGAATTATTTAAATTGCTTCGAGAAGGACATCGAATGGACAAGCCATCAAATTGTACTCATGAGCTGTAAGTATTTGCCCAGTATTGAAAAATGGTTAGTAATATTGGCTATTAACATGCTGTTAAAATGAGCCAATGTAAGATTTTACAGTTGGAGCAATCAGATTAGAACCAGAATTAAATTTCGGAAGTCCAGAGTTTACTTTTATTTTTTAATCCAGTTTACAATAACATCTGTTTGTAGTACATAAATCGTAGGCTTTTGTTAGCCTGTTGAGATCAGCGGGGGACCATAAGAGACGCGCAGCGCGACTCGTGCATGCGCAGTAGGGAACCGGGCAGTGAAGCTGTAATGCTTCACTTCCCGATTCCCTGACAGAGGATGGCGGGGGCAGCAGCGAGACAAACGATCGCTCGTCACCTGCCGCCGACATCGCTGGACCCTGGGACAGGTAAGTGTGATTTTATTAAAAGTCAGCAGCTGCAATATTAGTAGCAGCTGGCTTTTAATATTTTTATTTTAGGTGCAGAACCGCTTTAACCACTTCCCGACCAGCGCACGCCGATGAACGTCGACAGAATGGCACGGGCAGGCATATTGGCGTACAGGTACGTCCAATATTCAATGCCGCCCTGCCATCGTGAGCGCGGCGCGCTCCCACGCTGGTCGGGGTACCGTGAGTCCGGTCGCGGGACCCGCGGACTCGATCGCCGTGGGCATCCACGCGATCGTCTCACGGAGCGGCCGAATGGAGGAAATGCTGTGTAAACAGCATTTTTCCATTCTGCCTAGCAACTAGTGACGCTGATCTCTGCTTCATGTGATTGGACCAGAGATCAGTGTTCACTAAATGAAAGACCAACCCCCCCACAGTTAGTAACACACCCCTAGGAATACTTAACCCCTACACTGCCA